>NW_024510321.1:535851-1246580 GCF_017590135.1 Pyrgilauda ruficollis | reverse complement strand
AAAAAAAAACCCCAAAAAAAAAAAAAAAAAAAAAAAAAAAAAACAAAAAAAAAAAACAAAAAAAAAACCAAACCAAAAACCAAAACCAAAAACCCCAAACATCATATATATATATATATGGACACATTTTAGGCATATCTTTTACTTCCAAATCATTCCTGGAGTAATTTTTTCATGAGACATCCTTGAGACTGCATTTGACTTTCTCCAGATTCAGCTACCACTGACAGCTCCTGGCTTTTGTTGCCCAGGTTGCTCTCTCAATCTAGGGTGAGAAAGAACTTCTGGATTCTTTGAATGTTTGTGATTCACCAGCTCCACTCTGGAGTTTTTCTTTGCAACTCCTTTTCCCAACTTCCTTGAGATGTTGGTTCCATCTGCATATAGTTTTGCATTTTTAATGTGAAAAGACCTTTCTGTCCAGGTTCCAAAGTGCTGCTGGCTTTACTACCAGGTTGTTTCATTTTCTCCAAACTCTCCTGTTTGGAATGAACAACGTCAACTACACACTTTCTCTGGGGAAGGTTTGTGTGGCTTTTGTCTGCTTTCATTTTTCTGACATGTTCTCTGTCTCCAGAGAACACAGAGGTGGGTCCAAGGTGATTAAAGTAAAACATGGCCTATTTAGAGCAAAACTCTTCAAAGAACCAGGCTTTAATATTCTTCTGATAGACTCAGCATCTTCCAGATCCTCTGGGGAGCTTTATGTGCATCAGTTTGGAAAACCTCTCTTGAAACTCTCCCTGAAAGAAAAATGGTTTTTTATCTTTCCAGGATCCATCTGGAAAAGTAAGTCTCACATCTTCATAGCAGAAATAAAAATGGTTTCTCCATACTAAAAGTCTCCTTTTTGACATAATATTATGTCAAATGATTAATATTTTTTCTCCTGATGGATCATGGCATCGACCTCTTGCTTTCCTTCCCGTTGTCCCTACTGAATTAGAACAAGGACATAATTTAGTTACTCTGTTATTTCCAAAGAGCTTCTGAGGCAGACCTCAATAAATAGATTATGCATACTTTCATGTACTCTACATTATGCAGCACCATGGGTGTGACCCTTTGCCAAATCCATTCACAGCCAGAAGAAGTTTAGTCTGTAAAATGCCATGAAAAATATGGGTATGAAACCAGCAATATATCTCAACCAGACCACTTAGATCAGATAATTTGGAACTCAGAGTTATTTTCTAAAAGGGTGAGAAGGAAGTTCACCTGAACATTAACATGCAGCTCATTTCTTCACTGACTGCAGAAACTCTAACCTGATATTCTGCTTAATGAACTGACAGACTGTTCCATAATGAATGTCATTCACTGAAATGTCGAAGTTTAAAAATGCTTTCGTTTAAACCAGGGGTTGTCTGAATTTTCTGGCAATCATATGTAATTTTATGTAATTTCCTTTTTCCTTCTTTTATACCTGCTTACTGTAAAATACAACCTTTTTATGTGTGCAGATGTCTGGGTGGAACTAAATGGTGTTTATTAAATGTTGTCTTTACAACAGTGGAACCTGTGGAATCCAGATTTCAATTCTTTTGATCCTAAATGAGGGTTCTAAAATGATTCATTGGGTTGGACATCCTTTTTACCTCCATTAACTATGGGGGAATACTGGGCAGTGAGTGGTGTGGAAGAGCCAGATAAGCCAGATATGATGATCTGAAAAAAGAAAAGTTAACAGATCTCCCCATTCCATGTAGACTGGCCAGACTGGAAGGATATGCAGGCATGAGTGCATGGCCAGGATAATCCATATCACTCTCTTCAGCAGCATGTTCAAACTGGCATTTTATAAATCACTTCTGAGAGCTTTAACCCAAAATATTACAGCTTCTGATTCACGGGCTGGTTTCAACATGCCAAAATTTTCTGTACTTGTGCCACGTCCTTGCCATTTCCAAAATGCATCCCTGTAATGTGCTACTGCTTCTGTGTGACTGAAAAATCACCACCTCTAGTGGCTTTGTGTTTGCATTTAGCCTGCAACAGGCAGAAGACCAGACCACAAAGCAAGACCTGAATTTATCATTTTAGTGCATTTTTATCAGGAATGGCAAAGGTAAAGAAACAGACATGAGGGTGGCTGAGTCTACCTTGTTCTTGCACATCTCTGCAATTGCATTCAACATGGAATCAGAGAATCAGTCATAGAATCAGAGATTCAAGGAATGGTTTGGGCTGGAAGGGAGCTCAAAGCCCATCCAATCCCACCCGTCATGGGCAGGGACGCCTTCCACTGTCCCAGGTTGCTCCAAGCCCTGTCCAGCCTGGCCTTGGACACTTCCAGAAAAAGGAAATCCACAACTCTGGGCAGCCTATTCCAGTGCCCCACCATGCTCTGAGTAAAGAAGGCAATTAATCTCTAAGGATTTCTTAACTTAATGTAATAATTTCCATCTTTCCTCAAAATGCATCTCAGGACTTTGCTTCCTTTGCTGCTGGAGGAACATAAACCAGGGTGCTGTCCTGACATCCCCCTGCCTTTCTTTTCAGCCCTTCTAAACATTGTATTAATCTCTGAGGTAATTTTTTTCTCCTCTAAGTTGAAGAAGGCTAAGAAAATCACGGATGTAAGGGAACATGAAGAAAGAAAAAAATACTAATGCGCTCTAAATGGGGCAGATCATATTGACACCATCTGAAGCTGAACTTAGCCTTCAACAAAATTCTAATCTCTAAGAAAGACGTAAACTCTTTCACTCCCAGCAAAAGGAACCACAGTGATTTGCCAGTCCATTTAATAATGAAATGTGCAAAAGAATAAAACAACGCACGTTCCTCCCAGCGCTTTCCACTCCCCTCTGTGCCATCATCATCCTCTACCCTTTTTTGCTGCGTTCCCTCTTTGTCCACTTGGGATTCAGGCTGTTCTTACATGACTTCAGCCAGCCATCACCATGATCTCCATGGCTGGAAGCTCTGTGTTTTCAAGCCTGGTTTTATAAAATGTTCTATAGGACCCCACACTTGATTGCCTCTCTCAGCAGACTGCAGCCTTCAGTGACCCATGAATTACAATACAAAGCAGCAGGAGCACAGTGTGACCTACACCTTCATCCATCTGCTCTTTTGAGTTTTCCCCTCTGAGTTTCCTGTGAGCAGCTCCGGAAGAGCTCCTACTCGATGTCGTGCAATGAGCTCAGGGAAGGAACCCATGCTATTAATGTCAGCAGTGCTGAAATGCTTGTCAGGTGTATTTGTCCTGCTTGTTGCAACTTGGCCTTTCAACAATACTGTGGCATAAACAAGACATGACCCCAAGTTCTTGATATGTCTCTTAGCAAATATTCTACTGGCATTCTTTGAATTCTTTTAAGATAAATCATTTAGAGGAATCAGTCTAAGTATTGAAACTTGTTTGTTCATTTGGGGATTTATTCAATGTGCTGCTCCAGTAGCAATGAAGTTCCATTCAAAAACCACAACACCCGTCACAAGGCACCTGGAGAGCTACACTTTGAGTAAATTCTACAATATATCATTGTCCTGGAATCATAGAATGCTTTTGGTTGGAAGAGACCTTGAAGATCATCCCCTTACACCCCCTACCACAGGCTGGGACAAATTCCACTATCCCATGCTGCTCCAAGCCCCATCCAACCTGACCTTGGACATTTCCAGGGATGGAACGTCCACAACTTCTTTGAGAAACCTGTTCCAGCACCTCAGCACCCTCAAGGGAACAATGTCTTCCTGATATCCACTCTAAACCTGCTTTCATTCCATTTAAAATCATCCCCCCTTGTCCTAGCACTATGTGCCCTTGTAAATAGACTCTCTTCATCAATTCTACATAGACATAAATTTCTACACTGTATCTAAGGAGCATAAGAATATAAAGTTCAATTAATTTCTTTTTTCCCGAAGCAAAAATTTTAAATAAATCAGATGTCTTGTGCTGCATAATAGCTTCCTCCCCCCTTCCCCTTACCACTGTCCATTACAGGAGTCTGGGATGACTTGGTTATCTATAAACATCCACAAAGTACATGTCTGAATCTATTGCAGGAAAATCCACTCTGATTTGTAAAACACTCTCTTAACTCCCCTTATGGATTTACAAAACAAAGGCTTTCCATGTCAAGGATGGGACATAGGGTTAATAGATTTGAAGTAAAAAAAAAAAAAAGATCAAAATATTTCCTTCAGAAGTTTATAGAATTTAAAAGCGAATACTTACTCTTCTCCCAGAAGATTTCTTAAAAGTGTCGCTGTCATTATCCTAAATTGGTAGTTAAGGAATTATCTGAGGGAAACTCACGTCAGAGTTCTTGTGTGCTCAGACAGGCACAGACTCGTCGTCAAATATTTTTCAATTGCTTGGGTTTTGCATTTGTGCCTTTTTTATCTCTACGCTGCACAGTGACAGAAATTTCTGTTGTCTTCTCGAGATGAAATGAATCTCCCTAGATGAGGGGAAACTGTTTTCATTAAGATCTCTTCAGCAGAGGTGCTTTGGCTTGACAGCACTGGCATGAATACCAATGAGCCTGGAAATGGTGAGGAAGGCAGAAAATCATTTACAGGGCTCTGAAGGGAGGGAAACGGCAAGAATCTGCAGTAGCCTGGGAGAATCTGATTTCCAAGCTCTTTATGCAATATTTAAATAAGGTATTTAACAAATGAAGGCAAATAGGAGCTGCAAACCTTGTGGCTCAGAGAGTGTTTTCGCAGGCACTTGGTATGAGGCTGTTCTGGTTGGTGGTGAAACAGTTTATCAGAATGAACAAGAGTGATGGCAAAGGCATTATTTGACCTCAAGGCCAAGGAAGGTTCCAAACCTGGTGTATTTCATGTTGTAGTTACAATATTAAAGACATTTTCTTGCCTCTGCTATGAAGCCACCACTGGTGGTTGTTGGCTACTCCTTGAGCTCCCTCTTGTTCACAAAGAGGTAGCTGGGAAGTCACTTCTGCTCCAAAGGTGGGTGATGAGTTTAACATAAAAGCAAAGGCTCCTTGCTGGCTGCACAGAGAGATTTTTACCCCAGTAGGGGATTGCTCCATGGTTATTGATTTGTTGCCATTGACAGATGGATTCACTGAGGTCCAGCTGTTGGCTTGGACAGAACAGCTTTGCTTTTAGACTTTTAAGCACTTTTCGTCCACATAGCTCAGAAATGAGAGCTAAAGAGTGCCAGATTACTCTTTTACTCAAGGAGAAGGGGAATAGAAGACTAGAGACTGCAAGAAGATAAGGACACACTAGAAATGAACTTGTCTACAAAGACATGTTCTGCTTCTTGGATAAAAGTGCTTTAGTCCTCCAAGGAGCCTTTGAAGTCTGATCTGACAAGGACACCTGTCCATGGTAATGAGAAGATATTTTCAAACTTCAAATGCTCTGAAATGATTTTATATTAGTGAAGCCCTTACACGGATTCTATTTAACCAGTTTTCTTTACAACTTGTCTTAGTCTCCAGTAATTAAAAAAAATATTCTCTTCCTTAGTTGCTGCCTGTTCTTGCTGTCTCTTTTCAATTCATTTAACCACTGTTTGCTCCTTAGTCTGCAGCAGAACTGGTGACAGGAAATATCTGCTCTGCGTCTCCTGTTGGAATGTATTTCAGCAGAATTGGTTATCAAGCTTTTTAGAATATGAGGAACTTCACAGTTCAGGAAAACATTGGCTGTGCTGATGCTGGGAAATTGAACACCACTAGGGAACATCGTAAACTCTGGGAATTTGGTCACTAAACTGTTATTAAATTATTATTAAATGAATGATAAATAATTTACATGTTGAATGGGTTTGCAGGTGAGCTGAGGTTCTTCTTTACAATGCCTGGGCTCAAATCAGAGATGATCCAGTCTTGCACATCATTCCCAACAGGCAGTGTGCAGATGGCCATGCTGCTTGAAGGGCTGAAGAGGTTAAACAATTCCTACAAACCCATTTGCCTCAATCCAAACCCAGCACACATCTCAGTCACTGTGTGTGTGGGGGTGTGTGTGAAGTGTGGCTGAAAAAAAAACCCCAAATTAACAGACAGAAAAAATTCTGCCTTGTGCCTCCCACATTCCCCAGCTCCTGTGCTATTCTAGCTCTCCTGGCAGTGCTGTTGGATTGCAGAAGTATCTTAAGGCAAAATCCCTCAGTTTAGTCATGGCTCTGTGCTTTGATATTGTGTGTTGTGGCAAATCTGGATTACGGCTTTTCTGGAGCATCAGAGTTCAAACCCTGCACGAAGTGAGGCCTCAGCTGAGACAGGGCAGGAGAGATCTCCCTTGGTGCACAGACCTGATTTGCCAGAGACTGAGAAGTGTGCTGGAAAGAGTGTTGGCTGCACATCAAAGAGCCTGTATCCTCAACTTGCAGATTCCTGGGAAGTTGTTTCCTTAGTGACAATAACAACAAGAGCAATTTTAGAGTATTTTCTTCATGTCTGTTTTTAGTGCTTTGGAGATGCTCAGAAGTCAGAGTACAACTGGCACTTCTCTTCAGAAGGGCGGTTTTTTTCACTGCGTTGTCTTTCTTTTCTCTTTTTTAACTCATGTTGACATGCCAGAATTTTTGTTTATTATAGGGATCTGTCTTAAAACTGTTGGCATTTTTAAATCCACAGGCACTCTGGGAGCAGAAGGAACAGATCTTGCAGGAGTTTCAGTATGTCCAGTGAATGGTAGCAGGTTGGGAGGTTATCCCTGTGAAATCAGTGCTGGGGGGCATGGAGGGTGGACACTCTTTAAAGCCAATCCCACTGCCATGGAAGGGACTCACCCACCCCCAAAACTAGGCTTGTAAAAGGAAAAATTAAGGAAGTGAAATGGAAAAAAAAAACCCAACATAAAATCATGCTTAAGACACAAATCTTGACAAAAGTCATCAACCTCCATATTTGTCAACATCCACAGTAAATTTTGAAAAATAATAAATTTGTAACATGCTCTGGGGGGTGGAGGGAAGAAAATACCATAGAATTCCAGAATGGTTTGGGGGGAAAGGGACCTTAAAGTTCATCCCATGCCAAACCCCTGCCATGGGCAGGGACATCTCCCAGTGTCCCACTGTCTCCAAGCTCTGTTCAGCCTGGCCTTGGACACTTCCAGGGGTGGGATGTCCTTGCAATGACCTGGAATGAGCTGAAAAATGGGACTGTTGTAGCAGTAAGACCAATTTTTCAGTCTTTTCTGAGGAAACCATGCAGGGTGAACACCACTCTTCATCCTGGCAATTAAAGACCCTGAGCACACTCACAGGAATTTAATTTTGATTTCCAAGAAACCAAGGCTGACTGAAACCCTCATGGAAATATGCAATCTGGAAGCTGGGAGAACATTTAGAGGTCACGACGTGTTGTGAAACTGAGGTGGAACATGGAAAAAAACGTCCAAACTCTATTATTTCTGAATTAGAAGGGCAGTCGGTACTGGCTTCATCTTTAAAAAAACAGACCAAAGAGTGACTGAAGTCAAAATATGATTCATGCCACGGAGGTGTCAGGCTCTTTTTATTAACAGCAGAAAGAGACTAAAATATCTCTGCTTATAATTTAAATGCTAATAATTAACTGGGAAGAACTCTTTGTCCAGGAGCAGTACAGTCAATTCACTAACACCACACGATTCTTTCTTTGTTCAGGGCATCACATAATTCTCAATAAATTTCAATGTCATGAGCAACTTTGTTTTCCCTTCCTCAGTCAGGGCAGGGAGTCTTAGAACATCGTGTGTGTGCATTTCCAAATGTGCTTTTAATTTCTGTTCAATTCTTAGACAGTAATTCTTAATTAAATTATGAATTGCTAGAAACTAAATCAGAATGAACCATATGGCATGGTCCAATGTGGAAAAATCAATGAAAGAATAGAAATTAGAATGTATATACACTTAAAATGTTCCTGAAATACCTTCACCAGTTAAAAAAAAAAAAAAAAAAAAAAAAAAAAAAAAAAATTGCCAAGCTTAGTCTCCCAACTCAGTTATGATCAACCTTTCTTCAGGGTGGGGAAAACAAAAGCTATAAATGTAAATGACAAACAGAAATAGCATTTATGGTTAAATATAGATTGTCCATTTGCTATTTTAACACTTTCATTTGGATCATTAATTCAAATGGAGATCCCTAATAATGAAGCTGCAAGGTTAATTAAGTTCTAAGTTCTGCTTTGGACAGCTTGTGCTGGTGTCCACATTTCACACCAGTGCTTTGGAGCCAGATTTCAGTCTTTCTTGTGAACTGTTCCTTGCTGTTATGCAACTGCATTTTCTTCAGTATCTCACCATTATTAAGTGGTTCTTGCCTAGACTTGAATCTTTATCCCTTCATCAAAAACCTGATCAGGTTTGACTCAGCTCTGCAACACGTGGCTGATAAAATCTGAGATCACAAACTGTGCACTGCATGTGTATTTTACATTAAACCACTCGATAGTATCTGAGAAAATGAAAGTGATTTTTCTTAGCTCCAGCCTTCCGGGCTCTTTTCATGGGTGAATCTATTAGAGCAGAATACCGAATTAGGTATTAAAAGATTTACTAGGTTAAAGCAGAGAAATCCCACATGGGATGCAAAATGATACGTTGGTTATGTACTGGGGAGGGGGGAAGCAAGGAGGGGTGAAAACAAGTAGCAAAACAAGAGTTGAGCAAATTGAAGTGACAGTGCACCATTTACTGAGCATGATGCGAACACATCGATTAAATGGCAAATTAAAGAGCAGGAGAATTTGATGCATATTTTATTACTAGAAAATGTTTCCAGTCAGAAAATTAGAATATATGCATTGCTAAGACCCAACTTCACCTGCTCTGTTAAGAGTGACAAAATGAATCTGCTGTTTGAGAGTTAAAATCATAAACATCAAGAGTAAGGAGTAGCACATACAAGAAAAAAGGGAAAAAAAAATCCCACAGGATCATAGGAAGATCTTGGGTCTATGAGTTTTGAGATCCATGAAGTTGTTTTGGAGCCCTGCAGCTCCCTGAAGACACCAGGACCTCCAGCCAGCTGCACCATCTCATCATCACCTCTTGAATCTCCCCAGTGAGCTGCTGAGGAGAGTTCCCTGACCCGATCGTATCGCACTGCCCGTGGCTGGCAAAGATTCATAATTTCATAAATCACAAAATCATAGAATCACAGAGGGTTTTGGGTTGGAAGAGACCTTAAAGGTCATCCACTTCCACCTCCTGCCACGGGCAGGGACACCTTCCACTATCCCAGAGTGCTCCAAACCCATCCAGCCAGGCCTTGGACACTTCCAGGGATCCAGGGGCAGCCACAGCTGCTCTGGACACCCTGTGCCAGGGCCTCAGCACCCTCATGGGGAAGAATTTCTTCCGAATATCCAATCTAAATCAACCCAATATTTAAGCAAACTCACCTGGAGTGACCTGGGTGTCTTGGTTTGGAAAGACAGGTGGAGACACTGGGTCAGGCAGTGATCCTACAAGGAGTTTGATGTGCAGCACAGATTGGTGTCTCGAGGCTAACTGGGGGTAATGTCCTTTCCAGCACAGCCAGAGTTGGACACAGGGGTGTCTATAGCCCCCTTGAGGTCTTTGAAGCATTCCTATGGAATTTGTACCCAATGGTGGACACCTCATTTCTACAGAGGGTCAGCAGAAGGAAAGAATCCACACCTTCTAACGAAGAAATTTCAATTTTCCTCTCAGCTAATGAAAGCCATTAAAATGCCATTAACTTAAAAATAGCTGAAAAGAAAAACATTGTGAAAGAGTAAAAAAGAGAATTTGGTGTCATTCCCTTTGCTGGTGATCAGAAGAGGTACAGCAGGTGCTTGGTGCTAAATTAATCCTGTGTGGATCTGTAATACTGAGTTTACCTAGATGTGAAGTACTCAATGTCCTCCTTTCTCACTCAAGGCACTCAGCAGAAGTTGCTGCTTTTGTCTTTAGAGATGAAGATTGCCTTGAGGAGGCCTCTACATGTGGAGCAAGCTGGGGCGTTTGGTTTGCTTTGGGAAACACATTAAAACGGCTGGAGAAAGAGAAGAATACATTAATTTCCATTTTAGAGAGATGCTAATTACGGCCTTTTGGACTGGAGCTAGATGACTGTCACTGAATAACTATTAGGTTTTTTTCACCTGCTTATTTATGACCTGTGAGCCCTAATGTTCTGATTTGGGTTTGGGATTTGTTTATTAGTTTGTTTTGCTTTTTGGAAGGGTTGTTTTCATGTTATCCTACATTATTTTGGTTTAAAAACTGTCATTATTTTCATTGCTGACTTGAAGATAACACAGAATACCACACTCCTTTGCAGAACATGAGCCAGAATTATTTTTATAAAAACCTGTGATTATTGTCCATCAAGGAGGATTTTGTGATCAATCAGAGTCAAGCAGTGCTGGACAGAATTAAACAATCCAAAAGACATCTAAATCCATGCCACAACATTTTGGTTTCATCTAAGTTGGAGACCTACACACCCAAAATGTGCAAAGTATTACTGGAAAAATTATTCTCTGCCTCACACAGCATTTTCATTTTGTGTCTGTTTCTGAATAAAACAATCTTCAATAAAATACCCAATTCTCTGGACATGTCTAATGGCAGCCAAGCTGTGCCCTGGAGTGTCCTCTGTGCACCATCCTATCCAGACTCCAGCACAAAATTTATTCTACTTGTCCAAAACAGGCTCTCACTGTGCTGACTCCAGGTTATCACACATTTCGTTTTATTTGCTGAGAGAAGATCATTCTCTTCTTTTCCTTTCTGTGTCCCTACCCTGCTTTCCCCAGTGAGTTACATGTTTCAGAAAAACATACAAACTCATCCCATGCCTCATTTGCTGCAGCTGGCAACAAACTCCAGGGACAGAAGTGAACTCTGGGATATGAGGGAGGAAATAACATAAAATACTGATTCACCTTTTCTACTGCATGTGGAGGATTTGGTTGGGGTTTGTTTTGGGGTGGGGGTTTTTGGGGTTTTGGTTGTTTGTGGAGGTTTTTTTGATGGTGTTTTCTTGGTTTGGTTTTATTATTTTTTTTTTTCCTTTTGGTTGGTTGGTCGGCTTTGGGGGTTTTATTTGAGTGGTGCCTTAAAAGGAAAGCTGGTCTTTGGTGCAGAATAGATTCTCAGGGAAAAACAAAAAAAGACTGAGACGCCTGAACTAGAAAATATTGTGAATATAACTCAAAGATGTTCTGTGCTACCAGTACCTAATTCCTAGGATTGCTTCCATGTTTAAACACAAGGATATTTCCAAGGTCAGCCAAAGCATGGATGAACCACTAAAATTTGCCCCAGGTTTTGCCAGCTACTCTCACGTACCATTGATGGTTTCTCCTTTATTTTCTGGTCCTGGTCTACCTTTAATCCTCTCTTTAATCCTCTATTTGGATGAGGAAGCCCAAGGAGGCCACTTGAATGCAGCTCTGTGCCATCTGCAGCCATGAGGGTCATCAATAATGCAGCCTGCAGAAATGAGGGCTTTGGGACAGCTGGATTTCTTGTCTTAATAAATTGCATCCTTTGGAGGCTGCTGAAGTGGATCTCCCAGTGCTGGAGATCAATTAAGCTCTCTCTTTCTTAGGCTGATTTTCTTTAGATTGGATATTAGGAAGGGTTCTGATCATTTTTAAAAGTTTTTGTCAAATGCAGACCAGCATGGGCAGATCCTGTGTTTCCATGAGAAACCAGCCTGGGAAGCTGTCCCTGTCTACAGCATGGTTCTTTGTAGTTATTCCAAGAGTTTAGAAGAAACCCCAGCTCCACAGAGTATCCAAGGAAATAGGGGAATAATGTAGAACTGATAAATTATACACCATGATGAAATTGTGAA
Source organism: Pyrgilauda ruficollis (assembly GCF_017590135.1). Taxonomy (NCBI): domain Eukaryota; kingdom Metazoa; phylum Chordata; class Aves; order Passeriformes; family Passeridae; genus Pyrgilauda; species Pyrgilauda ruficollis. The sequence continues at coordinate 1,234,816 of NW_024510321.1, read as the reverse complement.
ATCTGTGGCCAAAATCCTGTGTCCTAAAGAATTTCTGAAGGATCAAACCTTCATTACCTGACATGCTTGAAAGGCACATGGTGATGATCACATTTTTTCAGTGCCATTTCAGCTGAGCTTAAAACATATATTAAACTCAAGGTGGGTGCAAATGAAGACCTGAAGAATTTACATTTGATCTGATGTGAGGAAAGTAAAAGGAAGAGGTTGGAGCAGCAAGAAAAAAACTGTTGCTAAACACATTATTTAACCTCAATTTGCTGCCCACTATAAGATGCTAGTCATAGCTGAGTGTAGCTTTGGCAACTTTTAATGTTTGGACTGAATCTTTTAATGTTGTTTCTCAAATCCTTCTCTTTCTCTCCCTTCCTCCTGATAGAAAATACAGAGAAATAGGATGTAATTAATCTGTTGCTTTGAAATACATAATTTAGGATAATCTAACATATGCTGTGAACTCTATGGGATGTGCTGATTACATCTCAGGGACTATACAAGGAATCTGTGGAAATTATCTCGTGTTTAGAGGTACACATTTTAATGAGATAACTCTCACCCAGGGCTCTGAAGGACCCCCCATGGGGAGGGAGGCATTTTCACAGTGTCTTTGAGACATGAGTCAGCCTATTTCAAACTGAGCAGTGGGCACGTTGGAGAAGAAGGGATTTCAGCTTGATTGGATTTACGTGTTTATATCCTGGGTTTTACTGGGGTGCATGACAATAAAATGACAAAGCTATCCAGTGGAAAGGAACAGCACTTTGATTGTTTTCTGGGCCACAGGGGATATTCCAGTTCCACATGACACCTAACGGGAAATGTGAATCATAGCAAGTTGGGTTGAGTCTGATCCGATGACCATCCTGTCAATTTGTCAACTTCCTCATCAGATAGCTTAATATCTGTGTATCTGATATCTATAATCAAGATTTCCAGCTTTCACTACAACAGACACATCCAAGAGAGGAAAATTATCCATTTCTTTAAGTTTCCATTGTCTCCTGTTCACACAGGATCTCCTGTTCTACAGAATCTGTAGATATGATTGCTGCTGTAACAGCTTGGAATTTGACAGGAGTATAAACAATGCTACAATAGATCCAACTGACACCTTCTAGTTGTGTTTTGATGAGTTTCTTTTGGGGTTTTTTTGACATGTCTAGAATTGATGAAATAAGACATCATTTATTGGCCAATAAGTTCTGCACATACTTGTATGTCTGTGTGTGTTCACATGAAATTTGTTTGGTCCTGCATTGTTCTGACCTTAGGGCCATATTCTGCCACCCTATGGAGCACCATAGAGCCAGCTCATCTTCTAGAACTCTCATATGCAGATCCATGAGCAGATAATGAAGATGAATAGAGAGGTAGTCTTAATCACTGGCTGAAAAGATGATTGCATGGAAATGAATCACTTCTGTTCATTTGTTTTTGGTATTTTTTTCTAGAAGTGGTAAAGCTATTTTATTCATAATAATAATGAAGTGGTGATGTATGAATTAAGCTGAATATTTACATTATCTAGAGGGAGAAAGGAAGGAAAGGAAGGAAGGAAGGAAGGAAGGAAATTTGGTATTTTTTTTCTAGAAGTGGTAAAGCTACTTTATTGATAATAATAGTGAAGTGGTGATGTATGAATTAAGATGAATATTTACATTATCTAGAGGGAAAAAGGAAGGAAGGAAGGAAGGGAGGAAGGAAGGAAGGAAGGGAGGAAGGAAGGAAGGAAGGGAGGAAGGAAGGAAGGAAGGGAGGAAGGGAGGGAGGGAGGAAGGAAGGGAGGAAAAAGAAAAATGAAAAAAGAAATAAAGACAATTTTATCTAGACTCTTTTCTCTAGACAATCTTTTCTCTAGACTAATTTATTTTGGTGTCAGGCTATGACTGCCATTTGTGTCAGAGCTTTTAGAATCATAGAACCTTTTAGGCTGGAAAAGACCTCCAAGATCATTGAGTCCAATTATTAACTCAGCATCACATGTTCATCACTAAACCCTGTCCTCAAGTGCCACATCCATACACCCTTGAAACACTTCCAGGGATGCAATTTTCCTCATCAATGTTTTCCTCATTGCAGGGACATGAGTTTACTCCATGCTTTAAGGTGAAAGGTGGGATCCAGCTCTGAGTCAGAGCCATGTGGTTGGGAATCTGTATCTGTTAACACTGCAGTGTCTCCATGTGTCAGAGAAATTGGTTTACAAAGTAATCACATTTTATGGAGTCCCCTCAAAATTCTAACTTTATTTTTACTTTCCTCCTCTCTCTGGAAGGCACTTACAGATCTTTTTTCTGCTGATGGTCCAAAGCTTTCTTCTAATTAACCTCTTGACCCAACTGTGACTTTTATTTCAATCACTTTCCTTCCTCTTTAGTTTGATGCTTCTGCCCTTCTCAGGGCTGTGCCTATTCCACACAGGCTGTCCTGAGCTAATCAAACCAATTTTGTGCTTTATTACCCCTCTGTTTGCCAAGATGACCAGCACATTGTCCGGGAGCAAGGCAAAGCCATGTGCTGCTGAGGACAATTAGTCGTTTTCCATTCACTGTGGAATCAGCTGAGAGGAGCCAGCGTGGATAGAGATGGTTCCTTTTCAGACAGCCAGATTTATGTGCCTTGGATTCCATCCCTGGTGTGGCAAGAACACGTGCTGTGGAAGGTCCTAATACTGTCCAAACGTAATGAGTTTATTAAGCACAATATGGGACACAGCTGGGAGCCCAGGCTGTCAGAAATGCAATAGGAAAGGAGGACAATAGGAATTGTGGAGGGGAAAAAAATTACACAGTTTCCGAGTGCTCATGCAGTGTCTTAACCTTGTCTTTCAGTGTAGTAGAAAAGAGTGAAACTGTTACAATAAAAAAAAAAAGGGATTTTCACCTCCCTAAGGATGGAAGAGACAGGATTGTAGCCCCAGGCCTGCTCTGGGATACATCTCATTGACAATATTTGCTTGAGGAATCATAATAGCAGAGGTATCTTTTTCTCTACCCAGTGAGAAGCTGGGAAACACATTTTATCTGTCCCTTTATCAAACTGGGCTGGAGTTTGGCCCTTGAAAGCTTTTGATGTTGGTTAGAAGTGGATGAAGAAGTGTGGATGTTCATCTGGGCCCTCACCACAGATTGCCAGCTCAGAATGCTCACTGAAGTCCAAGCTGTTGTGTTCAGAATGCCTCTCACTTTGCACTGGAAAATGACAAGGAATTGTACACCTGAGGCAAAGAAAGATCGTTTGATCATCCTCTCTGAACAACTTGGCAATTTCTCCACACTCCCAAGCACCCTTTTCTCAGTACCAAGGTTGTGTCAGACTGGTTTCTTCACACCATCTTGTATGTATTCCTTTGGCATCAGGAAATACAATTAGTTACTCATTGTATTCACCACCTTCCAAACCATTTCCTATTTTATTACTTTTTCCTGCTCTGAAACAGGAAGGGTAGTCTTTTTTCCCAGGGTTAATAAGAGTTTGCTGTGCTGTTGCTGGAGCTCCAAGACTGGAGTCTTGCCCTTGGGTTCATCACCAGCTACAGGAACACTCCTGTGGAGTCTGCCTATGCTAAATAAAAAGTGGAATGTTTTCTTAAAGATACCTTTGGCTTTTCCTCACAGCTGAGAGCACCTTGCTTGGAGCCTGGCTCAGGTCTGGGGAGTAATGGTGGCTTTATCATGGCAGCTTGATCTTAAGATAACCAGCTCAGCACATCAGGAGGGCTAATTGTGGGTGTTAACAGTGGCATCACACTCTGATACATAGAATATTTTGAGTTAAGGAATAGTTTTGAAGGCACTGACTGACACAATGGGAATAAAAGGCTTTGGTCCACAGCTGAATTTTCTGCTCTGCTCTTACTCTTTGCCTGTGAGAGTAAGTTCTGCTCCACATGTGCTGGGCAGGTTCAAAGCAGAGCCTGATGGACAGGTTACATCAAAAACAATATTTACACCTACAACCAGGGAAGGAAACACAGACCACCAGTCAAGGAAATCAGATTAATCAGGGAGCTCTTGCAAAGCGTTGATATGCTTGGTAGAGAATGTGTTTTCCTGGTTGTCAAGTAATAATTCTGAAGGCCCTCGCCAAGCAGCACTTAAAGCCCTGCTGGAATGGAGCAGCACATCATTATCTTTATGATCCCAGTATTAATTTCATATTAGCAATGAAGTATCACATATACCACAGATGCTTAAAAAGGATAATTGATCTGCTGTGAAAAGGGAATCTTTTCTCACATGATTTTTTTTTTTTTTTTTTTTTTTTTTTTGCTTTGCCTAATGCTTCCTGAATGTGTGGTAGTTTGCAATTATTTCCCTGCATTGGAGTGTCTGTGGTCTTTAGTTAAGAAGTTTTGTCATTTCACCAGTCCTCTGTAGACATCAATAACATAAGGGCACAATAAATCTGATGGATAATGCAATAGAGAAAATAATGCCAATCAAGGCAAGAATTTTATTGATGGTGTTACGTAGGAGACCTGCCAAGAGAAGCAGTTCTGTGCCCAGGGAGGGATGAATTGAGTTCCATAGCCTCTGCTATCATGAGTCCATCACTGCAAAGATAAGCTAGAAAATCTTGACCTCTGGATGCATGATCCACTCATGTCCACTTGAATTTTCAGAGAGCCTGAAGCAACACCTCCATCAAAAAGACATTCAAAGTTATTACAGTGTCAAAATACTCAGATATCCAGAACTGAGATGTCATTAACCTTCAATGTTTCATCGTATCTGTACTCTTGAAGCAGCATAATATGAAGGAGAATAATTTTTATATTGTGAGAATTTCTTTTATTTATAAAATTCAGGCATTTTAAATGGAGTTTGTTTTAAAAATATATCAAGTCTTGTTTAGTTTTATATTTATGCCCCAGAAAAGCATAAACTTTCAAAGCTCAGGAAAGGCTGGGCTTTATGACCTGTGAAGGGATGAGATATAGAGGATTAGGACTTTCAAAGTTTTTGATAATTTGCCGATATTCAAGAAATTAATCAGATCTTCACATAGTGTAAATTTGGAAATCTTTCTTGAACTGGCTGAGCAACACTTCGGAATAGCTTTAGATAGGTTTTTTTAATATGTTAGGAAAATTCTATAAAACTAGAGGACTACAAAATGCAGGAGCTGTCAGGTTATACAGAAGTGATAAAGAGTGTACTTTGTAAGGACAAATTATAATGCTCATATCTTCAGGGAATTTCAATTTAATTGAAACCACTCAAAGGAAAATAATAAAACCAAAAACCAACACTCCACCAAAATTGTAATGGGGACAGCTGAAGTAAATCATACATGGGAGTTATTAGGCTGTGTTAATAAAAGGAACTAAGATAATACTGAAAGTAAGAAAAGGCAGCATCATAGGGGGAAGCCAGGGCTCTGTTTTGCTTACCATTAATGCTTTCGTGTCTTAAACTTTGGGAATGGAATTTTCTGTGTTTGCCCTCATCAGGCCTGAACAAACAGAAGAAAAGAAAACTGGTTCTTGTAAAGCAGTAATTCACTTTGTCCAGAATTAGGCATAGAGTCACAGAACCATAGAATGGTTTAAAGGTGAAGGGACCTTTCAAAAGTCACCCAGTCCAAGGTGACTTTCCACTAGACCAGGTGCCTTCTATCTATATTTAGGATATAGAAATTGCTCCCTGAGCTTACCTACATCTCCCCTGACTGTAGAGAGAGCTGGGCTCAGCTATAAAGATCTTTTTGATGTGGCAATGCTGGTTAATGCTTTCACTAATGATCAGGATGATGGGACAGAGTGCACCTGCAAGAAGGTTGAAGGTTACACAAATTTAAGAGGAGTGGTTGATAGACCAAGAGGTTGATTGTGCTGCTGCTCAGAGGGAACCAGAGAGATTTGAGAAATAGGCAGAAAGATGATGAAGAAGAAGGAGACGTGCAAAGTCCTGCACTGGGAGACGAATAATTCCATGCACAAGGGCAGGCTGGGAATCAGCTGCTGGGAAGCAGTTCTACAGAGAAGGACCTAAAGCTCTGGGTAGACACAGAGTGGATCCTGAGCCAGCCAAGTGCCCTTGCAGCGAGGAAATCCAAAAGCATCATCAGCTGCAAGAGGAAGAGCCTTGGCAGCACGTCAAGGGAGGTGATAATTCCTCTCTCTCAGCCCTGGAGTGCCTGGTCCAGGGCTGGGCTGCTGAGAGCATGAAAACAGTGGGCTCTGTGAGGACCCACAAAGATTATTAAGGAATTACAAGAGATTTGGGGGGATTTTATCAATATGTAGAAATCCCTGATGAGAGGGTGCAGAAGAAATGGACCCAGGCTCTTCTCTGTGCTGACAAATGGCAACAAGCACAGACACACAGGAAATTCAGCTGTAAGATAACACTTTGTTATTGTTAGAATGGTGAAATACTAAAAGAGGTTGATCAGATAAGTTGTTGAGTCCCAACATTTGAGATAGTCAGAAACTGATTTGAGAATGGGTTTTGAATAACAGACAATCTGCAGAGGTCCTTCCTACCCTCAGTTCTGTGAATCCTCTTTAGCAGTCATTCTTCTTGCAAAACCACATTGCTTTGATTTATTTCCTACACAAGTTCTAGTGGAAGCAAATGAAATCGATAATTCTACTTCATATAGAAATATTTGGACACTTGAACTCTCATTTTTATATGGGAGACTCAGCATCTGCAGTTTACAATTTCCTACTTTTCTAATCACACCTTTATCTTCACTTTTAGAAAGGGAGTTCTAGTAAAATTCACAGGTGTTTTCTGAGTTTTATGCAAGGAAAAAAATACCAAAATCCTATTCCTCCAGAAAGTAAAAGATTATTACTGAGCATTGCAAATAGACTTGGGTATTCATTATCTAGGCATATTCGTATATGCAGCTGAATCTCTTTCAAATATATCCATGCAAAATTGTGCTGTATCAGCTCACTTTTAAATGTTGTTTTCTTAAGCAGCAGTTTTCCTGCACAGTGAAAAAACTGGGTACCAACAGTCTGCCTGATTGTATCTGTAATGAATGGATATTTTTCAGCCTGTGATTCCCACACCAGCTCACATATTAGAACAATGGACAGCTTGCATCCATCCTTGTGGACCATTCTGTGAAAAAAATTCCACCTTGTTTGTTGACAACTCTTTCAGGCAAAGGTGTGCTATTTTTGGCACACCTCAAGACATTCATGTGCAGCTGAAAAGGGTTTTGTCCTTTGTAGCAGTAAATCCTGTCTGAAAATCCACTTCTTAGACCCCCTGATGTAGTGATCCTTTGAGTCCTGTTTTGTCTTTGACAACAGACTTGGTGAGTGGGAACAAGGACTTGGGGGACTTTCCCAATTAATTACATAAAGGGGGAATAAAAGTCTTGGTTTATAAAAGAAAGTAGATTCAGACCCTTGGCTGCTATGACCCTATGAAGAAGTTTTAATTTCAGCAAATTCAGAAAGTAGGTAAACAAAATCAACCCAAAATATTTAAATTTCAAAAAATAATAACTACTCTATTAAATATACTTGAAAGATCATTATGTTCTTTTCCTTTGCCTTAATAGGGTTGCTCTTTGTGGAGTATTTTCCATGGAAAGCTTTAGAGTTCTTGCTGTCTGGTATTCAATCTTCTTTTAGCTTTTCTGTTGCCTTAAATATATCAGCATCAATTTATTGACACCCAAAATAATCCAATTCCTTCTCAATGCATTGTGGTAGGTGAAATTTCACTGTTTTGGGTTTCATATTGCTGATCCATACATTTCAGACTGGAGGTGGGATTATTTTGTCCAGATTTAGATACTCACAGTGGAGATGTCAACAAACAAGCTGGCTGCTCAGAATTCCTTTACACTCTGGGAGGAGCTGGAAGTTTAAAGGAGATGGTTAAAATAGGTCAGACAAAACACTTCCTTCACATGTCTGCTTCTCTCTGTTGATATAAAAAGAGACTTGACAATGAGCTCATGTGTGAGGATGTCTCTCCCAGGTTTCTAAAATTAGGAGACATGTCCTAGGTCACTGAGGGGTCGATTTCCTGATTCTGCTCCTAGCTGGTGAGCAGGAATGTGAGGAAGGGCCACTGTGCCTTTTCAATAAATGATGTAGCTGGAATACCACATTTGGGAACTTACAGGAGGAGAATAATAAAATGCAGTGTGTTACTGAAAGCCTAAAGATAAAACAATAGTGGGTGCATAATGAAAAGTGATCCAGCCCTCAGGAGAGCTGGTCAGAGGGGTGGAACACCTCTCCTGTGAATTCAGGCTGAGAGTTGGGACTGCACATCCTGGAGGAGAGAAGGCTCCAGGGAGACCTTAGGGCACCTTCCAGTGCCTAAAGAGGGGTTAAAAGAAGTCTGGAGAGGGAATTTTTGTGTCATGAAAGTCCAAGGGGGGATGGCCTTAAATTGAAGGAGGGTAGATTGAGATTAGATATTAGGAGGAAATTCTTTGCTGTGATGTTGGGGAGGCACTGGAACATGCTGCCCAGAGAGGTTGTGGTCTCCAAGGCCAGAAGTCTGCTCTAGTGGAAGGTATCCCTGTCCATGGCAGGAGGTTGGAATGATCATCTTTAAAGTTCCTTCCAGCTCCAGGCCATTCTAGGATTTCATGATAATTACCTGGTCGTCTATTTTGCACCCAGTAATTCTCCACCTGTGTTTATTCTTCATAGGGAAATTCCTTCATGTCTCTAGGAAGTATTGGAGGAACTGTACATGGGGTGGTTGACTTTCCTGAAATGTATTCAGTCTACAAAACCTCAGTTTCTCCTGCATGTCAGAAGCTTTCAGATTTCCTCACCGGGGCAGGAGCTTGGTCATGGGGCAGGAAGAGGATACTGGACACTGAAGTGAGATAAATTAAGTGATAAATTCCCATTTGATCATCACTGGTCTAAACCATTGTGGGTCAGCTTTGAATTGTGTTGGTTTCCTTTCAAACCACTGGCACACGTCCCAGAGGACCACAGCAAGGAGCCCAGCAGATCAGGTGGTTTCTTTTGGGTGAGATCTCAGTAAGAGCTTGTAACTGCCTTGGAAAGCCACAAAAAATCCTCTTTCATTCATGAAAAAAATTCCTCAACTTCATTCATCCAGTGGGTGCACTCTGAGATGCTGTATAACAATTTCACCCATATTTATTTTTGTGTTATTTTATATTTTATCCTTTTGAGCAGTGATTTATTACCTTTTTATGCCTCCCTGGGAGTAGTCCCATTGCACCTGGGAAGGTCTCGCTCTGTGGTTTTGTTCATTGGTGGCATCAGATTGTGCACTTGGCACTCGTGGGCCTCTCGTGGAGGAATTGTCCTCACCAGCCTCCAGAGACCTTTTTAGATGGAGAAAGAAGTGGGGACTTGCAGCAGAACAAGTTTTGCCAGAGCTTTTCCAGCCTGCCCTTGAAGCAGCTCAGATGCTTTCATAAAGAATCTGCTGTGGCACTGAAAGTGTTTCCAGTGGACAAATTCACCTTCAGAGGGGATGAATTATTTTCTCAAGTCACTAGGTGACCAGAACAGTGTTCTTTTTCTTTTTTCTTCTTCCTGTATATCAACCATGCTTGAAATAAACCCCTGAAACCCATTCTGTTTTAGCAACAATCAGCTGATTTTCAGTCTCAGACACTTCTACTGCCCTTCTGTTTCACCAGAGATAACTGAAGATTATTTTGAGGAGCTGTTTATCCGTAATTGAAAGGTGCAACCCCTCTGTTATTGGCTCTTCTGACTTCACTAATTTTAATTACAGTGGCAGATGCAGATGAAACAACAACATGAGGCATCAGTAATGAAATTACAGCAGTTATCAACCAGTGACATCAGAAGAAAATATAATCATTCAAGCTTCCCTTCCAAATCCAATACTGATATAATTATTTCTTTTTCTCAGTACTGAATGGTAATGTTTATCAGCATTACCTATATATTTTTTTAAAGTTTCTTTTTCTAGTATAACATAGCTGGTAATAGTTATTTGGGAGATAGCTGGGCTTTAATTGGTGCTAGAGATAACTATCCTTTAATTGATAATAGAGATAAGTAGCACTTAAATAGTAATAGGTAGACTCTGAATGTATGTATAACATACATGACAGGAACAGCTCAACAATATAAAAGGTTCTGCTGCAGGTCCAGGGCAGAAGTTCTGGTAGCTGTTATTCCCTAATAAACACTCCAGTCTCCCTGGATGACACGAAGGCCTCAGCCCAGTATTTGGTGCAGGTTTCCATGACTACCTTGAAGGCAAAAAATGAAGTAGATTCTTTTATTTTCCCCGCAATATGTGAGTGAAAAGCCATGAAATGGTTTGCAGATGTTCTTGTTGTCTCTTTAGAAGCTCCTTTGAAACTCAGACAAGACAGAAAACAGCCACCCTCCGCTTTCCAAACCTAGGGATTGCCAGGTTAAAGTAAAAAGAGTGTTCTAAAGGTCACCCCTTTTCCCCCAGGGAATCTGTATGTGTCCATCTCTTAGCCAGGCATCTCCCACCCTTCCATTGCATTTTGATCATTTCCTGATGATCCAGTGACAGAATGAAAGGACAGAATCCAAGCTCCACGAGCCTCTCTGGCTTTTCTGGACTGAGCTGCACACAGGAGTGCAAATGATCAGGAAATAATTTCAAATCCAAGGGCTGCTAATGCATCTGTCTGGTTTTGTCTTGCTGCTGTTAATGGAATTCCAAGTCCTCACGGCTGAATGTCACCAGGGATGTTTGCTGTCCTCCTCAGCTGAGATCTTATCACTGGTTCATTATTTGATAAACCATCACAAGTACAGTTAAGTAATTAAATTCAGTGCCAGAACAGAGCGTGAGCGACTGATCAAGTGAGGGTAGAAGAAAACAGATCAGTTTAGAGTGAATTTCATGAATCATTGTTCTCCCAAAATTTAGAGAGAGATTAATTTTTCTTTTTTTTTATTTTTTGATTGAAAGACTCTCTCCTTTCTAGATGCTGATGTCCTGGCAGTGTGTTGTAGTCAGTATAAAACTTGAGTGTCCTTTGGTTCTAAAAGTCCTTTTACAAACCATTCCTTTACAAATCAAAGTAGGATAATGAGAAATAAATCCAAACCTTAAGGCACATTCATTCCTCCCAGTCCTCAGTTATTTCAGGGCAGAGGCCAAGCAATGGAAGTCACAGATATGGATGACATTCATTCGTACAAATAATTCCTGATTATGTCTTGGATGAATCTTTAGCCTGAGACTACAACTCCTTCTTTTGCCCCCCTCCTGCCAAGTTCTCAGAAAGGTTATTAACAAGCCTATTAACAGGTTATTAACAAGCCTATTAAAAGATTACTAACAAGTCTGGGAGTGGATTTTGTTATCTGGACAAACTATATTGGGAACCAGACCCCTAAAAAGCCCCCAGACAGTTTTACTTTTAAGACACTACTGAAAATCATGAAGTGTGAACCACAACTCCAGAGATGAAGCAGAAAGGTCTTTTTTCTTGTTCAAAATAATCCACCCTTCCTCCTCCCCTGGGTACAATTCAGGTGTTTGCAGCTGCAGTACCTGTTCCAGCATTTCTTTGGCACAAGTTACTGATCACACAAAGTTCTTTGCCTTTAAATTAGATACCCAAGACCACCTTTAAAACCTGCAAAAGCCTGGTTGATCTCTAAAAAGTGCCAGTTGCAATTCAAGTGTTGGGTTGTCTGTTTTCTGTCCATTTCTTTTTCATTCTCTCCATGATTTACATATTTATAATAATTTTTCTCTTTTGTTGCAGAGATATTGATGTGAAGACCTCAAAATACCAGCAGAGCCTCTGCTTCAGTCCTAATCTCAGTGTTAATGAGCAAAACTTGTCCAAAATTAGAAGAGAAGATGGCCATCAACTGGAAGGTCTGCTTCTTCAGCCTCGTATTGCTTCCTGTGGTAAGGAAAAATGATTTTATTTGCATTGTTCTGCTATAAATACATGTTCTCCAGGCCAGCACTTGCCAAGAGGGAAGGATCTGCTGCTGACACTGTTTCTGGATTTTTCTGGGTGGTCTCGTAGTTTGGGTTGAGACTTTTCCAGCCTCCTTTGTTAATGAATTAGGACTGTGAACATTGCTCATCCTGAGAAGGGCAAGTCCATCCCTTGAGGGCATTTGTTCACTGTTTTTAACTGAGATTCAAAATAAAATAAAGTCATAATTAGAAATAACCCCAGTGTGTCTTCTGTTTCAAATCCATTGGTTTAAAAATATTTTTTTTTTCCAGACAGAGGGATAAAATTAAAGATTCCCTTCATCCCACCCCATGAAACCTAAACCTTGAGATATCCCAGGCAGTGCTTTTGGAGGCCTCCATTTTCAGAGGAGCAATTTTAAGAAACAATACAAATGGGCCTCTAAAGATACTAAAGGCACTTCAAGTCATCCATCATCTTTCTGAAGATATTTGACTCTTTATGAAGATGACAGGGGTTAATTTTCCCCACAAGTCTTTACCTAATTTACTTTACTTTACTTTACTTACAATGTTCTCTTCCATTAATAACTCCATGTAAACGTGTTTGGGGATTGTAACTCCCTCTCCATTGTCCCTACACACAATGACTGCACATCTCCTCACATAACAGCCACAAAAACACTGAAAAAAGATCTTTTTCCCCCCCTTTGTAGCTGTGAGGAGTCGCACACAAGCCCTGCAATAACCTCTTGTGGCATTCAGCACAATTCTGTGTGAAACCATTGCTCACAAATGTGCTTTTCAGCTCTTCTCCAGGAGCTTTGCTCACAGGGATTCAGTGACAAACTGCACCAGCATTTCAATCCTCCAGCTCATTCCCCCCAAGAGCCTTCTACAACTTCCATGCAAATGCTTCACACTTGCTTAATACGCAGATATTTTCACATTAGTGCACTTTAATAGCCAGTATTTGAAAGAATTTGTGACATTTAGTTGGTTTTATTTTTAAATGGCAGCTGTTTATTGTGGTGGTGGTGTGACCAGAGCATCTTTGAGCAGTTTTTGCAGTTTTTTGCTCTTTTGTATCAGTTATGTGGCCTGTCTTCTACAATGCATAGCAGGAAGCACAGAGAAGTTGTTTTCACTTTGGCACACAAAAATATATATTTTTTTTTCCTTTTGGTTCTTATTTAGAGTCCATTTCACTGCACATCTGAAATGTGGCATAATTCAGCTAAATTCTGTAGAATCGGGTTGGAACTGGTACCATACTTGTGTTCATCCAAATTATACAGTCCTTTACATACAAATACATGGAATTTTTATCTAGAGCATGGCTCCTGTGACTCTTCCTTAGATTTCCTGCTCAGGTAGAAATGATTACTTATTAAAAACTGAGTATGTTTAATTTTTATAATACTTCTCTAAAATTACTAATGAAAACTTCCTCTAAGCTAATGGGGAGGGGGAAAACCCCCCAAATTTAACCTGATTTAGGTACTGTGATTTTCCTGGCTATAAAAGGAGTTCAGCTCAAATTCAGGTGCTGGTGTTTTGGACATGGAAGTGTTGATGACATGGATCCTGCCCTGGGAGAAACTGGAAAGCTGAATTCCTGGCTGTGCAAGCATATTTTTCAGACTGCAACCAAAATAATTAAATTATCATAAGACAAAAGGCATTTCTGTTAAATGACCAACAGCCTTCATTACTTCAAGATTTTTGGTGCTCAGCTCGAGACCCTTGAAAGGTGTCTTGTTATTTAGAGGTGACCAGTTTTTAATTAAGGGAAATAAATGAACAAATCTCTTGAGCTCTCAGATGGGTGACCTTCCTGGCAGATGAAGAAGGACAGAAAATTCCCAGTTGCTCACGTTTCAGGACATAACTGTGGTTGCTGAGCTGGATAATTAGTGATCAGCTCCAGCTTGTGGAAAGAACAGTTCTTAATGAAATACCAAATAGCAAACCAGAGCTAATAAGAAAAAAAAAACGGCTTTTTTTTTTTCTGCTTCTGTTAAGTTTGTGATCTTCTTTATGATTACAAGGTTTTACTGCAGTCTTTTGCAGGAATCCAGACATAAAGCTACCCATTTAACACACATGAATTTGTGTGCTTGCACACACAGAGCCCACCGCAGAGATGATACAATAATTTGTGTATAAGTATTCATTTCACATTAAATCCCTACATTTCTTTTCACAGACCAAATTATTTATGTTTCTTCCCTTGCTGTCATTCTTTTGCAGTTCTTGTGGTAACACATTTCTCTCCACTGGGGCACTCCCTTTCCCTGTGAACCATCTGTAATGTGCTGTGCTGGTGACCTCAAATTGGCACTTTCCTGTCATGCAGATTTTCCAATTTTCTACCAAGGGGGTGGATGTGACTTTAAAAATAATTAAGAGTAATTGAAAGTCATCTTAGACTCCACAATGTTCCTGGAAAAAGCTGTTTATATACTGCTTTCCTCCAAGCACATCTGGTCAGACCCATTTTACCCACAAAAGCCCCCAAACTGATGTCCACGTCCATAAACAAACCAAGAAAAGACAAAAAGAGAACCAAATATGAATGGAAAATTCCAAGTGGCTTCAAGTATAGGCTCCAACTAGACAACAACAATATAATATGCTAAGAAATAGTTAGAAATTAGCATTTTGAGCCTGTGCTAACTGTCAGAGTCAAGGGTGGTTCAGCTTTTCATGTGTTTTACAGGCTGCTCTGCATTAACCTAACCTCTGAACCCCTCAGGACAGAAGGCACCACGATGCCTGCAATTCCTTTAGGAGCATTTTGAGCCAGTGCTATTTTAAGTGCTTTCCTAGATTTAAATACCTGTGTTGCTATTTTAGCTGGTTTTAACTGATTTCTTCTGGCTCAGCTCTTCCCAGTAATTTCCATTCTTTGCTTTGGATGAAACTCTGCACAGCCTGGGGTAGTGGGAGGAGTCCCTGTCCATGGCAGGGGGTTGGAACAGGATGATCTTTGAGGTCCCTTCCAACCCAAACCTTTCTAGGATTCCATGATGTCTTTTTTTTGTTTGGCCATTTTGATTTTTCTGACTGGCATTTTGATTGACTTTGCATTCCATTCATCTGTGATAACACTGGGTTATGTGTTGGGTTTGGTTTTTTTTTTTAATTGGAAAATATTAACAAAAGTCATCATAAAATTATGGAGAAGAAAGGATCCTAAACCACCATTCCTTTGTCTGGTTCCAAATGTACTTGAGAAACAATGAGTTTCATGACTCACAAAGTTGGCTTGGTGTATGAACTGAATTTTAAATGTAACTGCAATGCAGGTGTTCTAACTGTCCAGAATAATTCCATCTGATGTATTTCTTCACCTAATACTTGGAATTTCTTGTGGGTATGTATCTAATTAAATGTTTCCAGTGGTAGAATATTCTGTGTAATGTTTGATCAGCTGGGAAGAATGTTCTCCTTTTAAAGAAAAAGAGAGAAATGTGGAAAAAGGGAAGGTGTAAGTGGTGCCTCTTGTGTAACAACATTGGAGTGTGATCTCTGAGTGAGAGTCGGGTGGGCAAACACAGATTTGGATGTGCAGGCAGCACCTCGCCGAGCAGAGAATGAAACCTGCATCTGATGATAGATAAGTAATTCATGAGGAGCTGAGGAGAGAAACTGAAGTGTTTGCTCAGCCCCTGTTTGCTGCAGGGGGAATATTTCTCAATCTTCTCAGGGTGTGTAGAACCACAGAGCAAGAACTCTCTGTGTCCTCCATTGTTCATCCCTGGCTGTCGCTCCCAGAGCCAGGCTACCTTCAAATAGCATCCTCTACCTTCCAGCCTCTGCTATTTTTAAAAGATGAGGCACAGTGCATTCAGACACAAAATTCTGCAAGTTTCTCTCCCAGCCTGCAATGTTTTTAAGCACAGCCCAAAACGTGAGGCTCCTCAGGCACAGACATAAAAGCTTGGGTTGGTCCCTGCTCTTTAAGCAAAGCATTTTTTTCCATTCCAGGGCTTAACGAGAGAGCTTTTAATGAGTTTACCTGCCTGGTGATTTGTAGCATCTCATAACCCTGTTAGAGAAGTCAAGCTCTCTGTAGGACTGCAGGTTTCTCCAACACAGTGCACAGTTGCATGCGACTTCCCTGTTATTTATGTAATGAAAATATAAATATTTTATATACAAACACAGCCTGGGGACTGTTGGGAATGTTCTCCTTAGGAGATAAAGACTCAGCTAAGCAAGGCATTAATGCTGCTGGAGCTTTTCCATTTTAATAGGAGGAGTTGGTGCTGGGGGCAATCTGGAGAAAATAGCAACCTCGTAAAAGCCTTGTTTAAAATAGAAAAACAAAGTCTTTGAATGTGTAATACTGGGTAAAACAGTTTCAAAGAACAGGTTCAGAATTCTGGTGTCACAAAAAATCATCTGAGAAAACCAGTGTGGCCAAACCACGGAGGCCTTGGTACCAACCAACTTCAAGGACATTCCAGAGGCACAAAAATTAGGATTTCAAGTCCCAGATGATTGTTGCCTTGTCAGTTAGGTGGGATAGGAACTTATAGAGAGTGCCAGAGTGGGAGTGGGATTTCCTCCTGCCGTATCTCTAAGTCTCTGTGGATTTTTTTCTGAGAAAACTCAGTGTTTTTACACTCCTGAAGGTGGTGGGAGCCCTGGATATTGTGTTAGTGCTGTGTCTGTGCACTGGCACTTGTAACCTCAGCTGGGCACCTCAGGTGCCAGTCAGGATTATTGCAGAAGCTAAAGAAAGACACCTGGTTAAAATGTTAAAATGTTTTTCATAGGATGGTTTCTGTTGGAAGGGACCTTAGGTCATGTCAGGTGTCCTGGGCAGGGATACCTCCCATTAGACAGAGATTTTCAGAGCCCTGACCAGCCTGGCCTTGAAGATTTTTAATCTTTTTAAGCTGATTTGCACAAAAAGATGAATGACAGGGGGAGAAAAAAATCCAAAAATACACATATTCTACCAAAATGGGGTTCACAACACTGTGGAAAAACACAGTTATCTACCACAACTTCCCTTTAGACAAACAAGATATCTCAGTCTTAGAAATGCAAAGCAGCAGGTAAGAAAGCAAAAAATAGTTGCCCTATTTTATATTAAAATGTTCCTTTTTTTGCCCTCTGGAAGTAGCAATAATTTCTGTGAGAGGCAAATAAAATGATGACAACACTGATATAAAGGCATTTATTAATGTGATTTTTTTTTCCCTGCTGGTTTTGCATTCATGAGCTTGCAGGAGGGTTGGATGAGCAGTCAAATAACAAATTGGGCATTAGAAAGAGTTCTTAAAAATGAGGCTGTAAAAAAAAAAAAAAAGTAAAATCAGAATCAGTGATTTTTTGTGTTGCTCAGCTGTTAATACCCAGCTCCTGGAGGGATAGTTTTCAAGTCTCTAGACTTCAAGAAGAGTGTTGCCTGCAATTCCTTGGGTTTACTGACTCAGCAGCCCAGGAGGATTTCCTGTGCAGGCAGCTTGAGGAGAGAGCTGTGATGAAGAACCAAAGCTGCATGGGAGAGGAGGGGGAAATGGAAGCAAAAGAGCAGGAAGAGAGGACAAAAATATGAAAAAAAAATCACATTTACAACACTATTCCTCTGTTAGGGATTTGTCTATTGGATTCCCTCCTGCCCCTCTCACCAGGGCTTGCAATAAAGATTTTTTTTCCCCAATCTGTGGAATAAACCCTGCTGCTTCTCAGAGTGAGTGTGGATCCTACAGCAGGGACTGAGCCCTGCCTGGGGCTCAGGGAATGTTGTTGGAATCCTTTCTGAGGGAGCACATGGGGTCAGTGGCTCCCACTCCACAAACTCTGCAGACCAAACTCCCAAAGAGCATCTGAGCCCAGCTGTGGGGCTGGGAAAGCAGAGTTTGCCAGGCTTGAGGGGGTTTCCAGGGCTTCTTTTCCAAAGCAATAACAACCTGGCTTTTTAACCTCTTAGGCTTAAAAGGCCCCTTAGAAAGCAGTGCCAGCCCTAAAACCCACGTGCTGCTGTCACTGCAGCCCCCAGGGCCACAGAGCCCAACCCCACAAACCCTTCTGTGTTCCCCTGGGCAAGGGGTGAGTTGCTCACTCCAGGGAAACCTGTGCTCCTGACAAGAAGGTTGTGTTTGTCTCAGGTTTATTTTCCCCATGTGGAAGTGCAGATTTTGCAGCTGTGGATCCCGTCTGTACCAAAATCTGATGATCTCTGTGATCTTTTTCTTCCGTGCCGTGTTGTCGCTATAGGACATGAAATAACACGACGTGGACACCTTGAGCTCTCTCAAGGTAAAAAAGGGAGTTTATTTTCTGACTCCAACATTTATAGATTGCCAAAAGTGACAGTGCCATCTCTCCAATGACGCTGGACAAACCAACAGTCCATCAAATCTCTCCTCCTCCATAAAAGAATGCAAATTCATTATTTACAGAAAGTGTGTGAGAAAGTGCATTACAAGAATGTAAATATCAGAAAGCTTAGAAGAACTTAAAAAAGCAGGGTGACAGCATATAATGCCAGTTTTGCCTAAAAGGACGCCATGAACGAATCAGAGCTGCCTCTGAACTTTCCTCTGTGTGTGTTAGAGCTGAGTTCTGCACATAAATAAGTCAGGAAATTCACTTAGAGCATTAATTAGCCCTCTAAATGCTGGATATCTGGATTAGAATAATAGAATCCCAGAATGGCTGGGGTTGGAAGGGACCTTAAAGCCCATCCAGTGCCACCCCTGCCATGGCAGGGACACCTCCCACCATCCCAGGCTGCTCCAAGCCCTGTCCAACCCAGCCTGGACACTTCCAGGGATTCAGGGGCAGCCACAGCTTCTCTTGCCAACCTCTGCCAGGGCCTCAGACGAAGATATTTATTTATCTATATTTATATATAATTTTGTTTCTTCTATATTTAGTGTTCTTCTGTACTTGGTGTTAGACACCTCTAGACATTGGTATAACCCATCCTAAAATCCCCTTAATGCTCTCTTTACTGCAGGGCCCTAAAAAAAAAACTACTTTAGACTAAACTTTGGTCTCTTTAGTTTTTAGAAATCTCATTTTTATTGGGCATGTATAATAAATGTTATGTGCATCAGGAATAGATGACAGTAACTCACCCTTGACCAATTGATTGTCTTGAATTTTCAGTGTCTTGTGACTCATCTTGGTAGGGAGGTTTGTAAGGTTATCACAAATGCTGTTTACTACTCTTGGTTCCTGGAAGACATTTTTAAAATTCAATATTAAATGTATGTTCTTGTACGAGTGAGGGCAAATGCCAATGGATCTTTGTGTCTGAAGAAAAAAAAAATACTATAAATACATCCATTAAATACTTCAGAATCATCATAAAAACACCCCAAACCCAAAGAAGATCTATTTTAAACAAAACAGGAGAAATATTTTCCCCACAGAACAACATTTAAAAAATATTCTGTAGTACTTTCACAGAATTATTACTTCCAATAGAGTTCAAAGAATCCAATCTCAATTTAAACCACTTTTCTCCCTTTCTTTTTGCATCTAAGATTTCTAAATAGTTATTTTCTTCAAACAAGAAACAATATGGAAATGAACAGTCCTTAACACTCCTCAGCTCTTTTTAAAAGGAACAAATGCCAGATGCTTGTGGGTTTTGTTTTTGGGTTTTTTTTGGGGTTGTTTGTTTATTTATTTGGGTTTTTTAATTTTTTTTGTGGGTTTTTTGGGTTTTTTTTGGATTTTTTTGGGGGTTGTTTGTTTGTTTGTTTGGGTTTTTAATGGATTTTTGTGGCTTTTTTTGGGGTTTTGGTTTTTTGGCTATCAATCCAATCAACATGTTGAGGGAAAATGGTCTCAAGGAACATCTTTGAGGCAGATTTAATTTGTGCTGGGGAGTTTGAGGTTTCCCAACCTTTGTGCACGTTCAGTGCCTGACCCCGCTGCTCCAGCCCCTCTAGATCTGGATTTCTCTGGAGGATTTCAGAGTGATAAAGGATTTTCCTGTTCCTGCCCTTCCCAATAACACATTTCTGCAGTGCTCTTTTCTTGCTCTGTGGGCTCCTTTTGGAGTGCAGCATTCTCTAAGGGAATATTAATTCTCTAAGAGCTTTAGACAGAAGAAAACACTTTATCTGCTGTGTCCCCTTTCCAAATGATTTTGCCCCACAGTATCTCTCCTACTTAAAATCTGTGACCAAAATGTGTTATTGAGGGGTTATTTAGGCTTAAATCCAGGCTTTGCTTGGGTTTGAAGACTTCTACAACAATTTGTCAATAATTTCACCCACTACTAATTGCACATTTGGGAAGGGGCAGTCCAGAGATTTTAATTTGTTTTTTTTCTTCCCTGATAGCCACATCCGAACATTTTTGATATTTGACATAAAACTGGTTTTTAGACCTTTACTTTATGCTTTCTTGTTTGCTAGAGGCTTGCAAGATAACTGATAATGCAAAATGGAGATTGGGTAGGATTAGAGATACGCTAAAGCTCAAGAGTAGCAAGTTTTCCCTTCCTCAGAGATATTAAAATGTTCTTTTTCCTGCTGCCCTCTGACTGAGCTGGTTTTAGTTATTAGGTCTCTGTTAGCCAGTTATGATAATTTTCTCCATTATTTAAAAAAAAGAAAAAACAGATTTGCTCTGCAACAGCAAATTTCTCATGTAATTTCAATCCAAATCCATTTCAGCACCTCTTCCAGCAACATAAATGTGTCAGATCTAAACTTTTGGGCCATCATGTGTTGTTTATTGGGTCTGAACTCATTCAGAAACACCAGGTGAACAAACTGCATCTCGTTTGAAATAACCGTCTACTCTCACTGTGTGTTTTTAGTTTAAAAGGTTTGCCCCCCAAAATGATGAATTTACTGTTCATCCACAAGTGGCTGTAGCTGTAGGAATTCCCAGGAACTCTTCATTTCAGAGCAGCTCTGGGAGAGACAGGAATTTTGTACAGCATCAGTGGGAATGGGCTGAAAGATGCTGAAGGGTTCTTAATACCCTAAAGAAAGCAAATTAATATGATCACATATATGGAAATATATTGATTTTTCTATTCCTCCATGTACCCTTCAAACCTGAATGCTGTGGGTCAGTTCAACTGAATTTGACAGAAGAACCACATTCTCAGAAAAATTAATTTTCTAAGAGTTTAATGCGAGATTTTAGGCAGAGCTTTTTAATGAATTCCTTACAGAAAGCTACATTTCACAAGAAACTCAATAAACTGCAGCTGTGGGAGAGCCAGGAATTTTGTACAGCATCAGTGGGAATGGGCTGAAAGATGCTGAAGGGCTCCTAATAACTTTAGGACAGAAAACTCATATGGTCACATATATGGAAATATACTGATTTTTCTGTTCCTCCATGTGCCTTCAAACCTGAATGCTGTGGGTCAGTTCAACTGAATTTGACAGAAGAACCACATTCTCAGAAAAAGTAAATTTCTAACCATTTCTTGCCAATGTTTAGGCAGAGTTTTTTTTCTTATTTCCTTACAGAAAGATAAATTTCACAAAAAAAAATTCAGTAAACTGCAGCTGTGGGAGAGCCAGGAATTTTGTACAGCATCAGTGGGAATGGGCTGAAAGATGCTGAAGGGTTCTTAATACCCTAAAGAAAGCAAATTAATATGATCACATATATGGAAATATATTGATTTTTCTATTCCTCCATGTACCCTTCAAACCTGAATGCTGTGGGTCAGTTCCACTGAATTTGACAGAGGAACAACAATCTCAGGAAAATTAATTTTCTATCAGTTTCATGTGAATGTTGAGGCAGAGATTTTTTCTTGATTCCTTACAGAAAAATAAATTTCATTAAAAACTCAATAAACCTGTTAGACAGAAGAGTGTCCAGACTGGAGCTCATCTTAGGACAAGGGTTGATGGCTTTAAACTCAAAAAGAGGAGATTAAATGCGATATTAGGAAGAAATTCTTCCATGTTAGGGTGGTGAGGCCCTTTTGTCCAGGGGTAAGGAGCTCTCAGACATTCTGAGCTTTGTATCTTCAGTATCCTGAAATTTAAGAAAAAAAAAAAAAAAAAAAAAGGGAATGTTGGGTTGTGTATTCCATCTCTTTTGTAGCTCAAACCCTTAAAATATGTCATTGGTTGGATATGATGACCTCAGGTCATTATTTCATTGCACATCCCTATTTTTCTGCTTTTCCCCACACATTTCCTTGCACATGACCTGGTATCTAAATTATTCCATCCCCCAAAATCCATGTCCATGGACAGCACATGGCAGAGCAGCTTGGGGACACCCTGGGTGTTGCTGCAAAGCAATGCCTTCACTTTTGCACTGATACTTTTTCTTTCTCCACAGCAGTTTGTTTGTTCTATTTATCCAGCTGTTTGCTGATTCTATTTTAATATTAAAGGATTTTTTTTCTGTGAATTAAAGCAGAAGATGGGGACAAAAAATTATAAAGCTTATTTTCCATTGGTTTTCACCTTCTGGTGATAACATGAATTCTGCAGCTTAGCTTATTTCACTTAGGGAATAAAAAGATAGAAATGAAACTTCTTTTCCCTTTTGTATCCCTGGATTTTTTGCTACACCTCTGTTAACAAAATCCAAAATGATGCCTTGGGAATGACAATCAGTATTTTAGGGGCAGCTCGTCTTGTACTGAGGGCAGCTCCCCTCTACATGGTGCTGCCTGCAAAGGGAAAATTTGGGAAAAAAAACCCAAACCCCAACCAGCTGCAAAGATGTCAGAAGCCATTGCAAAATTGCTGCTGAAAGTGGGGAAAAATTCAATCCTATTTAATGTACTGCAAGGAAGAAAAAAGGGGAGTTTGACAGAGATGTGTACAGGGATGTTTGACAGGAATAACATTAATCTAGAGAAAATTCTGTTCTCAGTACTGCTTTTGGGGCATTGTTTGTATTATTCAGAACTTTGTGATTTTTCTTCCATGTGTGAAAATGTGAAATATTTATCTGTTATCAAAGGTGTAATGTAGAAATTCTGAACACAGTAACCCTGAGGATCAAATAAATGAGTTAACATATTGGAGTCACCCAGAATAATCCATGAGGGACAATATAAAAGAGGTTCAACCAGTTTTGCTTTCAATTCTTTGTTTAGCTGAAGTATGACAGCAATTTGCTCTCCTGGCAGAGGAATCCCTGCTCTGTTTCTCTCTTCAGCATGGATTACACAGAGAGTATTTACATGTGTTAATGTTTTCTTCTGAGAGCAGGGAAATCAGAGCAGCCAAAAGAGCTGCTCCCATTTCTGATCCTGTCATTTTCCCTGGAAAACGAGACTTTCTTCCTTCTATTAGCTTCAATCTGAATAGATTAGAACATTACCACAATTTTAACATTACAATTTCAGGGACTTTGGAACTACATACATATATATATATATATATATATATATATATATAAAATCTTTTTTTTTATCATGTTGAAATTCAGAAATAAGTGGAGAAGAAGTGCTCTGCATGTCTTTATTCCATTGCACGTGTCTGTTTCTGTGATGGACAATTATCAAAAAATCAGAGAATCAGAGAATTATGGAATGATTTGGGTTGGAAGGGAACTTAAATCATCCTATTCCACCCTGAAATGGGCAGGGACACCTTCCACTATCCCAGGCTGCTCCAAGCTCCATCCAGCCTGGCCTTGGACACTTCCAGGGATCCAGGGGCAGCCACAGCTTCTCTGGGCACCCTGTGCCAGGACCTCACCACCCTCCCAGGGAAGAATTTCTTCCCAATATCCCACCTAATCCTGCCCTCTGACAGGTTAAAATCATCCCCCTGTGTCCCCAGTCCCTCTCCAGCTCTCCTGGAGCCCCTTTAGGCCCTAGAAGGGGCTCTGAGCTCTCCCTGGATCCATCTCTTCTCCAGGTGAACATTCCCAGCTGTCCCAGCCTGTGCCTGAGCTCCCTGAGAAGTAAAATTAATGGGCATGGTGGAACTGAGTTTTCTTTCCGTAACTCATCAGTAATTTCTTTCTGAAATTCATCAGCAGAAGAGAAATTAGCACCTGGATATGAGCAGGGAGGTGAAGATGAAGCTGGTAAAGGTCAATAACTGAGAAATTCTGGGCACTTCAGGTCCTGGGCAGGAATTTATTTAGGGAAATCCAGCAGAAACTGAGCGACAACCTTTTCTGAGGTTTTGGTTTACTGAGAACAAGACACAGGTACAAACTCAGGGCTGTCCTGCCAGGCAGGGCAGGTGTTCTGAGGTTGGATTGATTTTTTTTTGTGTGGCTCTCAGCAGCCACCACTGAGAAAGAAGCAAAATTTGGCTTGTGCTGCTGGGGTGGGGAATAGGTCAAGACACACCAAGGGATGTGGGAATCAAGGGTGGCTGAGCATTCCAGAGCCAGGATCAGTGAGGTTATGATGGGCTTGGATATCAGGAAAAATTTCTTCCTCCCAGAGTTTTGTCAGGCACTGGAACAGGTTTCTTAGAGAAGTTGTGGTGGCACCAAGCCCAGCAGAGCTCAAGGAATTTTTGGACAATTCTCTCACCTGGTGGGATTTTTGGGGTGTCCTGTGCAGGGCCAGCAGCTGGACTCAGTGATCCGTGTGTGTCCCTTGCAACTGAGGATATTCTGTAATTCCATGTCACACATGAAGTAGGATCTGGCATTTTCAATCTCAAACATGTAAGATTGGGCTCTCTTAGTTGACAGTCAGGGACCCCACTGATATGGCATGCACAAAAACCCCAGCAGAACTCTCACCTCTTTTCCAGGGTGCCAGCTTATTGACACTTCTCCACCTTTAGCACATTAAATTTAGGAAGAGGTGCTTGAATATATCAGCCAGCACTTCTTATCTGTCATGTAGAGCTGCAGCCATTTATACTTTGGCTCTAAACCCTATTTTTTTTCCCTTTCTTGAAAAAGAAAAATTGTCTCTTGTTTAAATATGCAAAAGGTTCTGATTTTCAAAGGCTGTGCATTGCAGTCAGCTGCAAACAGCACAGCTGAGGCTTCTGCTACCCTGGGCAAAGCCCCTGTGCCACCAGCTCTGCATCCACAATGTCCCTGTACCTGCCAACACTTCAGAAATGTCTTTTCATGAACTTACTATGAAAAAAAACAACCTTTTTATTTTTTATTATTATTAATTTTTTTTCCTTATTCTTCTTGTGAAATGCAGATTAACTGCTGTAACAGTCAAGAACAACAGGACTTGTGCTGCCAGGTTAACAAAACCCATCCTGTTATTCTGTTATTTAGCAACATATCCCTTTTCTGAGGAGATTTCAGTGTGGCACAAAAGGCAGAAGATGCTGGAGCAGAATCTGGGTCACGACAAGGCTCTGACAGCGAGACCTGTGGCTTATCTGTCGGGGTCTGAAAGGCAGCCAAGCCCTGCTGGTTTGTTTGGAGTGAAGTCACCCTTTAAGGGGGAGATCTGGTGGCAACACCCGACCATCTCGGTCCCTGCACGTTGTCCCTCCTTAAATCAAACCCCACCCCGCAGTGATATAAGAGTGAAACAGGGATTTGAGGGTGGGTGTGCAATCTGGCACTGGGTTGGGTTTGGTTTGGTTTCTAGTAATTCTGCAGTGCTGTTTTGTAATGTTCTGTAATTTTAATTTTTTTTTTTTTTCATTTCTGAACTTTTTGATAGCTCCTAGAGGTTCAGCTCAGGAAATGTTGTGTAGGGTTTTCTAAGGAAGCCTCATGAGCAGTGCACGGGTGATAAATTCCTTTTGGCACACCTTTTATGCTCCTATCCTGACTCCATGTGAAGTAAAGCATTCAGATAAGGAATCACATATGGATAGGAAATACAATCTTTTCAGGATTAAGTAATAAGTTGCATTTTTACACCACGGTTCATAAGAACTTTGAGTTGCAGTTTGTAATGGCAGAGTATTCTTGATACAGCAATAGTAAATAATTATATTAACTCATAAAACGTTAGGAAAAGGTAAAAAAAAAAGGAAAAAGTTTGGAAAGAAAGAGTGAGCTGGATGTATAACACAGCTGCAGCAAGAACTGCTCTCAAATATGTTGTTCCATGCTAGTCCAGATTTTTATACAGTAGGTTATCCTTCCAAAACTTCAACTTTTGAGGATCTCATCCCATAGCAATGTGAATAAAATTAAAAAAAAAAAAAATCAGGAGTGTTCAGAGTCGACTTCAACCAGGGAAGATTTTCCAGGGTATAGGAAGGCTCCAGCTGTTAATAGGAAACATTTCTGGATATTCTGCCAAGGCTGTGATGTGGACCAGAGGTTTCATCTGGTTTTTTTTTGGTCATTTGCTGTTCCATCTCTTCTCTCCTCCTATATCAGCTGCTCTCAACTCCTCCGAAAAGGAATTGAGGGTGATGTGTCTGAATTTTTCATAATGTGTAAAAAGAAAAGCCCTCTAATTGTCACACCTTGTCTGAGATGTTCTGGAGTTCAGCTCTTGTGACTGAAGAAAGGAACTGGGTGTGATTGTGTTTTCCTGTCTCTCAAGCTCCTGTGAAAATGTCACTAATTAATTACTGCTTATTTTGGTTTTATTATGGCTAATGCACAGGTCCCTGCTGACTGTGAGTCTGGGCCTCTCTTTTATAGCATCTCTAAAAGAATTTTGTGGGTTTATTGTTCCTTTGAAACATCAGGGATGGGGAATTGAGGTCCAAAGTTATTTTTCATCCCCTGTTCACTGCATGTCCTTGAGAGGGGCACATTTGTGCTGCATCCAGATCATGAGGCATGATCCTAATTCAGAGATGGATGTTCTCAGGCTCTGAAAATATAATATATATATAAAATAGAAATAATATTATTATAATGTAGGTTATAGGGTTAAAGACAAAGGCCAAATCTCCCACTGAAAGTCATTATTTGTTAATATGCATTAATGGAGACACTGAAACATTTAATGAGTTAAATACTATAAAACAGGTAATGTGTCTTCCTAATCTCAGTGGTGTCCAAATCATCATTATAAATGACATCAAATTGTCATTTTAAGCATACAGATGCCCAAGACAGAAATGCTGCATGTGGTTAAACAACAATGAATTACAAACATACCAAATCCCTTCTGCTGCACTGGGGGGAAATTGTGTTGGTGGAACTGATCACTCCTCTGGCAGGGATTTATCTGCCCAGAGCTTGGTTATTCACTGTCAGGATGCCACTGTGCACCATCAGAGGTTTTGTTTCCTGACAATTGCATTGAAATGTTTCTGTTCAAGAGCTGTTTCCAGATATTTAAATGCTGGTGCTCAACCCTGTGCCCGCTGCTTCCACTGGCCTGATGCCTTGTGCAGGCTGACCTAGAACAGAGACCAGACAGAGTTAAAGCAGGGATTGATTCAAAGGATCTCCTCCATGGATCCACCTTGGGCAGCACAAGAGCCCAGCCAGGGCTGCAGCCAAGATGAACCCAAATGGTCCCAAAATGCACGAGCGCTCCCGGGGTCTCTCCCTGGGATCAGCTCTGCTCCATGTGCACATTGCAGTTCAGTGTCCAATTCCAGCTCAGCCCCTGCACTCCCATCCTGCTTGTTTTTCTCTCTCCAGCCCACGGGGTTTGTGCTCCTGGGCTGAGATTTGGATCATTTGTCCTTGGTGCCCAGCTGGAGCAGGAATTGTTTTGTCTCCCTGCTCTGTGCACAGAGCTCACCATGCCCTGATGTGAAGCTCAGACCCACACAGTAAAGCAGCACAGAATCTGAAAATATAAAAGCTAAAACCTGAGGTATCAGGTCCATACAGTCTGGGGTGCTGAAGGTGAAAGAATGAGGCACAAATCAGAGTTTCCAAAAAGGAAGATGGGGATGGGATCCACCAGAGCTGGATCTGCAGCCACTCAATTCACCTTGGGATCCCATTTTTGTTACCAGCAGGACACAAACACTGACACAAACACTGGCACTGCAAGTTTCCTTCTCTCTTTTTTTTCACCCTGATAACTTAAGTCATAAATATTGATCAAAACCAACTGTCCAAAGCATTAACTGGTTGTGAGAGGAGTTTCCTGATGCTCCTCAGCAGCACAGCCATGAGACAGCCCTAAAAACAGAGATAAGGTGGCTGTCAGTAGGCAGACAACCCTGAAAGCAGGAACTCTGCTTTGCTAGATCATCTAATAAAAGTGGCATTATTCACACTCTCTGTGGTATAAACTCAGACTGAGGGACCACGGTGGATGGAATTTGGAGTTCTCTGTTTTGTCGGAAATTCAGTTGTTTCAATATCTTTTGTCATCCTGCAGGAGTGTGTTAATATATCTCAACTTTTTTTCTTCCTTATTTTTTGTCTTTTTTTCTCTTTGTTTTGGTTTTTTGTTTCTTTTTGTTGTTGTTGTTGTTGTTGTTGGTTTTTGGGTTTTTTTTTTTTTTTTTTTTTTTCAGGTTTTGTTTGTGTGTTTTTTTGGCTTTTTTTTTTTTTTTTTTTTTTTTTTTTTTTTTTTTTTTTTTTTTTTTGTTTTTGGGTTTTTTTTTTTTTTTTGCTTTTCAGGTTTTGTTTGTGTGTTTGTTTGGCTTTTTTTTTTTTGGCTTGGTTTGGTTTGTTTGCTTAAATTTGGTGGGTTTTTTTTCAATGGAGGAGATTACATCACCTTTTAAAACTCAAAGTAAAAAATTTCCTTACCCTTAAACCAGATTACTTGAATGCCACCTCATGGGGCCTCTAAGAGAGCTGGACAGAGACTTTTGACAAGGGTTTGTAGTGATAGAACAAGAGGAAATGGATTCAAACTGACAGAGGGCAGGTTTAGATGGGATAAAAGGAAGAAATTCTTCCCTGTGAGGGTGCTGAGGCGCTGGCACAGGGTGCCCAGAGAAGCTGTGGCTGCTCCATCTTTTCCTTTCTGATCCCTTTAGCTGAACTTCACACTGGTGTTCTGAAACTCTATTCAGTTTTCAGAAAAAATGTACTTTATTCACCTCCTTGAGTTTTTACAGCAAAATAGTGCTGAAACCTTCCAGAAACAAGAAGGGGAAAGAAAGGCTAGCTGAGAAAACAACACTAAGCACAACCTTTTGTACAAAGATTTGATTCCTTTGGGGTTTTTCCAGTTGTGAAGTGATTTGTTTTTCATCCTCCACTTCAGCACAATACCCAGCCCAGTGTCTCTGAGCACTGAAAGGAGAAGGAGGGAATTTGAGAATAAGCTCAAGCACTCCCAATTACTGCTGTAATGAGCTTTTTACCTTCCTTCTCCAGTGGTCTCCCCATTCCCAGAGCCCCTCTGGGGAATATTGGAGTAAGAGCTGCAGCACGAGGCATTCACTGGAGCTGCCTGCAGGGAGGAGGGAAAGGGAAGAGTGTGTGTGCTAGCTGAGGGCAAATAGCTTTAATTTAATTAGCAGATTAATTAAAGCTTCCTCCCCTGGGCAGGGTATGTGTGTGCAGAAAGTGTTTCTGCAGCCTCCCGTAGCTGTTCATCGACGCGTTCCTGTTCCAAGTGTGACTCAGATGGGGCTCCTGAACTTGCTGGGAGCCTCTGCAAAACAAATTTCCTGTCGGGGACCTTTTCTCTTCAGGGTTTTGTTTAAATGTACTGAAGTATAAGCGGGCAAATAATAACAAGTAACGCCAAGAGCTTCCTTTGCAAATGAACGTGGCATCCAGCAGCACGACAGCTGCAGAGCTGCTGAAAGCTTCTCAGTGAGAGAGCCCTGATGTCAGCACAGATTCCCTCAGTGAAAGTCCTCAAGAGTTCTTTGCAGTGTGAAAAAAATACTCAAGAAATTCTGTGAGCCTTGAGACTGCACACTTTGCACGGGTGCTGAGGAAAGCAGAGAAGGCCAGCAGTGTCCTGGGCTGGATTGAGAGCAAAGGCAGTAGGTACAAGGAAATGTTTGTCCCCATCTACTCAGCACTTGATGGATCACTTGTACATCATAGAATCACAGAATGGTTTTGGTCAGAGGGGACCTTAAAGATCATCCCATCCCACCCCTGTCATGGCAGGGACACCTTCCACTGTCCCAGGTTGCTCCAAGCCCCATCCAGCCTGGCCTGGGACACTTTCAGGATCCAGGGGCAGCCACAGCTGCTCTGGGCACCTGTGCCAGGGCCTGCCCACCCTCACAGGAGAGAATTTTTTTCAAATATCTCATCTAAATCTACTACTTGTTGAATATTAAATCCAGTTTTAGGCTCCTCTATACATCAGTCAACTGTAGCAAGTTCAAAGGAGGGACACTGAGATTGCCTGGGAGGAGAGGATGAGGAAATTTAGCTTTTTGCCAGGTGGAAGGAGAGAAAATTAAGGGTCTACTTTATAGAAGGCTTGTGGTATTTATGAGGAGAGCTTGAGGAGGAAAGTGCCAGGGTTCTCATTGTGATGTGTGGCAGGAGAACAGCAGAATGTTGGTGTAAACAACAGAATGTTGGTGTGACCTCAGACAAGGGAGGTTCATGTTGGAGAGAATCCTTTTTACTCTGAGAATAAGTGAGCACGGGGGTTAGTTCCACCAAAGATGTGCAGTCTTCAAAACTTCTTCAGAGTTTTCCAAAATGCAGGTGGAAAAAAACCCAATTAAACCCATATTGGCTAATTGGAATTAACCAATTCCATTGCTGCCCCTGCTTTCAGTGGAAGCTTGAGCTGGATTCTTCTGCGGATCCCTTCCAACCTGAATTATCCTGTGCTTCCATGGTTTTCCCTGGAAGGCACATGTGATATTTGACATCAATCAGGGAAAGCCACCAGAGACAGGGATGCCTGGGTGGAGGCAAAGAGTGGGAGAGACTGAAGCTTTCAACATAAAATCTGTAGACCAGGAAGAGAAGGGTAAAGCTCTAGGTTATCTTTTACATCCTATTGATTTTGGGTTGCTCTGGTAGCTGATACAGACTCTGCTTTAAACAGGGGGCATTCCTGTATTGCCAGTGCTGCCTAAAGAGTGAAAAAGGTGTGCTTTTCCTGAAAATCCTCTGGAGAAGATAGGAGAGGAGAAGATGCCTTTCAAGCTGTTGCTATTGCTGGCATAAAATATAGCTGTAAAAATGATGGTCCAGGACCTTCTTCAGGATCACCTTATTCAGAGTTTATGTGGCAATTTCAGAGTTCAGAGTAACCAGTAGTTTTGCCCAGACAGCAGATTGATCTAACAGAGAAAATCTGGGAGCTGAAAAATCAACATTATTGTCACCTACAGGTTTACCCCTCCAGATCAGCAGTTCCCCAGATTATATGGACAGCGTGTCCCAGATTGCTCAGAAATTAAAGTGTTTCTATTTCAGCTCCCTCGTTTCATGTGTTCAGCTGACTCTGAACATCTCATCCCAGATTTATGCTGATAGAAATCCTCACTTCAGAGCCAGGTACAATGTGTTAAAAAACACAGATCCCACCCTCCAGCTTCCACTCCAGTCATTTTTATTAATTAATTAATCTGAACTTCTGTGCTAAATCTGAAATGGTCACCTGAGGCTGGAGTAGTAGGACCACAGAGGAAAAAAATAGTCATAATTTTTCCTCCTTTGTCAGTCACAAATTCCAGCAATTTACATATGCATGACTTGCCTGTAACCCAATCCAGGAAATCTCTTGCTGTGACAGAGACTTGGCCAAACCCTGGATCCACACTGGGCTGTTCTCTTGCCAACAGCTCTAACATGTCACAACCTGTGTCAGGAGCTGGAAAATGTCCTTGGAAGAGATTGTCAGTGATATTTGCAAGTCCTGCAGCCCTGATATCCTGCAGTGAGGCCATGCAACCCAATCTTGCTCCATGCTAAAAGCTCTCAAAGTGGTGAGAATCTGCCCATAAAGTTTGGTAAGGGAGTAGAGACCCTGATTTGAACACCTAAATTCCCTTTCTTTTGCACAATTTGAAAAATAAGTGGGAATTGCAATGCTGGCAGGAGGTTATCAGCATTTCAGACTGACGTTGGCCTCTGAGGAATGAAGGAAAGATCCAAACTGGAAGTTGTACTTCAGGATTTTATCTTTGGAGAGGAAATTCCCAGGAATTGCTGGAGAAAGCCATTTTTATGCAATATAAAGTTAGCAATCAGAAGGGCTATTAAAGCCTTAGTTTCACCTCAAGCACATTATGTCTAGCAGTATTTTTAATCACTTTTCCAGTGAGTGGTTCATCCTGCCAGTACAAGGTTTTGAAAAGCATCCCCTGCTATTAGAGATAGGGTGAAGGGATATGATGGTTCAATCCAAGATGACACTTCCCATGGAAGTCCTCAGCTGTCCTGAGAATGCTTCACAACACTCACAGAGGAGATTTACAGCTGATTTCCAAGATAAGGGAGCTTGCAAAAAGCTATAAAGAGGTTATTTACAGGAACACGTGGTGACAGGACAAAGGGAAATGGCTTCAAACTAAAAGGGAGGAGGTTTAGATTGAATATTGGGAAATAATTGTTCCCTGTGAGGGTGGGCAGGCCCTGACACAGGTGCCCAGAGCAGCTGTGGCTGCCCCTGGATCCCTGAAAGTGTCCAAGGCCAGGCTGGATGGGGCTTGGAGCAGCCTGGGATGGTGGAAGGTGTCCCTGCCCATGGCAGGAAAATTAGGAAAATATCTCTAAGGTCCCTCCCAACCCAAGCCATCCCATAATTCTATGATACTACAAAAAGCCAGTTCAGGCAAACTCCATAATAGTTTTACCCCATGTTGTGTAACAACATCTTTTGTGCAGCATTCACATTAGAAAGCATCCACTGAGAGAAGGGTGCTGTTGATTGTGCTGCTGCTATTTTCCAACCTGCAGCGGGATGTGCCTCTCTCCAGGAGTGGCAGAAGGTACACAGATCTTGATTTCCATCAGCCACTTGGAAAGGGATCAATGCCTTTTCCTGGCAGTGTGTTCTGCTGGTGGGTATTTTTTTTTTTCCTGCACAATTTGTTTAAAGCGTGGTGTCCAAGCTCTGCTGCAGATTGTACATTTGTGGCTGGGGTTGAAGGAGCTCCCAAGGGCTTTGCCCTTTCACGCAATGTGGAGTGTTCTGAAATCACAGCAGTTTGGATGCCATTTGCATATCACTGGCTGGGGTTTATGTACAAATCATGAACAGGATGGGACTGCTGGGGAATGCATCTCAAGCTGTTTTATTTTCCAGTATCAGTCTCATTCCATGGTTATGACAACGGGAAGATGCCAGCAGCTCACATCCCAGGCAGCAGACAAAGAACTCAATGTTACAACTCACTTTAAAAGTTTTTTGGCCAATCACACAAAGCAAAAGCACATTGACAGTAATTCCATCCAATCACTATAAGCACATGTACCTTTGCAGCTTAGGGAGTTATTCTAGACATGCATTAATAGACCATTAATGCAGACCATTGTATTTGTGCCTACTTTTCTACTTCTTATATAATTTTTCTGCTGACCAATCTTATGGCTGCTGCTTAGCTCCAATCACAGTTCTGCTGTCTCTGAGGCTTGCCTTTAGCAGCTTTCCCAAAACCTTCTGATTTTACAGATTCCCACATTTGCACAAGAAGGCAAAAAAAACGCAATCAAGTGGCAAACCTGAGACATTTCTGGGGACAACAACCTGTTGGGCTGCCAAGCCAGTGCTGTGGGGCCCAGCAATGATGCAAATCAGTTCTGGAAAAATATCCAGATAGTCAGAGCTCCTTCCCAAACCCCTCTATTTTTAACAGAGCTTTTTGCAAGTCTTGGCCCTGGTGTGACCAGTTGAATCATTGCTTGGTGGGAACAGGGACTCAACGGTGTTGTTTCCATGACAAAGTGAGCCTCTTTTGGCAATGCTCACGGAACAATTTGTCATTTTTTGAAGCTAACTTTTCAATACTGGAAGTCATAATAGAATTAGTAAAATGTGTGTAATTCAGCTTGAAGTGAGTGATCTCATCTACCTTGTGGATTAAACTCCTCTCTTGCATTATTTTGGGAACAACACTTAGGCAAAAGTTGAATCACACTCTAATTCATCTTTGTGTTGATGTAAAACCATGACCATGAAAGATTTAATGAAGATTTGCTGTTGTTTTTGATTCTTATCTGTCCCCTCATTACCCCTCTCATTGCCACAGTGCCTGATATGGCATATGCTGAATTGAGTAGAAATGTTCCCATTTACTTAAAAATAAAAAAAAAGGAAAAAAAAAATCAGGACTTTACAGACTTAACACAAAAATGCAGAAGAGGAAAGAACAGCTAGTGGTACTGAATTGCCATGTTTGATCTGATCTTTATAGAAATGCCAAGTGAATTCCCATCTCACCATCACATCATCACTAGGACTTCAAAGCAGATTTTTTTATCCTGAAGGTTCTCAGGCATGCTGGGGACATCTCAGTTCTGAGTAAACTCATGTAGAGAAATCAAGATTTATAGCAGTTGTGAATATTCTTACTGAGAACAAAATGAGCAAAATTATGTTTTTTGAATAACTGAATGTAGTCAGATCTGGTTGCTGAGAATTTCAGACTTTCTGTGGTGACAGACTCTGACTCCCAAGAGAACACTGCATTTGACCTGAGGCCATCAGATCAAATGAGCAAAATGAGAAAAATGGTGTTTTGTGAATAACTGAATGTAGTCAAAGACAGTTCAGGTTTCTTTGGCTGGACTGTTCTGCATGGTGGGTGTGTATATAAAATTATATAGACCAAATCTATATTATATAAATATATATGAAAAATATAATTATATCTACCAGATTTATTGTAAATATGTAAGTTGTAATATAACATGATTGTTATTAATTTTACCATAAGTTAAGGGAACAGCAAAGAGTTAAGTACTGGAATTTGCACAAAGCACATACCAGTTTATATTTGTGGTGGCCACCTTAATAAAAACCACGTGAGGGAAATGACTGCTCTGAATTTGTTGTACCTCTACATGTCCTGCCAGCTTCTTGTGTTCTCTCAGAAACAAACAGATATTGACTGTCTTTTACTGTCTCTGTATCTAAATGAATATACACATTTTCTAAACTGATGTGAGTCAGAGTCTTTCACTTCATTGAGAGTAATAAATTTTTCAAAGACCTGTGAATTTCATGCACTATCGACTTGGATTCTTGATTTTTTCTGGTACGTGTCAAAACATTCTTTAACTGCACATATCACTGATCTCTTCTGGGAAACTGAGACCAGGCTGTCTATGCTGAGCACAGGAAATTGCAAATGTCCTCGAGGCAGAAGAAATGGGATCTCAAAGCCTGGAGCTCAGGCTTGCACTGCCATTGGAATTGGGCTCTGCCTTCACTTGCTGAAGCCTGACTTGGCAGATTAAAGGTTCTGCCACTCCATGGCCAGTGGAGAAACATCAAACCCCTGGATCCTTTCAGGAAAACATGATGACATTAAAGCATCTCTGCATTCAACAGACAAATCTTTTTGTGGGAATGGAAAAACAGAAACTTCCACAGGCGTGGGAGGGTTTGATTTGTAGTCTTATAAGAAGCGTGGATTAGTATAAAAATACAGTACACAGACATAAAGCAGGAAAATCATAAACTTATGTTTCTGTAGTTGTAAGTAACAATATGCCTTCAGTAAGTTAAAAAATGTATTAATAAGATGGTGAAGGATTTATAATGTAGTAATGTGGGTGTATAGAGTAAGCTAAGAGTTCAGAGGCTGTAATAGAAGCTCATGTAAGTGTGATAGTAGCCCATTAGATGAAATTATCTGCAGTACAGCAAAATTAAGGTGATGGGTTAGAAAAGCAAAATAAACTGTCCATTGGGTTAGAAAGTTCTACATTGTCTTGTAACAGAGAACTTGTGACTACTATGGCTGACTGCTTGCTCCTCTAAAATCTCATGGCCTCTGAGACTGATATTTATCTGAGCAATAAATAGGTTTTTGTGGTGCCATCCCTTCAATTAAAGCAGCAATAATAATGCCTTTTGTTATGAACAATTCAAGCCTTTTTGATTTTCCCAGATACAGAATTGCTTGTCAGCAGGGATGGCAGGCAGCTCCTGTTCTCTCCTCTGACACCGAGGTTGATGCTTCCTCCTTTCCTTTGCTTTCTGGTTTGGTTTCCACGTTTCCCAGAATTAATTTTTTTAAACCTGTTGATGGAGTGCTACGAAATGGCACAAAGATGGTGATGGGAAATCATGTCAGAAAATGCGGCAAGAGTGAATCTGGAGGAAAGCTGCAGGGACAGGAGAAGCACGTGGCTCTCTCTGTCCACACCTGAGCCTCCTAAGCCAGACTTACTGGGATCCAGTTGACTAAATTTAATCAGTTTAGTTAGAGACCTCTGACTAGATGTGCCAGTCTGCAAGGAGAACAGTAAAGTCTGAGCTTTAAACCCTTGGCTTTCTTTACAATCAGTCATGTCCTGACTTTTATTCACCTCTAGCAAAGAAGATACCAAAAGAAAGTAAGGATAAATCACACTTTTTTTGTCTTTTTACTGTAGATTGAACCAAAATTTTCTTATCAAATCTGTCAGAGAACAGGGGCATGGTGGGTTTCTTAATAATCTAGAGTTCAATCATAGGATGGTTTGGGTTGGAAGCGACCTGAAAGCTCATCCTGCCATGGCAGGGACACCTTCCACTATCCCAGATTGCTCCAAGCCCTGTCCAGCCTGGCCTTGGACACTTCCAGGGATCCAGGGGCAGCTGGATAACCTGGAATAACCTGTTCTGGTGTCTCACTAGCCTCCATCATTTGATGGACTTTGGATAAATATATCCATCTATGTGTGGCACTGATCATCCACAATTTCAAGCTGAAGAGTTCTGCAAATTAACAGGAAGTGTGTGAAGAAATATTTCCTTTTTAGTCACATCCTGCTTGCATAGACAATGCATTATTATTATTATTATTATTATTATTATTATTATTATTATTATTGTTAACAATAGTAATAATAATAACTATTATTACAAAATGATCGATTTTCTTGTCTGTACCTGGTGAACTGCATAGGAACTGCCACATTTGTGTTTTGAGACAACCCCTGGATGCTCCAGAGCTGGGCAACTGTGGAGGGTGAACCTTCACTAACAGCAGAACTCTGTTTTTCTTGCTATTTCCCTTTTTTTTTTTTTAATATATTCTAAGAACTTGAATATTTATTTAATATATTTATTTAATATATTTATTTAATATATTCTAAGAACAGCCAGTGCAGTTTTCTCTATCTTTGGGGATGCTTAGGGGATGATGTAGCAAAAGCCCTTCTGTTCTTGGGAGATCCTGGAGATCTGTGACAATTTATCTTTTCCAGGCACTTGGGAGCCCTTAAAACAGAACTGTGTTTGTTTTGAAGACAAACAAATCTAATATGGTTGTGCCTGGTGTGTCCCCTGGGGGAAAAAGGCTGAAATTTATTACTGGGATCTTGGAGATGATGAAACTGTGCAGCATTATGAGTTCCTACAAATGGCGAGGAAAACTTTCCAGGAGAGTTCATCAGGAAACCCTCTCCATCCTTGAAATAGCAGTGGTGGCTTTTAACATTTCCAAAAAAAAAAAAGAAAAAGTGTGCAGATGGTTCAGAGCATCATCACACAAACAAAAGCACAACACAAGCACCATCAAACTGGATTATTAGAGAGTCACTGAACGGTGTGGGTTAGAAAGGATCTTGCAGATAAATCTTATTCCACCCCCTGCCATGGGCAGGGACACCTTCCACCATCCCAGGCTGCTCCAAGCCCCATCCAGCCTGGCCTTGGACACTTCCAGGGATCCAGGGACAGCCACAACTTCTCTGGGAACCTGTGCCAGGTTGCCACCCTCACAGGGAAGAATTCCTTCCTACGTCTTGATCTGAATCTCCCCTTTTTTATTTTAAAACCATTCCTCTTCTCCTGTGGCTATCTGCCTGTGCAGAAGTTCCTCTCCCTGTTTTTTATAAGCCACTTCAGCTGCTGAAAGGATTTCACCATGAGATTTGCTCTCCGGTTTTGTTGGGTGGTGCATCCCTGATCCAAACTGTTCATTCCCTGGGATGTGAGGGAAGGAAAGCTGAACTGTGCACAGGGGGCTCCAAAAGAACCCAGAGTTTATTAAATTTGGGGATTTCTGTCCCTGTTTGCTTAGCAGATAAAGGAAAGCAGGTCCCACACCACTTCCTCTGTGGTTTTCCTTAGTCAAGAGTGAAGGAAATGGGATGGAAAATAAAATACCAAAAGTGCTCCAGTGAACCACTGGAACCAAGTTATTATAAAAGTATTTATAAAAAAATCACTTTTATTTTTGTTTTCTATTGGGATAATACTTTTTTTTAATACTATTTTTTTTAATATCGTGGTGGGTTTTTATATTATGAAGGGATGGATGCTTGTTGTTTTTTTTGAGGGATTTGTAACAGTAATTATGAATTTTTTTTTTGTAGATATAAGGTAGCTTTTTAATTTTTTGTGAGAGTATTTTGTGTGTTACTAAATTTTAATTTATTGAGAAATTATAGTGATGTTTGGTTTTTTGTTTAGTATACTTGTAATATGAATTGTTTTACTAAAGTGTGTTAGAATGTCTGTTAGATTTGTTTGTTGATTGCTGCTACATTTTATCTAAAGGACATTAGGTATTGGGTTAACGTTTTTACAAGGTATTTTTGGGTATATAACTTATTTATTTATATTTATTGGTAATGCAGTAGTAATAGTTATTGTTGTATTTGGTTGAATTATTTTTGGAGTCTTGTAAGTAAGAGCTGAAATTATCAGCTCTTCATTATAATTTGTTGAGATGACAGTTGGAAAAACTGAAAGTCTAAGAATTTTATTACTGTCTTTGTTTATAATTAGAAAGTCTTGTTTTTGTTGTGAAGTATTAGTAATTCTTGTGGGAATGTATTTATGTTAAAAGTGTTTTAAAAAAATATATTAATTTGCAAGTTGTAATTCTGATTGTGATGGTGTGAATGATAACATCTGTATTGTCTCACCCTTCTCATGACAATGAAAATGGAATAAAAGTTTTAAAAACACCTCTCAGTTGCCCCAGCTCTGGGTCAAAAAAGGGAATAATCCAACAAATCACCCTCAGCCAGGGCACTGATTTTCATGGTGTTTTCCACTGGGTGGGATTTGAACTTCAGCCGTGCCCCTGTAAAGTGATCTCATGAAATCTGAGGTTTTATTCTCCTTTAACTGATATTCCCTGGCCACTGTCTGCTACAGGATTGAAGTCCTGTATTGATTTCCAGAAATGGGTCGCATCCTTATTTTGCTGCTGCTTTGGGATTGCCTGGATTGTGTTGGCTGCAATGTTCCTCTCATAAAGGAATTTTTTTATTCCCTTCCTTTTTTCCCCCTTTACTTTTTTCTTGTACTTGGCTGTACTAGAGAGTTAAAGATAGAAAACAGAAAAAAAAAAAAAAGAAAATACTTGGATCAAGTCAACCTGATTTATTTGACATTGTATTATTTTTGACAAAAGAATTTGCCTTGAGTTCTCTGGAAATAAATAAAGGTAACACTGTGGAGTTAACAGGGTGACAGAATAAGAGAAACAGCTTTTAATTTGGTTTAGATTCCAGAGAGATTTTAATGAATTGTGCAAAGACTCATAAGAAACTGGTGGAAGATCAAGCCAAGCCAACATATATTCCCAATTCTTCTTTAAATTATTTTTATTTTTATTTATTTATTTAGAGACAGCCTTGTTCAGCTTTATGTGAAGAAGGAATTCAGTAAAATAAAACAAACATATTAGAAATCATGTTTTGACAGGGAGAACAATATAAAACCCCCAAATAATTTATGAGAATTTTAATTACTGAATTAGGCCTTAGATCTGCTAGAAAAAAAAAAAAAAGGAGTAAAAGTAAAGAAGAAAAAAGGGAAAGAAAATGAAGTTTGTTACAGTTTTTTTCTCAACTTTAAATGATATTTTTCTTTCTTCTTTTTTTTTTTTTCTTGCAATGGGTTCTTAAAACTTACTGACACTTCCTGCTCACCTCAGTAACTGATTTATTTCTGTAACTGGGTTTTTTATTTACTCGTTTTCCCCCATATTTCAGGTTGCAGCAACCCATTCCAACTGCATCATTAAAAAGGAGCAAGAGACTTGTCTGGAGAAGATCCGGAGGGCCACGGCCCTGAACCCTCTCAATGACTCTTCTCCGGGTGAGTTTCAGTCCCTGCACGTTGAGCTGACCATTTAAAGTGGTTTTCACCATTCCCTGGGATGCCTGGAGGGGTTTTCAGCTCTGTCAAAGCAAACACTTTGTGGTGAGAGGAGCATCACTGCTGCTGAATGAGCTTGGGGAAATTAAAACCAAAAATTCAATCAGTGGGGGTGCATAAGAACCATTCCTGGTTATTATCAGAGGTCAGGAATTTGTTTCTTTACTTAAGGTTACAATATATCTGCAAAACTAATAATAAAAAAAAGGAGTAGATTAAGAAGAAATTGGATGATTTTTGCCTTTATGACAGCAGCTTTGGGGACAGGATGTGACACAATAAAAAAGGAGTAGATTAAAAAGAAAGGATGCCTGGATGATTTTTGCCTTTATGACAGCAGCTTTGGGGACAGGGTGTGACACAAAGTGCTGCTCTGGAGCAGCAGCTCGTTTTCCTTCCTCACCTCAGCAATAATTTGGGTACCTCTTGCATGATCTGAGGCCCTTTGCAGGGATTATCCTTGTGGTGTCTGTAATCTTGATGAAGGATACTCGTGCTTTTGCTGAGATAAGAAACTGAGGCAGTGAGCAAAGAAATTTATAGTTTAATATCCTGTCCTATTTCCTCCTGGCTGCAGCAGGAGCCGCCTGTGGCCAGCACCAAGCACAGAAGGGCAAAGAATGACAAAGAAACTAATTGGAAATCAGGGTCCATTTACTGAGCCCTGTCCAAACTGCTTCTGCTGTGACTGGAATTGATAAAACCGCAGAGAAAAGCTGATAAAACACGTTGTGTGTGATAAAAGAGGGGAGCTTTGTCTCCCCTTTTCCTCGCAGCACATTTTAGTGCAGGAGCACAGGAGGTCAGAATGCAGGTGTCTGTGTTGTCAGTGTCCTCTAAAGCAGCCCATTCCTGCATTTTAGCTGCTGGGAGTATTTCCACCAGGAAGGAGGGTTTCCATCAGGGTCCTGCTATTCTTCTCACGCATAAATTCATTTCTGTTCTGCTGCCCAGCTCTGGGCAGAGGAACTGTGGGGTGTGGTGGAAGTGAGGAAAGCTCAGTGTACCCCGGGCAGTTCATTCCACCCCCAGGGATGTGTTTTTGACACCCTCTTCGTACTCTACAGAAGAGCTTCCCAACTTTTCCCTGGTCCAGAAGTGGCATGAGCAAGGAAAAAAGGGGGAAAAAAGCCTTTTTCTTGCCTCCTACCCTCAGAATGGTGCCAGAAGCTGATCATGAGACCTATTCCTTATGCTTTATGCAATGGCTATTGCTTGGATTCAGGAATTCATAGAACTCCCCAGGTGAGAAGAGACCATTTCACCAGCCGGCTTTTATTTCTTTATCACCCAAATCCAGAATAACCCTGACAGCTGGGGACTATTCACACAGAGCTCCTCTTCCTGCCTGTTCCAAATGGAAAGGACACAGCTCAGGGATGGAGGAAGCCCAGAGCCATTGGAAAAGGCTTTTGCATCTCAATGTGATGAAATTGTATCACCCACTCAGGCAGGAAGGGAGTGGATCCTTTCAGGCTCTCACTCCGAGCAGAACCCAGCTGCTCCCTGTTCTGCTCCCCCAGTATTTGCAGGCTGAATCACTGGGAAGATTTTCCCAGGCTCATTGAGCATCTTTTAGTTGTTCCCCACATCCTGTGGCAACGAGTTCCACAGCTGACGTGGCTTAGAGTAAAACAAAAAACTTATTCCCTCCATGAGATGAATCTTCCACTGGAGGATTCTGGTGTATTTCTTGTTTGAAAGCCCTTTCATTCCTTGGATCCTGCTTGCTGGCCTTTTTCTCTGCATTTTAATTTATTTTTCTAAATTTTTTGTAGACATGTTTTAAATGTATTTCATTTCACCTCTGGGTCTACAGCATTTCACTCTAAGTCCCGACCTTTGACTCACCTTTCATTATTTCATGATACTTATTTCAAGCCAGATCCTGCCATCCTCATTCTCAACAAAGCTTGATCTCCTTAATAGGAGGATATCAACAAAATTCTACCATTTTCTTACTGGTTGAATTTGTGGGAGATATTTCACCACAAAACTCCCTGGAGATGCAGTAACCCTCCAGAAATTAAGCAGCTATAAGTGCAGAGTGTTGATTCCTCTTGAATTTCTCCTGCTGCACACAAATTATTTTTTTATTTGGGAAAAATGAAAATTGCCCCATATATTTTTTTATATTCAGCACTAAGACTGAATGATGACAGTGGAAAAATGTTATCAGCTTTCTTTCAAAGAAAGAGAAATATAGGGAATAACTCCCTTGCTTTTCAGGAACAGCTGAAATAAGGGAGATTTTTTTTTTTTTGTTCACCTCCTGACTGGTGAACAAAATTCTGTTTATTCAGAGGAGAAGCACCTCTGAACAAATTACCTCTTTGACTATTCCTGCATGAAAATTCCCAAAGAAAAATTCAATGTATAAAATTTTCGAGAGTTTATTTCTCCTCAGTGGAGCTGCAAGGTCTGAGATAGGATCATGAATTTTTAGGAAGTCTGTACGTGCTTGTGAAGATGGTCAAGTTACTCTGACTTAAAAGAAAAATCCACCTATTATGGCAGGTGACACAAAGAGAGTCTGGGACATGAACAGTCCTTGTAGTCTGTATTTCTACAGGATCTAGAACAATGTTATAAAATATTAGGGTGCTTCTCCAAGGTGCCACCGTGGTGCAAAATGTGCCAGTGGTAAAGTCTCTGCTCTTTAGGGACTTTGTTTTCTGTGCTGGTGATTCTCTGCACGGGAAGCCCAATCCTTGGGTTGCAAGAGAGGAACAACAACTTCTGGTTCCTACATTTTGCAAGAATTCAGCTCTGCTGCCTTTGCTTTACCCCCTTGCTGTGTTCAGTGAACACAAACATCGACCAAATGGGGTTTCTGATGTTTCCTCCTTTCTCTCCCACTCTACCTCTCATGCCCAGATGTTCTGCTCATTATTTCTTTATTCTTCACAGCAGTTTCCTCTCCTTCTGCTGCTGGGCCATGCCTTTAATGCTTCAGAGGCAATGATTGTCTTGAGATTTTCTGTTTGGTTTATTTTTTTTTCCATTAGTTTTATGACGGATTCTTCCTCTTAAATGCTTTAAATTCTTTAGAAAACTTTATATGAGATGAAATAGGGGGCATGCACTGACCCTATGTGTCCATTCCCGTTCAGTCATCACTAACAGCCTGAATGGAAAAGAGAATTTGAAGGAAATGAAATCTCAGCAGGACCCAGAATCTGACTCCCTTGCTCCGGAGGAGGAATAAACTGATAAAGGGGAGTAATGAAAGCCAAAGGCAGACAAGAGAGGAAGGAGAGCAGTGATTACTTCATACTCAACTTCCCCAGGCAGTGGTGCCAGGCTATTTCTTACATCAGTGTTTCCAATTTCCTTGGTTTGAGTTTTTATCCCTGTCCTACTGTGGAGCTGCCCCAGTTTGTGCTGGACCCTCTTCTAGCTCTCACCAGCCCTCCAGATATTTTCTGCAGATCAGAACTGATAAATCTCACTGCTGATCCATATGCAACCCATTTTTATTTATATTTCTCCCATCCAGACTCTTCTGACCTGTTCCCAACCCTGGGGCTAGGAAAGACTGATACAGGAGTTACTCAGAATTAATGACAGTTTCCTGGGTTAGGTGCATTTAGCAAGGGATTTATCTAATTAAATGTTGATACCTGCAATTGCATCTGCACTACCAATGGGCAAGTCACCTTCCTCAGTTTGTAGCTCTGGAGGTCTACCAGGCAGAGCTGAGACATAATTTATTTCATCCTCAACAGAGGTTAGATGATGTCTATTTTTTCTCTCTGGACACATGGAATAAAAGCTGACCGTGTCAGCTGTAAATAATCACATTTAGGTGTCTACATTTGATCAGAAATACCCCACCTTTAGCTTCTGTCTTTGTTATATTGAGTAGGTCATGCTGGAGGTCTGGATTACCCCAAAAATCTGCATTGTGATGGAAAAAGCCCTGCTGATGAAATGGAGAACCATAGATTGGCATAAAGTACTTTTCCCAGCCTTTTCCCTGTCTTGCTTTCCACTGTTGGATCCAGATATTCCAGATTTGTTCCTTGAGTGTGTCCCTCTCTCAAATCATGGGAGAGTTCCTTGAGTGATTTGCAGATATGTGTTTACAATTTAGTGTTCAAAGTGCTTAAAATGCTCTAACCTGGAATGAGCCAAGGAG
Source organism: Pyrgilauda ruficollis (assembly GCF_017590135.1). Classification (NCBI taxonomy): domain Eukaryota; kingdom Metazoa; phylum Chordata; class Aves; order Passeriformes; family Passeridae; genus Pyrgilauda; species Pyrgilauda ruficollis. The sequence goes on along the minus strand of NW_024510321.1, from coordinate 1,190,784 downwards.
TGACAAAACTGAACTCAGCACAAGAATTTGAATAGAAAAAGTGATGAGGCCTCGTTGGTGATTATGTGATTCATGACTCACTGTCAAACCAATCTTTAACTTCAGAACTCCATCATCTGTTGTTTTCCAGTCCCACTCCTCCTGTCCTTCCTCTGAAAAATGTAGAGAGGAAGCAACATTCCCAGGCATGTCAAAGAATTGAAAGGAAAGGAGGATTTGAAGGGATGTGATGGTTCCTGCAAGGAATCACATTGAATCCTTGTTAAAAGTTACCCTGTAAATCAACAGGAAAGCAACTGGTAAGGGCACCAGGGGGTAGGAGATGGTAATTAGGAAGCAGTGTTGTGATGCAAGGAGAGATTTTGAATTATGTTTCCATCACACGAAGATGATGGAGCAGGTTTTTTTTTCAGTTTCACATTTTTTATTGAGTGCCTCATCAGCCTCTTGTTCTCTCAGAGCCTTTGAATTATCTGCTGTTATTTCCCCTGGCACCACTGGGAAGACATTACTTCACTGTGTCTCCCTTACTGAAGCAGCTGTGCCCAAGAACAACAGGACTAGGATTGAATCCAAGCTGATGAATTCCTAGAGTTGGAAGGGCATAGATAAGAAAATGTCTCTACAACCTGAAAGTTTTCTCTGTGGCTCCTTTTAAAGTAGAATACAGACCTAGATAGCTTTGATATCTATGGATACATCTCCCCTTGGTCAAAGATGCTTTTTTTGGGCACTGAGGGATTTATCCATGTGACTTCTACTAAGTTCATATTGGAGCTGGTAGGAACAAGGAGGAAGTTCAAGGGAGAAGCCAGGGGCATGTGATGACAGACACGGGGTCTGTGCTTATTTCTGGTATCCATTCTGTAGAGCCTTTGTCTGAACAAGTCTCTTGTGCACCCTTTGGGACCCAAGCTGTGATCAAACTTTGCTTTTTCTCGGGCAAATGCAAGGAAAAGTGCTTCACTTATCTCTGTGTTCCAAGCATTGATTCATTTTTTAACTATTTGCTGAATTTCTCTGACTTCATCATCATACTTTTTAGATGTTTTTGGGAAAGGGGGAATAGTTTAAAGTGAAAAAGGGGAGATTTAGATTAAATATTGGGAGGAAATTCTTCCCTGTGAGGGTGGTGAGGCCCTGGCACAGGGTGCCCAGAGCAGCTGTGGCAATCCCTGGATCCCTGGGAGTGTCCAAGGCCAGGCTGGATGGGGATTTGAGCAGTTTGGGATAGTGGAAGGTGTCCCCATGGCAGGGGCTGGGAACTGGATGAACTTCAAGGTCCCTTCCAACCCAAACCATTCTAGGATTCTAAAAGTTTGTTCACCTGATAGAGTGAGTGGATGAATTCATGTCACCTCAATATGGGTTTATAAAGTAAAGAGATCTTTATCAGTGCTAGCTACTGAAACTGCATTTATAGTCAAGGTCAAAAACAGAACTTGGAAGTCCCTGACACAAATACTTACAGAACTTCCACTTGCCCTATTTTTGCATCCACCTTCTGCTGAGAAGGTTGTATGATAAATGCCCATTTTTGTGCTTTGCCTATTAACACAATCATTGTGGAGGTCTGAAGTTGGGTTGAAAGAATTCTGTTGGTGATAATGACCAAAATCTTCATTTTCCAGGCACAAACCAAGCTTCTGGCTCCATAAAGAATTTTTTTCCTTAAATGGAGCAGCTGGAGCTAAAATGGCTGATTCTGACCTACTGTGAATTCAGTCACATCAGTGAGGCTGAAAGCCTGGAAGTGCATTGCCATTGGAAAAGTTCAGGATCAGCTTAGCAAGGGGAAAGAAAGGTGTCACAGTCAAACTGCCTTGGAATGATTTAAGGAAAGGTTTTTTGCTAGACACAGCTGCAGACAGGACAAACCTCAAATGAATGAACCACGACATTTCTTGGAAAAGCCTCCAGGATGTTTCTCTCTCATCCCTCTTTATTACGCAGCCAGGCTGTATTTACCTAGATGCTCTGCCTGGGGAGGAAAACAGTACAACAATATTTTTTCTGGTGAAGAATTCCTGGAAAGAGGGATTCAAATGCCATCCAAATTGAACCCTAGACATAATATTAATAGCAGATGAGCAGGGATATTCCTTTGGTATTGTGGCTCTCATGGTGCTGGGAGAAATAGAGTTTGTGTCATCCTACAGCTTTTTCTTCCAGGCCCAGCTGGATTGCCACTAGACTGGGAATCTCTGAACCATTCTCCATCAGGGATCACAGTGTGGTTGGCATCGTGTTGGTGGAACCCTGGCTGCTGAGAATTCCAGACTTTCTGTGCTGCCAGGCACTGACCCCCAAGAGAACACTGCATTGATCTGGGGCCATAGAGAAGCTTCCAAAATGGAATGACAGAACTGGGATTGTGGGTGTGGAGTTTGAACAGAAGTGTGTGATATCACAGGGTGGGAAACTCAGAGTTTAAGGGTTTAGAATACAGTAATATAGATAAAGCAAGATGGAGGTTTTGGGGTGGAGGCTGGTCCTTCTTCTTCTTCTTTTTCACCTTCTTCTCCATGGGTTTGGGTGGTTTTGTGTAACAGGATAAAAGAGTCCACATTGCAGCCACAGGTGGTTGGTTATTGGGTTAAAAGTGAAAATAATTTAGGTGTCATTTCTTAAATGGACAGTTGATCCTTCAAAGGCCTTGCAGAGAGAGAGATGGGGCTCCATTTTTAGTTTGTTAGAGTGAAGTGCTGCAGAACCCTGATGTAGAGTGATGTAGAACATCTGAGTCCCAACATGAAATACCTTCTCACGATTTAATCCCGATCCTGGCAAAAGGAAGCAAAGACTTCTTTTTCAAGAAAATCATTCCTAACTATTGTGTCCCCTTGCCTTCAGAGCTGTGTGCCATCCATGGTTAACTAAGCCATGGCAAAGGGGTGGAGTTTGCAGGGCCACAGGTGTGTCCTGCAGCACCTGGGCACAGCTCTGCTGTGGGTTTCCCACAGCACACAGGATACATGCTTACTTCAGTCTCTGCCATAAGAATCCTCACCTCAAACCTTACAAGTTCTTTTTCACTGCTTTGTCTCCAGGGATGGAATTTGTCTCTCTGGATTTTAATGAATGACACCTCAAATCTCTGACCTAAACAATGTCTGAACCCTGTAGAGCTGTGGGTCCTTCCTTGGAGCTGCTCCTCTCCAGCTCTGGGTTCCTGACATTTGGGGATAAATCATTCCCTGTAATGGCCTTTTTCTGTCTCTCCTGATTCAAGAAGAGGATGAGTTGAGCCCTATGGATACTCTAACCTGGTTAAAGCTTAGGCCAGGTGATCATCAGCCTGGGGATGGTCAGTGAAGATGACTCAGAGAAAAAAGATGCAAAAATTGCTGTAATGGGGCAGAAATTTCTATTATCTCCTGCGGCAACAGGAACACACTTTAGTGGTTTAAACAAGGACTGCCACCTTTGCATGCCCTCCTGATAAATCTGAGTTTAGTCATCTTCTCAGCATTTGCTGGACTTCCATTCAGAAAAAAAAAAGGGAAAGAAATGTAGTGGAATTTAATAACTACGTCTCTGAAAACACCATTAGCTGTGAAACATGCATATGAGCTACTGTTCCCATCCCATACTGTATTCATTGTGATAATTCCCACCTGGTTCTTTCAAAACCATTACTTTTGTCATCTCCAGAAGTGCCAGGAAGTCCTACTGTAATAGTCAAGGAACATGAGTTAAAAGAAAATGAAAGGTGAATTAGAATTTGTTCAGGCAGCTGGGTAAGATAATGACTCGGATAAGATGAGTTTCTGGGAACCAGATTGAATAAAAATATTTCTCTGCGAGCAGTTTAGTCATTGAAAAATGCAGGTTCAGGTTACATGTTAAAATAATTAAGGCTGAAAAATAGCAACCATTAACAAATTTGGAAAATGAAAACATATGGCCATTTCATATTGTTCTGTTCAACAGAACATTGTTTCAGAGGTATTGGTACTTAAATTGAATTAGGGATAAGAAGTAAAGAAATGATAAAATTCAAGATAAAAAGCTAAAAATGAAATTTCCTCTCTGCCTGTCTGGCTCTTTGTTTTTATGTCAGACAAGATGAAGGAAAAGCTCTCACTTAATTGAACAAAATGGGATTTTTGTGCATGGTGTGTTTAAAAATAAAATATGCATTGTTTATACAGTTCCACCTGTGAGTTCCTTGTTTCTATGGTGATATCCAGTTTATTAAATCCTCTCTTTTATTCAGTCCGGACTTAAATATTATCAAGAAGACCACTCTGACTATCTAGTTCATGGTGTACACGATGATCTAGAGCAAAGGGAGCAGTTTCTTTCCAGTTTATACAGAGGTTGTTAAAGCATGAGGGTTTTCCTCATCTATTGTTTACTTAGTGGGGTTTTTCATTTGTGTTTTGTTTATTTTTTGCTTGGTTGGTTGGTTTGGGGTTTTTAAAGAACATTTTCAAATACACAGCATAGTAGATGCAGCCTGGTCTAGTGTAAAATGTCCCTGCCCATGGTGGGGTGGAATGAGGTGATCTTTAAGGTCCCTTCCAACCCAAACCATTCCATAATTCCTTGATTTTAGATGCCTTTGCAACTGATTTTACTTCTGGGACGTGGGTACTTTTCTAATTTATCTTGTCCCAAGCAATTGTGAGCAGCACATGTAATTGCAATCATGTTCTACCAGGCCACTGCAGTTAGAAGATTAATGATGGGGAGCAATAAAACTTACCCAATTAATGAGTGATGGTTTAATCTGTTAGTATCTGTAGAGGCATGAGCAGCTGGAAGCTGTGACAACATGCACTCATCGAATTTTTAATATCTGTAGTACCACAGCTAAAAAAAAATCCCCAAAAAACTGTTAAGGAGTCATCTGCATTATAAGTGAATGATAATTGATAATTATAAGTGAGTGATAATTGATTAGTGATCTGTGATGGTCAATTCCTTTTAAACCACTGCTCTATCCCAGCAGGCAGCTGCTGCACTCTTCCACAGTGCTGGAAAAAAAGAGTTTCCTTGCATGGAGATTGTGTTTTCCTAAAGGTCCTGCACATGTGTTGTGCTTCTAGAAATGTTGTAGAGATGGACAGAAACAACACACTGAGCAATGTATCAAAGGCTTTTTTTATTGCTGCATGTTCTCCCTTTTCATACCATTTTACAGACTCCAATTTCTTGCCAATTACTCTGTTCATTAGTAAAAGGTATTTTTCTTGTCCACCAAATCCCTCTATTCTTAAATTGTTTACGTATTCTTCATAATTGTTTACATTTCTTCACTGATTATCATGGCATAGATTTAATGTCCATGCAGGTTTTAGGTGTTTTTCACCCAGAAATAGATTGTTGTATTAACAAACTGTTCACACCAGGATTGTTTTCACATGGGAACTTGCGAAGTGCCAGCTTGACAAGGCCAGCCTAACAGAGCAGGCCTGATTTTGAGGCCTTTCTTTGATAATTTTTCTACCTTACTGCAATATGTAAAAATGAGTGAGTCAGGTGTCAGACAACTGGATCTTCTCTTCAAATGGAATTCAGTGAAAATCCCTTTTGTTCCTATTCCCGTGGCTTGTTTTGTGGCTGGCTGCTGGATTTTCTGACGAAGCCAGGCTTTATGGCTGCTTCAGACTGTTTGTGTCCCTGACAAAAAAACAGCAGTGAGAGAGAGCTCCATCCTGGCTGGAGGCAATGGCACAGTTTGGTTTCTAGGATCTTTATTTCCAGGGATGAGACTTGGAGCCAGACAGCACTGATGGACTTGGGGTTTCACCTCTCTGGCAACGATTACATTTCAGGGGAACCCTGGATGAACCCTAGACTTTGCCTGTAAATTGCTTTTTAAATTGTAAAAAAAAAAATTGTAAATTGCTTTTTAATTTGTAAATTTCTAGTGTCCAATAAGCTCCTGAAGCAAGAGAAATAGGGAATTGCTGTGGAGATTTTTAGGACCAGATGCAGGTTCACATAAACAAGAATCCCTGTATTCCTTAGGGCATCCAGACTTTCTGACATGGGGCCTTGAGAAGATTTGTGTCTCTCCAGACTGGAAACTCAGTCCCTTGAAAAATCTAGGGTTGCAGTAAAACCTTACCTTTGTTAAAAGAAATTAAATCCTCAGAGTCAAGAGCTTCCTAAAAACCCCATGTCCAGTCTAAGTCAGTCACCCAGACTCCCTGAATAACCAGTGATGGAAAATAGAGGACTTCAAAGTGCAGATCACTGCCCAAAGACATCTTCATTTTATCCCTGGAATTACCTTCAAAGCTTCAATAAATACATTGATTTCATGGACTGGAGTGGAAGGTGAGACACTGAAGATGTAGTTAAAGATGTCTCTGATTATTGCAGCAGATTTGGACTAGATGATCTTTCAAGGTCCCTTCCAACCCAAAGCCATCCATGATTCTCTGAATCTCAGGGAAAAGAGATAGGCATTTCCAGAGAGGCTGTCATGTTTCCTAAGAAAATCCTCAAAAAAACCCCCAAAAAAATCAAAACCAAAAAAAACCCCCAAGCTATAAAAAAATGGACTGATTGTAGACGCACACACACACACACAGAGAGAATTATTCCTAAAGTGAATAATTCTGAGCACCTGTTGTTTGTAACAGAGAAAACAGGATTACTGCACAGCACATCCAGGAAATTTGGTTGTTTTAGTCAAATTACCCAAAGGCAAGGAGAGGACAATAAGTAGGCAATAAAGGACTGTACAGCAAAAGTTTATGATCCCTACTTGAGCTTACTGTATCTACCAATACAGACTGAAATTAGGACTGAAATTAGAAATTAGGACTCTGGGCTGCGTTAAGGGCATGTTTATCCTCCCTGGTGTGAGGGTAAATCTTTAATACCTGCCCATTCCCATTGTGCCATGCAAGGGCTCCCCATTTATAATGAGGTTCTCTATTGCTGATGAGTGATGACAATCAGGATCCCAGCTCCTCTGGCCTTGTGCTGGGCAGGAGCACAGAAAGGATGAGAGTCGCTGCAGCAGAGACTCAGTGTGTGACACTGGTTTGTCAACAGCTGGCAGGGCCAGCAGCTGGACTCCATCATCCCTGTGTGTCCCTTCTAACTTGGGATATTCTGGGGTTCTGTGAGTTTTCCTCACAGAACTTGAGGTTTCTGTGCCTTTGGTGTTTCCAGCTTGGCTGTTGCCCCAAAGCTGGCCTCCCAGTCCAAGGACAAAAGCTGCTTTTTTGGGGAGTGACTCAGGAGATGCATTTTGAACATCTGCTTTGCAGTGAGGACAGTGTTCTCCAGAGCTGCCTGTTCCTATCTATGCCTAAAGAGGCTGACCTGGAACAGAGGCTGGACAGAGTTAAAGGAATAAAGTAGGGATTTATTAAAAAGGCCTTCAAAGGATACACCTTGGGCAGTGCAAGAGCCTGGCCGTGGCTCTACCCAAGATGGACCCAAGATGGACACAAGATGGACTCCAGGTCATGAGTTTTCACACTTTTATAGGTTTTGGTCCATTTCCATATTGGGGTTAATTGTCCAATTACAGCTTCAGGTTATGCAGTCCCATCCTCCCAGTTTGCTCTCCTCAATTCACTGTTGTTTGTATATTTGGGCCTGAAGCTGCAACGATGTCCTTGCTTCTGGGGCTGGAAAAGGATTGTTTTATCTGACTAAACTTGAGGAGAACTTGCTAGCACTCTATATGAAGTTCAGAGTCACACACTAATGCAGTACAGAATCTGAAAAATACGACAGATAAACTTACGGCATCATTCTATCCCCACAAAAACTTTGAGGGCCATTCAAATGTAGATGTTGTCAGTGATCCATTAAATCCCACTCTGGAAAGCACATTTGCCAGGTGCTGCTTCCTTTGTTCACAGGAATGGTTGTCTGTACTTAGACCACTGCTGGAGAACAATAAAAGGATGGGAGCAAGAAATGGGTTGGAAGAAATTCCCATTGCATTCTGTTGATAATTTTGAGGCTTTCTTTTGAGAACTTTGATTGGAAGATTTTTCTGTGCCCACTTAAGAATCACCTCTTCACCAGCACTTGTATTTCTGGAGGAACATTCTGACATTTTATTTAAAATCACTTCTTTTTCCATTTGCCTGTACTCTAGGATCTCTTGGAAAATTCTAGCTGTGAATAAAATGTTGTTAGACCAAAGACTCAAGAGAGTCTTCTTAGCCTGTTCTTACCACGAAATGTTTTTTTTCTTAGGAGACTTCACCACACACTGATATTCTCACAGAGGTGGCCAGTGCTTAAAACTGCCCAACTGTACAATTTCATTTCTTGTTGCAGCTTCTTCTGTGCTACATGCACTACTTCTTAATATACCTCACAAACTTAAGCCAAGAACTTCATTACAGGGAACTGCCTACTCAATAATACATGCAGCTGAATAAGTGTAATAATTTGGACTTCTGACAGGCTTTGCATATTGATTTTTCCTCAGCAAAATAAAACTGAAGCCCAGTTAGTTAAATCATCTTCAGATGGACGAGCAAGTTACAGTGCTGTAACAAGTCTTTAACTGCTCTGTTTGCTAAGTGGTAGAAAAATCTCTTTATATACTTATCTCAGCATGGCAAAAATGAGATAATTCAGCACTATTTACCCTCAAAAGCAGCTGCACAAAGTCACATTCATATATTCTGTGCCCATGGCAGGGGAATTGGAGTTAAATGGTCCTTAAGGTTCTTTCCAGTCCAAATTGTTCCATAAATATCAACTCCCTGATCCCTTGTTAAGCTTTACTTTTTTCCACAAAGTTCTTGGCCTTTTCCACCAGTGGAAGAACAAGGGAGGAGGAACTGTGGGTCCAGTCCTTATTGTATTTTTTTTTTTTGTAGTTTTTGTGCAAAGGAGGGTGAGGGTGGGGAAGGGAGATCCTTGGCATTGCCCATGAGCTGCTATCCAGCACTGCTGGCTCAGAGTGGACCTGGTAATTTGCTCCTGGAAAGAGGCAGGGAATGAAAAATGTCCAATTCCTTCCCCAAATTCCTCAAAAAAAAAAGGAGGGAACAGGGAAGTACAAAGGGAAAACTCTGTCATGTGATTTTTCCTGTCCTTTGTAACAGAAATGAGGGAAAAAAACTCATATTTCATTTTGGGAATCACAGAGCTTAATATGAGGCAATATTTCCTTCCAGAGAGGAGAATTTTGCATTGTGTGCAAGAAAACAAATTAACTTGGCCTGTGCTGTTCTGCTTCCCAGCTTGAGATTTCATTTTCTAATATGAGTTCCACCACAGAAAGAAGTTATTCCGTGGTGCAGGAATTCTTCAGCAATGTCACTCTTGGGTTTAAAGGTGAAATTAGTCTCACTTTAGCTGGCTGAAAGCAGAATGTTTGTCTAAAGTGGATGTGTAGGCTCTCCTATGAAAAAAAGAAAAATTAATAAAAAAGGAAAAAAGTTGATTTGACCAGCCTATGTTTTTTAAATTATTTTAAGAAAACATATTAATTTAGGATACTTCAGAAATAAGATAGAAGACTTTCTGCCCTATCAATCTGTCATCTGATTTTCCTTCATTTCCTGTCAACTGGAATGTTGAACATTGGAATCCATTTTCTTCCCAGTATAACCATTATTCCTGCAAAACAGTTAGAAAGGAATAGAATTTAGAAAACCTGCCAACAAGACTTCAAATTGATCTGTTCAAATAAATGTTCTTTCCTTCTTTTTTTCCTTTGTGAATTTTGCTCCCGGATGCCATGAAGGCTCACGATTTTGACAGCTCAATGAATGTATCATGTCTTATAAATTATTTACAGATGCATCAAAGCACTTACCTGTCTCTTGCACAACACTGTAAACATGGAGTTTAGAGGCATTTTCAGTTTTAACTGGAATATTTTTGAGCCTCAAGCCATGTGGAAATACCCAAAAAACCTCACTTCCCAGCTAATAATATATTTATAGCTATGATCAGCTTGTTTTTTAAAAAAGATCTTTGACAAGTCGCACCTTTAAAATTTTGATGATTCCTTAAGTAAACACATTTTTTACCAAAATGAGAGAAGTCAATCCCCAGCTGGCAGTGGAAGGGTTCTGCTGTCAGCACCAAGAACAGGTGGAATTCTGCTGCTCTCAATCCCATTTCAACTCCCACTGAATCCAACAGGCATTTTTGGCATGTGTTTCAGTGAAGAGAACTCTGCTGGGCTCCATATTTAGGGAAAAAATTCCCCCATTGGGGAAAAATTGCATCACTGGAATCTAGACATCTAAATTATTGGCTAAATTAGCTGGTGAGTCTCCCAAGACTCCTTGTAGAGTTGATAGATACAGAGATTTACATCCAGTTTGCATATTAAAAAACTTAAATTAAGGTGCCTTAATAAGCAAGCTGAGTCCCACTGAAGGTGTATCCATAATCTCAGAGAGCTGAGCTGCCTGTTCCACTTCCTAGTCCTGGAATTCCTCTTATTTTCAGTGTTCTTAGAGATTGTTTTGCTTTTCTGGCTGGTGTTTTGGTTGTAGGATTGTTTGGGGTATTTTGTTTCATTGGGATTTTTTGGTTTTTTGGGTTTTTTTGGGGGGTGTTGTTTTGGTTTTTTGGGGCTGGTAGGTTTCATTTGGTTTTCTATGGGGTTTTTTTGCTTAGTTTTTTGGGGTTTTTTTGCTTTTGTTGTTGTATTTTTTGGGGTGTTTTTTTTTTTTGGTAAACCAAATGGGAACCTTTCACAAATAGTTGGACATTGATTGAACAACGTCATTTTCACCCTTCAAGAGCAGATAGCTGAGTCTTGAGGACAAGCACCTGCAGATGTTTTCTTTATTGATCCTTTTCCTTGCCTTTCTGATTATCCTAAAAGCCATTTCAGACTTCCATGGCAGCTTGCACTTTTGGTAATCAAGCCATACATTTCCTGCTCCCACAGCTGCTGGAATCGATTGGTTTGTGTCCTTTTGCAGCAAAACAAATCGAAGGGAGCAAGAGTGAAACAACACGAGTGCAAATCACAGCCCAAACAAAAGGCAACTGAGTGACCAGCCAGGACCTGGCTGGAAAAATTACTGGACACAGAAGTCAATGCACAAGGAAATGCTTTAGAGGGGAAAAAACAATTATTGGAGTGTGTAATGAGTATGCCCAAGCCATATGCCAAGAGCAAAGCCAAATTGAAATAATGAACACAAACAATTAATAAAATGCTCTGAAGGATTGTTGGGTGTATTTTAAGAACGTGTCTCATCTGTATTCTCAAGACAGGAAAGGGCTTGAGTCTGCTCCAGGTTTTTGGCCATAAAAAATAATGACTAATGGAATTGCACCCCTTCTCTGCTAACCTGCAAACTGCCCACAGCAGAACCCAGTGTTATCACAACTGAATAATGCTGAACAGAATGTTTAAACAGAGTGCTCCCAGTCAGCAAGAACATTTCATAATTGTCTTCATGCTGGGCAGACCAGAATCATTGATTTGTTTCCCATTATTCCATTTGATTGGGAACTGATAAAGAGATTTTCCACTGGTGTGGTTAGAGCAGCTGAGCATTCCTGCTCACATGGGTCAGATTTCTTACTTGGGTTATAAACTGAGTGGATTTTGTGTGCTTCCTAATTTTTCTTCTACCTGTGTCTCAAATAGACTGTGGACAGAAAAATCTATCTGAAGATAAATATAAATATAAATCTGTACTCTATACCTGCATAAAAACACACCTACAGCTGTAAAAACTTACATCTAAATGAGGTTTGCATCAGGATTTATTTGTAAATCTGCTAAATAGCACAACATGTTCATTCATAGAATATCAGGAAGAAATTTATTCTTGTCTTTATATATGACACTGAAATTATTGACTCCCTGTAAGTCAAAAATTCTCAAGGGACTGAAACATAAAGAAGTTTCTGGATCTTTGTAACTCAAGCACACAGAATTGTGCCCTGTCATACTTTTTTTTTTTTTTTCATGCTTTGTCCAGCTAATAAAAAAGTCACAGACAATGAGATCTCCCCAAATTCCTTTTAGATACTTCAGTTATGGTTTCTTTTGCCTGGGTGCAAGGAAGGATCTCTGAACTCCACAGGTCCCTTTAGGATTATTTTCTGCTTTTCCATAATGATTCCATATTCCAATTAAAAAATATTGATTAGTTGTATGCAAATTTTATAGTTATTTATGACTTCATATGGGAGGGTAATTACCTGCCCACACATATTTGTGAGAAAGACTACAGAATCATTTCATTCTTACTTATCTTTAACTCTTTCTAATAAGAAGAGAGGGAGAAAGAATAATAATATATTTATTTTAATATTTCTGTTTTAACCCATTTCTAAATTTTCTAAATCAATTAATCTCTGACTTATAGCAGCTTTGGACATGGAGAAACTTATTAGCTCTTTTAGAATTAACTCTTTATTTACAGGAGTAAACCATATGAAATCGAGAATGTGCAGACTTTTTTTTTTTTCACAAATATTTTTAAAATCCACATTATTTCCAAAATACTTCTTCCTTCAATGGAGATAGTGACTTCCTTTTATGGAAGTCTAACCCAGCACTGTTGAAGATTTAATCCATATCTCTTTATGTTGCTGTTACTGCTGCTGTAAATTGACCATAAATTGTCAAGTCCTCCTGGCAGCCATTTCCCATTTCTTCCTGTATCCTACCAGCCTTTAGGCAAAGAAAGCCAGACCCATCACACTCCTTCTGGTCCAAAGACAAGCAAAGAGGAGTCATCTTGTCTCTATTTATCCAGGTTTTGTATTAACACAACTGTAATTTTGGGTCTTCCTGTGGTTTTCTGGGCATTTTGCCCTAATGTGTTTCTGCACCTAAACATCAGAAATACTCCTGACATCTTCTATGCTGTTCATACCATTTCCAGTGAGGCTGGATCACGCTGAACTTGCAGTGTTATTTTTTTTTCCACTCTCTGAGTAAGTTGTGGGCACTCAGAGAAGTTCAATATGGAAGAGGAGAGAGGTTTTGTTAAACTCTGTTAAATTGTGTTCCTGTTCAGGAGCATGAAATGCAGCATGTGCACATCTCCTCACAGGGGCTGGACTGGCTGTTGATAATGGATTTATTTCCTTTGTTTCCTCCACTAGACCACGAGGTCCCACGAGCTCTAATAAGGAGTTGTTTGACTCACCACTAGAACAATTTCCAGGACAGATTATGGAATTTGCACACTGGAAGAAATTAAGTTCTTTAATTCAGTCGTTTCTCATCCTCCAAAGGCTTGAAGGAGTAAACAAGGAACAAATGCCTCTCAGGGGTGTCCCCACTGCCATCACTCTGCTTACATCAGGAGTGGATTTGGCCCAAGATCAGTTAGAAGTTATCTTCTCCTGCATTTTCCACTGAGATAATTCTATTTATAAACACCAGAAAAGCAAGAAGGTGGGGAGCAGGAGTCAGAATATGAAGAGAAAGCTTGATTTTACAGTTCTGGCTCTGGAGAGCCATTTAGATTTCAGTGTCACCATTTGTTGCGGTTTGTTTGGTTTTGTTTTCCAGCTGTAAAAAAGAGCAGAAAATCTTTCTAACACTAGAGCTACCCTGAAACAAAAATAATAATAATTTGTAAATTCCTTTTGAGGCATCTTAATATATGTGTACCACAATTTAATTTAATTTCTGAAGTTATCAATCATATAAACCTGAGGTCAGTTGCTCTTTTCAGTTGTTTATTGCTTGCCTGTTTTCTTTGGTCTGTTTATCCTTTTAGAAACAAGACAAAATTCCTGACAAATGTCATTGACTGGGCAATTATTAACCACAGGCTTCGCCTGAATAATTCCCATTGAAAATCCCGTTCTCTTGTGTTGGGATATTTTTAAGACTCAGAGACTGCTGCAAGGTTTGTGTCCCATTTTAGTCCCACTCCAGTGCTGTTGTGGGATTAGTTGGAAATGAACAAATCAAAGAAAGATGTTATCATTCTTCTCCTTTGAGACAGAAAAGGTTTGGAGCCGTGAATTTATTATTGTGAATAATAAAGGCTCAAGGCTCAAGAGACCTGCTGTTAAGTTTTCTCCTCATCTCCCTCCATGCCATTAAATCCTGTCTCCATTTTCAAAGGAATGCAGACTCCAAATTACCAGAAAGACAGTCTGAAAAATTTCTACTTTCTCTGTCTCCATGGCAACTGTTTATCCCAGAGATCTTTCCAGATGTCTTCTTCACAGACCCATAAATCTCATAACGGGCCAAATATCACTCCAAGGGTGGCAAAACTGTCAGTGGACTGTTCAGCTCTCCAGCTCTGGAAGATTTTTTACCTTTTTAGCCGTAGCTAAGAGCCAGGTTCACTGTGAGGCACATTAATACTTGTGGGAAAAAATATATTAAATATATATAATATTTTATATATATGTATTTATTTCTATCCAGCTACTTCAACACCACAACCAGTTGCATGCTTAGATAATATTAATTAAAACTATTAACAAACACAGGCTACAGCTGACAGTGCTCTACACAGCTGTCCTTGGTCAATCCCTTTTTATGGCAAGGTTGTAGCCATAGGATGTGACCAAGGAAAGGTGAGGCTGTGTGGAAGAGCAACACTTTTTTACGGTTATTAACCCATCTTCTCAAACTCTGCCTTGACTCTCCAACCTTCAGGCAGGGTTTTTTATGATGCTTTTCCCAGAAATTACTCTGAGCCCAGCCATGTAAGGATTAAAATTTGTGGCAGCGTGATGTATGGAGCAGCTCACTCTCCCCATCTGTCTCAGCCTGGAGAATTAATGAAAGACAGAGCTGAAATAGTGCAGGATAGCTTCTCCTGGGAGGGAAGTGAGTCAGAACTGGTACTGGGGGAGAATGATGATGTTCTGGTGCCCCCAAAAATAAGGGAGGAGGACTGTTGGAACCCTGGCTGCTGAGAATTCCAGACTTTCTGTGCTGCCAGGCACTGACCCCCAAGAGAACACTGCACTGACCTGAGGCCTGGAGAAGCTTCCCAAATGGAATGAAAGACCTGGGATTGTGGGTGTGGAGTTTGAATAGAAGTGTGTGATATCACAGGGTGGGAAACTCAGAGTTTAAGGTTTTAGAATACAGTAATATAGATAAAGCAAGATGGAGGTTTTGGGGTGGAGGCTGGTCCTTCTTCACCTTCTTCATGGGTTTGGGTGGTTTTGTGAAATTGGGCAGAAAAGTCAACATTGAGGACTTCGAGTGATTAGTTATTGGGTTAAAAGTGAAAATAATTTAGGTGTCATTTCTTAATTTGACTGTTCAGCCTTAAAAGACTTTGTACATAAGGATAGTTAGCCACTTTGTAGCTTGTTAGTAGAATGCTGTAGAACTCCAGCTGCACCAAGGGAAGTTTAGGTTGGATATCAGGAAAAAGTTTTTCCCAGAAAGGGTGATAAAGTTGTGGAATGGCTGCCCGGGGAGGTGGTGCAGTCACCATCCCTGGGTGTGTTTAACAAAGCCTGGATGTGGCACTGGGGGCCAGGGTTGAGTTGAGCTGTTGGGGCTGGGTTGGACTCGATGATCTTGAAGGTCTCGTCCAGCCTGGTCATTCTGGGAATTCTGGGAATTCTGAGAATTCTGAGAATTCTGTGAACTCACAATTTGTAATATAGATTAGAAGTAATAAACATCCAAGCCTGAATGTGAAATGTCAACTCAAGTGCCTTCAATCCCAGCCTTGACAGAGGCAGAACAGAAGCTGAGAACCAGCAGGGTGGTCCAGCAGCTCCCGTGGTCTTCCACATCCCGTGTCCTGAGCAAAGCTGGATTTTCTGCAGCTGCTGAGCCTGGCATTGCCTTGGCTTCTGGCAGCTTGGAAGTGTCATCCTGTCCTCCAGCAGTGATGGGAAAAGAATCAAACCTCCCGATTTTTTAAATAATTTCACAGTCTCCCTGCCTCCCACGCAGCAAGGTGGGGACTTTCTCAGAGGGGACCAGCCAATCCTTTTTATTATATTTAAAGCAGGTTTAGACAAAACAACAACTCCGCTCGATTTCCCAGCTTATTGGCTTTTTACTCTGCTGCCTAATTAGACAAAGAAATGTTCCAGAGATTTTTGGCAAATTGAAGTTTTCCTTTAAAACTCTTCAAAGCTCACCTAAGGCCAGTTGGCTGGCAGCACGTAAAAGATTCTGGAGATTTTCTTGGATGAGGTTTTCTTGGCAGGTATCAATGCAAAAGGAGAAATAAGTGTGACCTTAGAAATAAATATCCTGTGACTGCAAAGAACTAAACAGTTTTAAAAGCAGAAAAAGAATTTACACTTCTCTGATTGTAAATAACAGCTCCTGTAATTTAAAAGCTGATCTTTGTCTTTGAAAAAATCTTCAAGGAATAAAAAAGTTAAAAAAATAAAATAAAAATACAGCATATTTATTATATATTTTGTAAAATATGTCATAATATTTATAATATAAAAATTATACATAATATAAAATATTTAAATAATGTAATTGGAAAATGATATACAATAAATGTGTCTTTATAATTAAAATGTATCTTGAATTTATCACAAAATCATATTTTTATAATAGTATAATATTTATTTTATGAAAATAACCTGCTATAAAATCCATTATTCCAGTCAAAAAAACCTCAGTGTTTTGAGTGTTTTCTCTTTTAGTTTTTAATGGAATCTATTATTAACAAAGTACTATACATTTGAAGTGAAAGTAACAAAGTACTAGATATTGGAAGTGAAATATCTCAAATTATTTTTTCTAACATTCTCTTTTATTAATTAAGATGATGTTTTAAAAAGTTCTCTGCAAACAATGCTGCACTTGGATCTCTGAGAATGTCATCCCATAAAACAAGTCACTTTACTGATACTGCGGCACCAGTAGATATTACTTTGCTGGTTTGTAGGTCTCATTACATAAAGAATGGATTCTAAATAATCATTGTATAGTTCTGAGTAACTTTATATTAAGGACAGCTGATGGAAAATATTGAGGTGGGTCAAGTGCTGGTGAGTTGGATTAAAGTTCACATACCACTCTGGCAGAGAAACTTGGACTATATCTCTGGAATTCCTCTGATACCAGCTGGTTTAAACTTAAAATTAGGCTTTCTCTCATTGCCTTTTCTAATTAGGGGAAGAAAATATGCATCCCTAGCTGATAATTTATCTTGGAACAGGTTATCCAGAGAAGTGGTGGATGTCCCTGGATGCCTAGAAGTGTCCAAGGCCAGGCTGGATTGGCAAGGGGTGGAATGAGATGATTTTGAAGGTCCCTCCTGACCCAAACCATTCCATGATTCTGTGGTTCTGAGATAATTAGAAACTTTCTATCAGTGCCATCCGCAGTTGTCTGGGATTTTTTTGGTTTTATTTTTTTTATTTTTTGCACTGTAAAAGAAATGCTTCCCTTAGAGGTCCACAAAGCTTTTATGCTGATGAGGTGAATGAATATCAGGTTAGACAGCACAAGGTGCTTCTTGGGCAGCAGCAGCTTTACTTGGATAGGAAAAAATACTTCCTGATGTAATAACTGGGCCAAATGACCAGATGAAAGAACAGACACGGTTCTCATAATTCCAAAATTTATCAGGAACAGAACTGGGAAGGAAAAAAACAACTTTCTGTCTCTTATAAGTTACTCTGAAATTCCAGTTGGTGTTACATTTCTACTCTGTTATGGTCTGGGCTTTCAAATGTATCTGAAGAATCCGAGAACCCCAGAATGGTTTGGGTTGGAAGGGAGCTCAAAGATCATCTCATCCCACCCCTGCCATGGCAGGGACACCTTCCACCATCCCAGGCTGCTCCAAGCCCCGTCCAGCCTGGCCTTGGGCACTTCCAGGAATCCAGGGGCAGCCACAGCTTCTCTGGGAATGCCTTCCAGTGTCTCACAGTAAAGAATGTCTAACACCTTACCCATCCCTGCCCTCTGGCAGTGGGAGCCATTCCCTGTGTCCTGTCCCTCCATGCCTTGTCCCCAGTCCCTCTCCAGCTCTCCTGGAGCCCCTTCAGGCCCTGGCAGGGCTCTGAGCTCTCCCTGGAGCCTTCTCCTCTCCAGGAGAACATTCCCAGCTCTCCCAGCCTGGCTCCAGAGGGGCTCCAGCCCTGAAGCATCTCCGTGGCCTCCTCTGGGTTCATTCCAGCAGTTCCACATCTTTCTGTGCTGGAAGTGGGATCTCACCAGAGCAGAGCAGAGCTGCAGAATCCCCTCCCTTGTCCTGCTGCCCATCCTGCTTTTGGCTCTCGGGGCTGGGTCTGACAGAGTTCCAGGGTTGGTGCCCAGCTCCAGACACCTCCAGGAACCCTCTCGGGGCTGGGAGTGCACAGTGCTGGGTCTGACAGAGTTCCAGGGTTGGTGCCCAGCTCCAGACACCTCCAGGAACAACATTTCTGTGACATGAGCTCCTCAAAGACACCCTCACTTTGAAATGTCAATTACTTTCGGAAATCATATCCCCATACCCCGGCCATGCTCAAGCCCTTATTTATTTTGGTATTTACCCAGATTTATGAAGGAACAGAGAGCTCCTATCTCATATTCCCCTCTCTCTGAAAGGCTTTATATGTAGTGTGCCCTTTAGAAGTTATTGTGTGCCACATAATTCAGTTTAATATGCTGGTTTGTTACATTACGTTTCCTTTGATATTACTCTCCTGAAGGCAATACGACCTTGAAGGTGATATTTTAAACCAATAAATGAGGAGAGGAACTGAAAATCAAACTGAATGTTGTAAGCCAGAAGGATGAATTTTCATCTCAGGCCTTTATTTCCCTACATGAAAAATACAGAAGTCTAACATTTGTGTAATTACATTTTTTCTTGATTTACCAAGGGAAGAAATTTAATGCAAATTCTTGTCTATTATCTCCTGTCTATGTATGAATCCATAAATTCCATTGCCCATTGCACTATTACGCCTTTGTTCAGCCCCCCATTTTTGAAAAACGGCTGATGGAGATAAGAAAAATGTCAAAATACTAATTTTGATAGAGAAGGAGACATGTAGGAATTACCCACTTTATTCAGAGGATGGAATGAGTAAATAGTGAGTTACTACACAGGGATTTGCCATAAAAAAAAAAAAATACTCTGCTTTGCACCTTCTCTTGCCAAAAAGTTGTCAGGGATGAGAGGAAGTATTTTGCACTAGGGCAAGATGAGCACATGGGTGGATGCTAAGAGGTTGTAAAGAGGATTTTAATATAGAGATTGTTAATAAGAGATTGAGATATAGGCACCATAAGAAAACAGGACATAAATCTACAAAGAATCTAAGAAAACAGGACACAAATCTACCAAAAAGAAGTCTTTACACAGTCCTCGTGACACAGTGACTCCGTGGTGATGAAAGATAACAGGCCTTGTTCTCAGGTGGTTTAAAATTAGGTCCATTTCTTCAACTCAGTGAACTTCACCATGGGGCTGCCTAAAATCTGGTTTTATATCTACCCAATAGATATAAATATCTACTTAATAAATATAATAATAATAAATATAATAATAAATATCTGTAGTGGATATCTGTCTAGTAAACTGTGACACTCCAGACAGTCCTAGACAGAGGAGAAAAGGAATGTAAGGGATGAATGCCTTAAGATTTTTAGCTTTTTTATAGATTGTAGCTTTGTGGACTTTTAATATCTAGTTGTAGATTATCTAGCACTTTCTTACACTTGAGAACAGTAGTTGCCCTCTCTTACACATTGTGTCACCTTCCTGAAATTCTGTTTAATCTCAGGGACCACTTCCACTATCCCAGGGTGCTCCAAGCCCCATCCAACTTGGCCTTAGATCCTTCCAGGGACAGGACATCCACTTCTTCTCTGGGCAACCTGTTCTAATATAAATTATCAGCTGGAGATAATTTTCTTCCCCTGGTTAGAAAAGGCAATGAGAGAAAGCCTAACTTCAGAATTTCTAGAGAAAAGAATTTTAGAATTTCTGGAAGAAAACAATTTCTAACAAGTTAATTGCCCTGTTTTGCACCAGCACTTGGGAGACATAACAAGACTTAGGGTTAAGAACCCCTTGGAGGGACTCCAGTGGGGCAGGGTGGGTTACCAGGACAGCCCCATCCTATGGGATGTCATTTCTAGATGACATCTAGATGTCCTAATTAATGAAACTTACAAAAATTGTGAAAATCCAATGCCATGCCTCCTCGTAGAGATATTTTATGCACCTGAGAGTTTTCATTAAAAAGACTGCTCTTGATGTTATCAATCCTAATATTGTTTTGAGGGTTTTTCTTCTGATTCTGAGCGACAGGACCATCAGCAATTTCAGAAGAGCTGTTTATCACTGCTCTCCTGCCAGCATGGCTTGCTTTGGGGATTTATTTTTATTTTTTTTTCTCCCTCTTGGTGCTTGTCCAGACATTTCAGGCAAGTGGGAGCCTTTCAGCTGCCAGGAGTAGCAGGTTAGGAAGAGTGTGAAATGAAAACAGGGAGCAAGGTTTGTGAGGACCTCTATGGAGGCAGGATGACTAGAATGGTTTTAATGCTGGGTAGAATTTTAAAAATGCATCAGAACACTGTGCAATGATAAATAATATACAATGCAATGATAATAAATATACAATCCACAATATAAAACCCACAATTTGAAATTCACATGGAAATTCATTTAAAATTTACAGAAACTTTGTGCTTCAGCAGAAAGGACTCCTCTGTTTTTTGAAGTAAAAGTACAAGGTGGATCCAGTCCCAGGGAGCTCACAGTCTGAACATGAATTTTATTCCCCTTCTACAAGTAGAAGTCTGAGGCAGAGATATAGGGAATGATCATGAGGGCTTTTAAAAGCAGCCTGTGGTTCAGGTTCATCAGGGACATGTCCCAGCCCTCAGCTGGACTCCTTTTCCCAGGCTTGGGAAGTGTTTAAAGGAGATTGTGGAGCCACTGGTGATGCCTCTAACCAGAGAACAGAGTTGGGTCATTTCTACCCCAGAAGACCACACAGCACCTGTAGGAAACACAAACATTTTAAAAACCATTTCAAAGGCAGCTGTCCAAGCTAAGCTTCTTCCTACCCCCCTTCAACCTAGCGTAGTCAGTGGGGAGATGCAAGTCCACTTCACAGGGTGATTCCCCACCAGTGCCACCTGAAAATGGGATTATTCCTGTCTGGAAAGTCTCTCTGTCTGAGCTACAGAGGAAACTTTGCTTTTCTGAGTAGGGCAAATGGGTCAGGAAAAAAAAAGTTAGACATCTGAAGTTCAACTAATCCAGATTTAACCTATAGTTGAATGATTTTGTGCTTCCTCAAAAGTCAGCAGCACAGAAAAGGGATCCCAAAGGATCATCCATCCCTCAAAGGAGAGCAGTGAATAGGTGGAATAACTGAATAAGTGGAAGCACTTTTCTTCTATGAGAAGGACAGAAGCACTTACTCAGGACCAGCTGGCAAGTTCTGCACCACGTCTGATATCTGGGGTGAATCCCACAGTGTTCCCCAAATTCCAGCTGCAGGTTGCAGTGCCCACACGGGAAGGGAAGGTAGGATTTGTGCTTTCTGCAAACAGCCTTGGGTTGTGCCAGGGGAGGTTTAGGTTGGATATTAGGGAAAATGTCTTCACTGGAAAGGTGGTCAAGCATTGGAAAGGCTGAACAGGGAAGCGATGGAATCACCATCCCTAAAAGTGTTCAAAAAACACATGGATGTGGTACCTGGGGATAGGGTTTCGTGGTGGACTTGGCAGTGCTGGTTTGATGTGCTGAGAGGGCTTTTCCAACCTTAATGACTCTCTAAATCTGTGATTGATTCCAACACCATCCATCAGCAACACCACCATCTGTAATTTTTTTCTTCATTCCGTCCCACGTGAAATCTTATCTTTTAAAACTAATCCTTGTTATTACTGATTTCCTAAAATGCTAAAAACTAGCAAAATTTGTCCAGCTTCAATTGGAGTGTGGGAGCCACCTCTTCCCAAGCCTTCTTGGGCATCCCTACGTCACTGGGCATTATTTTGATTCCAACACCATCCATCAGCAACACCACCATCTGTAATTTTTTTCTTCATTCCGTCCCACGTGAAATCTTATCTTTTAAAACTAATCCTTGTTATTACTGATTTCCTAAAATGCTAAAAACTAGCAAAATTTGTCCAGCTTCAATTGGAGTGTGGGAGCCACCTCTTCCCAAGCCTTCTTGGGCATCCCTACGTCACTGGGCAGTGGGGAGACCCCGTCAGTGCCAGAGGAGACCCTGCTGGGCAGTTTCACACTCAAGTCACTTTGATTTCCGTGGGCAGATTTCACCCAGCAGGAATTGCTGGCTGCAGCGTGGTTTACAAATGTAGGGAGATTGTGCACGCTGCCCTTTATTCCATTTAATTTTTATTTATATTTTTGTTCTCATCCTTTTCTTTGCTCTTTTTAATTATTTGTTTCAAATACGCTTTTCCAAGTGGGATCAGACAATGTTCTTATTGATGGGGAATTCTTTACAATCTCCATCTCTCCCCTATTTTAAGGTAAATTACGTGCTGCTTCTCTCTCCCCTCTCTCCCAATGTCAGCACATCAGTGTTTTCTAACACAATGAACTTGTAATTTCTTTTTAAATGGGGCTGGTTTTTATCTCTGCATGGAATTACCACAAAATCAGCCACCTGCTATAACTGAATTTCCTCCATACTGCCTTGGGATATTTACTCTGGATGTTCCTGTTCTGCAGCCTGAGGATATCCTTGCATTTCTCTGGTTTGCATTATCCATTGCTGGATAATATCTACATATTGGAAGATATCTCTGTTGAAATAATAAGAAGAAATAAGAAAGTTTTTCCTATTGCTATTCAACACAGTTAACTCAAGCAAGACCAACAGGTGTTTCTCCAAAGATCTCATTAAGCACTGATTATCTCCAGCATCCCTTGTAAGCAAATTCTCATTAACGTGGATGTTCACACATAATTTACTTTTGTACATAGTGCCACGCTTCAGTGAGCTATAAACCTGTTGCTGCACATCCTCAGATTTACACGGAAAATGCATTTCCTGCTGCATGAACACACAAACTATCAAAGATAATAAAATCTAATAGCACTCAATGTGGTCTTGATTTCTATCTTTGGTACATAAACAGTATCACAAAATTATAAAATCAGAATATCCTGAGCTGGAAGGAACCCACAAGGATCATTGAGTCCAACTTCTGGTACAGGACACCCCAGTGTCCCCACTGTGTGCTGAGAGTGCCCAAACCTTTCAAACCCCAGGTTTTGAGACTTTTAGAAATATTCTAGTGAATTACAGCACTCATGGGATGAGATCCTCATCTAGCAAAGGAAACAATCTGGGACAGGAGTGGGAAAAGAGAGGTAGAGGAGCAAATCTAAAGATTTCTTTATATTTTTCCAGCTCCCGTGATGATTTAATGAGCATTTCTGCCACAATTTTGTATTTTGGTGGGTCTTGTTATTGTGACGTTGAACATCACAACAACATTGTTTGACACTGACCTAATTCTTTAAACACCAACTTACACAGAGCTGCTCTACTCACCACACATGGTGCTCTCAGCCTTCCATTTTTGTGAGAAAAACAAAACATAGGACTGGAAAAAAAAAAAAAAAAAAAAAAAAAAAAAAAGAATGAAAAAAAAAAAAAAAAAAAAAAAAAAAAAGAGTGGATTTGCTACCACTGAAGCTGATGGTAAAAAAAAAGACACCAAATCCAGTGCTGAGAACATCCCTCCTCCACTAATGGGGACCTGCTGAGTCACCAGAGCTGGTGGAGCCCACGCAGCTTTTACGAGTTCAGCACCCACGTCTCGTTATATTGGACTCATGCCAGGCAGAAATCCTTGGAAGTATTATCTGCTTTTCCTGAAGGTTTTATTTCCCTTGGCACGCAGTCAAAGGGAGAGGATTTTGACAGAAAACCTCGTAGAAAATCATGGAGCTGGAGGCTCTTTTTCAGTTGATAGGATTATTTGCTCAATCCCAACATCAAATGCAAAACAGCAGCGGAAATATTTAGGTTTGGTTCTCCTTTCTTTTCCTGCTGAGGCAAAAGATTATTTTTATTTGAGATTCACTCGCTAAGTATTTTTTTTAAATATTCGTAGTAAATTTGAGATATTTCTCTGAGTTTTTGTGTACTCAGGATAAGCCTTCTAGGTTTGTAAGATGGTAAAATGGTTTTTGCAGGATTACAGGAAGATTTATTCTTCTTGAAAGCCAGTTTTTCACACCTCTGGCACAGAGACCAGAAAGAAGCAGGAACTGGGTTCCTTTACTCTATTTACAATAAATTTTAAATTAATTTTTCTTTTATCCCAAGAGAAGACAGCTCCCATCCATGGTCCCATATCTTCTCTTCCTGTATTCATGTAGCAGAAAATGGGGACTTTTTACCACTCAGAACTTCTAAGTTTGCTTCTAAGTTTGTTACCTGAAGCCTCATCTTTGAACTGTTATTAAAGAGCTGAATCTATTTTTAGCTTAAGCAAGAAATCATTAGAGGTCAAAAAAATCCTCTTAATCCTCTTTTGACATTGTGATTTTATATTCTCTAGAGCAAAGGCTGCAGTAAAAATAATGAATGATGTTAGGACAGTTTTTTGGTAAGGAAGGACATCTTTTTAAGAAATTAAGTGGGATGGAAGAGTGAGTTTGTCTCACATATCCACACAAATGGCTTCAGGATGAAGCAGAAACTGCTTTTCAGTTTTCAGACACATTCCAAAATGAGTGAGTTCCCAAACCTTTACAAGGATTAAAGCCAAAGGAAATTCATGGAACTTAATCAAAGATATGATCCATAAGTTTTTCTGTTGCTTTTTTTGGGGTTTTGTTTTTTGTTTTTAATTATTAACCCAGCCCTTCTGAAAGATATTTAAATGGCAGTAGGTTTCATACTGAATGGAAAATTTGTTTCTGGCATGTTGGAGTGAAATTGGGACTAAGGCACAGAAATTAGAAATTGGGACTAATGCCATCTTCTAGGAGAGTAAAGTCTGGCCATTACTGTGTGATGCCACTAAGGATTTTATGCTATTCCTGTAAATGGAAAATATTTTTTTTTCTCAGGGAAATTGACACTGTTTATTATTCTAAACAAGAATATTTTAATTTATAGGAGGAAGAACTAACCACAAAGCTCAGTAACAGTGTGAGGAAAGGGATGGATTTGCACCACTAACATATTTTATCCCTCCTTCTCTTCCACAGGGTGCCCAGGAATGTGGGACAATATCACATGCTGGAAACCTGCAAGTGTGGGAGAAATTGTCTTTGTCAAATGTCCTGCACTCTTCAGATTTATCATCTCTGAAGATGGTAAAGTATTTTCTCTTTCTTCTTCACCTCTGCCTGGTAAAGCCTCATGATCAGCACGAGTGTAAAACCTCACTTAGATCCTCAGGATAAAGAGACATCAAAAACTCTCCAGCTGGGCTCCAGCTATAAATAAATTGCAAAAAACCAGGATATTTGTGTGTAGATACATGAGTGTGCAGGGGGTGGGAGGGAAGGTGTGAAAAAAAGCCTTCACAGACTACACAACATGAAAATACCACAAATTTGAGCTGCTAAAGGGAATATTCAGCTGTTGGGTCTCACTGAATTCAGTGGGGATCCAAATCTGTGTTTGGGTCTTGGGTAACACAGTTGGAATCAGTTTTAGGAAATAATCAAAATGTAGAGCAGGTTCTGCGTGTGCTGAAGGAGAACTTGAGATGAGCAGTGAGGAGCTCCATGTTGGGGTTCAGGGGGGAATTAAAGATTTCTGGAGAGAAGCAGAAGTTCCACCACATTTTTGTGTGCGATGATTTTTGTTTATGTCTCATTAAACACAAAAATAAACACAGACATAAACATCCTTCTGTCCCTGTGCTGGTAATTAGCACAGATTGGTCCATTTGCTCCCAGCACCCACTGCAGATCCCTTAATTAGCACTCTCCTTTGAGGAACAAGTTCATCACCATGGATCCTTTTTCCCAAAGTTTATTTTGTCAATTAATTATTCACTTACAGCCTCGAGTCCAAAATCTGGGTTTTTTGCATTGCCACACACTCAGAGCACCATTTTTAGGAGACAGTGTTTTCTACACAGCTCCAGGAATTCTGAAATCCTCACTTTTAACACATCCATTCCAGCGTGTCCAAGGACAGGCATCACCAATGTCACCTAAGCCATGACCCACTTTAGAAAAAAGATCAACTCAATTTGATCTGTTCCAGGTCTTAAGTGAATAGTTACCTGTTAATGGAAAAAATACTTTTAAATAGAAATATTTTTTAAATTTGAATTAAATTATTTAAATTAAAAATTAGATTTTTTAAATTACATTTATTTTATGTTTTCCTAAACAAAAAATTTATATATTTAAATAAAGTCAGGATTTTAGTGTATTTATTATATTCATATGTAAATAAATAAAGATTTTATTTATTTACATGAATTATTTAAACAAAAGCAATACAAAATGTTTGCATTAAAATATAATTTCGTTCAATAAAAATGATAGAGGGTTTAGAAGAGCAAATATATATATATAATATATATATTATATAATATATTATGTGTATTTTATATAAATATTATATATAATGTATAATATATATTGTATTTTATATATTATATATTATGATAATATACATATATATTATATAAGCTTAATATATAAAGTTGTATATATAAACTCTGTTTATTTATTTATTTATTGCTCTATTTATTTTATCTGTGTAAAATAAAGGCTTGAAATAACATTTTTAAATAATTTTCCCTGGATTTACAGATCTCCTCACACACTGTACTTCCCATTTGGCCTGTGGCAGGGTGACAGTACGACCCTAAGGGGAGAATTTTCCATCCAGTGGAAACATATGTCCCATTCCTTTATCTGCTAATGGGATCCCCAATAAAAGTGACAGCTGTTACCTCATGTAGGGCTGGGTTTGAGGGGTTTTTGGACTTCTGTTCACCAGGAACATACCCAAGATTCATCATTCATTAGATAAACAAATAAACATTTAACCTGGAGTAGCTGGAAATCTTGGGATTGCACTGCTGACCCCAAGGTGGAATTACCAACATCCCAGTTATCAACTTCCCATTCACTCTCCTGGGTGGATCAGCATCAGCTTCACCATCATTGCTGCTAATTTTAATTAGCCAAGTGTATTTGTTCAATGAGGGTTTAATGAAAAAAGTCACATTTCATGATGGTTCCCTAAGTAATGGGTTATTAGAGAACGATAATGTTTCTAAGACATGGATAATCACATTTTAGGGATTGTTATAGTGTCCTCTGGCTGCTGCTCTGTTTCTAGAATATGGAGCTAGGCTGGGCATGGACACTAATATTTATTAATAGCAAAATCATTCCTAGTACAGCAACATTTTTATATGGCCATAGATAATTTTTACAAATGCAGCAATAACTTTAAATTATACTTTTGAAAAGTTTGTGCTCTGAAGCACCTGTAGGTACAACGTAATCCCAGGGCAATCATAGGGTGTGCTGATCTTAAAGAGTGGGTGGGAAATATCTCACCTGGCTTTGGATATTTAAATTTACATGTGAATTTATGAAGTGATTACATGGATTTCTGGTTCAGTGAATAGAAATCAATGGGCTCTTGTAGAAGATGCTTTCTTTGACCCCTCTCAAATGCTTGTCTGGAGGTGAGCAAAGTCACTGCTTGTTTTGTGAATTTCAGAAAGGAATCTGACTGCCTTTACTTAGATGTCTGATTTCCATATGGAGCAAAATGGGGAAAAAAATAAAAGAGACTACAAGAGAAAAATTAACTAACTTAGCTGTCATCTGGAGGGATGCTTTCTGGAAAAATTAGCTGTGTATTTAGCTAAAAATACCAGCTGTTGCTGGTTTTAATCTGCTCTGCTTTAACCTTCACTGCAATTAAACCAAAGAGTAATTTTTGGGCTGCTGTCACCATCCTGCAGAAAGTTCAAAGTGAAATTCTGTGTGCTTGGCAACCGTGCCTTCTAAAATTTCATTTCACCTCTCTGATCCTCCAGAATCACAAGAATTTTTCATTCCTTTCAGATGCAGGCTGTGAACGAAAGTATTGCTCTTAAAATCTCTCCACTGGAGATTCCTTTCCTCCAATGGAAAAAAGCTTATTAGTTCCTGAGTCTTTTCTCATCTTGTAAATTAGGGATTACAGTGTCTTTCCTTCTAGATAGTTCCCAAAAAAATATTTTTTTCCCTCTTCCACGTGGATTTCTGTGATTGATATGCATCAATCATTATTTCCACCTGGAGCTGTCACTTCCATGCCCTCTCTGTTGTATGTTACCATTTCTCCAGTGCCTTCCCAGCACTGGCTCCAGAAACACCCACTCCACAACAGGACATATTTAAAGCATTCTAAGGCATATTTGAAGAGGTAAAAAGAAGAAAACCACGCCAAGCTGTGATGTTACCTTTCAGTAGGACACAGCAAGACCTGGAGATAGCTCTACCATAGTGATTTGCACTCCCACCTGGAGAATTTTCTCTTCTTTGTTGTTTTTTTCCCTTTTTTTTTTTTTTTTTTTTTTTTTTTTTTTTCCAGGCAGAGGTGATATTGCCTGGCAATGGAAAGCTACAGAAGCAAAATCTGTGGCTTTTTCTGCTTGGCACTGTACAGCTGAAATATTCTGGAATGTATAAACACACCCAAATGAAACTCAATAACCACATCAGAAATGAACATATTTTCAGTCCTTTGATTTGCAGTAAGAAATAATACAAAGGATAATTGACAGTTTCTGAGCATTGCCATATGCTCCACATTTGGAAAATGCTTTCATTCACAAATCCTAATAATAAATATGAGCAGCTCTTACTGAATCTTCCAGCAATTCAGGTAGTTTATCTGGTGCTCAGTTAGAATGCTCCCTGCTACATTTACCACAAAACATGTTCACTATGTACAACAGAGAAAATTCTCCTAATTTTTACCAAAGTCATAAAACCTATCCTAAACTGACACCATGATTAAGGGTTCCTAATTAAAATCCAGTAGAATAAAGAATGTAATCAGGTGTTAGGGATTTTAAGAGGGAATTACATCCTCTGCTCACATTTCAGAACCAAACTCTTTGGCTTGTTGCTTCTCTTGGTTGAACACAATCAGTGCTCAGGCAAAGAGCTCTGTTATCCCAAGAAATTGGAAATAGTCTGTCACTGATCCCATTTAAAACACAGGGAAACACTCAAGTACTTTGTTGTACTAATTAATTGATTAATTGATTGTGTGAGAAACCCAAGCCTCATAAGTGCTGCACTGGAGATGCTGAGGGTGGACAGTGGGATTAATGAACACGGGGTTAATTGGATTTGGGAAGCAGTCTGTGCCTGAGTTTAGATTTATCCCTAATCAATTAGAATAGGATGACAAGAGAAGAGTTAATGAGAGGGAAAGTGATGCTCTATCTCCAAATCCATTTGTGTCCTTTCTGGGGAGACAGTCCTGGTAAAGCCTTTAAAAGCTGACATGGGAAAATGGTACAAAACCCCCTGAGTGGGTGAAAGACAATAAAAGTCATTTCCCAAAGACAATAAAAGTAATTTCCCATTTCATTTCCCAAAGTGAAAGCTGTTGGACATATTTGCAAGTTACAGTTTCTATTAGTTTGGGTTATGTATTGATATTTTTTTGTTTAGACAGGAAGAAAAAGTGACTGATAAAGATCAGGGGCCTCCTGAAAACCCAAATATCCCTGGAAGATTGTATGCTTATTTTTACTGAGGTAAAAGATGAAGGGTTTTGTTGCTACTGCTGAAATTAAGGTCAGCATTGCAGCAGAGGGAAATTGGAAATTGCATTAGCCTGTCAAAAAGGCAAAAGATCAATGCAAAGGTCCAGATTTCTCTTCAAGGATGTTTTTCCTGGATAAGTATTCCAACATCCTGCTTGGAAACCGAGGGAAGGAAAGCCCTGTAACCAAATTTTCTATGGAAAACATGTAAGACCCATCCCAGCATTCTCATCGTGGGAATAATGAGCCATTGGAGCTTATTTGTATTTATTTATTTATTGAAGCAACCAGGACTTTGTTTCATCTTTAATTTTATATAAGATTCTACATAGCAGTCATAACCAAGTTCAGTGCAAAGGCATCCATTTTATATATAAACCATTTAAAAAATTAAAAAGAAAGAAAGAAAAATATATATAAAATGGCACTTGATAGATAACAAGTCATTTCCAGCTGGTTTTCATCCATGGGCTTTGCACAGGGAGTAAAGCCATGAGATTACTCCAGCTTTTCCAAAGAGAGGAAGACAAGCTATAATTAAGCCTTTGTGGTCACAACATCATGAAGTCCATCTGCAATGCAGAGAAAATGGGAGGAAAATGCTGTCATCAAAGAATAGTAACTGGATCTACAATTCTATTCAAGTGGCTGAGCCTCTCAGATGAGTCTTTTCTAGCAGAAAAAAAAGACATTTTATGGCCTTTCCCACCAAATTATGGGGACATAAGGCTCTGTGCCTCTGATACTCAAATGTGCAGCACAAGCAAGAGCTTTTCAGCTGAAGATCAAGTCCTTGGTCCTCTGCAGGGGGACATCCTGCAGTGGTCAGGGGAGAGCTGCAACAGAGCTTAAGAACTTTGTCACTGATCTGAGAGCTAATTTGGCCTTGGTGGGAAAAAATGTCCTGCATCTTTGGGAAGAATGCAAGGGTGGAAGATGCTGAGAGCTGCTGAGTGGTTTGGAGAACACTTGGACTGCAAAAGGTAATAGATTGAAGTATCACTGCAGGGGCAACATGAGCAGATCCTTGAACCTTTCCTAATAATCTTTGCTCTGTTCATCCTTCTCCTCTTGACCCAAATGACTGGGAAAAGAGTTCCAGGTGACTGCAGGATTTTAGGTGTGGTGGGCACACATTGATGCTTACCTTTGAGCAAGGCATTTAACTTGCTTTCTTCTCTAGGAGTTATTTCAGAACTGACAACCTCTGTTGGGCGATGTTCCAAATTTTTTCATGAGCCTTGTTTGAAAAAAAACTTTTGTTTTTCTCTCAATTATCATCGCTGCCCTCTTCAGAGCTAGGAGACTCTTCAATGGTAATTGCATTGATCCTGCACTCTGATGGATGCTCCTGTGACAGCCAGACTCAAAGGAAGGACTCACATAACGTTTAGATGATGCTTAGTTGCTATGGTGACCTCAGTCCACTTCTAGTTTCACATCCTTTAACAGGAAAGAGGAAGAAAAGAATAAAGCCATAATTTCCCTTAAATGTTATTGATCATATCTGTGCATCAGTCCTACCTTAGCCAGCCCTGTGTGCTCTGACCTTTCTGTTCTCCATGTGGGACCTCACTGGAATTCTCCTATGATTTCTGGATCTTGTTCCTGTGCCCCGAATGTAAACTGGGATAAAGAAATGAATTATGTATCAGTCTGTCCCTGCCTTTACTGCAATGTCTTGCACAAACCTCTGGGTAACAAAGACTTTGCTGAAGCTTTTTCCTCTCATGGCAGGACAGATATCTAAACCCAACCATCCTCTGGAAATTCCAGCCTCTCTGCCCCTTATGGGAGAAGACTTAGAAACCAGGTGAACTTATCTTCAGGTAGATAAACTGGATGGAATGAGTTTGCCCCACAGGATCAGTTACTCAGATGTCCTTAGGCACCAGGTCTTATTCAAACACACAAATATGCAAAAGGCTTCCAGATCTTACTCTTGATTATCCTCTCCCCAGTTGTGTTATTTTCTGCATAAAACAAACACCCCTTCATTTTGTACTGTCTCTGTGTGAGCATTTGGTTCACAAATCCCTTTGTCAAGGCACATGGAGATCTACAGTAAATGATAGAATACTAGAAACCCAGAATGGTTTGGGTAGGAAGGGACCTTAAAAGTCTTCTCAGTTCCACCCTCTGCTATGGGCAGGACACCTTCCACCATCCCAGGCTGCTCCAAGCCCCATCCAGCCTGGCCTTGGACACTTCCAGGGATCCAGGAGCAGCCACAGCTTCTCTGGGCACCCTGTGCCAGGGCCTCCCCACCCTCACAGAAGAGAATTTCTTCCTAATATCCCATTTAACCCTCCCCTCTGTCAGTCTGAAGCCATTATTCCGTGTCCTGTCACCTCCTGCTCTTGTATAAATGACTTTTAATCTGTAGTTAAAAATATTGGCTATGGGGCATGAGGCTGGAGAGACCCAAACCCCTGGAAATTGTTGTGGGAAGCACTTAACACAGGGAAAGGTGTGTGCACCTGTAGGGCCAGGTACTCTATGACCTTGCCTGCCTGCCACTTCCTACAGATCCTGCTAATGAAACTGTAAAGCCCAAGCAGGTAACCCTGGATTAATCAGTCAATTATGGAATCACAGAATGGTTTCTACTGCAAATGACTTTATTGATCATCCAATTCCTACCCCCTGCCATGGGCAGGAACACCTTCCCACCAGCTTGTTCCAAGCCCCATCCAGCCTGGCCTTGGATACTTACAGGCATCCAGGGGCAGCCACAGCTTCTCTGGAAAACACAAAGAGCCATAACAAAGGAGCTGGGATGGTTGGATAACGTGTGTGTGGGATCGTGTGTGTGCAGCACAGGACTGGCAGAGGGCTGATGTCCCTTCTAGGGACACAGCGGGCAGGGTATGGAACCAGAACCCGTGTGGGGAGCTCAGGGAGTGCAGAAAAGCTGCTAAGTAGCCTGCTGCTCCTGACTGTGGCTTTGCCAGCCGGCTGAACAGATTGCTGGAGCAGGAGAGCAGCAGGCAGCCATGGGGAAGGCAGAGAGGAGGCTCAGCGTGGTGGATGCCGCGGATTCGGGCACGAGAGCTCACTGGTTTGTTTTGTATTTAGAAATTGAACATAAAACTTCTAATCAGTGCTGTATAAGGCAGGAATGAAAAAAATTAAACTCCCGCCCAGCCAACTTGTTATCCACATAGCTGGACAGCAGAGAGGAGGTTTAGGGTGGTGGATGCCGTGGATTCGGGCGCAAGAGCTCGCTGGTTTGTTTTGTATTTAGAAATTGAATGTTAAACTTCTAATCAGTGCTACGTAAAGTGGTAATGAAAAAATTAAACACCTGCCCAGCCACCTCATTATCCACCTAGCTGGACAGCAGGATAACAAGGGGTTGTTAAGTGTTTTCTGCAGCCTCTCTCTGCCCCGGTGGCTGCACGTTCTGCAGGGACACAATGTGCAGTAAAAACAGTTCAGGCTCTGCATGTTGATCTTGATGCTGTCAAAATCCAAAACCTTTTGTAGCATTACCTTTGTGGAGCAGCCCTTCAACCCACAATACAGAGATGAGAGCAACAGGACTATGGGAGAAGTGTGGGCAAGCCAATTCAGGACTGAAGAGCTTTGGAAGCCTTTCATCCCCTCCCGCCCCGCCACTAATAAGGGACAAACGCTGGAACAAAAGGGTTAAATGCGAGCTGTGCTCAGATAAACAAAGCCACGGGAGGCCAGGCAGGTGGAGAGCAGCCAGCACAGATTTGGCACCGAGGAGAAGATCTAAAAGGCTCTGAGGCTCATGGTGCACAGGCTGGTTCTTGGCTTCAGCTTCCCTCTCCACTTTAAATCAGGAGCAACTGCTGTCGTCGAGTTTCTCATCAGTTGTTGCATAGTGAGGGGTGAATTATGAGTTCTGGGTCTCAGTAAATAAAAATCAAAGAGGAAAGTCTGATAAATGTGCAAGAAAAGGGCAGGAAAGGTCTGGGTCTCTGCCACCAACTCTGTGGGGAGCCATTGGCAAGTCCTTGGATTTTTTTTCCCCCTCTGTTACTTCTTCCTGCAGAAAATAGAAATAAGGAGTATTTTCTGTACTTGGTCTTTTGAATTGGTAACTCAGCATTCTGATAGATCTTCTCTAGGATGTCTGAGCAGTACTGCAAATAACATCTAATTAACAATGTCAATTAAAGCATTAATTGTAGATTTGCTTCCCAAAGAGTGATGCTTACTTAAGTCTGGTCAAATGGCAAATAACACAACCTGTCAATACACTGGATAAACCATCCTGTGTTGAGGATAACAGCAGCTTCCTCAGGAGTTTATTGACTGATAAGAGCAATTATTGATTTAATAAGTGCTGTTCTAAGGCACTGTTTAGTGTCTGCTGTGGTGTCCATATTTCCATAATTTGGGTTTAACAACATGTGAGAAGCACAGATGTCATTCAAGTAAGTCATAAAATTGTGATATTTAAGATGTTGTCATCATGGAATAATAGAATTATGGAATGGTTTGGGTTGGAAAAGATCTTAAAGCTCATCCAGTGCCATCCCCTGCCACGGGCAGGGACACCTTCCACTATCCCAGGTTGCTCCAAGCCCCATCCAGCCTGGCCTTGGGCACTGCCAGGGATCCAGGGGCACCCACAGCTGCTCTGGGAACCTGTGCCAAGGCCTGCCCACCCTTTGAGTAAACAATTTCTTCCTAATACCCAACCTAAACCTACACACTTCCAGTTTGAAGCCATTCCTCCTCATCCTGTCACTACACTCTCTCCTCAGGAGTCCCTTGTAAATGTAACCCTTGAATGAAACCCCTGAAAAACGTGCTTCCAGTGGAAATGCAGATGAAAATCATATTTTGTTTATTCTTCGTTTCTGAGAGAGCAATGCATTTCATTAGACCATTGCATAATCATATTAAAGGGCTTTCTCTTCTTCATCAGTGAGGTCAAGCACACCAATTTCTCATTGTTTGTGTCCTAAGAGTAGGAAAGCAAGAAGGTTTGTGAGAAAGCCCAAGCAGTGAGGGGTCCTGGAGTCCTGCCCACCCCATCACTGACAGCAGAGTAAATTTACTGAGGTCACTCTAGAGTCTTAAAGGCACTAAGGTGAAAATATAACCCAGAAAAAGAATGTTTTGAGGTAATATTGTGACAAATGAGAGTGTGTCTGGGATTCCTCACAGCCCTTTAGATGCAAGGTCAGGTCTTGTCCCTCTCTATGTAAACATGTTAAATGTGCACAAAACAAACTCACTTGAACTCTATTTCATTCTCAGACATGTGAGGAAGCAGCACCAATGCCATGGATTTCTGTCAAATAAATATCCATATTTTGCTGCAGAATACAGAAACGTGCACTGTCTGAGGGCAGGGCAGCAGCTGCAGCATGCAGGAATTCAAAGGCATGTGGTGGCTCTATGTTCCCTCATGTCCTTGTATATATAACAAAATATATCTGCTTGTATATATATAATAAATATAATATAATATAATATAATATAACATATAATTTATATTTATTTATTATATATAATATATAATATATATTTATTTATGTATGTAAAATATCTGTTTCTAAATATATAAAATATATGTGGATATAAAATATGAAAATATAAAATATAAATATATATGTTTATTTATTATAATTTAATATATATTATATTATATATATTATATAATATATTATATGTGTTTATATTTTCTATATCCTTACATATAAAATATAAACTACAATATAAATACAAATACAAATATAAATATAAATATAAATATAAATATAAATAATATAAATATAAATGTATATATACAGATGTACAGATATATTTTATATTTATAAAAATACATATTTTTAAATAATTGCAAAGAAATTAAAAAAAATTATATCCACACACCCACAAATATAATTGTATATATGTTCATTTTATCCCAACACTCAATAGATGAATTTTGACATTTTTGTTGTAATTCAGGGCATGATGTTCAATGTAAATCTAATTAACTTCCCAGTATCTTAACTTATTAGTGAAAATTGAATTGATGAATCAAGCCTAAAAGCCTGTACAGACAAATGTTGTACTGGAGCTTTGTTCAGTACATTAGTTAGGACTCAGATATAAAAATACATGTTAATGAAAGGCTTGCTTGCTACTACAAATCAGAAAATTAATGTTGTTAGAAAAGTGAGTCCCTTCATAATGTCCAAACACGGTGAAATGTAAAAATAATTTCAGTACATATACAAAAATATTTCTATAACAAGCTTATTCCTTTCAGAAAAACTGCATTAATATGTTTTAACTGTTATTATGGATGTCATGAAATTAAAAGTTGACTAAAATTTATTATTTTAATATCAATGAGACTAACTGCTATATCTGTTTAGAATTAAATAATGATTATTTTTATGCCATGCTTTTTAGATTGCATGGGAAAAAATAGATGCATTCAAAACATTGAAATTTAAGAGAAATGTCTTTTTTACAGCCATCACTGTAATAAGCAGGATGTCAGGAACATCAGACATCAATCTACTTAATACTGGTCTTTCTCCAGAAAGAATTCTGCACAGTTTTAAGGTCAAATTACTCTACAAATGCTAAACTAAAACTGGATTTTCATGAGTCAAAGGGGTTTTGGGGAGGTTTTCTTGCAGCTTTTTCCACCCTGCTGGTGTGGGTCAGTGTGAGGCACAGGCTGCTGAGCTGGGTGACCTCACTCAGGGGACAGGTTCCATCTGAGCTGCTGGCTGGAGTGGCAGGTGCTGTGGAAAGCACCATGAAAGAAGTGATAAAGGAGTGCTGGTTTGCTCTTTGATCCTCTGATACACCCACAGATAAAAATTCCCACACCACGACCTGACATCCGTGTTCTGAATTCAGATTTTGGCAACGCATCCTGATTTTAGCCACAAATTCCTAAAACTGAACTACACGGCTGGTAATAGACCTGGGGTTTGGTGGATTTAGGAGGACAAAAAGGTCTCTCCAAACTATTCTGCAGAGCAGAACAGATAAATATTCTATTATTTAATATTCTAATATTGACCATCACTGAACCCACCACACCATCCCTGATATTCTGCCAGGAATGTGGAGCACGGGCTCAGCACTGCTGCAGCATCTGCCAGCTCAGCCCTGTGCAGCAGCTGAACCACCTTGGCTGCAGGAAAATGTTTGCTCCTCAGAATTCAGAGATCTGCCCAACATCTGCAGACACCCAGGAATTAGAGTCACAGAATATTCCGAGTTGCAAGGGACCCACAAAATCATCCTGTCCCCGCACAAAATCCCAGCCTGTGCATCCCTGGGAGAGGTGTCCAGTCTCTCCTGGAGCTCTGGCAGCCTTGGGAATGTGAACATTCCATGGGTCAGCAACCCACCACCCTCTGGGGGAAGAACCTTTCCCTAAAATCCAGGCTAAATTCTTTCTGTGGAATGCTGGGAACAGCTGGAGTTGGGCAGAGAAGGATGGACACTGTGGGTGTTGTCACCGTGGCTTCCAGGATCAACCCCCCAAAGTCCCCAGTGTGTTGGATGTGTAGGATTGATGCTTAATAATCCATCCAAAGTTATAAAACAGCCTGCCTTATGCTTCAGATGAGTTTTCTATACTCTCACCATCATTTTCACATTAAACCCTCTTTTTTTATGTCTTAAAAGGTATAAAAGCACATGAGATTTACTTTAGAGGAGACTCAGAAATCAAGGAATTTTAAATTATTATGTGAATTATAAAATAAAACCCCCACATTTTATGCCATGCTGAAAAGCCTTCTGTTATTATTTTATTTCTTTAGATGCTTTCTCCTTTCCCATAGGATCAAAATCAGTCTTTGTTTGGATTTCACTTTTAACAAAACCCTTCCCATACAATTTGGTGAAGGTTTTTCCAATCCCTAATTAACATTTGACCACTGGGGTTAAAAGGGGAACAACCTGAAGCCCTGTTGGGGCTGAATAAGACGCAGAACTAAACTGAAGTGAATATTTCAGCTGCTGCAATGGTCAGTGAGGTGCTGGAAATGTTTTTGAGGGCGATTTGCAGCATCTCCCTGAGGCTCCTCTGTGCACGGTGCAGCAGCTCCACTCGCTGGCTCCAGGCAGCTCCTCCTGCATCCCCAGCTGAGCCAGAACCCACCCAGGACCCAGGAAAACCTGATTTCAGCCCAATTCTGATTAAATATTGAGCACAGGGGGTTGGGAGGTTGGTTTGGCATCATTCCAACAATTTTTTTTTTTTTTTAAGAACGAAAGAAAGGGAGATTTCTAACATAAGCCCAAAGTTTTATCATTTCCCACTGTGATAGTTGTGGTTTTAGGATATTTAGGATATTAGGATATTATATCCTTATTTAGGATATAAGCAGCATGGGTTTGGATAAAGTGTTTTGGAAATGTGTGAGGCTTCCTTACTTCAGAACATTCCCCTAAAAACTAATTAAAAAAAAATCCACAAAAATGCTCCTACATCCATTTTTCTTATTCTTCCTACAGTCTGATGAAAATTCATGAAACCAGATATTTAACAATATCCCATCTTCTGAAAGCCTTTTCCCATTCATTAATATGCAGGATTAATACAAAAGTAAAGATTTAAACCTGCACTTCTCCTCTGGGCTCTGCTACATCTATTCTTTTATGGGAGTCAAACTTTTAGCAAAATTGCAACCTATTATCATTATGAATTAATCATTTTCATTCTTCTAATTGCAGGTTGGGAAGTGGATAATTTGGGGCAAACCCATGCAGGTAAGAACCAGTTGTGGTGCTTATCTCCTCTGTACTTCTCCAAAATGGTGTGCACATGTTAAATTCAGATAATTAAAAAGTTGTCTGTGCATCAACAACTATGACAATGATACATTGGTACTTAACTATAATACTTGCACAAAAAGTGAAATTAAAAATCTCATAAGTGTCTATAAATCAGTGTGATTTTATCTAAAACCACAAAATTATATTATCTTATTTAAAACAATTAATTACTGCTCTTTGTCATTGATGGATGGAAAGAATTTTTCATTAATCCTCTGAAAGCTGGTCATATTTAAATACCTGAGGATTGTAAATGCAAATTCCTATAGAAATCATATATGACTTCCACATTTTTGCTATAAAGTTTGCCCCTGTTTGCTGTTTGTGTTTTTAATTCTAAATTTAGAGGTTCAGCTTTGATTTAAACTCTCAAGTAAAGCTGTGTTTACTTCCTGAGAAGACAGCACCAAGTATTTATTGCCTTTGGGCCTGATCTAAACAAATAAAAATCAATTGCACTCCATTCATTGCTTTCCACTGAGACCAGTTTGGGCTCTAATAGAAAACACAATCAAAACAATTTCATACCCAATTTCCACTTTCCTAGGTGATTATGACCTGCTGGAAAGCACAGCCCAGTCTCTCCTAGGTAAGAAACAGAACCATGGAAATTTTTGCCTCTCTTTTTATTTATCCCTCTTTTAAAAAGGAAGCTCTCAGCTCTTTTTCCCTGCAATTTTGGTATTATTTTCTAACCAGTTCTAATTATTATGACCTATTTTCTGCTCTGTTACTTCTAGCAATATTATGAAAATTTATTCCTCTTCTATTAATCCTTGCAATCTAAGAAGTGTGCTGCTATAAATTATATCTACCTGCTTAACAGTAATTACTAAATGGTGTTAAAGGAAGTCAGCACCATGATTCAGTGCCTTTTTTTCCATAGAAAACTAGGGATGAATGTGCAAGAGTAATTTGAAAAATTTGCTGAGTAATGCCATGTTCTTAAATGAATGCTGTGATTAAAGAGATATATTATGCTGCATGGATGGCAAACAGATTCTCTTAAATAAGGTTAAAAGTAAAGTTAGGAGAGACTGAACTGCTCTAAGAATGCAAAGCAGCACAACTTTAACAGCAAAGAGCAAACTCAAAACTTGGAAATTTCCATCAGTTTTGGTCTAGGTGCAACTGAAGCTCCAAAAAAGTGGGATAATTTGGTAAATTGAGCCTCTTCCTTTGTGCTGGAGAGGAGGAATTGCAGCAGCAACCCATCCCTAATTTTTTGGAAAAGCCATTGAGCTTTGGGAAGAATAATGGTGCAACCCATCCCTAATTTTTTGGAAAAGCCATTGAGCTTTGGGAAGAATAATGTGGTGCTTCTAAAGAGCCCCACAGGGGCTGTCCTACCTCAGGCACCTTTGTAGGTAAATGAGTGTCAGGAGATTCTTCCTCTTCTGCCCCCAACCCTTCATTCCCAGTATGGTTTTAAAGCCTAAGTTTATCAGCAAAACAATTGAGGAGCTGCTTTTTATATGAAATTAACAAAAAAATTCTGGTATTTAAGCCAATATTTGCTTAAAATTAAGGTTGTAAACCAGGATTGGAATAATTAATAGACAGAGGAAAGTGAGAAGCTCTGAATTCACCAATTGAGGCCACCCTGGGCATCTGGAGATAGAAAACAACACACTGCCATGAAGACAGGGATGGGAGAGAAATTCCCAGTCTATGTTCCTTTGTTTTCTCCAGACCTTTCCCACAAAGTCATTCTGAGATCAGAGCCTGGGCTTGGAGATAAACGAGTGGGATGTGTTTTATCTGCCTACAGGAGAGCAATCCAGCTGCCTCTCCATGGGTATATAACCCATGATTATCTGAGATATCCCACAGCATCCTGATTGGCTTCCAGCACGTGGACCAAAAAAAATCATGTCAGTCTGGTGTTTCTCACCAGTCTGGTGTTTCTCACCAGTTCCATGCATGTGGGGACATAAACCATTTAAAATAGCACAAAGGGCCTGGTTTTAATCACTGGATTTCTCCTTTGGCCATGTGGAGTGATGATATCTCCATCAAAGCTGGAGTCACCAGATGCCTTTTTGAAAGAAGTGGACATTTAGCTGACCCCTGGTTTAGGAACCTTCTTGAGAATGAGATTTTTGGAGGTCTGGAGACACTGAATGTACTGATTAAATATTTTTGCTCTCTGGTGACCAACTGTGGTAATAGCCATGCCTGTTGTAGGACTGGATCATTAAAGACATCTATAAATTTCCAGAAACAAATCTATGGACAGGCAGATAAACAGAACTTCCAGTACAACTGTGGGGTTTTCTTTGCACCTAGGGGAGGGAAGGGATGTCCTGGGGTTTTTTCTTGGGATGTGACATTCCCACTTGCCCTTGGCACAGGGGACATCAGCAGGAATTGCACTGAAGATGGCTGGTCTGAACCTTTCCCTCATTATTACGATGCCTGCGGCTTCGATGAGAACGAAACAGAGTCTGATAACCAGGTGGGAATTAATCTCATAATTAAA
Source organism: Pyrgilauda ruficollis (assembly GCF_017590135.1). Classification (NCBI taxonomy): domain Eukaryota; kingdom Metazoa; phylum Chordata; class Aves; order Passeriformes; family Passeridae; genus Pyrgilauda; species Pyrgilauda ruficollis. Next base: position 1,149,919 of record NW_024510321.1, on the reverse strand, counting down.
AACAAATGAAGGGGGGAGGTGGGAAGCAGCAGACTGCTCTCTGTCCAGCCTCTGGTCATGTTCTGATGTACATGGGTATGGGAATAAATCACACAGACTCCATTTTCTTCATGGTGGAAAAAGCCCATTCTTTATTCACTTAACTCCTTTTTGTACAGTTTTTTAGACCTCGTGTGGGACTCCTATTGGTTAGGAGCTTTCTTGCCAATTACTTTATTGCTTAGTAACAAGTTGTTATTCTGTTTTGATTGGTCACTCAAACCCCTGGTGTGTATCTGTAGGAAAAGTTGTTTGAAGAGATAGTTTTCATTTTTCCATCTAACAGTGCTAAAGGAGTTTATACAGGTGCCAGTTGTTTTTCACCCAGGAATATGTTGAATGTGTTGTTATTTGTTATGTTAACAAATTGCTCACACCAGGATTGCTTTCACATGGGAACTTGCAAAGTGCCAGCTTGCCTCAGAAGAAATCCCAGGCTAGCCAGAGCAGGCCTGACTTTATGAAGCCTTTTTTTATGATTTTTCTACCTTTACTGCAACACATGGGTATAAAACTGTGAGAAGTGAAACCTGAATCCTTCCAGGGCACGTATTGAATTTTTATAGAAGATGAGCTTTTAGTGTTGATGTCGCTTGGAACTTCTAGAATTGCAGGCTAACCCTCAATTCCACCCCTGCTGATAAAGAATCTCTTAGCCAAGTGGGTTTTTTTCTATAGATACTTATAAAAAATGTATAGATAGCCTTTGCTAGCTCAGTGATAAATAACCTCATGGTGTGCAGACCCAGCTACAGAGCAGAGCTTGGTGCACAGTGAGATCTCAGAGGAAATTAGGAGAAACCAGGCTGTGCAAAGACACAGATCCTGCTTCCTCCTGCACATTGGCAGCTGTGTGGCTGTGAATAAACCCTTTAACCCTGCGGTTTTTGCCTCCCAAGGATTACTACTATCTCTCAGTGAAGGCTCTGTACACGGTGGGATACAGCACTTCCCTGGTTTCCCTCACCACTGCCATGGTCATCCTGTGTCGCTTCAGGTGAGTGGAGCTGCTCAGGCCCTGGAGGAAGGAAGCTGGAGCTCAGCTGCCCCAAACTGAGCTAAAGGTTTTATCTCACCAGAGGTAGAACAAGAAGGGGAAAATGCTTTAGCTGAGTTGCTCCCGCAGCTTGGACAAGCTCCAGAAGTCACATTTCAGCAGAGTGTAAATGCAGCAGGAGAAGCTGTGGGTCTGGTTTATGAAACTTCACAAGCTGCACTGGGCTTGTTCTGTGGTCTGTTTTATGCTTCTCTGCATCCTTTTACGAGAAAATCCCCAAATCCTCCTCTCTCAGGTTTAGGACCTGGACTAACACAGTCTTGGCTTAGATGTTGCTGTTCTTGGCACCAAGGTGCTCTGGTAAAGTGTGTTCAGGCCCAGTGCGACATTTCCACAAAATAAAACTATTTTCTTCTTTATTTCTCTTTTTCTCCCCCACTCCCTTCCTCTTTCCTCTCCAGGAAGCTTCACTGCACTCGGAATTTCATCCACATGAACCTTTTTGTTTCATTCATCCTCCGTGCCATATCTGTGTTCATCAAGGATGGGGTTCTTTATGCTGAGCAGGATGGAAACCACTGCTTTATCTCCACGGTGAGTCAAACTGAAACCAAATCCTTCTCCTTCACTTTTTTTCAGCTCAAGATAACAAAAAGCTGTGGGGCAGGCAGCAGTCTGTGGAGTATCATGAGTTAATAGGGGTAAAGGTAGTTGGTGTTTAACTTCCCTCCCAGTTCTCAGCCAGACTGGATGTTTCATCTCGTGATGTCACCAGCGTCCTTCAGAACAAACCTACAGGTTTTATTTTCTGATTGTTCCTCCCTTTCCCAGATCTGCTCAGTGATAGGTGGGATGAGGGCAGACACAATTTCCTCCATCTGAAGGTCTGGTTTTTCTCCAGAGCCTCGTTTGTTCTGGATGTCAGGCAGAGTCACGTGGATACAGGGTGACCATTCAGACACAGAGAGTACACCTGATGGCCACACTCAGAAAATCATCAGCATTACCCACACCTTTGTCTCTTAAATATGTAGTTTCACGCAGAGCACCCTTTCACTGATGCATTTAGCATTTATTATGTGTAAATCCCAATTCCTTTCACATTTAAGGCTAGTATTTGATATGATAAATCAGCTCACTGGGTGTAATTATGATAGAATTACAAACTGAGCTCTCCTTTATCCATCCAGTTATGAGCTAAATTCCCTGTGAGTCACTTCCACAAGGCAAGTGCAGCTGTGGAGTTTCTTAGTCAGCCTTTTCTTTGTCATTGAAACTAGTTTTTGCTCTCAATTCTTCTCCAGGAGAAAGCTGAAGCCATGTTAGGTCTGTAGTTTGCTCCAGCCACTCTTCCACTGGTGGCATCTGCCTCTTTGTTTGGAAACAGTTAAAGCATAAAGCACATTAAAATCAGCCATTTTCTTCAGCCTGGGTAGAGCTTCCATGAAGAAACTTGAGATCTGATGGTTTAAATACCTTGATGGTAGATTTGGCCCAGAGGATGAAGTCAAAGTGGGAGCTAATCGCTGCCTCCAGCAGTGATTATACATAGATTTATTACACACAGATTTATTTATACACAGATTCTGCTTGGATTTGTTAGATTATGTCCTTTTTCCTCACACAAAAAGCCAATTTATCAAAATACACCCTTTTCTAACTCACAAATAAAACAACTAAAAAGCATTTTAAAAACTTTTATTATATTTTCAGTTTCATGTAAAAAATAAAACAATACAAATATTATAATTCACACCATCACAATCAAAAACCATCTATTTCCTAATTAAAATACATTATAAACATTTCTTAACCTATCTACTTTTACCACACCATATTATAAATACCTTAAAACAAATAATCTACAATTCCCCCTCATAAATCCTACTACAATGCATATTTCATAATTCTATTTCTCCAAAATATCTAATCTTATTTACAAACCACTCTTTAAAACTTATTTCTAATTCCATTTCTCTCTCAACTATATCTATCCTATTCCATAACAAGTCTAAATCAACATTTCTTATCTCAAAATTTACATACAAATCCATACTCTCTAAATCTTCTGTCAGACTTCAAAAATTGTCCACAAATTCAATTCCCACAGGATTTGTTGGAAAATCCTACTTTTGTAGGACTAATGGCATCTCACTGGGGTGCAGCACTGGAAAGACCAGGATGTCCCAGTCTCAGAGGGTAGAGCTTGGTTGCCACCTTAGGCCTTTGTCACAGAATCATTTAGGTTAAAAAACCCTCTGAAACTGAGTCCAACCATTCCCAAGCACTGCCAAATCCATCCCTAAACCTCATCCCCAAGTGCCACATTTCCACATCTTTTAAACACCTCCATGCATGGTGACTCCACCACTGACTTGGACACTGTTCCAGTGATTGACAACCTTCTCAGGAAAGAAATTTTCCTTAATATCCAAGATAAACCTCCTTGATGCAATTTAAGACAATTTCCTCTTGTCCTAGCATTTGTTACCTGGGAGAAGAGACCGACCTTGTTACCACCTCCTGTCAGGGAGTTACAGAAAGCAATAATGTCCTCCCTGAGCTTTTCTCCTGCTTAAACAAACTCAGTTCCTTAATTTTTTTTTTATATTCTATTTTTTAAATTTTATTTTAATTTTATTCTATTCCTATTTATTTATTATTTTTAAAGTTTTTATATTCTATATTAATTTTATTTCTAGTTTTCATTTTTCTTTAGTTTGCTGCTTCCCCCTCCTGTCCATAACTGAAAGCTCCCATCTTTTTTTTTACAGCTGATCACTCAGCCTCCTTTTTCCTCACACTTACTTCCATTTTCTGTCCTTGAGTGACAACACTGATGATGGATGGCAAGGAAGTGCAATTCCCAGCTGCACACAGGAGGGTTCATCCTTTCAGATCCCACTCTCAGGGCTTTCTGCAGTCATCCTGCCATTTCACATCCTTCTCTGGGTTTCTCGGTACAGAACTGGATTTTCTTCTTCCCTGCATTTAATCCTAGAAAGGGGCTTAAGTCCAGCAATTGGTGTTCACTGGGGCTGTGAGCCCTCAGCAATACAGGATGTATCTGCTCTGAAAGCTCCTTGACCACTTCCCACTGGTTAAATTGGCTTCCTCCCCATCCAGGCTTTGCTGTCTAAGTGATACCTGCCATTTTTCACATTCTTTAAAACCTCTACCATTAAAAGTGTGTAATACCAGCCCCAGCTCTTTCCTCTGAGAGATCTGGAGAGGTTGAAAGCATTTTTTCTTTTAGGCTTAAGCAATGCAGAAATAACTTTGTTCTTCTCCATCCCCTGCAGGTGGAATGCAAAGCAGTGATGGTGTTTTTTCACTACTGCGTCATGTCCAACTACTTCTGGCTGTTCATCGAGGGGTTGTACCTCTTCACTTTGTTGGTGGAGACCTTCTTCCCAGAGAGGAGATATTTCTACTGGTACACAATCATTGGCTGGGGTACGTGGCACTTCTTGTCTCCAGCATGTCTCGGTGTGCAGGATGGCTCCACAAACCACGGGTGGTGTTTCCACGTCGGGTTTCAAACTATGGTTTTAGTCTTGATGATGTTGAAGTCATGTTGGAATGATGCTGGAATTCAAAATGAAAGGAACTCTCAGAGCTTTGGGCCTGTAAGCCAAAGCTTAGGATTAAACCCAGGGTTTGATCTGAGATCTTGGAAAAGGCTTCCAAAACGAGGTGCTGGAAGAGAGAATGTGGATTTAGAGTTTAAAGCAAAGACACATTAAACTAAGTAAAGAAAAGTTTACAGTTTTAAAGTTTAAGATATATAAAAATAAAAGCAGTTACAAGGGTAAACAAGGGGTTTAGAATGCAATACTGTAGGTTTGTATATCATAACATGATTGGTTAAGAAACACATGGACCCATGCTTAAGAAACACATGGACTCATGTTTACACTGTAGCTTAGCTCCATTAGACAAAATATTTAAGGATTGGGTCAAAAACATAAATATCCTTGTTGGCAGTGTTTTTTTGGTCAGTAACTCCTTAAAAGGTCTTTAACTAAGGGTCTTGTGACCTTCTGAACCATGCAGTAAAGATGTGAGCTGAACTCACCCTTCCTGTCTATGTAGAGGATAAGAAAAATAAACTGCATCATCAAAAACAATTCAGAGGTCCCATCTCAAATTCCTTCCAAAATTCCCCACAAGTGAATTTTCACAGCACAGAATTACACTGCAGCCCAAGCTATGTTGTGGTTTTTTTACATTAATAGAGTTGCACTGAAATCTGGAGGACACCACATTTCTTGCAGAACTGTAATCTGCAATAGAAAATTGCCTCCTGCAAGATATGATCTTAACATCAGCTTCTTCAGCTTAATCAAATCTGCAAGACTAAGTCCAGTCCATTTTCTAAGGCTTCATTTGTGCCTTTCTTTCAGATAATAACTAAATTGAAAATGTATCCAAAGGGTATTCACATCTGCTTATCCTACCTGGGTGGGAAATAAAAATTTGCACTGGGAAGGAACAATATTTATTTCAGAAAAGCCAGTTAAATGATGATAACCATGGTAATTATTTTTCATTCTAGCCTTCTGGATATAAATTGATTCCTGTGATGTGTTAATGCAAGCAATTCTTTGCAGATGTTTTTTTGTGCAGAAGTCAGATGGTGAATGCAGAAGAATACATTCATTTAAAATGTTCCCTGGGAATGTTAAACTCGATTTTTATATTTACAGACACTTTTGAAATAGGAATAAACCTGTATATTCATGTGTAAAATCTACATAACCCCATGCCTTAAACCACTCTCCTTTGAAAAAGCATTCTTATGTAGCCTAAACCCAGGAATAAACCTGTATATTTGTGTGTAAAATCCAGACACAAACCCCATGCCTTAAACCACTCTCCTTTGAAAAAGCATTCTTATGTAGCCTAAACCTTCAAGAAATCAACAGATGGTCCTGTTTTTTCCCTCCTGAAGCAGCTGTACACAAACCAAAATTTTCATCTCCTGGCAAAGACTCCGTACAGTAGGGAGAAAATATGTTTCAGAAGGTGTAGAGGTAGAGAAGGTATAGAGAGAAAGGAGTCAACAAATCATCATAAATAATCTGTGCCATAAAAAGGCTGTTGGAAATGGATAGTTACTGGAAAAGGCCTTGGAAAAGAAACTGTTGGAAAGGGGGTTCAGGGTTCTTTTTGTACCTTCTACAGCTGTGAAATCACATTATAGCTGAGAGAAAAGTGTGTTTCTAAGGAGAAATTGGGGATTATGTACATGGAAATCTGACAATTAGAAAAGAAAACAATGCAAAATGGCAATTTGTAAAACTTTTGTAATCTGAACATAAATCAGAGGTTGAGTTCCTTTAATTAAGTTTGCACAATTTTCATACCTGTAGATTTGTCTGAATGTGAGAATATTTAAAACCAGCATATATTAACTGACTTCAGTACTTTTTTTAATCAGTCCTTGTAATGAATGAGCTGCCCAGATGGATTCATTCTGTAATGCAACCTCAAAATATTTAGTTTTTAGTTGACTGCCATAGATGATAACCAGCATTCAGCTGAATACTGGACTTCACAGAATCCCAGAATGGTTTGGGTTGGAAGGGACATTAAAGGTCTTCTCAGTTCCACCCTCTGCCATGGCAGGGACACCTCCCACTATCCCAGGCTGCTCCAAGCCCTGTCCAGCCTGGCCTTGGACACTTCCAGGGATCCAGAGGCAGCCACAGCTTCTCTGGGAATTCCAGCCCAGCCCCTGCCCACCCTCCCAGCCAGGAATTCCTTCCCAATCTCCCATCCATCCCTGCCCTCTGGCAGTGGGAGCCATTCCCTGTGTCCTGTCCCTCCATCCCTTGTCCCCAGTCCCTCTCCAGCTCTCCTGGAGCCCCTTCAGGCCCTGGCAGGGCTCTGAGCTCTCCCTGGAGCCTTCTCCTCTACAGGTGAACATTCCCAGCGCTCCCAGCTTTTCTCCCCAGTAAAGGGGCTCCAGCCCTTGGACTATCTCTGTGGCCTCCTCTGTATTCATTCCAGCAGGTCCATGCCCACCTTGGATACCGGTCCAGGTCCAGCTTGTGTTGGTGGGCACAACAATCCAATCACTTCAGATTCAAAGCAGCATCAGCAATATCCAGCTTTGGATGGTTCTGGTTTGTTATTTGGATGGTTCTGGTTTATTATATTTTTTAAGCACAATTATTTTCTCATCTCCCGCATGTTTCAGCTGGACTCGCAGCTCCCTGATCTGGTGGGAACAATTGGCAATTTGCAAAGCCAACAGAGGCACTTCCAGACTGTGGATTCCATCCCTGGAGGGCAAAAGCAGCCCCTCAGCTCAGGGCTGGTGGGGAGGGAGCTGCACTGAAGCAGTGAGAAAGAAGAGCTCAGCACTTTGCAGCATCTGGATGTTGATGTGTTTCTCCGAATGTGCTGAGACCTCAGTGTCCTCATCTTGAGGGATTAATGAGAACCACATATGGCTCTGTTGATCCAGGCAGTTTTTCCTTCCTAAATCTGAAATGTGCTGGTGAATTCTCTGGATGGCCTGCTGTCTTCCTGAGCTCCCTGCTAATGCCTGCTCCTAATGATGCCTCAGGTTTCAGCTTTTGAGGCCAGCTTTCATAAGACATCACTTAGTCAGGGCAGCACAAAGTCATCAAGAATAAATCTCAGCCTTCAGGGCTTCTCTGTTTCCTAACCTTCCTCAGAAGCTGAAAAGGAGGCGATGGAGAGATAGAAATCTTTTGATGTAAAGAAAAGTAGTGTGAGGATTTGTATATTCATACAGCAGATGGTTCAAAGCTCCAAGCTGATCTGAAACATGGGGTTTTTAAATGCATTTTTATGACATATTTAGTTTTAATTCTGCCTTCCTGCGCATTTTACAGATTTGGAACATTATTCATAGCATCAAAATTTATATAGAGGAAACTAAATAAAACATTAGACCAATGTTTTATAGAATCAAAGAATGGTTTGGATTGGAAGAGACTTTAAAACTCATCTCATTCCCACCTCCCTTCCCTGGACACTTTCCACCATCCCTGGTTGCTCCAAGCCTCATCCAACCCAGCCTTGGACACTTCCAAGGATGGGGCACCCACAGATTTTCTGGGCAAATATTTGATATTTAAAGGTTAAATTGATAAAATTAAAATTAAATTTGATATTTAAAAATTTATCTTAACTCCTTTAAGGTCAAAAAGGGTTTTTCTCAGTGTTTTCTAGGTATTCACCTGTAAGAAATGCAGACTTCAACTGAAATTTAATATGCATGATTTCTTCTCCCCAAAGCCTGTCATTTTTTTCTTAATACCATTTTCCATTCAAATTCTTTTCTGTGTGGTTTTTTGAAGGAGAAAGGCTCCATCAATCTCCCCGGTCTAACAGGGATATTTTTATTTTTGATGGTGGGAATTTGATTAGACAGAGTCTCCTCTAAGTGGGTTCAAATGATTGACTAATTACTGTGACATCAACACAGCCATACAAAGTATATTAAATATAATTGTTCCTGTCAATTCACTACAGTCTTGTTCACTGCTGCGAGCTGGGGTTATCAAGGTCCTTGTTTTGTTTGGTTTTTAGCACTTTATTTTTTCAGTGGTGCCTGAACAGATGTCAGCAGTTTCTTAGTCAAAGATTTTATTTACCATACTGTGGAGATCCAACTTACCCAGGGTTTTCTTGCATAAATGCATTATTTTTAAAAAATATTTCCACTGGAAAAAAAAAATTGCACTTCTAGGATTTTCAGAAAGGAAAATAAATCCAGATTTCTCATTGGGTTCTTACTGTTTTAATTAAATTTGCATTTTACATGCATTTTTTGAAAGTGAAGAAATGTCTGAAATAGGAATTAAATCCTCACTCCAATACTCTTTTTTTTTTGGAGTCTGTTGTTTTGTTCTGGTATTTTTTTTAATGGAAAAAATTAAATATTCCTGTGAACAGAGGAAACTTCTCATCTGTGAACAAGTAAAGAAAAACTGATTATTTGCACAGAAACAGAGAAAATGCAACATATGTAAATAATTTACAACAAAACCACTGAAGAATACACAGAATCCAATAATGCCATTCCAGCTCAACTTCTGGCACTGCAATTCTTGCATGATTCCAGTAGCTCTAGACAGGGATGTGGCTGATTCTCTTCTGTCTAGACTTTGTTTTATTCTTCATGCAGCAAGATGCAGCAAAGCACCGAGCAATAATGACCTGGCACAGCATCATTCTTTCCTGCTCCCAGTTCTGCTCCTACAATCCCACCCCTGACTGACAGGGATATTTCTGGAGCTCTGAATTAACTCAATAATTAATTGAATTAACTCAATAAATTGCTTTATGCCATGCACACAGAAAGGAAAATAAATCCAGATTTCTCATTGGGTTCTTACTGTTTTAATTAAATTTGCATTTTACATGCATTTTTTGAAAGTGAAGAAATGTCTGAAATAGGAATTAAATCCTCACTCCAATACTCTTTTTTTTTTGGAGTCTGTTGTTTTGTTCTGGTATTTTTTTAATGGAAAAAATTAAATATTCCTGTGAACAGAGGAAACTTCTCATCTGTGAATAAGAAAAACTGATTATTTACACAGAAACAGAGAAAATGCAACATATGTAAATAATTTACAACAAAACCACTGAAGAATACACAGAATCCAATAATGCCATTCCAGCTCAACTTCTGGCACTGCAATTCTTGCATGATTCCAGTAGCTCTAGACAGGGATGTGGCTGATTCTCTTCTGTCTAGACTTTGTTTTATTCTTCATGCAGCAAGATGCAGCAAAGCACCGAGCAATAATGACCTGGCACAGCATCATTCTTTCCTGCTCCCAGTTCTGCTCCTACAATCCCACCCCTGACTGACAGGGATATTTCTGGAGCTCTGAATTAACTCAATAAATTGCTTTATGCCATGCACAAGTCCTGTCAGGAAACAAAACCTCAGTGGAGAGGTTGCATAAATGCTCATTGCTGAATATTAAGTACGTCTGGACTGTTCATGTGTCACTGTCTTGTCCTCTGCAGGTACCCCAACAATTTGTGTCACTGTCTGGGCAGTGCTGAGGCTCCACTTCGATGACACTGGGTAGGTGTTGCTGTGTGGGAAATGGTTCCAGGTACATCCAGCACCATGGCAAGGGTGCCAGGAGTGTGGTGACTGGAGAACAATCACAGATGAAAGAATCCTTTAGGTTGGGAAAGACCTCCAAGGTCACCAAGCCCAAGCTGTGACTGATCCCCACCTTGTCCCCAGCCCAGAGCACTGAGTGCCACCTCCAGACCTTCCCTGGACACCTCCAGGGGTGGTGTCTTGGTGTGAAAAGCCAGGTGTCTGCTATAGAATACTGGAGCCTCCCTTCAAATGGAAAATGTAAACCCCCCTCCCTCTGAATTATTATAATTTTGGAATTAAGGGGCTCTCAGGTAAAGATATGGGAGTGGAATAACAGTTCTTTATTAGGGAAAAAATAAAAATACAAGTGCAATAGTACAAACAAAAAGACTGCCAGAGTGAGAGCAGGAGCTGAGCCCTGTGGTCAGGGTGGTGGCACAGTCCCACATGGACAGAGGAGAGCTGCCCCAGCTCTGACAGATGGGGATATAATATCCCTATTTCCAACCTAAGACATAGGGGGACTCCAAACCTCCCTGGGCAGCCCCATCCCAAGTTCAAAAACCCTTTTAGTGAAAAAATTCTTCCTGATGTCCAGCCTGAACCTCCTGTGGCACAATTTGAGGCCATTTCCTGTTGCTCTGTTTTATCCTTTCATTTCTAACATCCATTTGTGTGCTAACATAATTTAGGTCCAGAGCTCAAGTACTTTTCTGTTCACAGAGTTACAGTTTGATGTCTGTGCCACCACTGCAGTGGGGAATTCCTGAAAGATTCAGGCATCAAACCTGTAAAACTGCAGCTGACCCCATTCCCTTTTCCATTAAATTACTGGAGTCCAGGATATGGTTTGTCTCATCTTGCAAGTGGAATCCCATGTAATCCTTTGCTTCTTTCCCACTGATTGTGTAGGAAGATGAAGGTGATGAGCTCAGCTGTAGAAATTATTGGACATAAATCCAGTACAATGAAGGAAATCTGCACAAGACATTGTTGAGCTTCGGTTTGCCAGGGCAATTAGGAGTTTAGCTTCCCACTGAGGAGGGTTTTCCATGAATTTTGCAGGGGAGATAAATAGAGATGAAACAGAAATGCGCATTCTATCATCTGTGTGGAAGAAAGATATTTCATAAAGAATTCAAAAGGGTAGGTCCTTTCCAAATTGTCTCATTTGGTAGAGAAAAAAAAAGCTGCAAATATCCCGTTCTAAAGGAGCAGAAGGAAAAGCTGCTCCCACAGCTGGATCTGCATATTTTGGTAGTCAGTATCTGCTCCCATAGAGCAGCAGGCGTGGCAGGTAGGAATGGATGTGTATTTACACCCTGAAAAGACAAACCTGGCAATGCTTTTTCATGAGAGCTGTGCTTGAACCTGGTGAAATGTTAGAAAAAATGAGGTAGACTGAGAAAAATTTCAAAAATCAGCCAGTGGTTCTTTGAAAACAGAACTGAGGGAAAGGCACTTAGTACCAAAATCCCATTTCCAAGTCGTTGAGGCTTATGCTTCAGTTTTGCCTAATACTGGAAATACCTTGATGAAAAATTTCCACAAAACTCATTGGTCTATCAGGTTTTCTTCCTCCTTGTTCTTTCAGAATCTCTCTGGAAAGCAAATAAAGCCTTTCCTCCACTGGGGATGCCAGTGCTGTGACCCAATGTTCTAATTTGACATTAAGACAAATTAAATCATTTATTTCCATGAAAAACAAGCCAGAAACCCCTGTTGTGTCATTATTAGGATTACAGCACTGGTCCTGAAAGCACTAATTTCTCTTACAAGTCCAAACAGCCCTTGCATTTTTCAGGTAGGGAGAATGTCTCGCGGAGGGAAAAAGAAGAAAAAGAAACAAAAAACCAAAGCAACCAAAAACATTCCTATTATTTAGAGAAGCTATTTAGCATGCAAGACATTTAGACAGGTTCTAGCTGAGAGTCTCAGTGGTTACTTTTTAAAAATCAGCCAGCATTGTTCTGGGAGTGGGGGAGAAGCCAGCGTGAGCCCAAAAACATTGTGGAAATTACTGAACTGGAAAACCACAGTGGCAAAGGCAGGGACTGAAATACAGGCTCGGAGCCTGAGACCCCTCCTGCTTGTTCCTTATAAAACTGGCAGAGCTCCCTCGACTTCAGCTCCTGACTTCCATCACTGTAAGTGACAGGATTCAGGAGATAAATGCAGCTGTCTGTTGATCCAGAGCTCTGCTCCTGATTTAAGTGGAGTTATTCCAGATCTGCCCCAGAGTTCAGCTTCTGGCCTCTGCAGATGGAAATCACATCCCTTCCCCAGCCCCCTGGCTCCATTCCCTTCATCCATCCTGGAAAAGAATAATTTCTTTTCATCCTTCATTGTAGGGAAGCATTTGACAGAAATTAGGGGAGCTTGTTTACATAGTGCAGAAAATTCCAAATGTTCTGTCATGTATTCCCACTTTTTTTATCTGAGGAGAAGATGGTGGTTCCTTCCCCCACACTAATCCTGTAGGTGTCACAGGGACTGCACACCCTTGAAAACCCTTGAAAAAAATCTCTGTGAGCTTGATCTGATTCATTGTTGACATCTACAAGGTGGAAGTTGGGAATTGAGCTCCTGGAAAAACAGGGGAGTGGTTTAAGTAGAATAAAAGGTCTAAGAAGAGGAGAAGAAAAAAGCAGAGAGATCTAAGAAAAGGAATTTTTAGGGGGTGATGTATCACCCCAGAGTGCATATTAAAAGTGCCTCAGTGTGGGAAAAAGAAACCCAAAACAACCTCCAAGTGTCTCTTTGTCCCAGCCAGATTCTGGGATAATTAACTGGGCTGTTGGTCTCTACAGTCTAGAGAACTGGAATTAGAGGTGGATTCCTATCCCTGTAATTCCTCATTCCTACACAGACAAACTGCCATTCCTCAATGTCTACTTTTACAGCTAAATTAATAATTAATAATTTGCCCAGATTATTCCAGTATTGGTCAATTCACTAAAGATTTTCAGGGCAGATTTAATGTCCATTATAAAGAGGCTGAGCTCTGTAAGTAATTGGTAATTTTCAGTAGACAGCACCTAATTCTAAATGCATAAAAAGAATTTAAAAGATAATTGGTGATTTTAGGTCCATACCATTGTTGATCACTGACAACAAGCCTGATTTCCACACTGTGGGTGAGGAGATCCCTCTGAGCATTTATCCTCTTTCAAATATTTTAAGTTGGGCATCCAAAGTGAGATAACTACGAAATATGAATTTGCACTTGAAAATCTCAGTCATCAGCCCCTTAGATTTTGAGTGATTTCAGGTTTCCATGCTGTGCAAAGAGAAGCAAAATTACATAATTTTGTGCAAATTTTCTCACTTCTCGCCAGCTGTACCATACAAATCCTTAATGTTGGTTTTATGGGAATCCAGTGAAATATTGTCCATCTGAAAGGAGTAAATGTTGTTCAACTGAAAAGAATGAAAGAATGAAAAGAATGAGAAAGAATGAAAAGAGTAACAAAGAATGAAAGGAATTAATATTGGTCAACTGCAAATATAAGTTTAAATGAAATTTCTAAACCAGGCATCACTCAGCCTTTTGGGATTTCTCTCACACACACTTTGATGATGGGATTTTAGCTCTGCCTCCTCACTTTTACACATGTATATAGTTTTGTTTAAAGATTTTCCCTTTTCCCCCAGATGCTGCCACACAACCATTTAAATGACACTGAAGTTGTAGTAAGCTCTCATGAGACCAGCAGTGTTTTATTCCTGTATGTTCTTCCCAATTGTTTTTTGGCATTTGACAAATGCACCATGACAGCCTCTGCTGGGACTTTGGCTCATTTCCCAGTGGGAAAGAAAAAACTCCTTCTCAGAACTGCAAGTACAATTTAGACAGATTTCCATGGTTTTATATTTTCTAGGGAGAAAATCAGGGGAAGAAAGTGGAGGCAAATGAAAGACAATTTTTCATTGACAAATTCTTGATGACTTAAAATAAGTCATGAAGACATTTCTCAATAATAAATAGTAGTCATTATAATAGTGTAGCAGGGCCTGAAAAATAAGATTATTTTCATTATTGTTGGTTTTCTAGCTCTAAAAATGTATGTTACCATTAAAACTCTCCATGAATGTAAGCCATATATTTGAATGTCCATGTGCATCTGGGTGAAATAACCATCTGCAGAATCCTTTGGTGATTTCAGAGGAAGATTTTCAATTCTGGGGTAGAAATGTCATTTTGTTTATGTCATTTACTAGCAACAGCTTAACAAAGGAGCTGACCCCAACTGTTGTCCAGTATTTGATCCTTCTCAGATGAATCCTGGATAGGACTTGCAACCCAGGGACTGGAAAATCATTCCAATATGTGAATACAGCCAGGATCCTGGTGTACTGGAAATGTGTAAAAATCCTTGTATCAGGGCCAGAAACCAACATTCATATCTGTTAACCCTGGAAAAGCAAGTGAAACATCAAACTGGAATAACCACTTTGGAATAACCATCAATAACTGGAATAACCAGTTTGGAATAACTTTGGAATAACCGTCAAAAAAAACCCCATCCATTGACTTGTCTTTTTTTTATCTCTTTTTTTCTTTTTATTTTTAAAGGGACAACTTTACAGTTGGATTATAGATACGGAAACATACTTAAAGGGGTTTTCCAAAATATCTAAGCTGTTTAATAGGAATAAGATTGAAACTGTCACAAAAATAGTAATTTTACTTCCAAATGTTTGTGGAAATTCTGTAAAAGAAAGCTGCAATAAGATAAAGTAGAGACCTATCACTTTGAACTTAGATAAAATAATTTAGCTGAGAAACCAATCTCCCACATTCTGCCCCCTTAAAAAAAAAGTTGTAATTTCATTAATTTCATTGTTGTGTCTTGTTTTCTTTCCTTCTCTTTCCCCATCCCATTCTTTCCTCAACGGCTGCAGCTGCTGGGACATGAATGACAACACTGCCTTGTGGTGGGTGATCAAGGGTCCCGTGGTTGGGTCAATCATGGTGAGTAGAACCTGGAGGAGACACTTCCTCAGCTCTCCTGAGGACAAATTTAAACATCTTCAAATGTTTTACAAACTGTGCTGCGCCCCTGTGCTGGACTGGTGGGCAAATTCCCTAAATTTCCATCGTTTGCTGCTCACAAAGCCAAGGAATTTCATTATTAAGAAGGTTTAATACAAATTAAATGATGGAGCACTGCCTGCAAGCAAGGGAGTTATTTAGTTGCTTAAACACAGACACAAATGCCATAATTAAGACCCCAGAGCATGTGGAACATTTGTCTGGGGCTGGCAGACATGTCATAGGATGTATGGAAATTCTGGGCTGATTGGGGTGGCAGCTGAAGGCCAAGTGGGACAATCCAGGGCACCTAAAACAATAGTAAATTTTAAATAGTAAATTTAGTAATTTAAATTTAGTAAATTTAGTAAATTTAAATAGTAAAATAGTAAATTTTTTCCTCATCAGTGAAGGAAAATGCACTCTGCCTACTGAATGGGATTAACTTCACACCTACATTTATTTATGCAATATTAGATTTAGAATAGTATTTGATCATAGTGCATATTGTCAGCAAGTTGTCTGAGCTCTCTTTAACTGATGAAACTCTTGGATTTGGCTCAAATTTTGTCAGATACCTGCACATGGAGGACTGAGAGGTTCTAAAGTGCCCTGTTTGGGCTTCACAGAATAGCTAAAATTGGAAAGGATCACTGGAAGTCATTTAGTCCAACCTCCCTGTTTAGACAGGATTCCCTAGGACATAGAAGTCAGGATTGTATACAGATGGATTTGAATATCTGAAGAGAGGGAGATATTCTGGTGCTCAAAAGAATACAAGAATTTTTTAAAAAGCTGTTGACTCCTGCATTTAGGAAAATAAAATGAGTCCCTGGCCAGTATGGTCAGTGGCAGCTGAAAATCTGTCAATGTTTTGTTCTGGGCATTCTGAGTTGCTCTCCACACTCCACAGACAGAATTAAGCAGGTTTGCAGGGGGTTTTGTGGGAATTCAGACATCCAGATCACAGGTAACCAATAAACAGGAAGTTTTATCAGGTTTGGTGTTTGTCCTTTGAAATCTTTGGACAGCTCTGTAAAGTCCAGCAACTGCCAGATGAATGAAAGGAAATTCAGCCAATTTCAGCACCAAAACAGAGAGGGTTCAATGATCCAAGGCTTTTGTCCATGTGTGAATTTCTATGTTTTGCAGGCACAGTCTATGAAGGAACATGTTCTGCTTGGGGAATCAGTTAAATCTGGTTTCTGTTAAAGGCATTAAAGACCCAAACAACCAGCAAGGGACAACTGGGCTTCTCCATCCCTTTGGAGTCCTCAGATCAGACAGAAACTACTGGAAGAGAGTTCTAGATGCTGAGAATTTTAGACTTTCTGTACTGACAGACTCTAACTCCCAAGAAATCCCTGCATTTGACCTGAAACCATAGAAAAAGCTTCCAAAATTGATTGATAACACTAGGATTACAAGTGTGTAGTTTTAATTAGAAGTGTATAGTATCACAAGGTGGAAAATTTAGAGTTTGGGGTTTTAGAATATAGTAATATATAAAGAACAAGATAGAAGTTTTAAAACAGAGACTAGTCCTTCTTCTTCACCTTCTTCTTCAGAAGTTTGAGTAGTCTTTTAAAATTAAACAGAAAAGTCTACATTGCGGACTGTGAGTGATTAGTTATTAAGTTAAAAGTGAAAACAATTTAAATGTAATTTCTTAATTAGATAGTTTAACCTTAAAAAAAACTTATAACAAAAAATAATTAGCTGTTTTATACCTTGTTAGTAGAATACTACAGAACTCCCTAGCTGTGGGGCTATAACATAAAGAAGAAAAAAATAAACATTTGAGTCAAGTACCTTCAGGTGCCTTCAATCCCAATCTCAACCAAAAAAAACCAAACCAAAACAAAATAAAACAAAAACAAACAAACAAAAACAAACAAACAAACAAAAACTGCAAACAAACAAACAAAAAACCCCAAAAACAAAAACAACAACAAAAAAAACAAACAGAAAAACCAAAAAATCAAAAACGAAACAAAACCCAACATTATAATGGTGCCCCATGTGAGGATCCAACTCACAACCTTCAGATTATGAGACTGATGCTGATGCTCATGTTCAGTTCCTGAACAAACTAATTTTATCATTCTCCAGGTTTTTTTAAGTGATGGAAACTGTTAAACTGAGAAGTCTGTTGGTCAGAGAATGGGAGTTAAAAATGCTTTTACTCTCAAGGTTTTTATTTTATGATTTTTTTTTTTTTTTGTGCAGGGATCTTTCTTTTTGCTCTGTGCAGGTTGATAATGAAAAATGTTGAAACTTTTCCATTTATGTTTCTCTTCTCTTATCTTGAAACTGCAGAAATTCTGCCTCATTTTAGCTGCAGCAAAGGGGATAAGACCCTTGTGAACTTTCCCCATGGCTCCTGACCCTATAAAACTTTTAGACTGTGGTTTGGAGAAGAAAAAGGGAATGTAATCAGCAAGTCACTGGAAATGTCTCATTTTCATACTTTGTAAAAATATGTCATTGTCACCATTTTTCCCTTTTTCTTCTTTCCCCCAGATAAACTTTGTGCTTTTTATTGGCATAATTGTGATACTTGTGCAGAAACTCCAGTCACCTGACATCGGGGGCAATGAATCCAGCATTTACTTGTAAGTACAAATAAAGCAGTAATCAATTTAAATTACTGATATACACATAGGAAAAACCCACAAACTAAAAAAGAAACCTCAGTTGAACTAGGCTGACTTTTGAAAAGAGTTGCAAGGTCTATTAAATTATTTTAGTTGAATTTACTTTAATTTTTCAAACTATCAGCTGTGAAAGTGCATTTTAATGCCAGCTTTCACATTTCTTTAAAGGGCCTATTAAATAAGCATAAATACAAGATAAAAAAACAAACCCAAGCCAAATCTAATGTTTTTACATGTCAGTTATCTGAAAATTTACATGTTGGTATAAAAATTGTTATCCTCATGGGACGGTTGGCTGTGCTTCTTAAGTTCTAGGAAATGGTTCAAAGTTCACTGAAATCAATGAGATTTGGTGAAAAGGTTTAATTAACTTCAGGCAGAATTATAGTGTAGGCAGATCCCCTAGACATGCTTATGTCCGTGTTTCTTCTAAACTTAAATGCATTCCACTTAAGCTAAACATTTCACACACACCCCCTTAAAATGGTTTTAAAATCCTAAAAACACGAATCCTAAAATTTTCCTCTAGATGTTTGCAGCTTTGTGATTTATATGGGTTTTTTTTTAAGCTGGAATCTTTTTTATGAGTTTCCACTTCATAAGAGGGCAGAGGTTGGCCAATTGAGGTGGTTGTCATCATGATTTTGAGTGCATGCAGTCATTCTCCATACAAAAATTATATAATCCTCTGGAATAATGAGGATATGGGGCAGCACCTCTGGTGTTGGCCTAAACACCACACACATTGGGTTTTGGGATTTTTTTGTGACCTTGAGTGTTTTCTTGCACACATAGATGTAGGTAGGACTGTTTAATTTAGTACTAAATTCCTGATAAAAATAGACAAGCTATGAAAACCTTAAATAAAACGAAAAGATGTTAGGGTAAAGTAGGAGATGCTTATTTGGTAGCAAATACAATTATCCAGTGATTAGTTTTACCCTAAGTAACCACAATCATAATATAATGATGTCATCCATTTAAATGACAATTTTCAGGGAAAAATATGTCCTCCAGCTGCCTATTTTTCTATTTTTCCCCCTGTTATCTAGTTTAGATTTGCATTAAATAATAATATTTTCTACATGAATTTTAATGTCTGTAGCCAGACATCCACGTACTGAAAGCGCTGCCCCTTTCATCTTGCTCTAAACTATGTTTCCACAGCCAAAAATAATGTTTTAAATTGATTCTGTGGTAGGATTTACCTCAGAAGTAAAACTGAGGATGTGACTTCGTGACTAGGTTAACTTGTGCATGGTCTGCCTAGGGCTTGCATGAAGGCTTGGATGTTCTGCTAGGAAGTCATCCCTGAGTCCTAAACTTTAATTAACACCTGAGATGTGCAGAGCTCGTTCTGAGTCTGAATTTTGAAGTGCATGTTTGGTGTCTGCTGCACATCTCACGGGTGAAGCAAAGCATGCCACGGACTCCAGAGATT
Organism: Pyrgilauda ruficollis; assembly: GCF_017590135.1. Classification (NCBI taxonomy): domain Eukaryota; kingdom Metazoa; phylum Chordata; class Aves; order Passeriformes; family Passeridae; genus Pyrgilauda; species Pyrgilauda ruficollis. The sequence continues at coordinate 1,130,644 of NW_024510321.1, read as the reverse complement.
TAACTGGATTATCAAACATCCCTTGTCATCTTGGATCAATATGGTGACTGGGTTTTGCTGGTGTTTTTCCTATGTGTATAGTTAGCCACCAAAACCAAGAGAGAAAAAAACATCATATTTTCTGTTCCATTCGCTGCCATTATTTTTTTCCTCATGTTTTTTTGCAACTTTTATAAGCGGGTGTGTATAAACCTATCTCGCATTGATGTGTGTGTTATGGAGTGGAGTGTTGTTTATCCAAACAGATTGGACAGCAGAAAAGTTCACACAGGGACGATGAAAAGGAATGGAATTGATAATTCTGTGCAGATATACACCAGACAGAGTCAATATTTGTGCACACATACCCTGTAAAAAGAGAGTTTGCAAGGAAGGAAGATGATAGATCATAATCTGGTTCTGTCACCATATTGAAATATCTCACATTTAGACTGTGGCTCATATTAAGCATTTTTCCATGTTCTATTTTGCTGTTTCAACCTATTGTAGCATCATTCCATCAGACCAAAATCCTCATCTAGATCTTCATTCCGGAACATCTTTAAGCACTTTCCCTTTAGTAGGTGAGGAACAGTGAGGTTGAGGAAGGATTTTCAGCCTGTTTCTGAAGGTAATACCTCATGGATCTGCAGCAGGGATTGGGATTTATTCTAATACCATTCTTCCATTTTTTGGAATAACCAGACAGCTGGTACTCCCATCATCCAAAAAAGAAAATGAAAGACCCCAAAAACTTGGCTACTGACTTTTAGCAGGATTTCTTTTTTTACATATTTGGTACATGTTTAGGTTAATGTCCTTTTAATGACTGTTTTTGTTAGAAAAGTCTACCTCTGGTTCTACTTCGTAGACATGGTGGTGATGGTTCTGCAAAGCACTTAAGCCTGTATTTGATTTTTAAAGCCCTGGGGATGGGCTGAAATTCAAAGATTAATCATTCATTGCTACCACTGTGCATTCATTATTAAAATCTCCCACTGGAGAAGTTGGCTGGGAGCTGTGACAGGACCATGGCAGAAGAGAGCACTGCAGGGGAACTGAGGCTTAATTAATGCAGTGTAGCCACTGGAGAATATAAGATTTACCTTAAAATAAATCAAACAATCATTTCTGTCACTTGGCACACATTACCAGGGCTTTACTTCCACAAAAAAAATCTAGACTTTCTCTCTAAACAACCTGACCATTGTGTGCAACAGCCTTTGCCTTTAGGCTGACAAAAACTTGGAAACACATTGTTAATTCCTCACAATTTTCCTGGAGTGGCCAAGTGCTTCGGTGGTTATAAAATTCCATTTTATCCACTTGTATGTGCAGTCATCCATCACCAGTCTCATGCCTCCCCAGCCTCTCCTCATGCCTTTAGTTCCCCTCGGAGCTGCCTGCATGATGCTGACACCCCAAAATCCCATCAGGTTCTGGGAGAGCAATCACTCCATCTTTCTTTTGCTGATGTTTCTGAGAGAAACTCCTCTTTACTGATGAAAATATTGGGGATCTCTAAAATACAGATTCATCAAAAAGTCTAAGCAGCTGAAGTAGGAATTTAAAAAAGACATTGATGACAGCCCTTTAATGATCATTTTAATTCTATTGTTATTTTGGGCTATTTTTCTAAGCAACTTTCACACTTTCTCCCAATAGTCATCATAACCATGAGTTACTTTTTAGTGTGAGGAGTGCCAAAGATGTAAGATTTTTTTTTCTTGAAACCTGTCTGGTTACAGTTAATCTTGTGTCAGTCCTGAATAATTCTGCCAAATTAAGCATTGAACTGAAGCAAGATCAGTAATGCAAATGGAATAGATTTTTATCTGAGGGACAAGTGCTGAGATCCCCAGGAGGTGGGGAAGCATTAAGAGCTATTGATCGTATTCTTAGAGTAATTAAGACAGCTATTAACGAAGTTCAGGCAGGTTTCTCATCCCAGCTGGTGAAATAAACAGCAGAAATGTCCCATCATTACAGAGATAAAATGATTTGGGTTGGAAGGGGCCTTCAAATCATCCAGTGCCACCCCTGTCATGGCCAGGGACACCTTCCCCTATCCCAGGGTGCCCCAAGCCCTGTTCATGTCATGGCCAGGGACACCTTCACCTATCCCAGGGTGCCCCAAGCCCTGTTCAACCTGGTTTTGAACATTTCCAGGGCTGGAGCAGCTACAGCTTCTCTGGGAACCTGTGCCAGGGCCTCACCTCCCTCACAGTAAATAAGTTTTCCCATGTGCACATTGCAGTTCAGTGTCCAATTCCAGCTCAGCCCCTGCACTCCCATCCTGCTTGTTTTTCTCTCTCCAGCCCACGGGGTTTGTGCTCTTGGGCTGAGATTTGGATCATTTGTCCTTGGTGCCCAGCTGGAGCAGGAATTGTTTTGTCTCCCTGCTCTGTGCACAGAGCTCACCATGCCCTGATGTGAAGCTCAGACCCACACACTAAAGCAGCACAGAATCTGAAAATAGAAAAGCTAAAACCTGAGGCATCAGAAGTAGCAGATTATTCAGGGATAGTTACCCCATATGCTGAGAGCCAAGGAGCACCACATCAGGAGTCCATGAATTAAATGGGATCTCACAGTCCTGGGGACTGCAAACACATATTCACAACCCTACAATGGCTGCTTCAGCACCCAGAGCAGACCATCAGGCCCACATTATTTGCATGGATTTATCATCTATCAGTTTCTTCCCTGGAATTTTAGGAAATGGATAATAAACTGATCTGGCAAGACTTCACTGTTTTTACCGTGAAAAATCCAGCCAATAGTGTGTAACCTGGTATGTCAGAATCTGTTTTCACACATTCTGGTTTTGGTCAAGCTGTTGTAGAGAGTGTACATCACCCCCCAAGAAAAAAACAACCACATTTCTACAGAAATGCCTACACAAAGCTTAAATTCACACTGTTATTTTCACAAGCATTGTTGCATTGCTGAAATATTCACTCTAGAGAGAAAATCATCAGCATCACTACCAAGAAACACCACTATTATATTTAGTAGGTGCATGACATAGATGCATGCTGGAATAACCCTTACGATTAAAAAGACCCACACATTTCCATCAAGTCTTGGTTTTTTCATTCATTTTCAAGTATCAAGCACATATAACTGAAAAAAAAAATCTTTTTATTTTATTATGATTTCCAGTTTATCACAACTGGTATAATTTGGGAGGGGGAAGCTTGTTTCTGCTTTTGCTTTGACAGATTCTTCATAAATTTTGTATCACATGTTGAAAGCTCAATGAAAAGAAAACAAACCCCACATATATATCTAGCTAATTCAGGTCTATGTCATTCCTCCAATCAGCATCTTGCTGGAAAGAAAGGAGAATCATGGCATATATCATAGGTAGGTATGATTTTACCTATGGTGCAACCTAGAGGGTTTAGGGCAGCAAAAGCAATGTTGTAACCCAGATGTTTTGGTAAACAACACTCCTCTAAAATTCACCTCCAAAGTCACTGGACACGCAGTGATTCATTCTGCTACCGCTTTGTCTTGCTGCAAATGCTCAGAGTGCCAGCGTTGGTAATTATTGACAGGGTCTTGGTGCCAAAAGGGTGACTTTTTGACTAGCAAAAGGCAGGTGTTGGATGGACAGTGTGTTCTCTAGGAGGGCACTGCAGTTTCTGACCCCCAGGTACTGCCAGCTGGGTGCTGGGGCACCCAAGGACCCAGCAACAAAAGGAACTTTTGTCCTTGGGTTGATCCTTTCCCACCACAGGAAAACACACTGGGAAACACAGATGATGGTCATTGATGTCAGTGCATGATCAGCAAGGACCTAGTGCTCATTTCGGAGGAATGCCAGGGGAGTAGATACTTGCTGCTTTGATCAACACTAATTCTTGATTTCTTTATTTAAAGTTCTAGAAAAACGAGCTCATGCACTACTATACTTTTCATGTGCATTGCCCAAGGCAAATTATTACTTTGGGTGCTGGTTTGATTTTTTTTTTTTTTTTTGTGGTGTTGTTTTTTTACTTTGGAAGTTTTGGGTGGGAAGGATGGGGATGTTCATTTGTACCAGTCTTTTCAGGTAGGGATTGGAAAAAAACCTGAGTGTACTCATTAGGAATGTAAGATCATGCAGGCTATGTACCATAATTAGCAGGAGTGTAATTAACAGGGATTTATTTATTTTCAGATAAAATAATCAAAAGCCCTGTTCTGCTTTGATTGCCTATCTGTGGTTTCAATTGCTGGAAAATCAAACAGCACAGGGAATTTAATGTGTTTATAATGTCCCTGGGAGCTGTTAATGCTACTGAACAACTGGGGGTAAAATGCATCAAAATCCCTCAGGTGCCTGTGGCAAGAACAGGAAGGTGAATTTTTTGTTGTCAAATCTACTTTCCCAACCTAAACACTACATTTCATCCAGTGCATCCTTTACATTCTTACATAAATTATGAGATTAGACCTAAAACTATTTGTACCTTGAAAGAGGTTTTGTTATTTCATGGGGCCCCAGCCAGAGGAATATTCCAGAAGAGCAAATCAATATTTTCAAAGGAAATTCCATTCCTTTTCCAGTCATATACAAGCACCTGACCAGAGCTTTGGCAGGATCTGATTTTGAAATCATGGATAACAAGTCTTATTTCTTGTTCATGAAAAAGGGTTCTGCTTCTATTATTTGGAAATCTTTAGAAGGCAGATTTTAGGGTTTTGCCTTGGCCTGCACAGGTGGTGTCTGTGTGGTGGAGGCTGACTCCTGTCTTTTTTCCTCTTGCAGTGGTATTGAAAAATAGGCTGACTTTGTCTTTAAACACTCTTTCTGTGGCTGTAAGGCATTTTAATGGGAAATTTTATGGTTTAAATGGATATACAGACAGAGAAAAGGATACAATGGTGATTTTTGTTGTTGATGAACTCATGAGATTTTGAAATCTGCCTGGGTTAAAATTTCTCCTTGGCTCCATGATCTGTGGCAGCCTTAAAGAGCAAAGTTCCTTGTCCACAATCTGCATCCTAAAAAAGCAAACCACAGACTTTTCTCCTCCATCTGTCACAAGAGCAAGCCATGAACTGAAAAAGAACAATTTTGCATTAGAAGAGGAGCCACTAAAAGATGCTCCCTCTCTTGAAAGATCAAGGAGGTATGCAGGTTAGTGAGGGAGAGAATAAAGCCAGGTTTTATCCAACACTGCAATTCTCTTTATAGAAATGATTTTTTTTTTTTTTTAATACAGCAAAGCTTGCTGGACTCCCAACAGTTCTGTCAAGGGTTGGATTAGCCCTAACAGCCCTGTTTTTACAGAGTTTGAGGCACCAAAAAAAAAAAGGCTAAAGAGTGTTTTATGAGTTCCCATTGAAATGTTAGCGGCATGCATCTGGAAATTTCAGATATAAAGACAGCACCAAAGCCATCATGGTTTGATTGCCATAACTGGTATGGAACAGAACTCAGAACACCCAGAGGCTCAACCAGAGGGATTTATTCATAAGTGCTTGTGTCTGTAGGGTGCCTTTGTAAATATAGGATTTTGCCCACGCATGTGCTGTCTGAAACACTTTAAATATCTAAAATTGTTCCAGCCTTGCTGCTTAAAAGGCCACAAATACTTTAGCAACGTGCACAATATAAAGCTTCATATTGTAAAAGGAGAGTGGCTGCACTTCACTAAATTTGCTGTAACCTTGTCAATTTTGCAACACACTGGAGCTTCCTGGTTAGCAAAAATAAGGTAGCTTTCAGGAAGAAAATGCAGAACGGATCTCAAATGTGCTTCTGAAGTCACTGCACTTGGTCAGAGTGAAAAACCTAATTTTGATGTGTATTGATATGCTTCAGTTGTCATGGAGATCAGCAGGATAGGGAACGTCCAGTGCCCAAGGCCACTCGACTTTTTGAATTAGCCACAGGTTTGGGTGCAGGATCTTTTATCAGAGCAGCTTGCTTAGATCCTGGGAAATATAATGGGTTTGGAGAATCAGAAAAAAATTCAGGAGTTTCAAATTGAGCATTAACTTGGGAATATCCAAAGTAGACCATTCTGGCTCTTTGTTCTTTTCCTCATGCATTGCTCATGTGTAAGGTTGCTGGTTTGAGTGCACTGCTGGACTGAAAGGGATAGATCTGAATTTTTCTTCATCCCCAAATCAGTTTGCACCTCTGATTCTTTGAATCAGTTACTTAATGTAAAGGTGAAGGTGGAGCTGAAGCAACTGGTCACGCAGCAGTTAATGTGAGACTTCAGGAAATGGGGAAAAATTCTGACATCTCTGATCCTGAGCCTGTTTTCAGTTTATACCAAGGCTTGATGCCCATCAGCACCCATGGTCTTCCACTTAGTTTTTCCCACCATTCACACTTTTGCCTCTGTCATATGAGGACAACAGGAATTTACTTTCCCCTCAGTGTCTCTGTTTCTCCTTGCCATTGATTTATTGTGTCTCACTTCCGCAGCTGGCATTGTTTCACATCCAGTGGGGTTAGTTTTACATCTGGAGAATTTTTAGGACGTACTTCAGGCAAGTACACAGCCTGAGGTAGGGAAGGGACAAGGAAGATGGTGCTGTCCCAGTGCAGAAGGTTTTTGATCTGGAAAGACAAATTTCTTGCGAGGATCGTGTGAGTAACAGTGTGTGTCCAAGGAGCTGTGTGGTCCAAAGCAGGCAATCAGTTTTGTAAGAACAAACTCTGCCTGCCTTGGACAGTAAAAGAACAGCCTCAAAGGCCACCAGGCTACAGATGCTTAATACAGAATGAGGCCTCAATGAAGGTTGTTGAAACAAATGCAAACTACCCCAAGACAGGACCAATCCAAAGCCATGTGTAAGGTTCATATCACAGTCTTAGTCCCATCTGTATCATTATTGTGGGACTTCCAAGCTGTAATTCCTCTTTGTATTTCCAATGGAAACACTGGAGTTGTTCAGCTGATTAAGTGTCTGCAAGCCCAGGCTTTTTTAACAAAGGTTGTGCTCTCTTTTTTCACGAAGGAGTGTTGTAGAGATGGGTTGTACCATGAATCTGCAGGGATATTGTAGAACATGTAAGGCAGGTGAGTCAAAACAGCGTAACTGAAGCTTCAGGGCTGCAAATTATATAAACCCAGTGTAGTTATAGTGATGCTGAGCTCTGCCAGCTGGCAGGAACCAAAACCTGTCTGTAATGCTTGAAAATCCACTTCTTGTGTCAGCCTGGGACAATAAACTCTCAGTGGGCTTTGCTCGTTTGCTTTCTTCCAAGGACAGTGAGCTAAATCTCATTGTCAGGTATTTATGCCTAGGTTTGGATATTCATAACAGTAAAGTATTCAAAATGTTAATTTATGTAAGAATCTCATTTGGCATGGTACATTTTTCTCATTGAACCTCCTATTGTCTGCTGCACCTCAGTGATGTTACTGCACCTCCAGCAGAATTATTCCACAGTGCACGACTTGGATCTGTGCCCTGCACTCAGAGACAATAACCCAGCTTGGGAAAACAGGAGCTCCAGAATTAATACAGGGCAAGAATCAGGACACAGAACCTTGAAGCTACAGTTGTTTTTGTTGGAAGAATTCTGCCCTCTGCTACCAGCTTTATTCTCTAGCACAGGCAAATATTAGGCTTAATCTCGTCAGTATTTAACTCCAAGTATAGCAATGGTGTTCTCCTTTGTTTTATGTCCACTCTGTAGAAGTTAGAAAAGGCAAGAATCAGCACTGTAGACAGAATTTTTTGCTCTCTTTGACCATTCTGTTTCACCTTCAAGCCTCAGATCTACTCAAGGATCAGATCTACTGGACAAAAAGTTCCAGTCCAAATTCATGTTTGTTAAACATTTGTTTTTAACCACAGCATTAATCTGCAAGCAGTCATTCAGCTTCAGCTCCTTATTTTGGTGCCATTAGCAAGGAAAAGTAGAACTCTAGGTAACAAGACTAAGAATTTGGGATTTGTTTTCCATTAAAGGCTAGAGACACAGTTTCCTTTTTTTTTTTTTTTAAATTTGGTTTGGTTTGGTTTGGTTTGGTTTTCTTTCATGAAGAGCACAATATTTGTTGTATTTTTAGCAAGACAGCAGGGCATCTACCTGGTTTAATAAATCAGTCCTGCTGGGCTCCTTCTACAGTCAGTAGAGACCTACCCAGTCCAGAGAAGAAAATCCTTTAGTACAGGATTTTCACTTTAAACAACTTTTTTTCACTCCTTATTTCACTTTAAACAACAATTTTAAAATAGGTCAGGTAAATCTCACTTTATGGCCGGTTTCTCACCAGTGACTGCCAAGCTGGCATGGGGTGACAAGGAAAAAGGCACGCAGCTAAAAAAAATTAGGGGAGATAACAAAGACTAAGAATTTGGGATCTGTTTTCCATTAAAGGCTAGAGAAACAGTTTCCTTTTTTTTTTTTTTAAATTTGGTTTGGTTTGGTTTGGTTTGGTTTTCTTTCATGAAGAGCACAATATTTGTTGTATTTTTAGCAAGACAGCAGGGCATCTACCTGGTTTAATAAATCAGTCCTGCTGGGCTCCTTCTACAGTCAGTAGAGACCTACCCAGTCCAGAGAAGAAAATCCTTTAGTACAGGATTTTCACTTTAAACAACTTTTTTTCACTCCTTATTTCACTTTAAACAACAATTTTAAAATAGGTCAGGTAAATCTCACTTTATGGCCGGTTTCTCACCAGTGACTGCCAAGCTGGCATGGGGTGACAAGGAAAAAGGCATGCAGCTAAAAAAAATTAGGGGAGATAACAACTAAAAGACAACTTTGCTGAAGAGCACCTGGGCTTAGTCTGTGTCAGGATGAGAGGGTGAATGGCTCTGCCTGCACACAGTGGGTCAGAGCTGCAGCCACTGCAGTGGGATGGAACTGTAGAATCTGTTTGTTGTTCACAGAATAAGTTCTGCTTTCCAAACTTTGCCATCTGATCTGTAAGGGCGTGGGGTTTGTAAATGGAGTTGGTGTTTTGAAGGCAAACAAGTGCAGCTTCAGGGAATCCTCAGCTCCTGAGCAGCAAGGAGGAGATTTCTGCCAGCCTAGAGAAGTATCAGCTGAGGGGAGGAGGGTGTGTGATATAAATAATATATTAGACAGATCTACTTTTCAGCTTTCTCCTCTCTCTCCCATACAATCCCTCTGCTTCCACTTTGGTTAACTTTCTACTGTATTTTCAATGCTTTATTTCATTGGTTTGTTTCTGCATTCCTTCTCCTGCTACTACACAGCTGCCAATCCTACTCATGGTGGGGTTACATAGAATTTCTTGAGCAGGGTGCACAAAAGATTTTCCACGAGGAGCAGTTTTAATTTGCATGAATCAAGTTCTACCTTGACTGAGTTTCCCAAAGGATTCCCCTTCAGCACATTCAGAGACAAGGCACAAACCTCATCATTCCCCACGTGTTGGTAGTGACCTAAATCCAGGACCCTGACCATTTTCATGATGGATGTACTTGGATAATGCAGCAAAACCTGGATCAGCATGCTCGTTCCCCTCCTCTTAAGCACCTCTGAGACATCTAGAATGGAATTACAACTCCTTTTGCCTCAGATTTGTGTTCTCTCTCATTTGCATCGAGACGTCCCGGTGTTCGGTGGCCTTCAGCCACATCATCCATGGCTCATTTCACCCCGGGAGTGTTTAACTTTTTCTTTCCCCTTCCACCCTAGCACCCTCCCTCTTCCTCCCAGATGCAGCTGCAGTCCCTGCCCAGGACACTTGCGGTGAGACTCAGCTTGTTTGCCTTTAGCTGTCTAAAGTCTCGTGCTCGATCTGAGCAGTCCAGTCGTCGTCTGTGGCCACTCGGGGACACCAGGGCACCTCCGTCAGACAGAGCATCCCCTGTGCCTTAGATGTCTCTGTCACACAGGCCAGCTCAGCCTGGAAGTCCCTGCTCTTTCCCTGAGTGAGCTCAAGGTGATAGTTCAGTTTGGAATCTGTCTTTGGCACGTAGAGTTAGATGTGACCGACTCCGTCCTCTGTGTGCCTACAGAGGTCTGAGGATCCTGCCCTGATTCGTGCAGTGTCTTCGTAGCCATGCTCTCATTTTAATTCATTTTCTTATATTTGTCTATTTTTTTTCCTCCTTTATATTTTTTTTTCTGGTTCCTGCCTCCTCTGTCTCTTCTCTCTTTCTCCCTTTCCTTCCACCAACGTCTCTACTTGGATAATAAATAAAGTTTGCAAAATAAAAGGGGAGGGAGAAAGGAAAAAATATCTATAAATTCTGTACTCTAAAGATCTGGGACACTTTACACCATCTAAAATCAGAGAGGTGACTCTACCAAAATTAGAAATGGCAGAAAATAAGTGCTAACAGCACAAAAATATTAAGGTTTTCCTAAGAAGTTCTAGCATTGTTTTCCATCACAAACCCATGTGTCAATGTCCCCTCACTAGGTGTGGAGCAGCAGTTAATCCATAGATAATATTTTCAAAATCAAGTCTGTTTTTTTCAATAATTCTAGTAAATACCACGTGCTGTCACATTAGATCTCTTCACCAGGAAAACCTATAAAAAAATCAATCCCTGTCAAATGAAACAGGACATAAGCAGTAAAGGAAACATGGATGGGAATTTATTTCTAGGTTGCCATGGCAACATTAAGTATATCATTGAAGACCACAAACCTCTACAACAGCCCATGGCTAAGACTTTTCAAAGTGATTATTGATTTTTAGTTGTTTCCTTTTCAGGTTCTGAACTTTAATATCCCTCATAAGTGCTTCTTTTCAACACGGGCTGAGCAGCCCTCTTGTGGTAAAAATTGGTCTGAGAAATGTGTTTCAGGTCAAGTGATCAAAAAAAGGAGTGGCACTCAAAATCCATAGTCACTTCTGAAAGGCTCAGTCACAATAAAATGGAACTATCCCTTAAACCTCCTTGCTCATTTTTGATCAGTCTAAGTGGGCAATTAATCCCCAACTCAGTTCTGTGAAAAGCAGGTGGTATGAAAATTTAGCACAGAAATTCTAGTGTAAAAGAAGCAGTCATTTTCAAGTTTACTTCCTCAGCAACAACCAAAAAATGAAATTCATTTTATGATTGAAACATGGTTACTGTACCAATTTGCTGGATGTGTCCATGCCACAAGACTGTGTTCTTTCCATCTCTTATACTGTAATATTTAATAACAAGACAATTATCAGGCTTTAATTATCCCAAAGGAAGCAAAACATAACTCCAGAAATGGGGATTGACTTAAAGGAGTTAAAAGTAGGGGGAAATGTATGTTTTCAATTCAACTGGTTTACTGTTCAGATTATAAATTCCATGAGTTGTGAACACAGATCTTTGACTGTGTAACAGAAACAGAGTTGGGTTTGTTTGAACAAACTTAAATGTTTGCCTTGAAGGCAATTGCTTTAAAAATCAACTTTATTATCTTTATATTAATGGAGATTTATCCTTTATTGTCCTTTACATTAATGGAGATTTAGTCAGGGTACTCAGTGGTGTTTGGTGTTCATCTCGTCCTACAGTGGACATCTAAAACAGGTCATATGCACCTGTTTTAAATAAATAAATGGGCATTAATAAATGGGCATTTCTCTCTCAACCGTTTATTCTGATGATTCTCAGTGTCCTAAGGATGTCCATTTTGCTTACACATCTATTCTGTAAACATCCAGCCTCTTCTGAGGTGACTCCCACCAAAACAACCACGTGTTGAAAACAAAACAAAAACTCTCCCCTTGAAAGAGGACAAGAAATCACTGTTTTCAATTTTCATATTTTTCAGCCCAGATATAAAATCTCTTATAGGATCCCTCCAAATGCCTCCATGTTTGAGATTACCCTTGTGAATGATTGATTTAAATGAGCCTCTCCTGGCTGGTTGGAAAGGAACTATTTTGTTCTCTGTTCCTAGAATCCAGCGTGCAGGGATCAAGGTCCTCTGCTCCACGGTGTGTGAGCCTGCTGCTTTGATGAGCACACTGTCTTAGTGTGTGTGACAAAAAATAAGTGGTACCTCCAAAACTACCAGCCAGATTCCATACTGAGCTCCCTCCCCATCACTGAGGAAGATGGAAAAACAGCTTTGGTGTCCTTACTAGAACTCTTTGTTAAAAAACAAGGGATCCACACTACAATGGAACACCTGATCCAATTCACCTTAGATTGATCCCCATCCTACGAGTTTATGTTACTCTCTGATTGTTCTCCATGAGCATGCAGTCAACTCTCATTTAATCTATTGTTCTGTGACCCCTTGTACAAAACCTTGCAGGTCCTGTGTATTTTGGATGCCTTAGCGCTGCCCCCCTGCCCTCAGGGTGTTTGAGTTTTGGTTTGTCCGTGAATCAGCACATCAAAACGGCCAGCAACAGCCAGTGCACTTTAATTTTTATTTAATCTTTTAATTTCTGCTTCAGTCAAGCAGCTGGTTTGTGCTGTGAGTCCATCCTGTCGTGTCTGCTTTCCATCTTTGTGACGTGTCTCATGAAATGTGTTGAAAGTGACCTACCTTGGCCTGTTCACGATATGCTGAAAAAAATGCTAATCTTGTCATATTTAGCAGCTGCGTTCAGAAATGCTACTGTAAGCCTAAGAGGGCTAACCAGCACTCTTGCAAGATGTCAGAACTATCAACCATTACCCTGTAAGTGTACGCACTCCTGTGACATTACTGTGTGTGTATGACGCATGTTGCAGTTAAATGAGTGGATGAGAGCAGAGGGGAAAGCAGAGAGCAAAGCATTCATTTAGTTCTTGTTGCATGTAGAATTTTTTCTTTGTTCTTGTTCTGTGCTTTTGCCAATGCGCCACGATCGAGGATTTTAAGGTTGTTTTAATTTTTTTCTTTTTTTTCTTGTAATTATGGCTGATGCAATTGATGGTTTTGGGTAGTGTCTGTACAGAATTAATAGCTGCTCTTTATTGTACAGCAATTGTGCCTTCATACTGAGAGAAAATGTTTCTCCTGAAAGTTTCCTAGAAAAACTGTGTGAGGTTAAGTCAATCAGACACTCCGTGGATATAAAACATCTTTTGTCCATTGAACTGAGTGAAGTTAACTTAATAAACACCCAGGGGTGAGGAAAGGCTAAAGCTGACCTCATATCAAAATGAATTGTGTCCATCAGAAGTTACAGAATCATAGAATCACTGAGCTGGAAAAGACCTGCAAGATCATCAAGTTCAGTCCAATATTGTCAAATATTGTCAAATACAGAGTGAGGCATCCAGAAGAGTGAATAAAAGCCATTCAGCCAAGAGCTGTGTGAATTAATCACTATCCTATAGTCCATCTGACCCCTTGCTCCTTGCACAAGAAGCCCACAGGTTTTCACAGATTCATGGAATCATTAAGGTTGGAAAAGAGCTCCAAGGTCATCCTCTCATTTTGTTTAGAAGAGGTGCAATTTCAGACATCTGTAATATGTTTCCAGGTGATCTGTCTCCTGAATTTCACAGCAGTTCTATAATTGTGTATCAACATTCTCTGAGGTGTCCTGACACACAGACCCAAAACTCCAGGATTTTGCTAAAGAATATTAGTAGTTATCTTCAACACCATTAAGGAAGAAAGATTGGTTTGTAACTTAATTGCATATTTGGTTATGTTTTTTTAGTTAAGAAAAATAAATTAAAGTGAATTTTCTGTGAGATTTCATATATCTTTGAGGTATTTAAGAAATAGAACAATGAAGATGCTGAAAAATATTCAGTCAACAGACTGGAACTGTGCAAAAGCAGATAGAAATAGAGAAGACAAAAAGGAGCAGCTCCATCTTCTACACAGAGAGCAGCTGAAGACTAAGAACAGTTAGGTAAAACTAGGATTTAGGTTTAGGAGGAGACAGTTTGAAATATAAAGTTCAGTGCCTAATGAACATCCTGATGCAGCACAGATGTCATGTTGGGTCTTTGCAGAGAACTAAGTTTTACATTAAATGCAGCATTTCTGAAAGATGGGAGACTGATAACTCTCTAAGGTGAAATTCTCTACCTAGTCAAGGGCAAGAAGAGTTCAGCCTAAACAGGAGGTATTTTAACCTATGTTTTTTGTGTCTGTTGAAGTATGAAAGTCTTGGTAATCTTCCCTGTTTTTCAAGTCCTAGGTCTGAATATGTGGTTTATGCATGGGAAAATTAAAAATCTGGAATTATTCAGGTGTTACCTCAGGTGTTTTGGAAGTGATGCTGCAGACCTAATTAAATTTTGGAAAAGATCTGTCAAGGAGATTACTGAGGTTCCTGAAAGTCACTTTAATATGTTCAGCATTTTGTGATAAAATAGATCCTTCAGTTTATTAAACATGAGCTGTGTTGAACTTTTCATTATAATGACATCCTGTGCATTCATGGTTTGCTCTTTATCCTTCAGTTTGAAATATTGTCACCATTCTTTTTTGCACAGATTTATCACGGAGATGATGAATGAACCATTGGCCAGAGAAATTGGGTTCCTCTAATCTAAACCTCACAAATCTACAGAGCTGAAATTTGTGTGACAAACTCAGTCCAGGTTCCCTCTGAGGTCAATGGATAGATTTAGGATGTGATAAGAATTTCCTTAAGGGCAGAAGATTTGTCCTTTTGTGTCAGTGGTTCTTGCTCTTCATTGACAATAAAGGGAATTTAAGTCTGCATTTAATTTAACTAAAAATAGATGCCTTCATTGCAGATATATCACAGCATTAAGTTAATCAATATATACATAAATAGATGTACTCAATACCCACAGGATTTACAACAGGAGTCACCTTTTGTTAAAAAGACATCTGTAGTGCACAAGAATTATGTTATAAAAGTGTATTTTTCTCTGCATTGGCTTTAGAGACATTTTAAAAATAATTTCATTATCAATATCTACACTACATAGTGTCCAAACTTCGGTGAGGTAAATGTTGCTTTTCAAGACTACACACCTTGATGTCTTCATTGCAAAAGTTCATATTTGATCAAAGTATTTCATTTAGGACAGCTTTTGAATTGGGCAATTCCCTTACTGTAGAGAGGCAGGACTAAATGGCAAACAAATAATCTAATTTTCCTTCAAAGTCTATGGTTTCAAGATTTTTGCTTCTTTTTTGATTTTTTTTCTCTCAAAAAGGTTCAGAGGTTGAAACTTCAGCAGTCTCCTTAATAAATGTGGACGTGCAATGGAAATATAAAAGCACAATTCTTTCAAATACTGGTCAAATTAGACAACATTCATATTTAGGGTTTCTTTTAGCATAAAATTCTAATTTCATTATTCCATAGAGGAGTGAGGGAGAACAGAGACACCATTATTTGTTTGTACTAACACTTAATGGAAATTTCACATTCATAGCCATGCTACTGGAGAAAGTCTTGTGTTTGAAGGGATTTTAAGGAAGATAACAGCTGGAAAACAGAGTGTCAGCCTCAACACAAATTGATATTCAAATTGCTTTTGGGGTTTTTTTTAAAGTAACCTTAAGACTTGACTCTCCCTGGGGGAATATGAGCAAGGCTTTTGCTAGACCTTTTGGAGAACATTATCTTCCCAACAACTGAACAATTATTGTCCTCAGAACTTCTAGATCCACCCCCTCCAAGTTTCTTGCCTGTCTGAAAGAGTGGGGAAGAAAAGAGGATTAATATCTTTGGCTGTCACACACCTGAGAATTCCACTGTATCCTTTAAGATTTTCATTCCCTGTTGCACATAAACTGACACATCTCACAGGACCTGCTTTAAGTCTTCTCTCTTCCCAGTGTTCATGAAAAAAAAAAAACAATTTATCATCACCATTTATAAGCATTAATGTCTCTCAAGGTTTTTCTTATCATTAAGATCTTCTTTTCCTCTTTATTGATCTTTATGTTATTTAATGCATTTTCTTCCTCGCTTTTATGACAATATTGAAGACAACACCTCAAATAAGTTGATGATGGCATTATATTTCCACATCCTACAAACTAATTATGTGATTAATGCCAGAAAACTGACAATAAAAAAGACTTCCTCTGCATATTCCCCTGAATTAATCTCCCAAGAGTGCAGCGAGACAGAACATATTAATAGACAATTCTGTTCTGACTTTTAGATCAAAACAACATTTGTCCTTTTGTTGTTGTTGTCATTAAGTCTGAATATAAATGATAGAAGATATGGAGAGATTATTTTTTTTGTCCAGTTTATTACCTTTAGCTTGTTTTTTTTTTTTAATTCCATTACTACTTTATGACACTTATATTCTTTACATCCCTTTTTTACAGAGACAACATCATTCTTTAATCTCTTCCTCAAAGTTTCTGTTCCTTTTTATTAACCTGATTGTATGTCCATAGAGAAAACTTTATGACACTTCTATTCTTTACATCCCTTTTTTTACAGAGACAACATTATTCTTTAATCTCTTCCTCAAAGTTTCTGTTCCTTTTTATTAACCTGATTGTATGTCCATAGAGAAAAAGGACTAGAAAGGACTCCAAAAGCTCTTCTACACTGGCTCACTCCTGTATAGATTACTTTTTTAGATATCATCAAAGCTAGACACTGAATGCTCTTCATCACCCTGCTCTGAGGTTGTTCCTCTCTTTTCAAAAGATTTTGGCCAATGTCTAATTTTATCACCCACAAGAAGTGTGTTCTCTGCTTGGTGGTGTGAGGTTTGGTGTCCATCAGATTTCTGGCTCAGGTGTGTCCAGTGCAGTCTCCAGGCAAGAGCTGGGATAAATTTATCCCCATTGGAGCCCAAAGTCTGACTGAGAGACACCAGCACTGCACTCATGTCCCATTCCCAGATCACTACTGAAGATAATTGTGCTCACAAAATTCTTGAAAGTGTATTAATTAAATCTTCTAAAACAAACAGATCAGTTTGGGTTATCACTGAGCATGAATTAGAAATTCAAACCTGTCTGCAATGAACCAAGTAGATAAAAGCAGAGGGACACTGAGTTTGAACAAATATGCAGCTCTTTGAAAAATCTTGGCAGTTTTTTGCCTTCCTTTGTCCTCCATCTGCCTTCTTCACTTACCTGAACATAATCAATTATATTCTTCCCCTCTGAAAATATCTTGGAGGTTTTTTAGGTCACTTTGTTTGTAATAAAGCACTTGCCTTATTTTCAGAACATTTGCTTTCTCTTTGCTCTTTCTTTTGCTGCTCAATCAGACAGTGACGCTCACCAAAACATGCACAAGTCTTTGCTGGCCCCTGCTTTGGGTCAATTTCACCAGTAATGTGTTCACATGTAAAGCATTCATTTCCAACCCTTTGGTTTATATCAGCTGAGCTTAATTTCCCTTTAAAGTCTCTTTATACTGAAGCAGTGAAATAGTTAAACAGTGGAATTGCACTTAGGTTTCCAACAGTATAAATTAAGGCCAAAATCAAACCTACAGGAACAGTTGTGAGTACAGGAACATGCAGGGGGGTTAACTTTTACTTGTATGGCTGTTGGTTTTTTAGCTTTATTTGTGTGGTTGTTTTGGATTTTTTTTTTTTTTCTGTGCAGAAACATATTCACACACACACACACACACAGAGAAATCAACAAAAAGAAGTGATTTCAAACACTCCACTGGGATTAAGCAATTGGGTGAGAGGTTTATAATTGTACCATAGTAGCAGTCTGAATCCCTTAGCAAAATTCCCCTCATTTTTTGGCATGGTAGGAGAAAATTCCTGCTTATAATAATGCAAATAAAAATAGCAGCAGCGAGCATTAAGCATAATTAATGTGCCATTACTGTAGCAGTGTGAAGAAGGGGGAGCAAACTGCAGTGTGTGTGCAAAGAGTCTTTGGGAACAATTAGGAATGTTGCATATTTGTTTGTATAATTACGCCGTGTACGTATTTCCCAAAAGTCTGTCAGCAAAATATTTTCTGTGCTTTCTTCTTTAATTAAAGTGCAGGTTGCTAGTTGCAAGGCTGCATTAAAGTTCTTTCCCTCTGTTGTGACAGGAGACTGGCTCGCTCCACCCTGCTGCTGATCCCTTTGTTTGGAATTCACTACACGGTGTTTGCCTTTTCTCCTGAGAATGTCAGTAAGAGGGAGAGGCTGGTGTTTGAATTGGGACTGGGATCCTTCCAGGTGATTATACACTGAATTCAGCTTTCCTTAGAACCAAACCCCTGTTCTTTATAACTACTTTGCATGCACAGCTCTCAGAGTGTGTCTCTGCTCATTTATGGGTATGTTTTGCATACCAGGATTTTGGGTTTGTTTGTTTGCTTCTTGTTTCGTTTTTTTTTTTTAACTCCACCTATTTTCTATTGAATGCTTTATTAAAACTATACTATAGTCTATATTACCTTAATACTATATTATAACTATACTAAAGAGATACTAAAAGATACTAAAGAAAAACCTGTGGCTGCCTTCAGACAGTCAGGCTCAGCTTCAAGTGATTGGTTAAGGAAACAAAACAATCCTCAGCAGAATCCAAATGACAAATCCCTTCAGGTAAATAATCTTCCTAACACATTCCACATGTGCAAAAACAACAGGAGCAGCAAGTAGAGATAAGAATTGTTTTCTCTTCTTCTCTCTGTGCTTCTCCAGAAAAAACTCTGGGAGAGAGAATTATCTCTCTCTCTGTTCAGAGAATGTGAATTCCACAATTTTCTGTCATTCCTTCAGGATTTGAATTACTTTCTTTTTTTTCCTCTCCCATTTCCCTAGGGTTTTGTTGTTGCTGTTCTCTACTGCTTCTTGAATGGGGAGGTAAGATTTTTAATATTAAATGTCCTTCACCTGTCATCCACATCCCATTTTCTTGTGGGAGTAACTGCTGTTCTAACTGTCCATTCTAACTCATTATCTACCATAATCCCTGATACTTTAGTCTGAATCTCACAATTCTCAGAAAAAAAAAAAATAAAGAAGAAGAAAAAGTATTTATGATATCTTTATCAAACCAAAACATTGGCCTTACCAGAGATGTTGGCTCAGATTAAGGCTTCCTGACAGGTAGGATATGGACAGGTCTCTTTTGACATGTCATCCCAGGTACAGAATTTTGCTCTGATTTTGTTGAATTTTGCCCTGTCCTTGCCAGCCCACTCTCCCAGCCTGTGCAGCTCTCTCCAAGAGGTCTGACACATCTCTGTCCCCCACCCAGTTTGGAGCCATCAGCCAAATTGGTGATGGTGCTTTCAATATGAGATTCATCAGAAGATGGTGAGGGCCTGGCACACGTGAAGCTGTGGCTGCCCCTGGATCCCTGGAAGTGTCCAAGGCCAGGCTGGACAGGGTTTGGAGCACCCTGGAGTAGTGGAAGGTGTCCCTGCCATGGCAGGGGGTGGAAGAGATGACCTTTAAGGTCTCTTCCAGCCCAAACCATTCCATGCCCTGTGGAACAGTGTGGGCTCCAATATCAATACCTGGAGGACACCATTAGTGATAAGATACCAGGCTAAATAAAAAACCATTGTTCACCTCGCAGTGTGGTCTCCTTCCCCTCTTGCAGATCATCTACCCACCCTAAATCTGGCCAGCTTTCCTAGGAAAAGGCTGAGGAGAACAGTGTCAAACCCTCCACTGAAGGCTGAGTTTTCTTGGGCACCACCCAACTGGTGCCAGCTTCTCTCCTGAGCCCTGCCACCTTCACCCCTACACACACACAGCCCAAGGGTGTCAGGTGCCCAGAGCCATCCCCCAGACACCACCTGGGTGCCTTGCAAGCCTCACACTCCTCTCAGCACATGGCAACTGCTGCTGGCCACATCTGTGGTTTCTTCTGCTTCTCCTGTTCCAATCTGCATTTCCCTTCCTGTTTGTCTGACTGAACAGCTGAAGTAATTGTTTTCTGAATTGATGGAAAAGGTTTCCCTGCTCAGTGTTGCCTTAAGAGGAGCATGGAACGTCTAGAGTTCATCCATTCTCTCCTCCACTGCTACACATCTCTTGGGCAGCACAACAGTTGGAGTCTTCTCCTAAAATCAACTTCTTTCCTCCTTTTCAAGGGGGCTGACTGCTGGTATAGCCTGGCATTGCTGATCTCTGGTACAAAGAGGTCTCAAACTCCTTAATCCAAGTGATTCCCTCTCAGATAAACCACAACAATCTCCAAGCTCATCAAACAAACTTATGGGTTGTCTTTGCTCATGGGCATAGTCAAGGTCTCCTGAATTCCTTTGGAAGGAGTGTGTGGGGGGGTGGTTCTTAGCCAAACCAACACAACCAGGTTAATTAAAGCCATTTTCCCTCTCAAGATATCAGAAAATGGTAATTAGAGAATGTCTTGTGCCTCCACTAAATTTCCTACAGCAAGAAAATGTTTGGAATATCACACTCTTCCAGGTGCAAACTATTCCCTTTTTACAGAGAAAATATAACTCAATTCTCTATCTAATTTTTAAATATCTATGTTTTAGACAACTTTAACCCAAATAGAAATTTGTAGGTCTTAGAAGGAGAGTGTAAGTTTTCCAGTTGGATTTTTCCTCCCTGTAGTTTTTTTTTTTTCCATACAGTTGAAGCCCTTGTTTAGCATTTTGACTTATACTCATCCATTTTGACAATATCAGTCCAGGAAAATTCATCAATGACTGTTACAGACAAGACAAACATCTTTGACACAGCAGCTCATTGGAGATTGGAAAAATATATTGGGAAAACATCTCTACATATTTCCTTGTTCTTACACTGTTTCATTCAGAAATACAATACAGGAATGAGTAATCAAGTAAATGTTGGCTCGAGCTACTACAACCTCTCTTATATTAAATCTTTACTATTTTATATATTTATACACTTGTGCACACCCCAGAGTGTTGTCAGGAAACTGGTAATGAGTGAAAAGTAGAAAAGCTGTGGGATTCTATTGCCTGATTGAACTTCTGACCTTGAATTGTTTTACTCTTGGTGATTTACTGTGGATGCCAATAAAAAAAATAACCTCTCAAGAAAAGGAGGGTGGCACAGATGTGCATTAATCCCAGAGCTGGTCTGCTTGGAGAGGATCTGAAAGCAAGAGGCAAAATTTTGTGTAAACATCCATCCATTAATGGCAGCTGAGAGAAGCTGCCTCTGTGGACAGGGTGTTTCAATATTATCCAGTATTTTTGATTGCTGGTTTCTTTGGCTCCTTGCTGTATCTTTGGTACTGGCCAATGATGAAAACAGGCTATTTTTTCCTCCAGGTGGTGTTTGATCAGGTCTTCCATGCACCTCTGGACTGATCCTAAATTATCCGAAATCAGACACAGAACCTGGGCTAGGCTGTAGTTCCCCACTACACGCCCAGACCTCTTCCCAGCCATGGAAAAGTAATTTCAGATTTCGCTGAACTGAGGAGTTTAATAATAAGCTTAAAACCAGTTCTGTCGAATTGTGGGGTTTTTTCTAATCTTGATAATTTGTCAGCATGTCCTCGAGCGGCTAAGTACATAAAAAATGACCTTTTGAAGTTTCTCCCTAAAGGTGCAATCAGAAATAAAGAGAAAATGGAGGAGCTGGAAAGTCAACCGGTATTTTGCTGTGGATTTCAAACATCGCCATCCTTCTCTAGCGAGCAGCGGAGTGAACGGGGGGACACAACTCTCCATTCTGAGCAAGAGCAGCTCTCAGATTCGGATGTCCAGCATAAATGCAGAGAACCTGGCGACATGAGCAGCTGAGGAGAGCAAAGCAACCAACGAGCAAACCAAAAACCATCCCTTGGAAAAGAAAAAAAAGAGGAAATAATAGTTTTGGTGGTGGTGCAGGTCTCGCTCCCTTTCCTTTCCTTTCCTTTCCTTTCCTTTCCTTTCCTTTCCTTTCCTTTCCTTTCCTTTCCTTTCCTTTCCTTTCCTTTCCTTCTTTCCTCTCCTCTCTTCTCCTTTCCTTTCCTCTTTCCTCTCCTACCCTGAGGTGAAAAAGCAAATGAAATGTGTAAATATCTCTTTTTAACAGTCACTGTAAATACCCAGCTGTACTCAAGGCCATTAATGGAGAATGTTTAAAAGACAAACAAGAGGCCAAACCCACCCACTCAACTATTCCCATTTCAGAGCATCTGCGAGTAATCCGTGTCCGTCCAAAGTAACAAGTGATTGCTGTGCAGTTGTGATCCTTGGTTGCCAAACTGATCCTACTCTGTGAATGGACATGACCGTTGTCATTTATCCACTGGGTTTCCATTTTGGGTTGGATTTGCCTATTTTTGTTTTCCCCTGGTCCAACATGTCTTAGCCTGTCCCTGTCTTTTGGCACGTGAATTTCCGCCGTGTTTCTCTTTGGAGTCTTAGGATGGAGCAAATATGCTTGGGTGGATTGATCCAGCTGATTCGGGAGGACCTCCAGAAAATTGAGTTCATGGCTGGATTCAGACATTCCCGATGGATTTAGAGGAACAGCTGTGCCAACACCAAACTGCATATCAGTGCAGGAGCTTCAGGCGAGAGCAGTGGGACCTGCTGTGCTTTCCATCCCCAGGGACACTCCCAGGAATGCTTTCTGTTCTAGCTAAGCTGTGAATTTTCTAAAAGGGCCATGCAGTTGAGATATAGCTCTATTTTTGGCATCGATTGATAGATTGATCATTTGGACTCTTTATAACACAAATAACTGTCCCTCCTCTCCCTCCTTAAGAGCAAGAAGCAGTTCCAGGGTGGCCTTTCCCTCCAGATGACCTTGAACCCTCTGCTCCAGTGGCCACACGTGCCATGGGTGGCCTGGGGGGCAGTGCTGTCACACAGACTGCCGTGCCTTTGCAGCCTGGTTGACTTCTGAGTGCTGACTCTTCCCTGCCAGAGCAAAGAGGCACGAGAAGGACCTGGTGGGATCACCCTGGAAGGTAAAAAAAAAAAAATCACCTGAATTTGGTGAGGAAAAAAAACCAACTAAACTGAACACTAGGATGGCACGGAAGGAAAGGATAAAGACTTTGGATGACTTCCCACACCTGGCAGTTCTCTCTCTCTTGGGATATTCTGTTTGTTTCACCACCAATGGTCTTACTGCTTTTCTTGGAGAGGAGCTCGAATGTTCTTTCAACCTTTGCCTTGTAGTTAAAGCCACGACTGCTACAAATCTACTTCAACCCAATGTCGATGATGTCAATTCTTAAGAGTCTTTATACAGCGCAAAAAAAAAGCCTCAAAGGCCATCCTAGCGCTCCCTTCATCTTGGATTTATGGATTTATGAACTGAGAAATATATATATATATCAAATATATATATATGTGCGTGTATGTGTATGCATATATTACAAACAAAGATGAAAATGACATTTTAAATGTGAAGTATTGAACTGAAACTAATAGTAACCAGGAAATTCAAAATTCAGGCTTGTTCTTTGGTGTTAGTTGACATGATCATAAACTAAAAACAGAAAAAAAAAGTGAAATACTTGGAATTTTAGTGTCAGCTGAGTGTGAGCTTTTAATTTCACTGGTTTTTGTTAGTTTAAGTACAAAAGAAAAAAGAGTTTTGATGTCATTTTAAGCAGAGATTTTTAAAGATAATCCTAGTTTACTTATTTTTAAAAGGAGAAAAAAAGAAAGCTCTCAGAAAGTTGTGAAAGAAATAATAATTATAGTAATACTTAACACTTATATAATCCTTTACGGGAATATTCTGCTCTTAGCTGGAGCCATCTAAATGAATGTAAATTAAATTCAAAACAGACAGAAATGTTGTTTGAGGTCATACTGATACAGGATCATGCTCTTAAGTGATGGGCACAGCCCTGTCATGTGAAATCTGCCGTGGCACAGAGGACCAGCAGAACAGCTGAAACCACTTCCACTGCACTCCAGGTTCACAGATGGGATTTATATGATCCAAACACCTTTTTTTCCCAAGTTTACAGCACTGATTTGCTGCTCTGAGAGCAGAAT
The DNA here is from genome assembly GCF_017590135.1 of Pyrgilauda ruficollis. Lineage (NCBI taxonomy): Eukaryota > Metazoa > Chordata > Aves > Passeriformes > Passeridae > Pyrgilauda > Pyrgilauda ruficollis. The sequence goes on along the minus strand of NW_024510321.1, from coordinate 1,106,952 downwards.
TTTTTTCCCTCTTCTCAGCTCTCTGTAAAAGTCAAAGTGTTTTTAACTGATAGATTGTCCCTTTGTCTTTCTTCAGATGTTTCTTAAAGCTATTTCAGAATGTTTCTCCAGGAATCAGGTACTTTGCTGTCCAGACACAGCTGGGGAAAGGCAGATTTATCAGGTAAATGAAATCTGGAAATTTTATGTAGGGCTTTCACAAGGATTACATTGCCAAAACTGTAAATGTATTATTTGAAGAAAAAAAAAAAAAAAAAGCTATTTTTTTTGCATGAATGGCTATTAGCCAGTTTTCAGTCATAAATAAATTAGAATTGTGGAGAAAAAGATGTCAAAAAACTGCCTCTAGATGGAGACTTTTTCTTGTTTCAGCCCAGAGCAAGAAGGTGTTTGGATATTTTCTTTTTTTTTTTTTTTTTTTTCTGTTGTTTAAATTATTCTGAGCTTACTTCTGGTTTTTGTTGTTTTCCTGGCCATCCTAGAGTGCTCTGCAGTTTGAGTTGGTGGATCTCAGTCCAGTGCCTTGTGGGCAAATGTCCACATCACCAAAACCACCCTCTGACCCTGCACACTGGAGACCAGGTCCTCAGCTAAATTAAATCACTACAGAAAACTGCTGTTATTGTTAGAATAAACTGCTTCACCTGGAATTGGGATTTGGCCTCAGCACATTGTTATTACCTTTAAGTTTTGGTGGTCCTAGATAGAGAGTCCAAGGATGGAAAAGTTGTGAAAAGTTGGATTTGCTCCTTAATTCCTTGAGCCAATGCTCAGGAGTTTGGAGAGCAGTGGAAGAGAAATTTCTACTGTTGCAGATATTGTGTTTCTTGTTCAGTAGAAAAATTGAATCTGTTCACCAGCACTGAATTTACCAGAAGAAATGGGATCTTCAACATATTAAATACAAAATATAGTACACAAAAAAAAAAAAAAAGAAAAAAAAAAAAAAACAAAACATTCTATTATGATTTTATTTATCTGAATAAAAGTGTTGATGCACTGGCAGATCTGGCTTTTCCTGAGTCGCTGGAACTTTCCCAGTGTCCCTGGAAGGGACAGGTCACACTTGAGGTGGACACAGTTATGGGACCCAGACTCTGATGCCATGGCACAAATGAGCTCTCCACAAATCTCTCTGTTGAATGTAAGCTGCAGGTGCTGGCCAGGCGTGGCCACCCCGCAGTGGCTGTTTTTCCATTTGTTTCAGGAGGGAAGAATCCAACAGGCAGTTTGCTTCTGTGTGTGTGTGTAAATATCAACTGAGTGTAACAGTGCTTTGTTTGATTTTTCACTGTGAAATATATTTTGGAGCTAGAAAGGCTGTGTTATTAAAAACAGTACACAATTAAAACAAACAAAAAAAAAAGTGTGCAGTGCTCCTTGAGCCATTTTTTCTACCATGTCCATAATGTATTTCCTGTCTAATTTTCTTATTTTGCTTTTATAAATGTACAGAAAACTTTTTGTGCTGCAGGTTTTGTGACTATTTAATGTATCTAACCACTGTTTTGATTATTGACTTGTCAGTGTGGAGTGCTGGTACTACAGAACAATTCACATCCCAAAAATGAAAACTACAACCTAAATTGTAAAGGACAAAGCTGTTTCATTGCTGCATGGTGATGTCACCTCCTTTTACTTTCACTTTTAGTATTTCTGGAACTCAGAGCCCAGGGAAAGATCCTTAAATGCTTAGTTCTGGGAAGTTTTGAATCATAGAGGAAAAACACTCAAATTCCCCTGCATTATTTCTATATTTGCATTTGAAAACCAGGTGTTTTCAAATGCAAATATTGAAAGGGATGAAGGCAGGTGAGTCCAGAGAAAAATGCAGTTTGGAAGTTAAATCCAAACACTTTATTGGGTGTTTGACTGCTCCCTTTCAGCATCTGTCTCTCATTGCACCTTAAGGACAGTGCCCTCCAATGACAAGGCTAAATAACAACCAGCAGTGGCCGTGAACTGATAATTTGAGTTTACCTTTGCAAAGATGACTCTCCCTGGACTCTCTCCATCATCAATGGCAAGTGTGAGATACCTTCCAGAAGGGAATGAAGTTCACAGAATCAACGACCAAGGCTGGAGGTGACCTTGAATGACAAATTTAGTCCAACCTTTCATGAGAAAGGGAGCCAGGATGAGTTTATCCCACACCCTGTCCAGCCACTTCTTGCAAACCTCCCCTGACAGGGACCACACCACACCTCTGGGGAGGTTCTTCCTACGAATGGCTGTTCTCACTCTAAAAAAATGTCTTTCTTGTATCAAGATGATCCCTCTCCTGGTGCAGCTTGCCGCCCTTGTGTTCTCCATGTGGATCCTTGTGGAGAAGAGAGCCTTCATCCTCTTTCTGACCACTCTTTTTGGTGAGGTCTCCACTGAGGCTTCTTTTCTCCAGGGAAAAAGTCCCTCAGTTTTTCTTCACTTCCCCCATTGTCCATCCCTCTGATGATCTTCACGGTCCTCCTTGTGACCTTCTCCAGTCTGGCCACTTCTTTCTTGCAGTTTGAGGACCAGAATGGGACACAGGAGTGAGTTTCTTGGACTCATGCTAAAAACCTGACTGTGAGACTCCGATCCTCTTCAGCAGTGACAGAAGCATTAGTTGCCATAATTTGACTTGCCCATGTATTATAAAATTGTAGCTTTTCATAATATTTTCATATCAAAGGTGAATGAAATTCCACTTCTGCTTGCATATGAAGGAACTTCTGGTCAGCTCAAAAATTCAGGGGTTTTTTTCAAAAGCCCCACGGACAAAAGAAACCAGTAACTAAAAATAGGCAAAGCCAAAACGATTAAGAACAAAACATATTCCCTCATTATGAAGGAAACTCTTTAATTGCTATTATTTTCATATTATTTTACTCCTAAAACTAATTCCTAAACTGATCAGCTCTCCTTTTAAAATTCAGCATCTTTTTTTCACCTTCTCTTCCCACTGGAAAGTTACTGTAAAACTTTTTTGGCAGTTGAAAACCTTTATCTGAACCTGGAGTTGAAATAACTTCTGGCTCACTTGGATTCCTTGTCATACTGATCTTGCCTCCAGTTTCCTTCTCTTTTCCTGAGATATAAACAGCTTTATTTCAGATGAAGTCTGCAGTTTGTCTTTGATCATACAGCTGCAAGATAAGACTAAAAATAATCATGCTATTAAGCTGCATTTCTCTCAGCTCTAATCCAAATTTGGACAGCAAAACCAGTGCAAAGAATCAAATACAGACAGACATGGATTAATTAAAAATAGCAGCCGAATTACCTGGAAGCTGCTGACCAAGCATCTTGGGGGGAAAAGGAAATTAAAAAGGAACAATAAAAAAATTAAGAGAAAGATTTCCAGTTCTTGAAAATGTATAAATGAGATTTGGGGGTTGAGCAATTTTTCTTCAGCCAAATCTAAAAGGAAAATAACTCCAATATTTTGCTTTTCTATTTTCAGTTATAATTGTGCAAGGGAAGCTTTTCCAATCAAATAGATAAGACACATTTTCAGTCAAAATACTGCAGGAAATCATGATTAAAATAGGTTAAAATACACTGATGGTGTCAGTTTGGGAGGTTTCAGTGCTTTTGTCTGACACTACTACTAAATCTCTACTAAATGTGGCCTGTGAACCATACAAATATCTAACTTTACACTATTTTTCCAGCCCAATCCTGACAGAAATTAGATATCAAAATTTCAGAGTATTAGCAAAGAAAAAAAAAAAAATTGTTCACAGTGAATTTAACAAACAGTAGCAACAAAAGAAATGCAAACCCCATTCATTTAATTGGCTTTATTTGCCTTGCTATTTGAACTTGGGTTTCAAGAGTGTTTCAGAAACAATTGCCCATGTCAGAAGTTTTCAGTCTGTGGCCTGTGGAGGCTCCAGAGCCCAGAGGTGGTTTTTGAAGTGTCCATGGATGATTCATAAGGAAATAATTAATTCTTTGTATAGCAATAGGTTCTTCAAGGCTATTGAAGAGCTTTAGTCCTTTCTGTATTTATGCAAAGGCTCCGACAGATCAAAAACTTAGAAAATTCAATAAATTAAGATTTTCCCCGTAAGATTATGTGATCCCATGATTCCAGATGTTCTCTTTTGTTCTGAGATCTTTCTCCTGTGGACAAGGATTCCAGAGCAAGGTGTGCTTATATTATTAATATTGTTCTTCTGTGACCTCAGCAGAGCTGTGACAGCATGGGAGGTCTAAAGGCTTGGTGAGAACGGGATATATGGACACCACATGGGATCCTGCCTGGCATCCAGACAGGATTAGTGTCTGCTGTAGCTCCTAAGTCATATCTGTGGATATCTAGGAAACAGATAAACTCACAGAGTGGGGTTCAGTCCAAACTCAGACTTTATCATCTCAGTGGAGGCAGTGTTCCTTGGGCTCCCGTTTCTGGAACTGTAGGAACATACATAACGCAAAAATACAACCAAATATCTGTTCTTAAGTAGTTTTCTTCTTTAGGAGTTGAATACCAAGGGCTGTAATAGATGTGTCCCTTTCAACATCTGGCACTACTGGCATGAGGTATTCTGGCTCAGAGTTACACCTCTGGGAGAGATCTTGAGCAGAAGGCCAAGGACACACCCACGTCACTTAGACACCAAAAGGGAAGATTTCTTCCTTTAATCTGGTTTCTCCACTTTGCCTTTTTGGTCACAAGAGAGAAATGAGCAATTTCAGAGGACAAACATCAAACATTTTTGATGTCTGCTCCAGGGTGAGATGATTCACACTTTGCAAGTGGCTGTTTTTCTCCTCCAGGACATCTCCCTGACCAGATTAGAGACAGATGCTGACCCTGGGGAGGCCTAGATAGAAATTAATTTTCCCTGGCAACTTTGCCCTGTCATTATTGTTCTGTCTCTTGCATGCTGAGAAATTATGGTCTTGAAAAGCTTTGAGCTGGCTCCTGTTGGGTGTTACCAACCAGATTTGGGGGAGGTGGATGCCTGGTAAAGAGTTAGGAGCTCTCATGGAGAGTTTTCAGTATGCTGTGTCAGATTGTGTCCACACAACCAGCACTTCTGTGTCCAGGAACAAACCATAGTAACAGTGCACGTGCAGTAAAAAAATAAAACAGAAAGGATTTTACCCCCTGATTTTAGCAGTCAGGCACATGCAACCAGTTCAGAATTGCATTTGAGAACAAGTTAGGAAGATATGAAGGATGCAGTAGCAGCTGAGGATGCTCTGATGTTAATGATGCTCCGTGTATATCTGTACTAAAGAGCTAAGTTCAGCTAAATACACATTGTACTTTGTGTATGAAAACACACCAGCAGAGCTTGAACAATGTTTTGAACCTCATGGTCTTTCACCTTCTTATGATTCAAACTGCAATTTCCCATTGGCTTTCTTTTGGGGAATTCATCCATGTGAAGAATTACTGTGTGATATGACACTGTGTGATACGACACTCTTCAGTGTCTGAAATTACTTAGGCTTCTGCATATGCCTTTCCCAATGGACTTTGTGCTTGCAGAGAAGTCTCGAGAGGCCTTTGTGTATCAGTATAATCTGTAAAAAAACAAATATTTGGTGTGTTCATTCTCTTTCCCTTCTACTTGTCAATTTAGTGGCAATGCACCCTGCTATAGCTCTGAGAAGAACCAAGTTGTCGGATGGAAAGCTGTATTTTGGCTTTTGACTGTGTCAAGGTACAAAGTTACTGGCCTGTTGGGTCTAATACTGACCTTTTTTGGTCAAAATTGGTTTAAATGGTAATGGGATCTGGGGTTATTCAGCTTTGTTATGAGGTGGAAACACAGATATCAACTGCTGCTTTCTAACCTTTTTTGTGTTTTGAGAAATTGTTTTTAACATGTATACTGCTGTAGATGACACAATAAATGTATTATCATTTTGTAAAAGTCTGTTCTGATATAAAATTGCACCAAAGAGAACTTTTTGTCTGTGAACTTACAGGGTAGTGTATTCTTTTCCTGTAGCAGAAGCTCTTTGGGCTAAAAGGGCTCTTCATGGGAAGGAGACCTGGAATCTGCTGGGCAAAGTCAGTCCAGGACCAACCAGGGGTGAGGTCTTTGCCTTGCAGTGTTCCTTCTCCATAAACCACTGGTGTTTATCTCCCTGCATCAGTATCAGACAGGACTGGGGGCCAATATCACCAAACCAAATGTAACACACTGTCTAAGAACCCCTGTATTTCTGGGTTTGATCCACAGAACCAAATATTATTCCTACAGGGTATAAACGGGAGCAGAAATTCTGTTGTCCTCAAACAATGACCTTGCCAGCTGCCAGAGGTGGAAATTGGTCTCTGTAACACCAGATGTGCTTCCTTGCTTTTATAGCCAAAGCAAACCTGAAGAGCTTTATCATCAGGGTAATTTTTAAAGCAGCAAGTAAAAATTTTTAAAGCAGAACCAGAGGAGACACTCTCAAACTGCACCAAGGGAAATACAGGTTGGATATCAGGAAAAAGTTTTTCCCAGAAAGGGTGATAAAGTTGTGGAATGGCTGCCCGGGGAGGTGGTGCAGTCCCCATCCCTGGGTGTGTTTAACAAAGCCTGGATGTGGCACTGGGGGCCAGGGTTCAGTTGAGCTGTTGGGGCTGGGTTGGACTCGATGATCTTGAAGGTCTCTTCCAACCTGGTCATTCTGGGAATTCTGTGAAGTACATTCAAACTCCTGAAACAGAGGATTCCACAGGAGATGAACTATTTCTGGTATTTTCCCCATTTTGTTCCATCAGTTACCATAAACCTTCGCCTGTCCCTCATGAATCCCCCCCACAGGCTGCACATTTTAACTCATTATTGGGCCACAGTACAGGTGTTTGGAGCCACGTGCTTTGATGGGAAAATGGACACACCTTTAGTGAAATTGAGGTCAGAGCTGTGCCAGGGAGCAGCAGGGCTGGAGATCACACCCCACAGCACCACTGAGGCAGGACCTGGGAGCAAAGGGAGCCACGGGCAGGTGGGGATTGGGAAGGACAGGGCACATCTACGTGTTTTCATTTTTGCTGCATTTCAAATCACTGTAAGTGCCCTTCACATGGATTTCCACTGTGACTTGAGGCAGCCTCAGCCCTTTATTTTTTGAGGGCTGGATAACGGGGCACAGGGTGTGTCTCCCCTTCCCACCATGTGCAGAATGGCTGCACCACTCAGTGTCTCCCTAATCACAGAAATCAAATTAAAAAAAACAGGGAGTCTGGAAAAACTCTGATTTCTAAATGTTTTATGCAGCCTAAGTGATTTTTTTTTTTTTTTTTAGGCAGAGAAAGAAAAGGCACCTCCAAAAGTTTTTTAGCCACTCTACAAGCCACGTGTAAATATTCACTATTTCAAAGAAAAAATACCACACAAGAGCATATTTGCTCCAAACCCCAGACACCTGACTTCAATGAAGAAAACTTCATTTAGTCAAGGAGCAACTACCTTGAATTCAGTTGTATTTTCTGCAACTGAACAAATCCTCCTCAGATACTCAAATTATTCTCGGTCTGGGTGCATCAGGCAGCCTCAGGGAAGCTCTCAATGTGCAAAATAGCTAAAGCTGCCTGCTGGAAGGATTTCTTTTAATTTAGAGCCCAATCAATCAAACTTTCTGAAAAAATCATGCTGACATTATTAGAGTCAGAAATCTACTCTCAGTTAGAAATTTCAGTTACCTTAATAAACTGTCTTTGCTGCAACACCATAAAAAACAGCTGAAAAAGTAGATTTTGGTCTTTTCAGGGTGTCATGTAGTTTGTAAAGGGATTTAAAAAGAATTCTTGGAGAGTTAAACTCTGCAAAAGACAACAGGGGCTAGGAAGAGGAGAAAGCAGCTGATGTAATTTAATTGTCTCTCGCAGCTGCCCTTGGGGAGTGGTTTAAAACTCACTCAGGAGAGGTTTGGGAGCCCTGCCTGGCTTTGTGGCTGCACACATCCAGCTCCAGGAGGTGGCAGTGGCTCCACACAGAACACACAGCACAGCTAAACACGGCTTGGGACATTTTTGCTGCTTTCTCAGGCTTTCTAAAAAGCAAAATATCCCTGTCTGAAGCATTCCCCGACTCATAAACACACCCACACCAACTCAGGTGTGTCACCAAAAAGGGATCAGGGTTTGTTTCACAGCCCAAATCAAATATTTCTCCGATAAATTTTAGCACTCCTCAGGATTATTAACCATTTGTTTTATAAAGCCTCACATGAAATATCCAAACTGACACAAAGTAAATGTACAAACTCACAACAGCTGTAATTGCCACTTGCATTTTACAGAGGCACATCATACATTTGGTATACAAATTCTCATTACTGTGCTCAGCAACAAACACAGGAACAGAGGTTACTTTTACAAGTAAAGCTGATAAGAAAGTCAGAATAGACAAAATTATTCCTTACAACAACCATATGACATTGTGACAGATGGGTTGAATGCCTAATTAATAAATAACTTATTAGAATCATATTTATAGAAGCCTGGACAATTAACCTCTGCTCTAATAGAACTAAAGATGAAGCATCTAAAATCAGCAAAGAGATTTCCTGGAGTCAAATGTTTCCTGACCTAAATAATTACCCAAGAGCAGAGCAAACTGAGGGACTGGAATAGTGGATTTTAAAAAGCTGAATAGATACTGGAACTGAGAGAGTGAATGCATGGCTGTGTTCTCCAAGCCTGATGCAGGTTCTCCTGGGAATGCTCCTGTCTTGACCCACCTCATGCTCCTCCTGTGCCTTTGCTTTGCTTTTGGAGAGGTTGAGGTGGAGTCCAGCTCGGCCCTGAAGAAAGAGGAAGGTCACCCAAAGAATGGTGCAAGCAAAGCTCTGGCTCTCTCTGCTTCACCAGCCCTCAGGCTGGGTGTGCGTCCTGATCCATCCCTGAACCAAAGGTGGAATATTTACCTGCCATTGTCAGCAATCTCACTCTGGCTCTGATTATGATCTGAGCTGTCATCTCTAATCTTGTAAAAATTGGTTTTGGAGATCTGTAGGATAAGGAAATCCATCTGACTGTCAGCAAGGATCTCTCTTTGAGGAGTTCCATTGAAATACGAGACCATACAATAGCATTTTTTCTCCTAACGCTGCAAGAAGGAATGGTTGTGACATTGCATAACCACGTGCTTGTCTTTGTTGAAGGGCCTCAGCAACTTTCTCAAGGGCTTCTTGGGCCTCAGCTGTGAGGGTTCTGGGAGATTTAGTGTTGCAGTCTCCTCTCAATAAATTGAAAATTGGTGCAAGTTCATCATTGGTGATCCCCAAAATTGGCCTGATCCACTTGATTTCTCCTAAAAGCCACTGTAAATCCTGGAAATTGCTGATATTGGCTCTGAGTTGTACATTCTGCGGCCTAATTGTTTCGCGATTCTCCACCCAAGTATTTCCAAGGAGATATTCCTTGGACTTTTGATGTAGAGACTTCCAGTCCTGCATTTTGAACTTCTGCAATCACGCTGTCAGGAGGCTCTTGCATTTCTTTGCGTGTTGGGGCTGCAATGAGCAGATCATCCATTCTTCAGTTCTGTCACTTCACCGGGTGTGGTGACAACGAGCTGAGAAATGCTGGGGGGGGACTGAGACTTCAGTCCTCAAAGGCAGGTCCTCAAAAAGCACAAAATTACCCTTTATTTGGATGTATAAGTCATTCTGGGCACAAGGTAGCTCAGCTGGCACCTGGCATTGGGGTTGCTTTGATTAATTCCTTCCCACATCTTCTGCCTAATATTTGGCTGCTCCATATTTTCCTTTGGACAAGAAAAGGTTTGGGATCTTCTGGCCTAATTTAATCTCTGTTCAACAGGCTTAGAAGAAAAAACAAATCAAGCTTTGTGTCACTTGTTTGTGTCACTGAAGAGCCTTTGAGTTTCCTTAAAGCAGATTACTGTTCTATAGGTAAGTGCTTTTCAGGATTCTGTGCTTAATTTCCATTAGATTGTCTCAAGACATCTCAAAACCAGTAGTAAAATATCAGAAATCATTACGGCAAGGCATGGCCAGCAAACAACCCTTTCAAATGATGGTTAGGAATCGTGGGCTTGGAAACTGGAAATTTTGGTAAATGTTAACAAAGATAGGACAAACATTCTGGGCCTGGGAGGAGTTAATGTTTTAGGGGGATTTTTTGGTTTTGGGTTTTTTTGGTTGTTTTTTATTTTTTTTTGTTTTGGTTGGTTGGTTTTTGTTGTTGTTTTTGTGGGTTTGGGGTTTTTTGTTGTGTTTTTCTTTTGTTTTTTTCTTTTTTTTTTTTTTTTTTTTTTTTTTTTTTTTTTTTTTTTTTTTCCTCTGGCCCAAAATCTGGGCCTCGGTGTTGTTGGGATCACTTGCAACAGAAGTTTCACTGCATGAGTTCAGCGTTTTGCCCCTGGTGTCTTCCTTCTGTTTAAGCACTCAGGCTGGAATGTGCCAGTATAAGTCCTTGTTTTGATGTCTTGAGTAGGGACAAGTGATGTGTGAGGACAACTTTCTGCCCCTTTGCTGAAGGATAACTTTTACACTGCTTAATTTTGTTTATTTGCAGCTTGCACATGAACAGTTTTTTTTTGCTAATCTGTCTATTCACTCTAGCTCAAAGTCTGGCTTTTCACAACAAAACAAGGGTGTTTTATGCTTCAGGAGAGAGAGAGCAGAGAGAGAGGTTGTGATGCAGATCTGTGCCAGGTGAGAAAAGCAGCTCCCGTTCAGGACAGGGAATTTACAGAAGGCTCCTTGTGGGAAATAGAAAGACAGAAACTTCCACAGAGCCAGGAGGGTTTGATCTGCAGCCTTGGAAGGAGCTTGGATTGATGTAAAAATAAAGTACAGAGACATTAAGTAGAAAAATCATAAACTTATGTCTCTGTAGCTGTAAATAAGAATATGCCTTAAGTAAGTAAAAAACTATATTGATAAGATGGTGAAGGTTTTATAATGTAGGAGTGTGGTTGTATAGGATAAACTAAGAGTTTAGAAATTATAATAGAAGCTGATGTGTGTAAGTGTGACAGAAGCCCATTGGATGAAGGTATCTGCAGTGCAGCAAAATTAAGTAAAGGTGATAGGTCAGAAAAGCAAAATAAACCGTCTATTGGATTAGAAAATTCTATATTGCCTTGTAACAAAGAAATTATGACTACTCTGAGCTAGGGCCTACTGCTTGCTCCTCTAAAATCTCACAGCCTCTGAGACTGATGTTTATCTGAGCAATAAATTGTTCTTAGCCCAAAAATAGCCCCATCCCTTCATTTATTAGGGGTGATAGCTCCTAACACTATGGAAAGCCACAAAGGACCCAGCTGGCCACCTCATGGGTGGAACATTGCAGTGTGACAGCAGCTGGTGCTGCTGGAAGCCCTCAGACAGTGGTGACACCATCCTGGAGCACAGAGGTTCTCCTTTTGGGGCTGATTTTGTCCAGCAGGGAGAGCTGAGTGACGTAGTTGACTGGGCTGGTTTCTCTGGACAAAGCCCCGTGCTTGTGGGTGAAGGTCAGGTACTCCTGGTACTGCCACTTGCACAGTTGTTTCTTCAGCTCAGTTTGAACCTACAGGAAGTTACAAAAAAAGAGAAAATTAAGGCTTAATGAACACTGGAGGTAAAACATGCCCAAAGGTCTGCCTGAGTACTTAGCCCAGATAAGCCAGGATTAAGCCTTAACACATTTTTAGAGGAACTTGATCTCTGTCCTTATTCCTTTTGGAAAAAAAAAAAAAAAAAAAACAACCAAATTTAATTTCAAAAAATCAGGGGATGGCATGCAGAAGTACATTTGGCCACCAGGGCAGGTCACTGGCAATATTTATCACTTTGGTGGCACCTATTCTGCCTTAATTTTCCCTGTTAACCACAAGACACGCTGACAACCCCTGAGTACAATTCATGGGTGGCTCTCTGGATCTTCCAAGAATCAAATAAAATAAGAGGTCATCAAAAGTCATCTATTTCAGAAATGTAAGTTGAAAGTTTTGTTTGGGTGCAATCCCACAGTATGTCTTCTGAAAATTATAATTTCTACCCTGTATTTTTGATATGATTTATAGTCAGGTTATAAGGTATCAAAGTGGATTTCAGAACAGAAAATGCTGAGAGTGGCTTGTGTTCATGGTGAAAGGCTTTTTGGAACCAGTTCTGTTCCAAACAGAAAAGGAAAAAGGAAAAAGGAAAAAGGCTGCTCAGAAGTAAAGCAATATGAATGGTCTGGTTTTGGGATCAAATGCTGGTCCTGTTGAAGTAGAAATGGAGACTAAAGGCTGTGACAGTTATAGGAATCCATCAAAGAATTTGTAAACATTTTCAAAGATATGAAAACAAAAACCTTGAAGGTGGAAGTATTTACTGTATAATTATTGAACATTCATGAAATGTTGATCTGCTGTGGCGTGTTGTGTGCAGATACTGACAATGTATGAACGTTGTGAGTTTATAGCTAGTAAGTGGTGAAAGAATACAGTTCCAGTTGCATCATTTCCTCCACCAATGCAGCATCCCAGCTCTATCCCAGCAAACCCAAAGCCCTCCAGCACTCCTCAGTTTCATCCATACTCATAACACCTGGCCTGGCAGCAGCACAGTCTCTCACATTGTCACAGACACTCAAAGCTAAAGAAACACACACACAGAGAAAATAATAATCAATTTTTATGCTTGCAAGGAACCACAACACATGCACTGCCAAGTGGTCATGAGTGGCCAAGCTGCTCCAGGAGCAGTTATCCCTAAGAAACGTGGAAAAAAGCCAACCCAGCTTCATCTTGGGGCCAGAGATCAGGCTCTGCCTGTCCTGTTTTTAACACCTACTGGATTTCTGTGTTGTGGGGTGCAATATGCAAGCCATTAAAAGGCTGTTGAAGCAATTAAAAGGCTGCTGGCAAGGAGTCTGTGATACAGAAGGCAGGTTGCAAGGAGAGCTTTCTGTATTCACAGCTGAGTCTTGAAGGCAGTCTCTCAGCATGGCCATTATAAATTGTTTTGCTAAGAAACAAATGTATTTTAGGAATTACTCATCCTTGGGTAGGGTTACTTGCACCTTGCACCTCCTTTTAGCCATTCCTGTGAGGTGCTGGAGTGTGTCCAGTGAGGGGCAATGGAGGGATTGGAGAGTAAATCCCATGAGGAGCAGCTGAGGGGCTCAGCCTGGAGAAAAGGAGGCTCAGGGGGGACCTTCTTGGTCTCCACGACTCCCTGAGATGAAGTTGTGGGTGGGAATTGGCCTCTTCTCCCAGAGAACAGGGACAGGAGAAGAGGGAACAGCTTCCAGTTGTTCCAGGGAAGGCTCAGTAGGACACCAGCAGGAATTTCCCCATGGAAAGGGTGCTCAGGCCATGGAAGGGGCTGCCCAGGGAGGTTTGGAGTCCCCATCCCTGGAGGTGACCAAGGAAGGTCTGGAGGTGGCACTCAGTGCTCTGGGCTGGGGGCAAGGTGGGCACTGGGCACAGCTTGGACTTGACAATCTTGGAGGGCTTTTCCAACATTAATAATTCCATGCTCTATGAGAATTGTCCAAGTTTAAGCCACTGCAGAGACTGAGGCACCATTAGTGTGTCATTCTCAACTAATTTATTCACTTTGCTGAGGATGACATGCAGTTTTACATTTTCTCATCAATTTTGATTTGTTCTGTTCCTTTGAGGGAAAGTGCTGGCAAATTCAGTGAGGTTTTTAAATTATAAGCTCACTACGTTCTACTACAGGGAGTTTACCCAAATTCTTCCATTGTTATAAAAATAGGAAATAAAGTATTTGAACAAAAGTCCTGATTGCATGACCAGACCTGGGAAAGGGAAAGGGGAAAAGGGAAAGGGGAAAGGGAGAATGAGGAAAGAGAAAGGAGAAAAAGTAAAGGGAGAAGGGGAAAAAGAAAGAGGAAAGGAGAAAGGAAAGAGAAAAGGGGGAAAGAAAGGGAAGGGGGAAATGAAGAAAGTCACCAGGAGAAAATAAACCTAGAGCAAGTGAGGAGCTCTACAAGTTTTCCATTGAGCTATCATCATGATAGCTATCAAACATAAATCAGGACAAAAGTGCCCTGACAGGAGACTCAGCAACCATTTTTAAAGGGTCATTGCTTTAAAGTTTATTTTGTGTCCTCCTGCCAGAACTGAATGAATACAAATAAAGTCAACAAAGCTACCAAGGGACAAAAAAAGATATGGGGATGTCATGGTTTCAGGAGCAGATCAAAGACAGATGAAAATAGGAAAAGAAATTTAAAAATGAGAGGGAACTGTGAGTTATAAAGGTTTTGATAATCTGATGTACTTGCTACTCACCTCTGCATTTGAGAAGCAATATAGGAGAGCAACAACAAAACCCTAGGACAGGGAGGGCAGGGAGAGAAAAAACATGGATTTAAAATCTGGAATCAATAACAGACATCAAGTTTCATTCTCAGTGTGTGTAAGACAACAAAGAATGCATATTTCCCAGTTTTCTATTGGAGTTCAGGCAGTGTGACACTATTTACTGAGTTTTCATAATAGAATTATATTTCTCAGTGGACGGGTGACATTTTATATTTATTATTGCCCTTGTACAGAAACAAAAAAAGATAAACTTGCTGTTCACTGTATTCTACAAACCAATTCTCCCCTCAGATGAGGCAAGCATGGAAGAGGCATCATTTGCAACACATGTCAATGTGAACAAGTTGTGCTGGGGTACAGGAGAAAGAGGATGGGAAAAGAAATCAGCTGTTGAGTACAAAATGTACCAGACATGGGCCCTGACCCTCTCAAATGCATGTTCTGAGTAGTGGAACAGCAAAATAAACAATGAGATATTAACATGGTTCACTCCTCCTGAAGGGTAAGGGCAGAGCAGGTGGTTATGTACTCTTATTTACCAACCCTCTTATCGTTATTACATGTGAAATCATTTTCAATCAGTTCACCTTAATCCCCAGACTGGTCTTCATGGTGTTTGTCATTGTTATTCAATAAACACAGATGTTTTATTTATTTGGTGATTATTCATACAAAGTCTGACCCAGAGATTTCAAATAATAAGGGAGCAAGCAACAGAAGAGCTCGTGAAGGAGTGAGACGGGATGCGTGCATTGAATTTGGATGCATTAATAAATCCTGCTCTAATAACCAGCCTGAAGTGTGGTGGTACAGACCAAACATCTCAGGGCTGTTAAATTTTTGTCCATCTTACCTGAAATGAGCCCAGGCCCAGCTCGATGTACAGCCGAGCCTCCAGACCTGTGCTCTCTGGGAAAAATGCAAATACAATGTAGTGCACCCCAAAGAGGGGGATCAAAAGTAACGTGGACTTTGCAAGTCTCCTGAAAAAGCAAGAATTGAAGGACAATGCACTGTTAGAAACAGGGAATAAGGAACATAAATTATATATAGGAACATTTTAAAATTCAGAGAACAGCTCCAAATGGAGGCAGCTGCATCCATTTGGATGAAGAAATTTGGAGAAGTTATGGAAAGGTCCTGTGACTGCACTGATGGGATCCCCAGTGATTGTGAGGGGTTTGTAAACAGCCAGGACCAGGCTTGGTTACAGTCTATCCTGTTGCTGCAAAGAATTTATCCTCTTACTGCATCTTTCTCTATGTGGCCATTTGTGTGGACAGGGCTGGGAGCGAGGTGGATTCATCACCTGACATTTGGTGTTTACACTTTCAAGCTTTTGAAGTTTCATACTTTATTATTTTACTTTTCTCTTTGTCCCTGACATATGCACCCCACCCTTTTTGCCCTGAAATAAAAAATGAGATGTGATATTTGAGGTGAAAAAGAAAGTTCACATTGTCATTTCTTCTATTTCTATTAGAAGAGGAGTAGAACATTCTGTTCTCCTGCCCATAAAAAATTTCTTACAGCAGTTAGAGCAGGTCAATCCTAAGAGACCCAGAAATACTTACACAAAGTGGCTTGAATGGCTCCCTCCTCCCTCCTGGGATTTCAATTTATGGACTAGAATCCTGATCACATTAATGAATATAATAAAGTTAATCTGTAAAGACAAGACAAAGTCTTTAAATTTACTACAATCCAGGACATGCCTCCAGTTGATACAAATAACTAAAAATCCCCACTTTTAGGAGCTGCATTGCTATAAACCAATGCTCATCCCTTCTCAGCTCAGATCAATAGCTTTAGAAATAATAATTATATTTCCCACCAAAATATAGTTGTACATAAAATATGGTGACAGTCAAGTTGAATTATTGTAAACCATCTTAATATCATTTTATGGCTGATATTAATGCCTTGTGCTTCTGGTCAGAACTTTAAATTTAGATTTTAAATTTAGATTTTAAAAGGTCTAAAAAAATCCCCCCTGTTCTCATCATTATTTATGACAGGGATTATACCAGATACAGACTTAAAAACCAGATTGCTCCTCCCTATAAATTTGTGGATAAGGGAGATTTTTCTGTCTTAAGTTACAATCATAAGAACTCATTTTAAAAGCACACTAGATAAAATTATCTATATGCAGAAACTCAAAGGAAAATAAAAAAAACCTTACTAATACAGTCAGCAGGATTGGGCCTTTAATGATCCATAACACCACTCCATTTTCATCATCATCCCAACATCTGGAACAACAAACAAAATCAGGTTTTTCATTGGTCCCATGGGAGCTCCCCGTAACACACAAAAGCACTTCTGCCACAGGAAAGGAAAGTGGTGGACACTAAGTTTATATCACTGTCTGAATGTCCCTGGTTTCCCTGTAGTCTTATCTAAAGAAAATTTAATCAGCAAGAATCACAGATTAAAGACCAAAGCAAAGTAAAAAAAAATCATATTTGTATTTTTAGGCTTCTTTCCTACTCTTCTTACCATTCTCAAGTCAACTTCTTATTCAACTCTCCTGAGTTCTGAGCAGGTGGGTATAAAATAGAATATTTTCCAGCTGATGTGAAATGATTTGAAAGCCTTCAGGACAGCTTACAGCAAACAATATTTCTATCAGGAGCTCATGTTAAAAGATACAGATAAAAATAAAGTAAAATAATTGAATGGAAACAAAAGAAGAAATTGCTGGAGTCAATGTTGATTGTTTGGGAAGTTCTCATTTGAAGAGATTAGGGTTAGTTATTTATGGTTGAATTTATACAGAAACAGCAATTTTCTTGAAATACAATTATTTCAAGGACTGGAATTAGGGAACTTAAATGAAATTTCAATAGTTAATATGATATTATCAGGTTTTCTTTTCTTTTATGTATGGACATAAAAATCACAAGACTGAAAAGTATTTTCTCACTTATGTACAAGCTGTAAGAATTAGAGGTACAACTTTGAATCATGAGAGTTTTTCCCCTTACCTTTCCCTGTACACATCTTTTTTCCCCCTCAGAAAAACAGAACACCATAAAAAAAATAGGATTTTTGGTGTTCTTTATCCCAGCTCTGACTTACCCAGTGTTCTGTTGATGGATTCGTGTGAGGACCCAAGCAAACATCACAGCAGTGGGAGCTCCTGAGCAAATCAACAGGAACACAAGAATTGGTTTGAATATCCTGTCCCATGGAATCTTTATTCCAGTAGGTTCACAGTGCAGCAGGTTGGATTAAAGGTCAATTTATGGGTCAGACAATTTTCAATTGCTTTATGAAAGAATTTAATTTGCAGTTCAGGGAAAGGAAAAAAAAAAAGAAAGGAATAAAAGGGCAGGAGAATGAAATCATAACACAGGAGAATAGGGGATGCTGTGAAACCATACTTTCAGAAATAAATGTAAAGAATTACTTGAAGGCTGGGATAGGAACTGCAAGCACTTATGAAGCTGGAGTAAGCATTTGTTTAGCTGGGGCTCTTTTATCTTGTGGATTGTGGCCAGCAAACACCCTTTGTACAGCAGCTGGAAAAGTTCATAATTTTGTCCTAAAGACTCTAATCACCCCAGACCAATCAGTTGATAAGAATTCCATGAAAATTTATCTGAATCCAGTGATTTCTAGCCTTGCTTTATCTGCTCATCCTTCTGCTCATCCTTCTGTCCTTCTACATTTTTGACTGGGGTTTTTTAAGGCCTATAAAGCATAAATTGCTTTTTCTCTCCTCCCGTGGAATTGAATTTCCAAAGACTAAGTGACTTTCAAAGCTGCCACAAAAGGAATTGAATTTCCAAAGACTAAGTGACTTTCAAAGCTGCCACAAAAGGGACTCTAATGTGAAACAGGTGACATTTTCACTGATGAACCTACAGAAATACAGGGAATTTCTTTCTAAGTATCATTTGAGGTGTGTGGGAAGGGCTCAGAATTTGTCCTTCCAAATTTTTGCCTTTTGCTCAACGCCTTTAAGCTGGGACCTTGTTAAATTCAAGTTGGCTTTTTAATTAATGAAAATAAATATTTTCCTGAACATCACCTAAGATGAGAGTTACCCCTGAGGTATCTCTCACCTCCCATTGATTGCAGAAGGAGATGAGGATTACCACATTATTGAGTTGTTTGCTTTCTTATCTCAAGTTGGCCATGATTAATTAAGAGCTGAGAGTCTTCTTTCAGACAACCCTATTTGGAACAGCTCCAAAAAATTTAATTACATTAAACTTTCAAAGCTGCCACAAAAGGAATTGAATTTCCAAAGACTAAGTGACTTTCAAAGCTGCCACAAAAGGGACTCTAATGTGAAACAGGTGACATTTTCACTGATGAACCTACAGAAATACAGGGAATTTCTTTCTAAGTATCATTTGAGGTGTGTGGGAAGGGCTCAGAATTTGTCCTTCCAAATTTTTGCCTTTTGCTCAACGCCTTTAAGCTGGGACCTTGTTAAATTCAAGTTGGCTTTTTAATTAATGAAAATAAATATTTTCCTGAACATCACCTAAGATGAGAGTTACCCCTGAGGTATCTCTCACCTCCCATTGATTGCAGAAGGAGATGAGGATTACCACATTATTGAGTTGTTTGCTTTCTTATCTCAAGTTGGCCATGATTAATTAAGAGCTGAGAGTCTTCTTTCAGACAACCCTATTTGGAACAGCTCCAAAAAATTTAATTACATTAAAAAAAACCTAAAAATCTGAAGGTGAAGGATAAATTAATATTTATTCAGCGTAACTTGGATTTCACTTCTAAGTCAAAAAATGTCATTGTAACTACTCAGTTTGGGTGCTTGCATTTTAGACCAGCCAAGGTGAGACATGGGAATATGTGAGAGTCATAATCAACAATTCTGAGCAGTGAAAGAAATCCTATTTATTTCCCACTCCTATTCTGAGTATCAGAGATAACTTCAATTGCTGTATGACCTCAAAAGATTCCTTAAAGTCAGGAGATCTCTGAAAATAAAAGAAATATATAATTGTTTGATTCCTAGGCCTGGACTGACACGATTTAATATTCATCTGTCAAATTCTGCTTGCAAAAAACAAAAGGCAACTTAGTCATCCAAACTTCTTTAGTCAGTGGAGGAATTCAACATATTTTTAGGATATTATCCAGCCATATCACTCATGAGGCCTGGATTATTCACCACCATGGTGCAAATAACTGAGACATAAAAGTGAATACAATGATGCAGCAGTACTGGATGAACGGGCAACTTCCCTCAGCAAAGTGTCACCTTTGACAGTCTCCTTTCACCTCAGAACACAGATTTCACCCAGTTCTGCAAGCAACCAGAAATACTGAATGGCACGAAGAGGAAGGGAGTACTAACCCCAGCCAGTAAATACGAACCACCACACAAACTTCTTGTTGGAAACAAAGGTCAGCAGCAGCAGGGTTTGCAGGTAGATCCCTTCGATGAGAAGCCAGAAGAAATTGGCTAAAATACTGAACTGGAAGAAGGCCACAGCAGCCTTGCAAGCAACCTGGAAGTGCAGAGGAAGAAAAAACCTTTTAGGTCTTGTTATGGCTGGTTTCTATAGAACTGTAGGCAAAATTCAATGTTGCCACACAAGAATGAAGAAACAACAGAATTTCTGTATGTTTAGGTCTTCATAATTTAAATTAATTTTATTTTAGATTTTTGAAAGGGAAATATTGGGGTTTTTTTTTCTCACAGATTAAATTCTTTTCTGGTAGAAATTGTTAGAGCTTCATCAGAGTCAACAGACCTAAACATCAAAGTTGAGTGCAGCCTTAGCACTTGGTTTATGGGTTTGCATAATACTGTTTGTTTAAAGATTCCAGTTTTAGCAACAGGAGAAATAGGATGAAAATATCTCCCTGATGCCTTCAGGTAAAGAATTAAATGCTCACTCAAGGGTGAGAGGCAGGGGAAGTTCAGTACCGTTGACATGAGGCAGTGGTCCATAGTTTCATCTGCAAACAAAACAGCATCTTTGGTGAAAACAGCAACTGCTCTCAAGATAAAGGAGACAAACAGGTGCATGTGGATGTAATTCCGTGTGCAGTGGAATTTTCTGGCATGGAAAGAGAAAATAAAAATTGTTCTTTGAAAGAAGTTTCTCAGAGTCTCATCAAAAGTCAAACAGGGGTACACAAGACTGCAGACACCTTGCAAAACAATAAATTATCTGTTACTATTTGAGAGTCAGCAAGACAGGAGGGAGCAGAGAAGCCTGTTACCTTTTTCAGCTAATAAAAATTCCAGGCTAATTGTCCTTGCATCACCACACATTTAAAGGAGATGCCAGAAGCAGAGAGTAACTGTGGGAGTCTTGGGCTCGATTGTGATAATACCTCTTAATCATTTTTGATAACTTTTTTTGTTGAAGAAGCTTGCATCAGGCTTTTCAGCCCCTTTTGGGTCAAAGAAAGGACTGCATTGGTGTCAGTCGCATGGTATGGGATGGCTCCAGAGCAGTTGCCCTGACTGCTTTAATCTGATGAGAAGCAGCTGAGGGAGCTGGGAAGGGGCTCAGCCTGGAGAAAAGGAGGCTCAGGGGGGACCTTGTGGCTCTGCACAGCTCCTGACAGGAGGGGACAGCCAGATGGAGCTGGGCTCTTCCCCCAGGTAACAAGGACAGGACAAGAGGAGAAGGCCCCAGGTTGTGGCAGAGGAGGTTGACATTGGATATTAGGGAAAATGTCTTTATGGAAAGGGTTGTCATATAATTACTGGCACAAGCTGCCCAGGAAAGTGGTTGTGATACCTGAAGTTTTAGTTTTCATATTTTCCAGATTCTGTACTGCATTGGTATATATCTCTGAACTTCATATGAAGGGTTAGCAAGTTCTCCTCAGTCCAGTCAGACAAAACAATCCTTTTCCAAGGAGAACCAAGGACACTGCTGCAGCTTCAGGCCCAAAATGTGTAAACAATGGGGAATTAAAGAGAGCAAACTGGGAGGACGGGACTGCATAACCTGAAACTGTAATTGGATAATTAACTCCAATGTGGAAATGGACCAAAACTTATAAAAGTGTGAAAACTTGTGATCCAGCATCCATCTTGGGTCCATCCTGGGTGGAGCCACGGCCAGGCTCTTGTGCTGCCCAAGGTGTATCCTTTGAAGGCATTTTAATAAATCCCTATTGTGTTCCTTTAACACTGTCTAGCCTCTGTTCCAGGGAGCCTCACAAGGCATCAGTTGAGTCCCCAACTCTCTGGGAATTTAAAACACACAGAGCTGAAGTGCTTGGGGGCCTGGGTTAGGGATGGACTTGGCAGTACTGGGTTAATGGTTGGACTTGGTCTTAAATGTCTTTTCCAGCCCAATATTCCTGTGATTCCCTTTGCCTAGACTGCCCTGTGCACATTTTGCCTTGAGCTGAGGGAATCTCCCTCAAGGTTTGGACACATCAGCCTTGTGCTCCTGGGTCCCTCTGTAAGGACCATGAGACTGCCGACCCACTCCAGTCAGGGAGCTGCTCTGTGCTCTGCCTCAACCAAACCCACTTCCTAATAACCAACACCATCAAATGAGGCACTGAAATTTAATTAAATCTCACTTTTATAGCTCTCAGTTATGGAAGCAATGGCCTTTCACAGAGAGAATGGGCAATTTAGGAAAACTCTGGTTCTGGGACATGGGACAATGTTTATGCAGAGTCTGTCCTGCCGTGCACTGTAGGAATAATCAAAAAATGTTTAAAGTTATCTAAAGTTAGGGCATTTCCACTGTATGGTGTCATCAACGAGGTTAACAGAGACTGCCCAGCTTGTTTTAACATCTGCAGGGAAACACTGCAGCACGAGTAGGGAAGGACCCACCACCATCAAAGGAGTTATGTCTTAGAATTATTAGAAAACAACCATTTAAAAAATCCCACAAAACAAAAGCACAGAGGATCTGAGAGAAATTGTCTTTAGGCATGCTGAGAAAAAGCCCATTTGTAGTTACCTGAAGGCAGCAAAGACAATTAGAGCTGTAATGAGCGAAGTCACGGATGCTGCATAGCCAGCGGTGTAGACACGCCAAAACGCAGAATAATAGGATTTCTGTGGGAAAAAGAGACACAGCCCAATGCAGGTGGTCGTGCTGGATGCATCCTGGGGTGCTCATTCCACTGGGACACATTTCCCTCACTGGTCAGTCCCACAATCTCTGTTTTTCATGCTCAAGATCTGTTTCAGGATTTTCCCTCCACCATTAATAAAAGTCATCCTTTTGAGTCTTACTTAACCCTACACAGGAGAGAAGTTTCACACCCCACAGGCTCATCTGACCCCTCTGAGCATGTTCTGCAGGAAAATATTAACTGTGATGTATAACCACCTTTTCTCATGTCAGTATACAAAAACTCTGGAGCACTGAAACGTTCTGGTGGGAGATTTTTGAAGCTGTTACTTTAGACCTGAGCCAAATTCAATAAGCATTGATTTCCATAAAAAGCTGTAGCTGAAAGAGAAATAAAACTCTCAATTTTCAGGTGAGGAAGCTAAA
The DNA here is from genome assembly GCF_017590135.1 of Pyrgilauda ruficollis. NCBI lineage: Eukaryota > Metazoa > Chordata > Aves > Passeriformes > Passeridae > Pyrgilauda > Pyrgilauda ruficollis. The sequence continues at coordinate 1,084,241 of NW_024510321.1, read as the reverse complement.
ACATTGATAGAGTTACATCAGGTTGTGAAGGTAATTAAAAGCCAAGGATATCACCTCACAGTCCTTAATTCTCTGGACAAACAGTTCATTCCTTTCTGTGTACTGTAGCACTGTAAATTCTTTATCATTCACTTGTTTTCAGTTAAGATCTATATCCTAAGAAATCCTAATCCTCTGTCCTAAAAAAAAAAAAAAAAAAAAATAAAGCTTGTTTACTTGCCTTTAACTATGCAAATTTTATTCTGATTCACTACAAGATCACCTAATTATTTAAAATCCCACGACACTAAATTCTCTGAACCCAGGCAAATTTCCTCCTTATAAACCCGGTGGACACTTTGTTCTCTAATTGATCCCAAATCTGTTTATACAAAAGGCTGCAATTCTAGGTTGAGACAACAAATTAGCAATTTTAAATAGATCCATAAAGAGATCTTGTAACCCTGACGTGATAGGAATCATCCTGGTGTTTCTGCAATAGTCCTGATCTTTTATACAGTATTTTCAAAACACAGATGAAAATTAGAAATGAGGTGATTTAATTTAATATAAAGACTTTGAATTATTTTATGTTTTTGTAGGATGGATTAAGAAACAACACTAAGCACAAAAGACATCATAAGTGCTCACTGCACATGCAAAATACAAATAGGTGATTTAATTTAATATAAAAACTTTGAATTATTTTATCTGTTTTTGTGGGATGGATTAAGAAACAACACTAAGCACAAAAGACATCATAAGTGCTCACTGCACATGCAAAATACAAAGCAAGTTGTTCTATTAGGACACAATTGAGATTTTTACTCACTTCCCTATGTGTGCAGTGCAGCAGAGATTGCTGATTTTATCTTCCTTTTGTAGTCAAACATTGTGGATTTGACTGGAATAATAAGCTAAACACAGGCAGAGCACAGACAGCAGCTCTGTGCAGAAATCTGCTATCACTGTGAAATATAAATATAGCTCCTGGCTTGACTTTAGCCTAGACCAGCCAGAAATTATGCCTGGCTTAGCACAATCCAGGGACTGCTTGGAAGAAGCCACCTGGAGAGTGAGTTTAGCCCTGTGGGAGAACCCCATGGGGGCTGGAGATCTGTGCTCCAGAATACACCTCCTTTTATCAATTCTACATCCCTCTGAACTGTTCACATTATTTCCAGCATCTTTCTAGAAGGTTTTTAAGCAGTTATTTAAATTTTCTAAGCATTTATTTAAGCTTTAAAAACATTTCTCTTTCCCCAAAGTGCAAAAGCAGAAATATTCTTATTTATAGAAGGTCACTGAGCTCCAGATATGAACTCCAGTAGGACGAGGAGGAATGTGGAACTTTAAATCATATCAAGATGTGGATGTGAAAGAAATTCTGACTCTTAATTGAGCATGAATTATGATTGTCAGACAGGAAAAATATTCACTTCTTGCTCCACTGAATACCTGAGATAAAGTGGGGAAATAGTGGCATCCAGGAGTTCCCCCCTAAGGATGTGTGCTGCCCACCAGGCTATAAAGTTAAGAAATATTTTCTTCTATGACACAAAGAAAATCTGGAAAAAAATACAAATAGGAGGGATCCAAAGGAATTTTCCCTGAAAAAAATCTCTGAGGACAGGTGGGTAGGACTTCCCTGGGAGATGTGTATGATCAGGATTTACATCACCTCTGTCAGGGAAACAAATCTTAGTTTGGACAGGTGAACTGAGCATGAGTTTAACCAAGAGGAGACTTTTGGATGAAGAGGAAAGTGCTGACTGCTGCTCACTTGCTTTATGTTGAGCCTAATTTGTTAATCAAGTTCTAAGTATACCGACAAGTTTTGTGTTTAGCACTGAGAATGGGTAATTTTCAGATGTGTGGAGCATCCAGCTGCTCAGGAGAGGCTGCTCTGGAGATGTTCAGAAGCAGGAAATGAAAGTCCCACCTGATCCTCAGGTCCTTTACTGGAACCTTCATCAAAGCCACAGGCAATGGTGTATGGTGGGAATGGCTCTGACCAATATTCCTCCTGTGTACAGTTCCTCTGAAGGAAACCTTCAACGGGAAAACACAGCAGAGAATTAATTAGGGGTGCTGCTGCTGCTGTTCTTTAAGTTTTGATGAGTAGCAACAATTTCTTATTACCCCTTTGATTCCTAATTTAGGTACTTAGGGGCTGAGTCATGTTCAGAGAGATTAGCTATAAGAATGACAATATTCTCCACATCTATCCTTTAAAAACTGAGGGACATCTTCTCAGTCATTTCAAGATGCAGTGGGACTTGTGCATTTCATATGGGAAATCAACTGTAAATTCATTCCCTCCACAGAGGAAATTAAATTGTAGATTTACTACATTTTTTGGGATTTTGGGCAAAGCCCTGAGCCATCTTTTCCAGGCTGGGAAAGCTTTATAAGTCCATATAAATTTCATAAGTCCAAGTTTTAATCTTGGTCCTGCTTTGACTGGAGGACTGGACTGGCTGACTTTAGGATGTTCTTTTTAATATTAATTTATGTACAGTTTTATAAATCAGTGATTCTAGGACATATCCCTTTATAAATTTAGCAGCATGGTGCAATTGTCCATTGTATTTACATCAACAAAGGGATTAAATAATTCAGTAGAGCACAACACAGAAGTGTCGATATTGACCCCAAGCCAAGCTGTGTATCTGGATAATTACTGAATGCTGGCTGACATAAGAGCATTGTAAATCAGGAAAATATGAAGGAATCCTCAACTACTAGAATTCATTTAAAACAAAATTTTAAAAAATAGGGATAAGAAGAACAGGAAAAAAAAAAATCTTGCCGTGTGTACTGGTGAATTCTTCAAAAAATCGTGGGCAGGGAATTTTAACCACTTCCCCAAAAGTGGCTCTGGGCCAGCAGGTTAAACCCTTAAAAAAAAATAGGGATAAGAAGAATAGGAAAAAAAAAAAATCTTGCCGTGTGTACTGGTGAATTCTTCAAAAAATCGTGGGCAGGGAATTTTAACCACTTCCCCAAAAGTGGCTCTGGGCCAGCAGGTTAAACCATCCCAATCTCTGGCACATCCTGTAAAAAAAAAAAAGTGCCTCTAAATAAAGAAAATCACGGAGAACATCACACATTTGATCTTCCATAATGAGATTGTCTGTGGCTTTCCCACTCATTCACATGCAAGAAGAGCCACAGCAGGATGTGCAGCTCCACAAATGAAGGAGTGGAGTGTTTTCCTTTTCTCCTTGAATGCATCCTTGCTCACACTTGGTATTCCAGCTGGACTTTCCCCCTCCTTATCTCATGAGAGAATGTACCTGAAATTCAAGCAGACAATCCAAAAGTCAAATCAATTGGAGCTCTTTTCTGTTGTCAAAACAAAAGCCACTGAAATAAAGGTACTGAATAATGATTAGCACTTGAGATTTCTCATTACTCCTTTCTCATTACTTGAGATTCCTCATTACAGAGTCTAACTGAAATGCACCAGACTTAAAATTCAGCCTTAACCTCTTTATTTCATGTTTAAAAATTTCACCTGGCTTAAAGGAAATAAGGGCTGAAGTCCCAGTCTTAGGCAATCAATGGCATTTTTGTGATGGATTTCCCAAGGGATTAAATTCATCCCAAACCAGAACATCTCAGCATTATAATAAACGACCCTCACTGGGAGTGGGTCTGACTGTAGAATTCAAGAGGTTCCCTAAAGCAGAGACTGCTGGCTGATGACACAGGGTGTGCTACTGGCTCTGAATTCCCTAAAAAGGCTTTTCAGGAGTTTCAGTGAATCACAGCTTTGTCACAGCTGCATCACACTGAGACCTCAAGCTGTTGGCAAGTGGGCGTGGGGGCAGCTCAGAAAAATGGCCAGCATGTAAATGTGCCTGAAACAATAAAAAAAAGCATCAGGCTCTAACCAAAACTAATCTCTAGGTAGTCATAAGGGGGGATATAAAGCAGGGGGTTGGGTTGGGAGCTGTTATTTCCTTCCATGGTTCTTCTCTGCGATGGATGACGAGGCAAATCTGAAGTTGTCAAGTTGAAATGTGGAAGCAATACTAGCCTGTAGCTGAGCAAAGTCACTGAGTGACTTACAAAAGGAGAGTCCTGAGAATCTCCCACAGCATTATCCTCACATCACCCTCAGGAGGATGAAATTCCTGGTATACCAAATTTTCCAGGGAAAATAGAGGCCCTCATTCATTAGCTGTAATTTTAATTATGTCAGCTACTCTCTGTTACGTTCCCTTTGGGATCAACAGAAAGAGACAGAGCCTTCCAGAGCTGATTCATCCCAAATATTGTGCCTTCTTCCTGAGGACAGGATGAATCACACCCTGCAAACACCTGGCTCTCACTGATGATTACAGCCTAAACTCAGCTGCTAATTGTCAAATTTATGAAGCCAGGTAATACAGCCCCACTTAGACATGCAGTGGCCCCCACACTTACACTTAGCCCCTGAAGTGGTCCTTCTTAGAAAAGCTCAGCAGATTTGAGGGGCTGGGGCTAAAAATCTATTTTATTTGGCAATGTGGACTTAAAAATTCTATTTGTGTTATCTCCTGTAGGAACAGAACCTGCATGTCTTAAGTCTTAGAAATGATTTATTTCCAGTGATTTATTTCTACAGTTTATAGCAAAGAAACTGCTGAGGGCAGGGGATGAAAGGGAATTTTTCATGCCAAGGTTTTCAAGAGCCTGGTAGTGTCCAAGTCACCCAAGACACCACAAAGGAAAGTGCAGTAGAGGTTGTATCTGTGAATGTTGACACCAGAGATATTTGAGTCTTGTTCAGTAATCCAGGAAGTTTTAGATAGTGAAGGGGGAAAAAAAAAAAAAAAAAAAAAAAAAGGTGGGGGGTTAGGACTTGATTAATTTGACATATTTTACACATCTTCTCCAAAATTAGATGAATTTCACGCTGGGTTCTGCTGGTGGCATTCACTGGACTCTGCTGTGTACAAGAATAATGTGGAACTACTTCAGAGTAAAATCTCTGCCACACAGACTGATTCCAGCACAGATCCTCTGTGACTGCTGAGGTTTGACTCTACAAACTGTGATCCCTCTGTTTGTCTCACTGAGTTCCAGAAAACTGAAACACAAGCAATGGACTTTTACCTATCTTAGTGTAGCTTTATCCTCCGGATAAAATACTTGGAATAAATGAATTTTAAATTAAACTTAAATGATGTTCACAGTTTTTGGATTTCCACATATTTACCAACTGGCCAAAAAATTTTTTGCAAATTTTCCCCAGCTCTAATATTTAATCCCAAACTACATTGAGAAAGGCTGTAAACACCAGAACAGACTTTTCATTAAGCGGAGAATAAAAGGTGGAAAGGGGAGCTTTGAAAAGCTCAGAGAGGACAAGGTTGAAGATTTTTAAAAAGTTTAACAGAACTCTCAGAAATTTTTATTTCTTTTGCTACTAATAGGATTCTAAAACCATGTCATTATTTTTGTGTTGAAGAGGAAGATGCCTGGAATGACATTCTGTAATGCAAGTAACAAACAATTTTTGAAAATGCCTAATTTATACCAGAATTTTTTGTGGTGGGTTACTTTGTGTTCTAGGTGCAAAATGTGTCCAAGAGGTATTTTGGACTTTATTCAAGTCCAAAAGCATGAAAATTGAAGTCCAAAAGTGTAAAAAAAAACTTTATTAAAGTGTGTGTGAGAAATAGCACCAAAATAAAATAAGAAACTACAAGAGGAACATGAAACATGGGAGTGATTGGAAATTCTGCAGAATAACATTAAAGACAAAGGAAATATTTTGGGGTCAGACTCTGATTTTCACCAGGCTGCTAAAGGCAGATTTCCAAATGGTTCCAATAATTCTATCCCAACCAAATGCACGAGGTGTCTTTGTCTCACAATTCCTCTGCAGTGAACAAACATCTTAAAATTCGTGGAACTGAAAAATCTCACTGAGGTGGATTCAAATTTTTCTAAAGAAAGCTGACCAGAATAAAATATGGCTGAATTTTTGAAAGAGTCTGAACGTTATGAAATTCCATGTTGAGTTATTTCAAAGCATGCTTCCAAAACCCCAGGAGAGAACACCTTACACAGCATTCTGAATATATTATATTATAAATATAATAAATATACTATATTATAAATATATTTTACAGGTTTTGTTTGTTGTTCATTTTACTTTTCAAAATTTGTATCACGTGATAGACTTCTGAACACCACCACAATAAATCTTTACAAGCAAATAAATAATGTTTGAAATTGTGAAAATGTAATATTTTGAAGAACTTGGGATTTTCTTTAACCCTTTCTTCTTTTTTCTCCCCCAAAGAATATTTTCACCAGACTGGAATGATTCCCAATGTGACAGAATTTCAGTAGGGTCTTCTGGGGGAGTTTCTTTGGGGTTTTGGATGTAATAAAGAATACTTCAGTGAAGTGAGACATTCCAAGGCAGGGGATGCCCATCAGGAGCTTTACCTTTAAGATCAGGTGAGGCAGATTCGTTGTGTTCCAAGCAGAGAGCCTCCTCTTTGACCACCTGCTGGAATATTTTGCATTCTGGGTGAATTCCCGTAACCTTGACAAGAGAAAGACAAAAAATAAGAAAAAAAAAAAACAAAAAACCAAAACCCAACAACAATAAAAAACCCCAACCAAACAAAAACAAACAAAACCACAAGAAAACCACACAAAAATCCCCAAAACAAACAAACAAATGAGAAAAAAAAACAAAAAACCAAAACCCAACAACAATAAAAAACCCCAACCAAACAAAAAAAAACAAAACCAACCAACCAAAAACAAAAAGAAAAAAAAAAAAAAGGAAGAACTTCTGTGATTATCAGAATGAGAAAAGCCAGTTTGTACCTCATGGTTTATATCTTGAGATCTGTGAATGTGAAATCTCCAGCTGAAGTTGGGTTTCTTTTTTTACAAACAGAACATATACAGCACCTCTTCTCCAGTCTGGATATTTTTATCCCCTTTCCTTTGCAGTTATATTTTCCACAAAACTTAAATGTTCACAGTTTTTGGAACACAGTTCATATATTTACCAACTAGCCAAAGCTGGATGAATCCACCAGCTGTGGGATTATTCACATCAAGTTTTCCAGACTTAAATACAGCCTGACCACAGAAATATTTCCTCTCCATAAACCAACTACAATTAAATAAATTTATTTAAAGAATGCTAGTCTTGGCCATAGTTTAATCTGAATGATTGAAAAATTCTAGAAATGGCTTGTCTGAGGATGTTGCACACACCTTAGACTGAGGAGCTGATTCCATTTTAACAGATGAAGAAATGAGAAAAAATAATTAATGATTTGACTGGGAATCTTAAGGAATATTTTTCTCTTATAGGTAAGGGTACATGTAAGCAGCTAAATGGATTTCTAGACAGCAGCTGTTGATCAGGGTCTAAATTCACCCTCTTAGTCACAGGTATTTAGTCCCATTTATTGCCATGTATTTTGCTTGCCCTCCATCTCCCCCTCCAGAAGGTTTCATGTCCCCCGTAGTCCTGTGTCATCACTCCTGTGATTGTGAGATGTTCTTAATCTTCTAAATTACATCATCATTAATGTTCTTAATTAATGTTCTTAATAACCTACACAACCCCAAAACAGCTTCCTCTGCAAAGGCAAAGAAATTCTGAGAAAGAAACTACATGTCAGTGTCTACACTTGATTTATCTCATCTTTTCCAGTCCTTGGGAATTTCAAGGATGTCTCAGTCCCCCAGTTAGATCTCAAGGATGTAAAATATCCCTCAGATGGAACCCACAGTGCAGAAATGGTTGGTGCTGTTTGGGATGTTAGAAAATATCTCAGCCCTCTTGTGTAGACTCTGAATTAATTTTGCCAGCCCTGTGTAGAAGTATCAAATGCATTATTTGAAATGTCAAATGTGTTATTTGATGTCTCAAATGCTTCTACACCTTTAGGAAACTGAATTAAACTGAGTAAAGAAAGCCACTGAACTGTATTCAGAGAACTGGATACTGGACCAAATATTGGGATATTGAGATCTTCAAGATTTAGGGAGTCTTATATGGAATAGAAGTTCTCTATTTTTTTTGTTCTGGTGCTTGCTTCTTCCTAACCTATGCTATTTAACACAAAGCCAGGGGCTCAGTTAGCAGGGATTTTAATGGAAAAGGATGGAATGAAGACTTTCCAACATGTTTTTGAGGAAGACTGTAGGCCCTTTCAACCTCTAATGACTTTGAAAAGTCAGTGCAGAAGTAAACATCACTTCAATATTGCCTTTTCAATCTCAGAAAACTGATTTATTGGCTTTCAAAATGTTTTCAGTGAGCAGAGCAACCAGGATTTCTTTCAGCTTGCACAGAAATGTTACTGGAAGTTATGCAGACTATTCCATCTCAGTAATAATATCTGCCAAGGGGCAAAAATTAGAGCACAATTTTATCTTTAAAAACCCTTAGAAATTCTGCCTACATTTGGGTTTTGAAGTAGCATAGACAGACTTGTCTCAATTATGAGGCCCCAGAGATGGTTCATGCATGCTAATATTAGAACAGAAAGAGGATTAGGGGCACTGTTTGAAAAGAAGTTAAGACATTGTGCTTTTTCATGCCTTATATTACTCCAGTGGGTAATTCAAAATACATTTTATAAATCAGCATGAGTGACTCTTAAAATAGTACTTTTTGCTCTTCAACTATAGTAACTCAATACTGAAATGAAATTTTTCAGGTATTAATAGGATCCCTGCTCATCACTTTGCATTTAAACAGACATTTCATTTTGCAGTTTGCCCCCATAACAAATGAACTCTCTGAGTAGAAATAACAAAATAATTGCTCCATAAATCTCTCAGTATTTCAGTTCATAAAGGTGGATTCAGCTGGACAGGAAAAATGCCATTCCTCTACTTCCTGGAATTCCTGGATTCTGTTACAGTGATAATTTTATATTTGGAATATTCTAAGGTTTGGTGTTGAAAAGTCATGGCAATTTGAGATGATGCTCTACCATCTACTCTGAGTCCTCTTATGCTAAAAAGCATAACCCAAAATGCAAACAAACCCCAAAATTTGAAATGTCTTAGAAAAAAAGCACTGAGGAGTGGTGGCTTAAATTAACTCCCACCTTGTGCCAGAAAATCCTAGAAACACACAGAATCAGTTCTGAAAAAAATAAAAAAATCAGAGGAGGAAGAGTTATATTTTCTGCAGAAGTCAGTCTGAGACACAGGCAGGTGGAATGAGGGGCACGGAGGGAGTGTGCCAGACTCCTGCTGCTCAAAGCAGGCTGCATCTTCTCTCCCTTGGCAAATCCACACCTGCTGAGCCAGAGCTTCAATCACCATCATTCATCAGAGCTGGTGGAAAAATGGAGTTCTTCATTTGCAATGGCTGGGGAAGCTCACACCCCAGCCCTGGAGAGGTGGTACTGCCTTGGTGTTACACACAAACAGAGGAATTGCTAAAACAGGTCCAGGTAGTGCTGCCTCTGAAATTTATCTGGTGGGAAATCATCACCAGAAAAAAAAATATTTGATGAATTTTTTTTGGAAATCCTGATCCACTGGTAGTGATACCCAGAGTCTGGGCTGCCCAGAGAAGCTGTGGCTGGCTCTGGAAGTGTCCAAGGCCAGGCTGGACAGGGCTTGGAGCACCCTGGGGTAGTGGAAGATGTTGGGGGTGGAACTGGCTGACCTTTAAGGTCCCTTCCAAGCCAGCCCACTCTGGGATTCTTTGATACCCATGGTGGTACTGCAGTAAATCCCACTGACACTCATAGATAGAGCAATTAACCAGCGGCTCAAATTTGTTTCCTTCTGGGTTATGGATTTGGGGTGGGCAGCACTACAACTACAGGAGCCCAGACATGTCATCACAGATCAGTGACATTAAATATTAAATATCACTGACACTTCAGGGTTTAAAAATCAACATCAAGCCCTACTTCAGATGTAACCTGCAGACTATCCCAGCAGAAGCCAAAACAGGGCTGGTGTTATTAATTTATAAACATACAGACTCACTCAAAGTCATCCTACTGTTGGACAGAAAAAAAAATTAAAAAAAAAGGACACAAGATATATATACAAGAAATACAAGAAATACAAGGATATACAAGAAATCAAGAGCAGTGATGATGCTTCAATTCATTGGTTTTCCTCAGGCTTTGAGAAAAAGAAAGACATAAAACCATTGTACAGTTAAAGAAAAGCCTTGTGGGCAGAGCATTACTTGTGATTTGTTGTCTATGGCTTATTTTCTGCTATTAATCTCACAGTGCCTTGAGTGAAAAGTTTTTGCTCTGATCTGCCTGCAAGTGTTGGGTGATGGGCCTTTCTAAAAGAGCAGGAGCTCTGCATTTGGTGCAGGGACATTTTATGGCAATTTGGGAGGCATCTGCTGAAAAGGTGGCTTTTGTAGGAAAAGAGTGGCTCCTGCTCACCATAAAAAAAGGAAAATTTAGGAACCAAAGCAGAGCAGAGCTTTCTGAGGCAGACAAGTCCAGTGTGGCACAGTGTTCACTACAACAGCAAGAGCTGTAGGAGGCTGATTTAAGATGTTATTCCTTGGATCAATATTTCCCTGTATCTCAGCAGTAACCTGGCCTGACTCTCACCAGAAATCACAGTGGGATGCTTTCATTCCAAGATTCACGCATAAAACTTTGAGATTTCAGGAAATATTGTGGACAATCCTCAAGGAATAGAGCTTTGCATTCCCGAGCATCATAACACAAAGGGGTTTTTTTTAGTGGATTGAATGTTACTGACCAGTTTGAGTCCAAGTTCACAGGGGTGTTCTGACTCCTAGTCCTCACCACAAAAACAGTCTTGCTTGGAACACAGTGAACACTAAAAAATTACCTATGACAACCATGAGCATGCCAAAAACCTGAGACACTTTAGAGAGACAGATGCTGGGCTTGCATTTAATTTTAGACTTCATTTTCTTCATATCTTGTAAGGTTATTGCACTGAAATCTTAAGTGGCTTATTCACTGAGAGTAGTATAACATTCTTTTTGATTTCCTCTGTTCCATGATAGTTTATTTATTTCCCCAAATCTGCACAGAAAAATCAAAGTAATGGCACTTGGGGCTTTGATATACTTATGTTGGACAACAGGAAATTTAGCAAGCACTGGGAGGAGTATTTCTAGCAACATCCTCATGCCACACGTAGTGCAATTTAATTAAAAGCAATCTTTCGTGAGAGTCCATTCAAAAATGATGCCCCTAAGCTGCTGTGGGGGTAGAAAAACTGTAATTTAGATGTCACACAAAAGACAGATGTTCACTCATTAAGAAGTCCATTAGCACACTTGGGGAAAAGTAGGGACATTTTCTATGCTCTCTGAAAATTAGGGAAGTGCTTCAAAGCTGGGCACTGAATATATTATTCACCTTTGAAAAGGCAATTCCAGGGGATCAAAGAGCCAGCGCTAACACTCAGTCTTTTTTTGAAAATTAATCAAAGCTCGAAGAATTGGCTGAATTCATTGACAAGATGAGAAGGCTTCAAGAACTTGAAGGCTCTTTCCAGTGATCTGTTTCACTTCCCATGCCCTGCAATCCTAAAGCCTCACAAACAGGTTTTACGTCAAGTACATAAATCATTGACTGAGAATATTCATCACTGTTCTTTCTGCCTCTGCCTCCTCAGCTTACATTCACTCAGATCCCATCTCAGATATGCTCTGAAATTAATCCTGTACTCCCAGTTCCCTCTGTCTGTGCTTCCCCAGCTCCTCTGATATGACTCTGATGCCTGAATATTTTAGTTCTCCCTCACACAGAGTTGTCTGCCATTCCTGTCACACACGGACTCATGCCTTGGAGTGTGGAAACCCAGGGCACTGGGAATATTTCTGTGCCTGCTCTGGGGTGCCCTGACCCCCAGGGGAGCACTGACTCTGATCCTCATCCATGGAGAAAGTTTCCTGGACTTCAAGATAGACCAGAACCCACAAAAGTGTGAAATAGATTATGGAGAGCAGTGTGGGTGTGTCACTTGGTGAGACATTTAGGTTTGGGATTTTTAGTATGTTGTGGATGGAAGCAAGATGGAGAGCACAGGGTGCTGTCCTGGGTTTCTTCTTCATGCTGCTTCTTCCTTCTTCTTCCTGGGTTTGGATGGCATTTTGTACTTGGGCAGAAAAGTCCACATTGGGGCTCTTTGGGATCAGTTATTGGGTTAAAAGGGAAAATAATCTAGGTGTCAGTTCTTAATTGGATAGTTTACTCTTAAAAGACCTTGGAACAAGAGATTGTGGCCATTTTGTGCCTTCTCACGAAAAGCTGCAAAACTCACAATAGTGAGACTGTTTTACTGATAAGGAATAATAAACACCTGAGTAAAACATGAAACTACCATCTTAAGTGCCTTCAATCCAGACCCAGAGAAACTGATATTGGAGGATTAAAACTCACCTGGTATTTTAGAATACAGAAAAGCACAGCAAAGACAACTCCTGCATCCCCATTTTTAAGTGTGGAATTAAGTGTTCGGTTAGTCTTGAAAGTTGGCCAGGATTGCCAAAGACATCAGGCAGGAGAATCAGCATATGCTTTGAAATACACACATTTTTTCAGTGAAATTTTGATGGGCAAGAAGGGCTTTTAGGATGGAGGAAGTCTCATGGAAAAAAGCAAAAAGTTGAAGACAGGCTGAATAACAGACAAAGAAAACCTCAGCCTTTTTCATAAACTTTCTAGTCTGTTGAATGTGTCTCATCTAAACCATTCATCTGCTGAATTCCTTCTTAAAAAGCCAAGTGCCAATTAAAAATCTTTGAGACTGGGGAGTGCAGGACACTGAGGACAATTTTCCTATGTGCTTTGGAGGGGTCTGGGCCCCATCCTGAGCTCCATGAGCTCCTGTCCATTTCATACCACATTCCCAGTCTCTGCCCAAAAACCCTCCTGTCCAAGCCCTGGCCTATGAGTAATTTTTGGATATTTATAATGCCATATGCAGAGTGTTGTGTCCTGTCAGAAAACAAGAAAGAATAAAAAAATAAAGACTTCTTACGCAGTAAAAATAGTCAGCTCAACTGCTCTGAGCTCAGTTGCATCCATTTAGGTTTTTTTCCACCATCCCCAAGCCATGTTTGCCACTTTGGGCTCTGGAGACCCCAGCAGCGACAGAACTCCAGTGCCCAGCCCTAAATTCAGCTCTCACACCAAGTCCTGCCCTCAGCCTCCAGCTCTGACACCATCCTGATCCCAGAAGCTTCCAACCCCCAAGCTAAAGCCTCATTTCCAATCCTTCTCTTCAGATTATTTCACGAGTCTTTTTGGCTGAAAATGACTACCTAGAGGATATTTTCTGCGTTTGTTTTCTGCCTCTAACTCGATTACCTATGGAAGAAGAGAAGCTGAGACACTGATTGCCTCACAGTCATTTAGAGGAACATATTTACATATTTTCAATATTGTTTTCAAGACATTGAAGCAATTCTTGAATGCTCCTCTGTGGATTGGACTGTATTTATATGACTGTGTTTAACTGCATGACCTTACAGAGAACAGCACTTGCTAAACATATTTATCCATTTATATCATTATATTTATTCACTCATAGGTATTCTTTATGAGACAACACAAACAATTTATTTTGTTTATAAATGCTGTGTAATTAGTATTACCTTGAGAAAAATTAATTTATCAGCGCTCTGCTAAATTGGGTAGAGCATTTAATTATTACAAATGCTTGAAGAATAACAGAACACTAATAACTGATCCCCATTTTCTGCATTGCAAGTATCCCTGTAAATTAAAGAGAAATTTCTTCTTTTTGGTATCATTTTTTTGCCTGCAGGAGGGATTCATGTCATCTAATCCCAAAGTCCTGAAACCTGGAAGTCAAAGTCCTACAGCAAGTTCATTTAATTGATCTGTATTCTTGGAGTGCTTCCATCTCTTCCCAGCAATACTGAAGAAGGCTCAATGAGTAGCTTTAGACCAGATTCCTAATTTTAGACAGTTAATTGTAGATGATTAATATAAATTCCCCCATCAAGCCTCCCTTAATGATCAGTGAAAGCAGACAAGCAGCTCCAGGGAAGGATTCCTCCTACTTTGCTCAGACACCTGTTTGAGGACAGTGACTGCCTGTACAGGAGCCTGTCTCCCTTCATTAACTCCCTCCAGGCTTAAAAAAAATTTAAAACACATTATCCCACACATCCAGCCCCCCAAGGAGAGGAATTGAAGGTCTGCAGGGACCAGGCTGATAGAGGAAGCACAAATTAAACACGGAAATGGAGACACACAGGTTTGTTTTACTGGGAGCTCAGCATCTTGCCGTGGGTTTGGATCTCTATGTCCACAATTCTTTATTGTTTTCTTTTATATTTGTTTATAATATTTATTATTATTCAGCACAATACTTTGCTGAAGGGATTGTACAGCTCAGTGGTGACCCACCTGTGTTTCCACTCTCACCTCCATTCATCAGATCAGACCAAAGCCCTTCCCAGAAATGGGAAATGTAGGTGTTTGGAGAGGAAAGCAGTTTAGCACAGCAGGAAGAGCAGTGAAGGCAGAGTCTTTGCTGCTCTTTGTCCTCTTCTTCCTGAGACTCTGCAGTCTTTAAGGCATGAAAAGTCATTTTTAGGCATTTCAGCCTCCTCTGCTCTCTGTTCCTTGTCACTTACCAGTGAATGGTAATTCTTTTATTGTCAAGGACTCTATTCTGCAAGGCACAAATACATCCCTGTGGAGCTGACAGGAGGTAACAGTACCGAGCTCCACAGAGGAAGTTTTCAGGATTAGCCCTCTGCTTTATTTTCATATCTGATTCATTACTTATTTGCAGAATGCATACAGGAATTATTTCTCTGCTCAGACATGAAACAGGAAGGGATTATTTCCTCAGTACATCCTAGGGGTCTCAGGCCTTCCCTGGCCCACTGAACATGCAAGGAGACCTAGACTGAGACACAAACCCCACTGACATTCAGAGCACTGCCTCTCACATGGAGCTGATGTTCATATTTTGAGGCCAAAAGCTGTGTAGATCACGCAGTTTATAGAATTCCTCTTGTTATGGGCACAGCCTGCTGCAATATGCTGCAGTATTAAAATGATGTATGGCAGGCCCCAGATGTGCACAATCCATCACTTTGGATCAGCTCCACTCTGCTGACAGCTGCAAGAATGAGCTGTGCCTCCTTTAGGTGTAAAAAAGGCTGGCCCAGATGCCAAAATCACTTTACCTGCAGCAGTCTAAGCCTTTAGGCTGCCTGGTTTTGCATGGAAGAACAGCATTACACACAATAATAGCTGCACTGGTGAGGTTTGCCTTGCAAGGACCCCCAAGATATCCCTTGTGCATAAATCTGTGTAAATACAGAGGAAATTACAAGATCCAGGGGTTGTGCAGGTGTGAAAATTTACATCCCATCTCCCACTATTTGGACATGAAAGGTCAGGATCAGTCTGTCCTTTAGGCTTTCACAGTTACCCACAGAGGAAGGCAGGCCCTAGAGAAACACCCACTGCATCTGGCTTTCTCAGGACAAGATGGAATGTTTCCTGGGAAGGTGACTCTCTCCTTCCTGACTCCTGCTGAATCCCTGCCCACGCTGAACACTTCACTGTGAAATGAGTAAAGTTTGAATTAACGAGTCCCTGGTAATCACACTCAGAGGAAAGGTTCCAAACTCTTCCCTGAGTCTGACCATTGAGGGCAAAGAAGAGAAATTTCTGAGCTTGGATTTGCAGTAATTTTTGTTAAGCATCCCAGGCAATGCCAGTAGTGGAGTGTGGAGATCAGGGAGGATTGTGCCTGGATTGTGTCCCTGTGCTCATCCATCTTCCCTGGTGTCCAGTGGCACAGGCTCACCTGCTGCCCTCAGTGCACACAGACACGAGACAGTTCATGCTCCCGCTTGGTGATATTAGAAACCTCCAGCTCTGAAAACATCCCTGCCCTCCCAGAGAGGTAACTGTCCCCATCCATCAGCAGGAACTACTCCTTTCTAGCTATCCTTGTCCTGCAAAGTTGCCTTTTTCAGGACAGCTGGGACAGCGACCTGTCCCCTCCTGTCTGTCTAAAGCCCTGCCACAGCCGTTCTGATTTGGGGATGCTCTTCTGTCCTCTGCAAACTGCAGTTCTAAAGAACAGAAAAGTCATTTATTAACAGCATCTTGAGGCTGGAAATTTTTAATGAAAGGAGCTCGGTCAACACATTCACTCAGGGATATTTTTTTTTTCTTTCCTTCCCTCTAACATCTCTGCCTCATTTTATATTTTTCTTCTTAATCTTTCCTTGTTTTTCTTTCTTTCTGCCCGGCTCCCCATTAGGAGAAAAGTTACCCAGCTCCTGCTGACTTTCCCCCACCCCGGCTGCGGTGGGGCAGCAGCAGCGGAGCCATCCAGCTGTGCCCGGGCTCCAGATGTGCGCTCCCCCCGCCCCAGCGGTTCTCACTCACCAGCGGCAGCAGCAGCCAGCGCAAAGTTCGCATCCTCCGCAGCAGCCGCCGGCTCCTGCCGCTGCCTCTGCCTGTTGTGATGCTGCCAAAAGCCGAGGCTCTGCCCGCCCCCACCTGCCCAAGGCCCGCCCCGAGAGCCCCGAAGCTCCCTGAGCATCCCCCCGCGGGATGGGAGCGGAGGGAAAAGGATTCTCCTGTGTGGAATCCCAGAGCACCGGGAATATTCCTCTGTCTGCTCTGGGGTGCCCTGACCCCCAGGGGAGCACTGACTCTGATCCTCATCCATGGAGAAAGTTTCCTTGACTTCAAGATAGACCAGAACCCACAAAAGTGTGAAATAGATTATGGAGAGCAGTGTAGGTGTGTCACCTGGTGAGAAATTTAGGGTTTGGGATTTCAGTATGTTGTGGATGGGAGCAAGATGGAGGGCACAGGGTGCTGTCCTGGGTTTCTTCTTCATGCTGCTTCTTCCTTCTTCTTCCTGGGTTTGGGTGGCATTTTGTACTTGGGCAGAAAAGTCCACAGTGGGGCTCTTTGGGATCAGTTATTGGGTTAAAAGGGAAAATAATCTAGGTGTCAGTTCTTAATTGGATAGTTTAGTCTTAAAAGACCTTGGAACCAGAGATTGTGGCCATTTTGTGCCTTCTGATGAAAAGCTGAACTCTCAAAGTGAGATTGTTTTACTGATAAGAAATAATAAACACCTGAATAAAACATGAAATACTGCCTCAAGTGCCCTCAATCCAGACCCAGAGAAACTGATACCCCGGGGTGTTGGATTCACCTTTGTGCACCTGGCCAGTGCAAAATGATGAACATGTCCCAGAAAAACAAGCAAAGCAGGGAGCTGGGACACTAGTGTGGGTTTTGGGGTGGTTTTGGAAGCAGGAATTCTCTATGCTGCGTTCACCCCTCCTGGTTTTACAAGGATTTGGGTCTGAGTGGGTCTGGCAGTGTGGGATTCCCTTTGGGACTGTCAGAGATGGAGTTTCTGGGTTTTTGCATCCCCATCCTCACAGACGGGAAAGTTTGTGCAATGGCAGAAGTTCCTCCACAACTTGAACAAGATATTTTGGCCCTTGTATCACAAAGGTGTCTTGGGTTCAGGTTTATTTCTTGGTGCTAAGAAAGTTCAAGCTTTTCTTGCCTACAGATTAGATTTTTTGGGGAAAAAAATAAATTTAAGTGTCAGGTTCTTAGGGCCAAGGCACCAGCTCTGGCTTTTGCCCCACTGAATATTGCACCAAGATATCTTCAGGACCTGAGAGAATGAAAATTATGAACATAGCAATTTTCCTTGGTAAGACTGAACTGCTGTTTCATATCCTGTTTATCATTCATTAGTTCCCAGTGGTGTTAAGCACATAAGTTCTGTACAGTGAGAGGAGATTCAGGGCTTGCTTAAGTTACCCCAAAATAGGAATTCAATGCCACTAGAAAAAATACTTATTTCTGCAGCTTTCTCCATAGGTGTACAGCTCTCCTACAAGTCCTGTGTCTGGTTTTCCAGCTCCACCTAAATATTTCAGATATACATATATAACATTTGTAACTAAATTCTCATTTAATCTGCTCTTTTCTATATGTTTGTCTTTCATTACTGCAAAATGGCATCTGATTCCTGACCTGCACAGCCTCAGATGTTACTCCAAAAATCAGATTTGTGAGAAAATAAAGTGATTAAACCTTAGGGGAAAAAAAAAATTAAAGTCTGATTTTGACTCTTTCCCCATCTGTAATGGATAAGTTAAAACTGTGGCCATTTTCACTAGTCAGCAAGGTGGTTCCTGTCACATTGGAATACTTTTTAGGATCCCATTACAAGGCAGGCAACACAGAGTGTCAGGCAGTTCCTACTTCTAATGCAAAGGAAAACGCAGAGTGCAGACCTGTCAAACACCCCCAGGACAGGAACAGTTCACAATCCCTGCTGAACTTTATCCAACCAACTCAAATATCCAAGATCAGAGAATAACAGAATAATTTGGGTCAGGGGATGGAGCTCTGGCCCCAACCCTCTCCTCTCACAACTGAAATTTCACGGTCAGGAATTTGTGTTTCAAAGGGAATTGCTCTCAGGAGCCACACTGTAAACACAAAAATGCCACTGAAAGAACACGTGTGGCATTCCAGCCTCCAATATTTCACCTGGATTCTATTATTTAATGCCTTGAAGGTCACTTAAACGAGGTTTTTTTAGGTCATCACCACCAGCTTGGAGCAAACCCAAGTGTGAACCACTTTTTTTTTTAAATTTTTTTTAATGTAGTTTTTTGCTATGGGTATTTGCAAGCAGTTTTTAGGAGAAGGCATTGCCTGATGGAGCAGACCTGATCTCTCAATATTTGCTTTCTCATACATTTTCTCTCCTCCATCTGCTTTTCCTATCTCATCTCCAGCTGATCAAAAAAGCAGTCCATGTTCCCATCCTTGAGATTTAAATTAATTACCTGGCAATTCCTCTTGTAAGAATATTTTTCCATCCTAATAAGGAAATCAAGCCTGTTTTTATTGGGTTTTTGAAACATCTCACTGTAGTTAATGTTATAAACCTCACCTACATTAAAGTCTCTTATTTCATCACTCTTCTCACATCTCTTCATTATTTTAAACAGATGCTTAAAACCTTATTTAGTCTAAAAACTAATTTCTGTTCATCATATTAATTTGCATTATTCATTTTACTTTTTGCTGTTTCTCTGTATGTACCCAAAGCTCCAATAACAAAAAATGCAGGGAAAAAAATCATACTTATTTCTCATAATATTTTCATATGCTCTGATGCATTTTGCTACATTTTGTCACAAAATAGATTCCTGCCTCCTAAGCTGCCTCTAACTAAGCATTATTATTTTATTTTCTCCAATAATTACAGGATAACTAATCAAAGAATAGAACCACCTTTGTTTTCCTGCTGCTCCACAACATCAGCCTGGGCTCAGAATTCAACAGATGTGCATAAAAACCTCCTCTTGTTAACAACAACAAGCCATTGTGTTGGTATGAAACTTAATCAATGAGGCAACAGACCTGAGATTCCTCCTAATCCCTCTCATGGATATTCTGAATCAATTGGTGCCATTTAATGAAAATTACTTGACATTTGCTGAGCTGCTGAGCACCTTTGTGGAAGCTGGAGAATGGGGTTTCGATACCATATGTTACCTGAAAATGGGTTTTTCATAATAAAAATCTTCCCGAAACACACCTGAATTTCTTCCAGCAGCACTTCAGGCTGGAAAATGGGATGTCTTAGCCCCATGCTGCAGCATGAGCCATCAGCCAGAGCATAAAGGTGAATTTACTGACATTTCTAAACAATCTTGTGACAAATCTGACTAAAGATGCAAAACAAAAAGCCCTGGGATTAGGAGAAGGAGGCTGCAATTACAGAGAGTACATAATTCAGTGCTCAGGCAGAACATGGTGTTACTGAGAAACATATTGTGACTTTAATTAACACCAAAACTTCACGGTCTTTAGGAAAAGGAGGGTATAAAAAAAACGTTGGAGGTTTTATTCCTGACAGTGATCTCTGTGGGGTGTTTCAGACAGAGGGGTGAGAGCAGGGAAATCAAACAACTGAAGGCAAAAGGCCGGCTTTGAGATACTAAAAAGGGATGGCACTAAATATCAGACAGGTGCCTGGAGCTGCATGAGGATAATTTGTCCAGCTGATGTTCTCTGTAAGCCCTCCCTGTGTTATCTCCTCACTGTTTTCCTTGGATAAAACTGACTCCTGCCATGTCCTGGGGCTCTGACTCCGTATGTGCCCATATTCTGTTACTCAGCCTGGCCCCAGGGACACCTGGGACACAAAATAAAGACAAAAATTACAGACCCTTGGATTACATGGATTCTGTCCTACCTGTTTGATCTGTAAATTTAATTTAATCCAAGTATCTGAAGCACTTGGTGAATTTGAAAAACATATCTTGACTTGTACTCGTCTTCCACAAATATATCATTTAACTCCTTTAAAAATAAACTCCTTTAATCTTTTCAGCATTGAAAAAAACAAATCTGTCAGCAATCCCTTCTCTACTTCCATTGTATTTTATTCAAGAATAAGCAAGTTATTTTTCCCAACCTAAGGGAAGTTGCTTTTCCCAGTGACACACAATGAAATCTTCATTCCTATTAATAGTCTCTAAAGAGTTGACAGACCAGCTGTTCCTGTCTCAGAAATTGTTTTATGCATTGTATTATTCATTGGTTTTCTTGCTTTCCTCTGGCCACTTCAACTCAATTTCAATTCTGTTTCTTTTCCAAGAGAAGGAGAACAACCCTGATTTTTATTCACTAAAATGCAGGTTTAAGACTAAGCTTTCTCCCTTCCTAAGGGCAAAGAAAATATTCATGTTTCTCCTAGGTATAGACTGAGCCTATAAAATTCAATTTGGGTAAACAGGAATAAGCTATTTTTAACAACACTGAAGTCTAGTTACTGGTGTATACTAGTCTTTGTTTCTTTTATGTTTAAAAGAGAGAGTCATGGAATTCCAGGATGGTTTGGTGTCTTGGTTTGAAAAGACAGGTGTCTGCCTTCAAGGCAGGAGCCTCCCTTGAAATGGAAAATGTAAATCCCCTCCCTCCAAATTATTATAATTTTAAAATTAAGGGGCTCTCAGGCAAAGATATGGGAATAGGAATAACAGTTATTTACTAGGGAAAAAACCAGAAATGCAGTAATACAAAACAATGCTGCCAGAGTGAGAGCAGGAGCTGAGCCCTGTGGGTCAGGGTGGTGGCACAGTCCCATCCCATGGGGGCTCAGCCCTCCTGCAGTGCCAGCTGTGCTTCTGCTGGAGCAGGGATCCTGCACAAGGCTGCAGTTTTCCTCTGCAGCTCCAGGGCTGCTGGAGATGGGCCTGCTCTTCCTCTGGGAATGCAGGGCAGGAGAAAGCTGCTCCTCTGGGAATGCAGTGGGCAAAGGCTGCTGTGCTGTTCCAGGCTCAGATTGTATCCAGGTAGGAATGCTTGGCTCCTGCCCTGGGCAGAGCATCTCCCCATGGGATGCTGGAATTTGATCAGCCCTGCAGGGACACTCAGTGGCCATGGACAGCAGAGATCTCCTGGAGGGAGGATTGGCTGTGGGAGAGATAAAGAAAAAACTGCCCCATGAACAGAGGAGAACTGCCCCACCTCTGACAGATGGTGACAGAATACACACTCCAGCCACATCTTGCAACCCCATGACATTTGCGTTGGCAGGAATCTTAAAACTGATCTCATTCCACACCCCTGCCATGGTAGGGACACCTCCCACTATCCCAGGCTGCTCTAAGCCCTGTCCAACCTGGCCTTGGACACTTCCAGGGATTCAGGGGCAGCCACAGCTTCTCTGGATACTCTGTGCCAGGGCCTCCCCACCAAAACGACATCTTTTTTCCATACTTTTCCCTGTGATTATCCCAATTTTTCCACTGAGACTGCAGGGGGGACTCACCTCACCCTCCTACAGCAGTACTCGTCTCACCCAATCTCAGACATTAAGAATGTAAATGTGAACTGATTACTCAGGGTTATTTTCACAGTCACAGGCACTGCTGAACGCAATCTGCCTGACATAATTTGGATGTCTATGGAGGACAAGGTAATAATTTCCTCAGGGTGTACTCCTCTCCATCACCATCTCTGAAAGGAGAGAAGGATGAGCGCTCAGCTCTGGATGTTTGCTTGGGGGTGAAATTCCACACACTTCACATGTTGGGTTGTGAATACCTAATGTAGGCTGGGTAAGCTGGAAAAATGAGCACCCACTGTGGTTAATCACCAGTCTAAGGTAATTAGTCAGTTTGCCCTTCATATTCCTGTTAGAACCTCCTTTGTGCTGTGCTGTGGTAGGAGACCCTGTGTCCAAAGCCATCTTTCTCTTTTAGTGACTTCAAAGGCAGGTGTGAGGTGGAGTTTGTTAAAGACACTGGGAAATATAGACATCAGCATGTTGGTGTCCAGATGCAAACTGGATGTTTCAGCTTCCTTTGGGGTCAATAATCACCTAAAAGGGAATCTTTTATCAGTTTAGTCCAATGAATGGTTCTTTAGAGTAGAGATCCTGCATAAATCACACACTTCAAGGCTCAGTTTTTTCCCAATAAGAGGAGACCATAACCAATTAAGATCCTTTATAATATAATATAAAATAAACATCTATATTTTAAGTATTTGCAGTGAGGGGTCAGATGTTAGACCAGGCTTTGCCCCGTGGGACCCAGCAAAGGCACAGGAGGAATGGGCAGGAATTGATGCCCAAGAAATTCCACCTGAACATGAGGAAGAACTTCTTCCCTGTGCAGTGACTGACCCCTGGATTGTCCAGACAGGGCACGGAGTGCCCCTCATTGGAGATATTAAAAAACAATCTGGATGCAACCCTGAGTATCCTGTTCTGGGGGGCCCTGCTGGAGCAGGAACTTGGACCACACACCCCCAGTCTCCATTCCAACCTTCCTCAGTTTGTGATTCCCTGATTCAACACTCTCAGGAGCTGCCAGCTGTGACACAGGGACACTGAAGGCATGGCAGGTGGAGGCTGCCTGGGCAAAGGGAACCAGATTCCTCTGAGGGGAGAAATGAATCAAGCTCTGAAATCAAATAAGATAAATCCCAGCCAGACCAGATATCTGATTTTGGCTGACTTTTCTCATTCATCTTCAGTAAGAGGAATCCCTTGCCATGTGTTTCTCAATGATTAATTGAATTGCAAAGCCTGACTTCCTTTATCAAAACCTATTTTCCTTTCTACCTAAACTCCTTGCCTAAACCTATTGTCCCCACCATCCCAGGCTGTTTTTCCTCAGGACACAGAGCTTCTTGTGTAGTTGTATCATCTGGTGGAAGATTTCTCTTCCTCTATTTAAAGTAAATTCTTTCATTTCACATAGAGAAAAAAAATAGTCTTTTGCTGAGGGAAGATTATAATAAGATCTTTGTTTCTTACTTGTATTTCTGCATATTACAATGAACCACACAACTAAATCTTCCATTATTTAAGGTTGGACTCACAATGAGAAAGCATTTATGTCTGTGACTTTACAAGCACATTGTAATTCCCTTATTAAAGAGCTCAAAACATGTAAAGAATCGCAAAGTTTATCCTTGAGTTTTCTGGGTGTGGTAAAACACCCACTACTAATAGAAAGCCGTTTCTGTGGTGATTTTAAAGACGGATGTCAATACAAACACTACATCAAACTACCCTGGGAAGGAAGGTGATAAAAAAGCAGATTTGTGACAAGAGCTCCTGATCAGGAGATCTGTGGGATCTCCAGAACTTTCCTGTTGGTGGGAAGCCAGAGTGCTGTGCTGCCAAAAATTACGGGAGATCAGTTGTTTCTGTGCCCTCATGTGTTACTCTTCACCTTAACCATAAGGAAATGTGCTCAGCTCTGTTATTGATGAGACAAACCTTTCTCTGAGCAATGAACAGAAGACTCTTTCCTCCACTGTTTTCTCTAAAAAACAACCACAAAGTTCTTGGTGTGTTCCAGTTCTTCCTGTCATTCAACACAACTTTTTTTTTTCATTTCTCCCCTAGAGTCTCAGCTCTGTGGAAATATCCTATTTTGCTCAGTTTAACCCAAACTCCAGACTGCTGAGAAGGACCAACTTCTTAATAGTCATGGGACAGTGTAAATAGAGCCATCTAGGAGGACAATTAGCTAAGGATTGATTGCCTTTTGATTAGCTAAAGATTGCACACAGAGCAAGACTACAAGATGTAAATACTCCAATTTTTTAAAAATACTTGTTATTTAGTGGTTTTATTACCTGTTATTAGTGGTTTTGGCTTGTTAATTTGAGATTTTGTTAATTTTGAGATCTCTTGGTTAATGTAGTAAAGAGTATGGCACGTTTGTTGTTGGTTAATTACTAATGTATTTACTTTTTGTTGTAAGATAGGATTAGGAGAAAGTAGGTTTAAAATTTTAAGAAGGTATAAAGAAAAATGTATTAATAGTAACTAAAAGAGTAATAAGAATTAGAATAAAACTTTTAGAATGTTTCCCTTTTTATATATTTTTCTCACTGATAATGTAGAAAGAAGAAAAGAAAAAAGAAGAAACAAACCTAAAATTTTAGTCAGTTTACTTTTTCATAATAGTCTTAAATTTACTTTGGGAGAGAAGTTTAGTTTACTTAGGGAGAAAATTTTTATGAATAGTAGTAAAACCATGACATTTAAAAAATAATATAAAATATCTAAATAGTAGTAAATACAGACACAAGTCTGATGTATTGACAACCATCATTCCTCACTGATTAATTAATTCATTCCTGATCCTGGAAAGAATGAGGTTCTTCTCTCCTTCCTCAAGTTTTTTGTGGTATATATGTACACGTGAAATTCTCAAGCCGTACTTTTATTTATAATGAAAGAAAAAAGGGGGCATGAAAAATGAAAATTTTTTCATGAGCATTTCCTGGTTTTTATTTTGCCATTTACCAACCTTCATTTTACCATTAGTCCAACCGGATCCTTTATGCGACTGCATTCCTTACAAAAGGAATCCAACACATAAATCCTTTATGTGATCTGCTCACTGGAGACTCATTATTCTGAGTGTTGGCACTTTGTGAAAGAAGAATGAAAGAAAAAGGAAATCATAGCAGGAACCAAAATCTTCCCCACGAGGGAAACTTGGTGAGCTCAAAGCCAAGCACTGCAAGTTGTACATAGGGGAAAATAATTGATTCGATTTCTGAGAGAGCAAAATGTTGTAACTAAAGATTTCTGAGTCAGAACCCTCAAATGAGACAGAATCTTGTCTTACAGGGATGAAACTTTCTTGTAGGTCTTCCAGCTCAAGCTGTGGTCATCAGAGCACTGGTGTTTGCCCGGAAATGTAATTACCTCAGGGAAACAGGAGGTCCATCAGTCTCTGGCATTAAAATCAAAACCAAAACCAGATGGAATTCAACCACAAAGTGGTTTTGGTTTTGTTTTTTAGAGAACAGTGCAATAGCGAGTGTATTACACAATCATAATCAGAGAATGAGTCTACTTCCTGCAGTGTAGTACAATATTGTATTGAATAATGTGAGAAAATTCTTACTGCAAAACCCCAATGAAAATAGCTGGGAGAAAACCACATTGGCCTTAGGACTGATCTGTACTGAAAAACTCACAAACAGAACGTACATAAAAACTAATTCAGGGTCACAACTGATTTACACCCAGGAGAGGAGGAATAAATAAATATTTCATGAAGCACAGACAGGGGAAACTTTGAGATTTAGAGCCTTTGACTATTGAATGATCCTATTGTGTTAAATTCTTTTATTTGTCAAAAATTCCTTTTATATTAAAAGACAGTTTTGTTTGCCTTCCTCTTCTTTCTCTGCCAGTATGTCAAAAACTGTAAGAAAACCTCTGGAATTATAGTAGTCAGGCCAGAAAACATAAACTCATAAATTTCCTATTGAAAAGAGACAATTCCATTTATATTTTTAACAGAGAGTTTTCCGTGCTGAGCAGTTTGTCATTTCTACACATCCACTGATCTCCTTTTCCTGGTAGCTGATTTTGTATAAAGAGATTTTAATTCTCCCAGATGAATTGTTTGGAAAATTGGTGAATAATTCTTGCATAGTGACAAAATAACTGTGACTTGAAACTTCAGGCACGTGGTACCTTTACATGCTCTGATCACACCAACTTTGCTTATGCTTTTGGTTTCCTGGTGCAAAAATTATAGTGAATATTTCAATATCTGGCTTTTGTGTGTGTGTGTGTGTGAGAGAGATAATGAAAGTAGTTATTTCCCTGAGTTTTCTTCTCTCCCAGAGAAAATTGTAAAAAATGAAATCAGAAAACAAGATAACAAAATTGTGAAAAATGAAATCAGAAAACAAGATAACAAAATCCCTGCAATAGTGGTGGTGAAAAAATCCTCTAATCTGTGAGGAGAGTCAAGATTTACACACAGGGCAACTGAAATATCAGAAATTCAGGATGGTGATGGTGCAAACAGATTAAAGAATGAAATCAGACACCATCCTTTACAAATAGCTCCTTTTAGCAGCAGTCAATATCCATTTCTAGGGTCAAATGGATCAGCAGGCATCCAAATGTGACCAGCTCAGCCTAAACCACTGTGCTGAAAGCAAGTGACCAATGGAAACAGGCACAAAACCATTCTCAGATTTGGCCCAGAATATTTTTCAGGAGCTATTGAGCTGCAGATTTGCTGGGAATCAGCCAGGTATTCTTGGAAGGATTGCTGCATGTTTGTGGTGCTCTTTTATCTTTTTGCTACAGCCGCTCTCAGAGTTGTTTTCATGTTCTAAAGCTTTAAAAAGCAGGAAACAAACAAAAAAAAACCTCAAACCCAACAACCAACAAAGCAATGTCTTTTCTCATTTTAAACATTTCAGGACTGGAAGGTTGATTCTGCTATTGAAATAAACGCTCTTGGAGCAATAATGTTTTATTGTAATGACTGCCATTAAGAGACCCTGATTTTTTTTTTTTTCTCTGAGATGTTTTTAAGGGAATAACAACATAACAACACTCCTATTTACACTTGCTGCTGGATCTAATTCTGGCTGGAAGTACTAACAGCAAATCAAATTACACAGAGGTAGAAGGTGGGCGAGGATGAATGAAGAAAGCAACGTGGAGTTTTCCACATTGGCAGTTTATTCCTGGAATTGCTTTTCGGGCAGGGAGATGAATCCTGAAAAGAGCCATGATTACATCCTCGGCCTGAGCACACATCCCCAGAGCTCTTCCTGGAAGCTTCAGCACCTCAATTCAGGTTGAAATGAGGTGATTGGTGGGTTATTTCTGCAGCTCCTATTACAAGAGGTATAAACTATCAGCTGCAAATAAAATTCTCTTCCCAGAGGGATGAAAACAGCTCCCGTGGCCTCTGCTAATTAATAGATGGCAGTGAGCTTGGCTTGGAGGGCTTAAACGTTTCCTCCTAATGCACAGCTTGTTGTTATTATTGTTTCTCCTCCTGACAGGGAAGGCTTATTATAGAGGAAAAACTACTAAAAAGGTAGAATCACCATAATTAAAAAGACATTTCATGGAACACGAGGCAGCAAGAGCGAGATTGTCTTTTTTTTCTGCTGGCTAAATGTGAAAATACTTCATGGCCTGAGGTTCTTTCATACTGGAGGTGAGACAGTGCTGTTGGTTGGGAAGAAAAAGGAAAAGAGTGTCTAAGTCCAGGCACCACAGAACTGAGATTTTTGAAGTGGAGGAGCAGAAATGATTGGTATTTCATCTTGCTGTTGTTTCTTAAAAATGGAAAAGATATTCAGGCTGCCCTGGTTGGGTTTCTTCCCTTCCAACACACCACTGAACCAAAAAACCCCAAACAACAAACGAGTAGGAATAGTGTGCTTAGATTTTATGAAATCTTTATTTTTTAAGTGAAGTTCTTGGAAAATCCCAAATTGCCTGAGGTAACATGGTTAGTATCAACATTATAAAAGAGAAACCATCCCCAAAACCCTCTGTGATGTTTTTGTCACCTTAATTTATCTCCTTATTTCTCTGCACAGCTAGAACAGGTTAAGGAGGAGCCGAATACTGAAAAGTGTTAGAATATAAATGCTACACTTATGTCAACACAGAGGCAAGTCAAGCCCTTGGAGATGTCTTTTGAGCTGAGAAAAGTGCAAGAAAATCAATGATTTATTAGCATTCAGACCTTGATAGAAACCACATGGACAGATTTTAAATCTTCATTAAAATCTTCATTTTCATCATGGAACCCATACAGAAATGTGGGTACACCAAGAAATTTCTGTGTAATGCACATTTATAAACTTGGCAAATGTTTGTACAAAGCCAACTCTTTAAAGGACTGCTGCTGCATAAATTTTAATGAGAATCCCATGACAAATGAAAAAACAACGGATAAAACGAATTCAGAAATAAAAGAATTCTAAATAATGTTTGGGTTTTGTTCTTGGGGTTTCTTTTCTTGTTGGGTTTTTTTTTTTTTTTTCTTTTGTCTGGGTTGGGGTTTTCTTTGAGCAGAGACAATTACCTTACTAAAAAAAAATATATATATAATCAGGTTTTATTGTTGTCTGGGCTTCTGAGAAAGGGTAGAACATCCCCGAAAAGTGTTTGCTCACACTTTGAATCCAACATTTGCAACCAGACTAGCAAGGTGATATCTGGGGAGATGCTCTGTGATCTCTGCATTGCTCATAACTGTGCCTCAAAGTATTAATGTCATTCCCATGGAATATCCAGAGTTAGACCTGAAGGCAGTGGAAATTGGTTATTTCCTCGTGGATCACAAATTCTGGAAGCAGAATGCCACCAGACGAAGGCAGTCTGTAATTATAAATTAAGTGTGCTTTCATTCTCACCCCACTTCCAAAACAATTCTACTCTGTTTTTTAAAATTAGTTAAAAAATTTTCCAAATAGGTGTAACTTTTTTTTTTTCTGCCCAAAATACCATGATTTTACGTGGGTGATTTTTATGAGGTTTTTTTTCCATACAAAAAAGTTTAAATGTTTTACTGAAACCCTCCAAGTCAAAACAAACAAAAAAACCCTATTTCTATAGTGAATCTGATAAAATAATAATTTTTTTCTTTTCCCCAGGCAGCTACATAAAGAATAATTTAAATGCCCAAGGATGAACATCTGGCCTCATTTGAGAATTTTGGGGACATTCTGCCTGGTCTTCAGCTGCTGCTCCAAGAAGACAAAATCTGTGAGCAAAATACAGCTCTGCAAATAATGATGTGGAACATCTGAAAATGAAATCCCTCTGTGAACACTTCAGTGGTTTCATGGAGGACGAAATCTGTGATTTCTGTATATCTGTCTACCCTCAATGGTTTTCCTCTCCAAAAAACTGAAATCCAATGTCCCTCTTCAGTCACTCTTGAGAAAGAGGCAGTCTAGATGAAAAAATAAAAATAAGGTTTTATAGAGTGGAGCATGAACTCTTCACCACTTTTTATAGTGCATGAGACCAACACTTAGAAAACACAGAAATCACATGATAGTTCAAATTTTCTGGCTCATTTTCATTAAAAAATAAAAAAGCCATCACTGTTTCCACTAATCACAGATCTACCTGCATTATTCTGGACCTAAAAGATCTGACCACTGAGTAAAAGGTGATTTTTTTATGCCCTGCTGGCACAGAAAAAGATCACATGGCACTGTTGTATATGTCAGTAAATAAAGCTTTGTCTTTCAACAGTAATTTAGAGTTTGGTCCTCACATTTTCATAATTTTTCTTTGAAATGCAACTCTCTGGAATATATTCTAATGAGCATCTCTAGCCCTTGGAGACATCAATTATCCCTTTCAAAACTCTGGGAAAAAAAAAAATAAAATAAAAGCACCTGTAGTTGCAATGTGCTAACAATACAACCCTTCCCAAAAGACCAAGCCCTTTCCTACCCTTGCTAGCTTCACATCCTGTTGGTTCTTGGCTTCTTTTCTCTGTCAGGTCGGGATTGAAAGTGTTTGAGATGGTATCTCATGTTTAGACTCAGGTGTTTATTATTTCTTATCTATATCACAGTCTTACAAGCTGTGGGTTTTGTAGTATTTCACTGATAAGGTATAACAAGGTGCAAGAGCTACCCACCACCCTAAAACTTCTATCTTGTTTTATATATACTACCATATTCTAAAACTTCAAACTCTAAGTTTTTTACTACATAATATAACACACTTCTAATTAACTACACATCCATAATCCTAGTTTCATCATTCAATTTTAGAAGCTTTCTCTAAAACCTCAGATCTGTAATACTCTCTTATATGTCTATATCTTTCATCACAGAAAATTTAAAATTCTCAGTATCTGAGATTCTTACATCTCAAAGATTTTTCTGGTGGTATTTCCAACTCTTTCCTCTCTCTCTCTCAGCTGTGGGGCACTAGATGGAGCTGCAGACCTGCTGGAGGCTCCGTGCTCCATCCCTCTCCTCCTGCCCGCAGAGGGACCCCGAGCTCTTTACATCTCCCACCAGCCCATCCCAGCCAAAAAATCCCTCTGGGATTTGGAGGCATGGCACAGGCAGCGGCTTTGGTTCAGTCCTTCTGATTTATGGTTGTCCCAAATGGGAATTTTATTTATGTATTTATTTCTTTTTTTTAACTGAGTTTTGAGAAACGTGAATTTTTGGAAGTAGGCAGAGATGGGACGGTCAAAGGTATGCAGCAAAGAGTTTGGGAATGTTTTTGTGCCGTGGTTTAACCAACCTGGCAAATAAGGACAGGTTCTCACCCCCTCCTTCCCCTGAGATGGGGAGAAGAATCAGAGAGTGCAAGCAAGAAAACTCATGGGTGGAAAAAATGATGGTTTAATACCAGGAAAAGCAAAAGTCCCACCCACAAGCAAAGCCAAATGAGGAATTCATTCCCTGCTCCCCATGGGCAGGCAAGGGTTCAGCCCCCCCTGGAAATCAGGGATCCATCAGGTGTAAAAGTAACTTGAAGGCAAACACTATCACTCAAAATTCCCTTTCTCCTTCTCCCCCAGGTCTATATGCTGAGCAATTTATAAGGTGTGGAATATCCCTCAAATCAATTTAAGTTCAGCTGTCCCAGCTGTATCACCTTAAACCTCTTGTGGATGCCAAGCCTCCACTCTGGGTCAGAGACAAGCAGAAAAGGCCTTGATAGTGTCCAACTCAGCCAGAACAAAAACATCCCTGTGTTACCACAGCCCCACAGCACAAAGGAAATGAAATCTGTTTCAGCCAGACCCTATGGAAACCCACGAGCCTATTGAGGAGAAGGCGATGGCAATGCCCT
Source organism: Pyrgilauda ruficollis (assembly GCF_017590135.1). NCBI lineage: Eukaryota > Metazoa > Chordata > Aves > Passeriformes > Passeridae > Pyrgilauda > Pyrgilauda ruficollis. The sequence goes on along the minus strand of NW_024510321.1, from coordinate 1,053,098 downwards.
GGAGAGATGCACGGTAGGCTCTGGGCATTCCCCATAGGATAGAGTGAGGAAAGAGGCTTCTCCCATGGGGCTCTGCAGCACTATGTTAATTAAGGTAATTAAGAGGCTTCTCCCATGGGGCTCTGCAGCACTATGTTAATTTGTCCCAGTTCTGTCCTGTCATTGGCCCGTTGGCCTTCCCTACCCGTTTTACCCTTATACGTTTGTGTTCTAGCGACTTCTCCATTATTTGTCTTCCCATTGGTTTGTGTAACCCCACCCATCCACCCTGGCATTCCCTATTGGTCCCTTCCCTGTGTACTGCCCCCAGCCCTCAGACCATTGGTTCCCTGATGCTCTGCTCCGCCTCCACCTTCCCTGGATTTATACCCTGGACCCTCCTTTGTCTGCGTCGTTAGTCCTTGGCCGCTTTCACTGTTAAACTCTTAGGAGTCCCTGTTGGACCCCAATATACTCTCGTTAGAACCCCATGCCTGGACCCTCCCGTGCCTTCCCAGCCAAGCTGTTCTGTGGGTGTGGGTGTCTGTCTGTCTGTCTGTCTGTCTGTGGGTGGCTCTGCTGGTGCTCTCATGGCTCCTGCCCGTTGGCACAAAATGCTCTCAGGGAAGGTTGTTGGTTGCGTCCACCACGACCACAGACCAACCCAACACCCTGTGCTGAGCACAGCTTTGGGACGCTTTCCCCAGGTCAGGAATGTGGGATGGGAATGCAAAGATGGGATTGCTGAAGTTCACAGAATTCCCAGAATGGCCACGTTGGACGAGACCTTCAAGACCAAGCTGCATTTTCCAGAAGCACAGGAGAGACTGATAGATCTCTCCTCACTGCTCCCCACCCCCAATGTGGCCATGGGGACAGCCCTGAGATGCCATCCCCACACCTCTGATATTCCATTCGCTCTTCTCCCTCAATTTTCAGCAAATTACAGACCCAGCTCATGTGGTCTAACGCTGACCCTCAGTTCCTTCACTTGTGCACAAGGTCTCCTGAAATTCCAGATGCTCTCCCTGACAAATCCCAGAACTGTCCCAGAACCATCCCAGATCTGTCCCAGTCCAAACCAAAATGTTTCGCTGATAGTGGCTGCTCATCATTTCTAGACTTCCTGGCATATAGTTAAGGGAACTCGATAGGAGATGGAGCAGCTTCACCAAGGGATCCACAAGGTGATCAGAGCTGTCAGGTACCATCCTAATAACACCATGCATGGTGATAATAGTTTCCAAAATTATGATTCTGCAGCAATTTAAAAAGTATATTTCCCATTTCCAAGGTAAATTGAGCAGATGCACTTTCTCCTTATCAGCATGGGATTAGATTTAATGTCCCCAGCAATGCATATACCTTGTATAGATCATTATTTAGAATTTAAGTTATATAAAATATCTCTCTCTGCATTTTTATCCAATATTAGACACGCATTAGTTCATATTTGCCTTTCCTTGAAGATAAATTCTGCCATGTTTGCTGCCTATTCAGTCACTAATTAGTTAAGAGAATTAATTGACTCTACTGCTCTATCACTCTCCAAAGCCAGACAAACATGACAGCTCTTGGGGAAAAACTGGTTTTTCTTTTGATCTTTATTCAGAGTGATTCCAGTTTAATTTTTGGATTAATGTGGAGGAATCCTCCTTTTGTAGTGCTCAGGCCATTTTTTTTTTCCTCTGAGTTCATCTGCAACAGGAGCCTGCCTTGATGAGGTCTGGCTTTGAAAAGGGCAGATTTGTGAGCAGCTGCCTCACGTGTCCATGGTCTGCTTTGTGGCTGATGGCAGCATGAAAACCTGACCTTGGCCAGCAGCAGGATTGCTTCTGGATTTAATGGAGCAAAGCCTGGGAAGGGAGGTGGCACCTTTCATTAGAGTGGCAGAAACGAGGGGGAAAAGCAAAACACAATCTTTCTTTCATGTCTGGGAAAGCAGAAGCACAATATCCAGCTAAACTGGGCTTGGGGAACTGTTCCATGTTTAATTTAGTGCTGATCAGGGAGAACATAAGTAAAAAGGAGACCTTGGGAAAAGGGAAAAATCATTATTTGATGTGTAAATATTTCTTTATTTATTTGCTGATTAATTAAATGTCTGGAATTTAATTTCCCCCCTAAAAAGCTTTATTTTTTGTTATCTATATGGGACAGATGATGTCATTAATCTATTTAAATCAGCCCAACTTTGGTCTCCAGGCTGGGCCACCAGGGCTGGTTTGTACCAATCCAAGTGGTATTTAAATTCCTGGGATGGAAAGTCCTTTGGAAATAATGAATCCTAGAAACAAAGGTTGTATAGGGAAAAGAAGAAGGAAAGGAGAAAGGAAAGGTGAGAAGGAAAGGAAAGGAAAGGAAAGGAAAGGAAAGGAAAGGAAAGGAAAGGAAAGGAAAGGAAAGGAAAGGAAAGGAAAGGAAAGGAAAGGAAAGGGGAAAAGGTCTTTCTGTGTGAGTTTTTTTGTGGGTTTTTTTCTGTTTGTGTGTGGATGGAGATCTTGTCTGTCTTTGGGACCCTTCACCAAATCCTTTAACCTAATAATCCTGGCTAATATTTGGAGGCTCTTTGATCTCCCTTAAACAGCAGGGAACTTTATTTCCTTGGGAACAGTTTTTCTCTTGGAGCTGTCTGAACATTAAATAGCAAAAGCCCAACTCTGAGCAGTCAGTCCAGCAGCGAGTTCATTTTATCAGGCTAATTAAAGGAACAGTTTAATAAGCTCACACAGGACATGCTCAGAATGCAAGGATGCTGCAGTCTGTGGGGAGAGGAGTCCATCAAAGGAGTTCTTCAGGAGGGAATATGGCTTGGTTTGTTACAACTCTGATGGCACATTTCTGCCCTGAGTGGTGACTCTTTCCTTTAAACCTTCCTTCAGAATGCTTTGGATATCTTTCATTTAGCTGCTCGCTGCTGAAGTAGGAAAATATCCTGTGTCAGGAGCTTTTCCTCCTCATTAAAAAGTGATTTTTGCTTTAATGCAGAGTGACCACTGATGGCAGAGGGAGCAGAATTCAGGCTCCTAATTGCGAGAATCCCACGCTGTGACAAGCAGTGGTTTTGCTTGCAAGCAAGGGTGGGTGTTTCAGTCCTGGGGGGAGGAGGGGGCTGGCAGAGGATGGTGCTGAGACAGAGCTCAAGCTGATGAGCTGAATCCATAAACCAGCACAGCTGATTAAAAACAGACTTTAAGTCTTGATCTGTAATTTTCCTTTAATTTTGTAGAGCTTGCTATGAGATGTTTCTGCTCAGCCATTATCATTTTGATGCTTCTTTTTCTTAAGTGAAAGCAATTTTGAAATTTTGTTGGTATTTTTTTCTCTGCCTTCACATCTCCCTCGTGTTTTCAGAAAGCTGGTATTTTTTATGGGGATGTAATACTTCTTACTCTTTGATATAGGATCACAGAATTCTTTGGGTTGAAGGGACCTTAAAACTCATCTTGTTCCACCCCATAAGCAAGGACACCTGCCACTATCCCAGGCTGCTCATAATTAGGGATTATTTATAATTTTTTTTCCAAAATAATCCTAATTACACTTTGATTTTGAGAAGTAGAATGTGAAAGCAGAATTAATGCACATGTCAGCCCTTACTGACAGGGAAGGGGCTGATCTCCCCCTCAGCCCCAGGCAGTATTTGTCCTCAGTGCTTTGATGCTTCTTTCACAGGAGCCAACAATTATTTTATCTCCAGATGTTGACAGACCTCGAGTCCAGCATGTGAAGTGCCACCAAGCAGCTTTTTGCTGCTGTCATAAAACAAGATGTGCATTTCTTCAGTCCTGCAGGATAAATCTCAACGAAAGACACAAAGCAACATCAGATACGTTTTTAGAACAACACCAAAAGTGCCCTGCATATTACAACTGGGCAGTTTAAAACCATTCCCCTTTGTCCTACTGGCAAAAATAAGTTAAGTCTTGACACTGGGGAATTTTCAGAATAATCATTTTCATCCCCGGAAGTATCCAAGGCCAGGCTGGATGGGGCTGGGGGAAACTTGGGACAATGGAAGGTTTCCCTGCCCAGGGCAGGGGGTGCAACAAAATGATCTTTAAGGTTCTTCCCAACCCAAAGCATTCTATAATTCTAAAATAAAGATATCTTAATGATATTAAGGAAATATTAGTCCTAGCAATGTGTGTCTGTCTCCCAGTGAGGGTGAAGGAGGAACAGCAATGATTTCCATCCCATCACTGCAGTATGGACACTCTGTTTAATTCAGTAGATTAAAACCAAGCAGCCTTCAGCAGACATCCACCACTCCCTGCTGCAGCTCAGCCCCACATCCAGCTTTGGCATTTAGATCCCTCAGCTTGCTCTTTTAGTCAAGGAAGTGGTCTTTGCTCTCCCTGAGCTTCTAAATCTGTTAAATTCTTTTTTTTTATTAACTTGCTCCATTTCCAGATCTTCATGAGTGTTTTTTCCCCCTCCAGTTGCATTTACATCTCTGACCCAGGGATCTCCCACTTGCAGCCCTCCTCAGGCATTTCTAATCTGTCCTAGCCAGAGGTTGTGCTTGTTCCCTTCCAGGTTTGAACAAGGGTCAGGGATGATTAGCGTGTTGCAGTCCCAAGAATGGATTAATTATTGTATATTCCCCTTTACCTCCTCAACAATAGTACAAAGGTGCTTCTTTACAGGCAGACCTTTGCTGTAGTCAGGTTTTTGAGTGTTTGCTTCGTTATTCTTTGCCTTTCCACCCCCCAGAGTATCTGCTATAGTAAATATTGGATATGAGAGCAAAACCTGCATGAATCTCAGGACGATCCCTAAGGATACACAGGACTCTGACCTTGGACAGGTAAAGTTTAGAGGAACCAGTTTGGAGCCTGGATTTGACTTTGACATCTCTCTTAAAGGACTTTCTTAGCCCTGCTAAGATCACAGCACATTATTTACTTGTTTTTTTCCTATATTTTGTGTCCTCTTGGAGAAAACCACTTTTTTTCCTGAGGAGAAAAAAAAAAAAAAGAAAAAAAAGTAACTGCAGGATTTAAAATGTTGATGATGAAAACTCCTGCAGCTGAATTGTTCCAGCCACAGGGTCAGAGGGCACATAGAAAAAAAAAAACTGAGCAATGCTCTATTTTCATCAAATGGTGTTTCACTGACAGCTTCTGCAGAGAAAAACAAGCCTGAAGGAAGCTTTTCTGAGGCTGAGAACAATTAATAAAGAATACAAAGCTGGCATTTGGGGCCCTGGAATTATGGGCACATTTCCTGTTAAATTGGCACATTAAATATCCCAGGTGAAGGCCTCACCTGGCCTGCAAGTCCTTGTGGCTTGCCTCTAAAACTCTGAATTTTAAAACTCTGAAACCTCTCCTCTAAATTTTATTTAACTTTTTTTTCTATTTATTTCTGCCATTTTTTATTTATCTGAATAAATAAATGCTTAAATCGGGTAGTGGAAAGGGCAGCAACAGATTGGAATGAGGTAGTCTTTAAAATCCCTTCCAACCCAAACACAAACCTTCAAGCCTGGCTTTTTTTTTAAACCTAGTTAGTTTTTTCCCTTTAGTTTTAACTTTTTAATGTTACAAATCAGAAGCTGCATGTCCTTTCCTATTCCACTTTGTCTTTCTTTTTAATATTGCTGCAGATACTGGCATTCATTCAATTAACCCAAACTCAATTTGATCTTACTAGATTGATTTTTCTGTTAACTGCATGGAACACTGGGAAAATATTTGTAGAGCTAAAATAGATCTACAGGGGCTTGCTGGAATATCCATACAATCTTCATGTAGTTTATCAGAACTGTCAGTTCTTCTTATCTAATTCTGACACTTACATGACCTCATTATTGAGAGATCTGAGCATTTCAGGCTTTTTTTATTTATCTTGACAGCTTCTATAAGGGATGGGGACATAATATTATCCCTCTTCTACAGTTGGCTGAAACCCATGAGAACAAATCTGGATTTATTAATTTCTTTTAAGGAATGTTGAACCTGCTGTGTTTCTGTGACTCAGCTATTTAGAGACCACAGGGCAATTAAGAAGCAGATTCTTAAAGGTAACTGGATTTTTAAAAGATACAACAGTGAAACAAGTGGAATTTGCTGGAAATAAGTTTCTAATCCTGGGGATTTTTTTTTTTAAAAGGATATTTTGGAAATGGGGTTTAATAATTTTAATCATTTTAATAATTTTGACTCTGGTCTTATAAAACTGCATAAGGAAGCACTGCATATTCACTGATTTCCAGAGAATATTGTCTGCAATTACTTTAAAACTTCAACTTCTGCTCCATAAAAATTAAACAAAATTATGAGAACATCTGGAACACTTATTACAGTTTTTGGGGTTATTAGACTGCTTCCAACAAATAAAAAAAAAAAAAAAAAAAAAGGCAACTGTGTTGACTTGCTCTCCTAAACGGTAATTTTGTGTCAAACAGCAATGAGGTGACACATGGATGAGAAGGAAGCTTTCGTTGCTATTTCTGTTTTGAGAGTGGACATCAGACCTTTCTCTCTGTGCCTGTTTCACCCACGTGCAGCCGTGGCTGTTCAGTCCTTGATCAAACAGAAACAGGATTTTCAGCAGTGCCTGTCTCAGAAAACACTGATTTTTATCTATTTAAAGCTGTTTATTGCTGCCCCTATGGTGCTCAGCACACTTCTTCTCTAATATCTCACCTTAATTAGTGATTTTTAGCCTGAAAATTCCTCTTTCTTGCTGTGTGTTTGCAGTGGCTGCACAATGAAGTGCAAATGAAGTTTAAATGTCTCCTGCAAGTTGTCGGCATTTTGGGGTTAATGGTGGAGGTTTAATCTGCTGCTTTATTCCTAAAAAGAAACTTTTCTACACATTACTCTTTTTTTACTCTGTTACAAAAATTGCTTAGGGGGAACCTTATAATTTTGAGAAAATTGAGCCTCCGCAGCTGCTGGAGCTGACAGTGTCTGACAAATCCTTTTCCTCTGGGGTTGTGTCAATTATGTTGTTACAGAACATGCTGAGCCTGGATCCCTCCCAGGTTTTTTTTGCTTTTTTTTTGACACATTTCTAGGAGTTGTCATTTGCAGTGATGGATGGAAGGGTTGCATTCAGGCAGCACTTTCTATAGAAAGTTGTGCTTTTTGGAGAAAGATCAGTGTTTAATTGCAGGTTGGAACCATTAAAGCTTTTTCTATTAAGTGATCTAATAATGGGATAAAGAGGCCTTTTAAAATCTCTAGCTCTTGGGGTTGCTGCATTAAATAAAGTTTCAGAAAGCTACAGTGCTTTTTTCCACTCTGAACAGACTTAATTCTTCTGGTTTTGTCTCTCTTTTATTTTTTATTTATTTTGATGCTTTGTGCAGGCTGAGCTAGAACAGAGACTGGACAGAGCTAAAGAACAAAGCAGGGATTGATTCCACGGATCTCCTCCATGGATCCACCTTGGGCAGCACAAGAGCCCAGCCAGGGCTGCACCCAAGATGAACCCAAATGGCCCCAAAATGCACGAGCGCTCACGGGGTCTCTCCCTGGGATCAGCTCTGCTCCATGTGCACATTGCAGTTCAGTGTCCAATTCCAGCTCAGCCCCTGCACTCCCATCCTGCTTGTTTTTCTCTCTCCAGCCCACGGGGTTTGTGCTCCTGGGCTGAGATTTGGATCATTTGTCCTTGGTGCCCAGCTGGAGCAGGAATTGTTTTGTCTCCCTGCTCTGTGCACAGAGCTCACCATGCCCTGATGTGAAGCCCAGACCCACACACTAAAGCAGCACAGAACCTGAAAAATATAAACTCCAAAACCTGAGGCATCAATTTTATTTTTATTAATGGTTTCTTTTTCTATCATACTTTCTTGTTTTTCAATTTGGATTTCTGTAGCTGATAATATTCTGATTAAACATATTCTGTGTAATATTCTGAGTATCTGTGTAACTGCACAGGACTTGATCCCATCTATACCTTTAATTTTATTTGGCTTCCTCTGGTTTTTGGGGGGAGTTGGAGGTTGGGATCAGAAAGATCCATCAGTTCTGAAATCAAATCTCACATTTTCAGCCTAGCAAACTCTTCAGCACCAGGGCAGATTTCATTACCCATGCAGCTGAATTATTATATTTTTAATATGGTTTTGGCCGCACATTTTAATCAATCCCTGGATTTGTTCACATCAATTAGCAAAAGGCATTGGTGATTTTCAAGAAGCAGTTTGGATAATTTCCTGATGGGAAGGAATGGATTTGTCCCATTTTAGGTACAATACAGATGGGGCCAGGGAGTCTTAAGATCCATCAGCTCAACACAGACTCCAGGAACCTCCAGAGAAGAGATTTTAGGATTGATGACTTCAGACTGTCACAGGTGTCTCCACCAAGGCTCATGTTGACTTCACAGTCCATGGGGAGAAGAGAGCACTTTTCCCACTCTCTGCTGACTTATTTTGAACTTCTACAGTAGGATGAGTGAAAAAAAAAACCAAAAAAAAAAAAACCAAAAAAAACCAAAAAAAAACATGTGAGAAGTTCTACAGACACCCATAGAGTTGGAAGGGACCCATCAGAGGTGCTGCTGTGGAGTCTCACACTTCCCACCTAGGGTCTGGAGTTGTTTGTGTGACACAAAACACAGCCAAAAAGTTTGTTTCACAACACCATTTGGGAAGTTAAGGAGAACTTTGGGAATTGTGAATGTTCCTGGTGCTGCCTTCTGCTTGGAATTGAAACTGCTGTGTTTAGAGAGGTATTTCCTCAAAAACTGCTCCATTCAGAACATCAACCAGTTTGGATTGGGAAGAAGTAAGAACCCACCTTTGTTAAATGGATTTTCTGAGTCTGCTTTAAGTTTGGCAGCAGTCTCAGGTATTTTATTCCTTCTGCAGCTCTAATTGTTACAAAACATACACAACACAGGACCCCAGGCCACCAGAGTGAAGACAATCTCCAGCAAAACCTCAGGAAGCAAATAAAAATTATTGCAAAGTGTGCTGTGGTTGGATACAATCTTGCACTGCAGTTATTTGTCATCTCTGCATGCAATTACCTTTTTCCTGTGACCTTTTCTATTCATTAAGAACTAAAATTTCCTTAGTTTGCCCCCTTTGAAAATTCCTGTTAAGTGCAGAAATATTAAATCCAAAATTTAATTTCTTGGCATCTTTTCTAACCACAACTGTGAGAGCTCTGCAGCTTCTCATGGTGTTTCCAGTTGGACTTTAATTTTCCCTCCTTGGTCCAAAGAAAAAGTCACAAAAATTAAGTGCTCCTACTCACAGTTAATATTTGGAATGCTAAAGCATGACAAATTGGTGAGAAAACTGAATATGACATTCATCTAAAGTTCTGTCAATCAAACAAAAAGCCAGATGTTTCCAAAAACCAACATTTAATGCTCCTGTTCCTGTGGATAAAGGAACGTCTACCTTAAAAGTAACAGTCCAGGACTCTTGAGAAATTTCATATCAATTTTTCTTGGCTTACAGCAATTTTTCCTGTGACATTTGCAGTATTACCAACCTTGGTGAACCTGACTCAGTGTTTTCCTTCTGGTTTTAAACCTTCCTCATCAGGAAAGGCTTTTAACACAAAGACCTCTTCAGCTCCTCTGTTACCTTACCAAGGACACAACACATTATCTGCACCACAAATTATCCCAGGAATTTTTATAAAAGTCTCCATCCTGCTGTGGATTGGGATACAAAGCTGGGAAAGTTTAATTAAGGCAGAAGATGTGCCTTTAACCATATAAACACACACCCTTCTGATCTCTGGGGACACCCATAAAGGGAGGATATTCAGGCTGGATTATCCACTAAATCCCATAATCAGTGCTGCACATCCTCCCTCCTGATGCTCTTGCACAGGCATCTGCTGGAGCTGTTGAACACAAGACATGGCAAAGAAAGAATCAGAAGAAACAAATGTAATTTTTTTTCCCCACAGTCATATTTATTACAAAGTAGGTAAACAGATATGGGTTGTCCAAAAATTTCCACAGTCTTTCATACAACAAAAAACTGGACCCTGCACAGAAATCATTTCATTTTACCAATTTATCTGGCAATATTTACAGATAATAAATGTAAGATTCAATCATTATAGTGACTGATAGGAGCCAGGAAACTACACATGGCTTGAATGGGCCAAAAAGGGCCATTTCAAGTAAAACTGGATAATTTATAGCCCACCTCTTTGGTGGAGGGAGTTTATAAATCTGTAGTGGGAATTGGCTTGTGGTAACCCTGTTTGCCTCCTAGGATCCATCAATGCAAGATAATTCCAGTGTGGGTGTGGGTGAGGAAAGATCTGGTTTTCTCCAAGTTTACTCCAAGCAGAGTTAGAATCAAGGTTCTCCCTTCTCCTTGAGAAATTTGTCCTCAGTAAATCCCAGTAAATGTTCATTAACTCCTTAATTCCTGCCGGCAACCTGAGTCTTCCTGTTCTGGGCGTTTTAGGACGTTGGAGATTTGAGCGTGGTCTGTAACATGTCCATAACTTATAGATCTAGTGAGGGAAGCTCTTTGATGAAGTAAATTGGATTGAAATGTTGAGATTCCTCTCATTTGGCTTTAGGCATCTGCAGTTGGTAGCTCAGCTGCTCCTTTCTTTCCCTTCATGGGAAGAAAGGAGCACTCCCAGGGTGGTTCATCGTGGCCTTTTGGATGCTCTCTCACATGAATTGCGCCAGAGACTTCACTGATGGGGCTGATTCAATCTCATTGAAGAGGTACAGGGTCAAAAACTAAATTTATTTGCATTTAGTCAAATGATTTTACTTTTTAATTCTTCATACCCATGAAAAAATGAAGGGAAATGATGCTGCTGCTGCATCCATGTTCATGGACACGTTGGTTCAACCATGCTGGAATTTAGGGAACACAATTTCAGCCCTTTGCACTCAGAATTTTATTTTAGTTTTGCTCCCCAAGTGAATGCTATGATTATTAGTCTGGAAATGATTCTCTAGGATGACATTTTTAAAAGAAAATTCAGCCTGCATCTTGAAAACTCTATTTTTTTAATTTTTTTTTTTTGGTGTGGAAATAGTTTTATATAATTCTGCCTTTACCAAAAGAGATGTCTGGGAAGGGCATGAGGGACCCTGGTTATCTTACTCAGCAATTGCTTTTATAAAGCTCCAATAGAGATATTCTAAGTATTTATCTGCATTAACCTGCTGTGCATTTGGACACCATAGGGACAGAGCTGATCCAGTCAAGATTTTTATTTTGCTTCAGTGCTGGAAGTGTCTCAGACTCTGGGCTGCCAGGGAGCTGATGTTGATTGTTTTATAGTACAGAATTATTAAATGAGCATTAGAACCCCCAAGTTACCACTGCTGGTATTTGTTTAGCTGATGTTTGCTCTGTAGGAGACTTAGAGCCAGACCTTGAGTAACCACAAATTGGTGTTTCTCCATTCAATTCTTAATTCTGTTTGCAAATTGACATGACCATTTAGCCTGTTAATTGATTCTTCCCTACATCAGTTACTGCTTAAACCAATGTTTATGTAGCAGCACTGAGTCAGCCAGGCTTCATTTAGAGCTGAAATGTTTGGCTAATTGAAGTTTTTTTTCTGTTTGTTTTTTTCTCATAGTTATAGTTTACATATTTAAAGAAATAATAAAAGCTCCATGTGGCCATTTCTCTATCAATTATTTCATGCACCTAACCTGTCTTAGAAAACATTGATACCTACAGGTGTGACAGATGGTGAGGCAAAAATCCATTCCTGAAGAACCTTTGGAAATACTGCTTGGTATCAAACTGTGCTGATCCTTGTGGATCCCTTCTGATCATATTCTGTGACTCCTATTTCTCAAGCAATGACTGCCCAATTAACTAACTAAAACCCCAAATTAATCCCTGTAAGTAGCAAGTAGATGTTGCATAATCAAAAAAAAAAAAAATCTGATTGACAATAATTTAGTGTTTTGGAAAAGACAGACAAGGGGAGAGAGGATATAAGAGATTTATTATTCCTTATCAAGCTTGCAGCCTAATTTTACTGATCAGAAGAAGATGTTGCAAATCATCTGATTGCAGTTTCTGCCTTAAATGAGTACCAGACTTTAGAAACTTAATAATAGCACGTTTCTGAGGACCTGGGACTAGAAATTTTTCCCATAAGTTGTGACAACAGCAGTCTTAAGGAAAATATGCATGGCTCCATCTGATAGGTTTTTTGCCTCATTGCTGATACCAAGAACAGAGCAGGGGGTTCTGTAAATCTGAAAAACTGAACTCAGCTCCTTATAAGGCATTTCTGTGCTCTCATTCTCTCAGGAAGCCTGGTTTAATGGTTGTCGCTCCACTGCCCAGAGGAAAAAGGAAATCAGATGTCACAAAACAGGCCAGGGAATCCCCCGCTGTGCCTAAGGCAGCCAGCATGGCCAAATGTAAGCTCTGATGCCTTGTGCAGACTGACCTAGAACAGAGACTAGACAGAGCTCTGGCTCCCAGAAATCCTTAGAGCCTGGGGCAATAAAACACCTCATACCTGGGAACGCCAGTCAGTGGTTATTTTCCTCTGCAATTGAAATTTTGTTCCGTGGCCACTCCACTCACCTGCCTGGTGGAGGGAAAAGTGGTTTTAAAACCCCTCTGAGAGAGTGTCAGGACTCTGGCTTCCTATGGCCGTGTGCTTGCAGTGTGTCAAATGAGCCATTTCCATTCTTCTGCACAATCAGCCTGGAGAGGAAAATCATCCATTAGGGAGGAGCCACCTCCTGATGGAGACAAACTTGGAAATTGCTCCACATTAAATCTGGATTGCCAGAGTGGTGCTGTCGGGGAGCAGGCAGCATCATTTCCCCAGAAATGAACCCCCTCTCCTATGAGGTGTGGGAATGAAGCTGTGGGGTCATTTTAATGCTTGCAGAGCTCTGACTTCATCAGCCTACACCTTATTATCCCTTTCAGTGCTGGCTACAGCCTGCCTTACGGGCTTGGCACTCCAGCAAGGACTTGGAAGGATTTTATTAAACCTTGGGCTGCTGCCAGGCTTCCCACTGAGCTGGGAAAACTGAGCCAGGTTGGGTTTTCAGCTTCCCTTCCTTCTGCAGGTATAAAGGCAGGCTCTGAGGTGGCTGAGGACACTGTGGTTCCAGTTGTCTCCTTTTTGTTAGGGATTGGATTCCAGTTTTACAGCAGGGATTGGATTCCCATTTGAAATACAGCTTCTAATCCCCACATTTCGGTATCAGAAAATTGTTTTTTTTATTTGCAGGAGCTTGTTGAATGCTGAGAATTGAAATTGTGCAGCTCTCTTGGTGTGGATTTCCATGAGCTTTTGCTCTTCTTGTTGGCCATGTCCCCACTTGCCTCTATTTCCTGTCATTTCCTTTTTCTCTCCACACCTCTTAGATTAACCCCTTCTGCAGTTGTCATGGTGCTCCAAATTCAGAAAATTTGCTAATCATTAATATTTAGGGTAATAGAAGATTTAAACTGTCTCTCACCTCATGAGAAACTCTTAAACCACTTCTTGATGACCTACTTCTCTTGAATAAAGACTCTTGCACAAATACATCTGCTTTTATTCTATATTTTATCAACTTTGAATCTAACCCTTATCACAGACTCATTTAGGCCCAAGATCAAGTCCAGCTTTTGACTGATCCCCACCTTGCCACCCAGCCCACAGCACTGAGTTCCACGTCCAGTCAATTCTTGAACACCTCCAGGGATGGGGACTCCATCACCTCCCTGGCAGCCCATTCCAAGGTTGAGCAACCCTTTCCATGCAGAAATTCCTCCTGATGTGCAAAATTCCTCCCAATTTCTGGCCATTATGTCTCTATGCCTGACAAGACACCAGCAAATTGTCACCTCATGCACTTGTAGATGATGATAACTCCTCTGGATTTCTAAATGTTACTGTAAGAAGACCTTTTTAACAGAGACACCTCTCAAAACCCTGAAAGAATTTTACTTCTGATCAATGTTTTTCCTTCACTTGGATCTCCTTCATTGCACTAGATAAGAGAATTCCCCTCTTTGTAAACTCCCCTCTTGTAAAGCCCCATCTTTTATGTGAATTATGTCCTTAGTTCAGTGCTATTTAAAAACAGCTTCTTGAGACTGAAATGTGGGGCAGAAATTGTTACAGATGGACTGTTACTTTAACAATAATAAAAAAAAAAAAAGTTGGTGTAATGGTCTGATTAAAGGTTTTTGAAAAAATAACATTTTAGCACTGGATCACTCAATTTCCCTTGGTTCTGCAGAGGTTCTGTGGATTGTTGGGTGTGTGTGACCCAAATTATGCAGAGCACAGGTGAGTGGTGCAGGTGAAGACTGCTGCTCCAAAAATCCCTGTTGAGACAAATGTTTAATGTTGCATGAAATTGATCCAAAATACTTTCATTTCAACAGTCAGGGAAAAAAAAAACCCAACTCAACAGGTATTTTTGCATGTCCAGATGGACAGAATATATCCCTTTTACTGGAATATTATTTTATTCCATATTTAGTCACATTTCCAAACAGGAATTTCAGTTCCTTACTGGTATAAATCAACAATCACTCCCCCAAACACGCCCCAGATATGTCATTTAAGGACACAACCTTTCCTCTGAGCTTTTACATTTCAATTTCTGCCTCACACCAATCTAAACCAGCACCAGTGCTGGTGAGGTTGTGCCTGATTTATAATGCTGTGCCACCAAAACCAAACTGGAAACCCATAAAACTTGTCATTAATAATTTGGGCACGCAATGATCAATGTAACCTACTTTTGTGTGAGTTATTTTACTTGGAGAAATAGATCAGCGTGAGTCAATCTTGTATTTCTTCAAGATAAAAATGACTGCGAGCTGTTTGCTGGGTGCTCATGGCACTGGAGGGCTCTGCAGAATTTCAGCACGTTCCTTAACGTTGCTTTTATTCACATTTTTCTACTCTTTGCAATCTACAGTAATTCATTTAAAATGTCACCAAGAACATGTAATTCCAGCTCCGTTGGTGCTGACCTTTCTGCCTCACTCTCCTGTTTTCCCATCCTCTCTGAGACAACAGAGACACCTGATCCACTGCAAATGTTTGAGGGGGAAAATAAGATTTGAGATGAAATACGGCAAGACAAGGAATTGTGTTTGGACTTTGTTTCTCAGCCTTGATGACCTTTTCTGTCAGACAAGCCCCATCCAACTCATGGTGGCACCAAATCCCGATTTCTTCTCAAGAAATTGCACTGGATGCTTCATTTCCTTCCTTGAAGGACAGAAGCTTCCAAGCTCTGTTTCTGAGTTGTTGGAACAACTGCTGTGGGTTTGCTCTGGAAATTCCACTTCCTAATTCCCAGCTGGAATTTTTGGTATTGCTGTAATCCTTTTCACCAGTAGCCAAAGCACTTTTTGATTAATCCCTTGCCCCGCTCGCATGGACAGTGGGAAGATGCCAACAGTTGTTCTGGAGAGTTTTTTCATGCCATGGTATTTCATAAATGACATTTAAAAATGTCAGTTTTCTAATGTTTATGTAAAAATTGTTGTCTGCTGTAGCAAAAAAGAGAAGAATTGGACAGTTCTGTATCTCCCAGATATTTTGTCTGGCTCTAAAATTTCACATTTATTCAGAATTCTGTCTTCAGGTGAATCTCCCAGTGCTTGCACCACCCCTACCTGAGTATAAGGGGGTTCCAAAGCTCCCTCTCCCTCTGTCTCATCTCCTTATGCATAAAGCATGCCTAAAACATATCGTTCAAAACTAGACTGCTTATTTTATTTTATTTTATTTTATTTTATTTTATTTTATTTTATTTTATTTTATTTTATTTTATTTTATTTTTTATTTCCCAATGCACTCAGCCCAGCCTAGGTGCTTACAGCTCAACCAGTGGCAGAAATTATCAAGAATAGAAAAGATAAAAGCTCGAGGCCTTTTTGTGTTTCCAGACAGACAAATATAGGATGTGCTTGTGTTACTTCTGATGGCTGCAGGGTATTCTGCAAAGCAGGTGGTGTTTGGTCGTGGAAAAGAAAAAAAGAAATTGATTTCCACAAATTCAGAGGAACCCAAATAACCTGATCAGATAAATGAGCCTCAGCTGCTCCCAAGGCTGTGCCAGGAGAACCCTGACCCTAAATAAATAAAATTTGGAACTCTGATTTAGGGGCAAAACATCAACATGAGGTAATGGGAGAGGAGTCTGTGCCTTATAACAGTATAAGTTTTAAGCTTTTTTTTTTTTTTTAAAGCAGAAAGAAGTTTTAAGCTGGATTAGAATACTGAATTTGAGAATACAAATACTGGAACAAGTAGAAATATAAATAAATCCTTTAACCATTCTTCTGTGCCACTTGGTACTTTTTTTTCCTTTTTTCCTGAGGAGACACTCATAAAATAAATGTTTCAATAAACAGCAAAAGGACACTTCATAATTATAATGAGCATTTTTATTAAAATGCCCCCATCTCAACAACCATGGTGTGATTGCTCCAAAATCAATTACCTTTTCTAAATTAGTTTTGCCAAAAGCTAAATATACTCCTATAAAAATCAGAATGAGAATTGGACTTAGATGGGATTTTAGCATGGTTTGAATACTGTTGTGATGAGTAATTTTGGGACAATGTGTCCCATTTGGATCTGCAATATAATTGTAAAGGCAGGTTGTGCTAAAAAAGGTAAACAACTGGCAGTGCAGGGAAGAATTCCCAACCAACCCCTCAAATCCAGCCCTTAATTCCATGTATTGCTGGTTTGCATTAATTGCCACTTTACTGAGAGAGGGGAAAGAAAAGCCCCATAAGTGGCAAACTCCTAGAAAAGAGAATTTCTGTACAATGCAGCAAAATTCAGATACTGCAGAAAGCAAAAGGCAATAAATCTACAAATCCTGTGGGAACTAGAGCCCAGGAACGGGAACGAGAGCTCTGTTGTTATTGTTATTATTGCTTTCTTTAGCAATAAGATCACTGGCATTTACAACTCGAGCTAGAGGAAACATTTACAGCCTTGAGTGCAGTAAATGTGGCTTTTTCCCTGTGTTTCAGGAGTAATTTTCCTTCACACATGCACTCCTTTGCAGTGTATATTGTATAAATTGCATATATATGTTTCCATGAGGTGAATAATGCAGTTAGCAGGTTGTGGATGGAGACAGAAACCTTGTCTAGACATTCCCAAACTGTATTTCCACTACTGAATTCAGCAAATCACAACAAGTGAATTTGACTCAATTGGGTTAAAAAGTAATGTCTGAGTTGAGCAAGGCTGGGATCATCAGAACACCCTAAATAAACAAAGAATGCAACTTCTTTGGTATTTCAGTGGGACTTGGAATGGCTGAAATTCCCAAAACCTATAAATGAGCAGATTTGTGGTCCCCACATCTTCACCAAACATTGGAATAATCTGGGTTTTTTTTTTTTAATTTAATGTTGAGAAATGTACTAACAGTGCTGCCTTTGCCTGCAAAATTATCCAAAATGATCCACTCCACCATGGGTGTTTGTGTTGAGGAAATTCTCTCCCTGAATTGTTTCAAGCTGTGGATGATGAAGGTTCTGTCTAGCACCCTAAAATAAAGGAGGACAAACTGGCTGGCAGTTCAATTCTAGTAGATATTGATGTAGGCAGGTAAATTTTGAGTCCTGGGAGTCTTCAGTTTTTGAAAGAGGTTTTCCAGCTCTGGAGCTGCAAAAGAGTGGAGCTTGTTAAAACAGAGCATGTTTGATAAAAATATTTAATTACCTTGGAGATGAGCCCTTTGTGTTCTACATTTTCGTGCATGTTACAGGTTTTTGTTTGCTTTGAATCTATAGAATCCACGGGTTAAAACACCAAAGTTTGATGAGCATAAAATTATATAGAGTTCATAAATGTCTGGGTTGTCAAATCTCATTCTTTTCAAAGGCATCTTTTCAAAACTGTTTTCAGCTGAACTGCTTGATTGGAGGAGGATTAATTCCTGCCCAAGTCAAATCTTATTTGTTCTCTAACAAATCACATAAAACCAGCTAGAGATGTGTGAACTTGTGGGAGGATTTCCTTCCTAGAGACACTCAGTGGCAGCAGGACCTCCTTGGAATCCCACACCACAGCGGAGAAAAATTGAAATATTAACAAAACCTGGAATTTCTATTGCACTGTCCACTTCCCAAGCACTTGGCAGATTTTGCAGATAATTGAATTCCTCGTTCTGCTGGGGAGTCAGAGGGTGAAGGTTTTTGTGCTGGGGGCGTGTGAGGAGATAGAAATGCAAGATTTTGGGAATCTTGCTTTTGATTTTAGGAGCCCCAAACCTGAACTTGTAGCACTGACTTGTCCTTCTTTGTCCCAGAAGTTAATCAGGAAGAAAAGCTGGAACAGAGGACGTTTCCTTTCCCTCTTTATTTTGCCACTGGCTTGTTGGACAATTTGGGTAGGACATGGGGGTGTGTGTTTCTCCCTGCCCACCTCCCCTGTCTTCTGTACTTCATCAAGGCACTCAAAGTTGTCCCCTAGATCTCTGGAAAACACAAATCCAACAAAAAAAACTCCCTCAAGAATCCTCCCAAAACCCAAAATCAAAACAAAAAACCCCAAAACGCAGTAAAAAGAGAAAAACACTAAGCCAAACCAAAAATAAAGCAAACAAACCAAACCCTCCCCTGATTCACTCCAAGGAAAAAAAAAATAATAACCCAACACATTTTCAGCTAATTTAATAATTTGGTGTAGAAATGTCCTTTGGTACTGAGAATTAACCTGTCTTGAGATGTCTGCAAAGAGCAGGAGAGGCCCTTGCTCGTTTATTTGGAGAATTAATGACTGAGGTAACATAATTTATTGGGGTAGTTCTAGGAAACTGAGGAATGTACTCAGATTCTTTCACAGTGTTTGAATTGTGTGACAGCTGCTCCAGCGAGGTGTTTTCCTCACTCATCCTTTGTATCATTCTTTTTATATATAAAAAATCCAAAAGAAAAGGAAGTGAAATTTTAAGATCTGGAAGACTGTGACCTCTTGGATTTTGAAGAAGGATTTTTTTGTTGCTGATTTTTTCTTTTTTTTTCTTTTTTTTTTTCTGTCACAAATTGTGAATAATACAAATACTGAAAGAAGCTGACCTAAAATAAATATTCAGTAATCAAAGCTAAAAGCAAAGGCACATCACATCTTCTTACCCTTCCTTTTTGGACTCTGTTGCCCTGTTTTATATGCTCAAACCCACTCTGTCAAGCTGAATAATTTGAGCTTTTTGATTGACAGACTTTTCAACATCAGGTTTTATTTCTGTTGGTATTTTTCATATTTGGCAGTATTGTCACGCCACCAGGAGAGAAAGAATTTCACTTTTAGCCATGCTTCAATGCTACTGAATCAGAACAGCCAAAAAATACCTTCAAGCCCATCTGTCCAAGGAGAAAAAGAATCAATTTGAAGCCTATGTGTGCACAAACTGTAAATCACTGAGTTATAGGAAGCACAATATCAGCTTCAGAAATGTTACTTCATGATAAGCAGCTTCCATTTTTTTCAGTCACAACCACTAAAAAACACAGCAATTGAAAGAAAAATGGGTTTGGGGGAGCTTTTGTAAACGCATTGTGGGATTTTTTTCCTAATACTCCCTTGTTAACACTTGAGGTTTTTATTACACTCCAACATTTATTAGGCTTGTCTCTCCAATATTAAAAGTCGAAAGTTTTGGTGGTTCTTTGGATGGTTTTGTTGGTTTTTTATTTTTCCCCTTGGAAAGTTACTGTTTCATGTTATTTCATTATTTCAGAAACTGATGCTTTAAGAACCACAAAGCCCTCGAGCCTTGAGGAAATCTTTTGATTTCATCCCAAAAGCAGGAGCATGTCAGGCTCAGGTTTGATCCCCTGTGGTGTTTTCAGTTTCACGGTTCCAGAATCGCAGATTTTGCTTCCCAACCCCCAGAAAAAGAGCCCAGACCCCTCTAGTGAAGGGAGTGGGAGATGTCAGTGAGGCAAAGCTCAGCCCAGGGGTCAGAGCGTGGCTTTGCAGAAAAAAAGTGATTCAGGGGTGGCCTGGGGACTTCCCTTTGCATCACTGAACCCCCCATGGCATCAGCTCATGTGCCCCCAGCCCAATTCCTAATTTACCTCATCTTCCAGTCAGGAGCCACCCAGCAAATCCAATTCTTCAAATTCTCCCCCAGATCAGCTTCAACCCTCATTAATCCCTGCATTAAAGCAAACACTGCTTTACTCCACTGCAAAGGAAGCTCGGAGCCCTCTGCAAAATACTTGCCCAGCTTTATAAAATACCCTGCTGAAATAACAGAGAAATAAATGATGCAAATCCTGCAGCCAAACATGGGTGTACTTTTATGAGAGATTCTTTACTAAATAGAGCTCTGAAACCTTTAAAAATATATATTTTTTATAATGCAACTGAGGGAATGTACGCTGTCTCAAATTTAAATCAAATTTAGAGCACACTATTCCCAAGATGTGGCTGACTGGGAGACTGATCTCCATGGCTCCAGTGAGTAGGAGGAGGGGAGAGCTGCAGACTGGGAACCTTCTTACATATTTAAAAAACTTAACTGCTGTCCCATTAAACCTTTAAACAGTTCAGGGTTGATTTTCCAAGTGTTCTGTATCTTCTTTTGCCAGGTATTTAAGTACCTGGGAGAAGCAAACTGAATTTTCAGACCTAGGATGCTATGAAATGTATTTATGCTCATTTAATGTTGCTATATATCATTGGGAAAAAACACAAAAAAGCTTTGAGAGAAAGATTTGTATCGCCAGTATCCAGCCTGGTGGATACTAATGACATCATATTTTAGGTACAGAGGAAAAGAAACTTCCAAACTGAATAAATGACTGTATATTGTTTTTACAATTGAGTTTACCCCTACTTTATTGAATTTCATAACTCAATAAAGGATGCAGTGAGCTTAAAATATTAAAATGGAATTTTTGGTGTTAGAAAAAATTATAGTTTGCTATTTTATTTACTTGGATTAATTAATTAACAGGACCAGCACCTTTCAATAGCTGTGTGAAGACATTTCAGTTTTAAATAATACTGGGTGCCGTGTGGTGTTTCAGCCTGCACACTGACATTAATAAAACTCCTCCAGGCCATGCTAAATTATATTTTATATGCTGTGGTGTAAGGAGCCAAAAATAATCTTGATAAGCAAACAGAAAAAGTGAAATACAGCGTATTTAAAAGATAACAGTGAACCTTTGGCACTATGGATTATAAATGGCCATGGAGCACATATGGATTTCTCCATCAGCTCTTCCACTGTTTCTTGAAATAATAATTTTTTTTAAATTTCATATAAATGGAATTTATATGCCCACATGTGGCTTGTACTGTGTCTTGGTGAATGAAGAGATAGCGTAGGGGTAGTGAAAGTGCCACACACTTCTCTCTTTGTGGCCAACAGATATCTCTCCACTCTAAAGAATGGGGTCTTCAGAGGAACTCTTTTCATCCTGAAATAAATATTTAGCACAGATGCTCAGAGGTTGGATGCCTGTTAAAATGAAAAAAAAAAAAAAAAAACAAAAAAAAAACCAAAAAAAAACAAAAAAAAAAAAAAAAACCAAACAAACAAACAAAAAAAAACCAAAGAGGTTTTTAGTATCTTATTATAGGACAATGTTCAGGTGTGAAATCTCGTCTCTCAAGCTGCACCATTGGCTTTGGTCAGAGGGGTCTCTGTTGAAAAAAGATCTTAGTGTAAATCTGGTGAGGCTTCCCAAACTCTTCAGTTCATATTCTGTAATCCAGCTGCTCTGTGGTGCCATGTGAACCCTCCAGCAGTTCTACAATCCATCTTTATCAATAATATCAATCACATGGAAAATCCTCCTAAAACTCAGCCACCTCTACAAGGCTGTCCTGTGTGAACATCCCAGAATCCACTGGAAGGTCTGTATTGTTTGTTTGCAGACATCTCTGCACTCTTCAACAACTTCAGCATTAGATTGCCTGGAAATTCCTGAGTCACTTGTCCCAAGGTGTTCATCAGCATATTAACCAAACAAATTGGCCTGGGCTGAGCAGGGTATGTCTGGGGGAATCTCCGGGAGTGTTTGAAATCCCCACGCTGTGAATCACTCAGTTAAATGGTTGATCGTTCAGCCAGTCCATTAGTTACAGTTTTGTGCAATATCTCAAAGCAGACACCAAAGCCTTTATCTCATCTGTGCAGACAAATAGTCACACAGTCCCTGAAACAGCCAGGCTTAAATGCAAGAACAGACACAACCCTGATACAGCTGCACCACAATTGTCACTAAAGAAGAAATTTCATTTTCACAGCTCCAATCAATAGTTAAAGTCCCAGAGGTCCTGAATCCAGAAAGTGCTTTTTTCTAACCACGTATCCTGGAGAGTCCAGAGTGACTGCTGAGCTCAGAGAAATGCACTGGGCACATCTCCACTGAGTCTGAGTCCCAGGCACTGTGACACTCAGGACAGACCCACTGCTGTCTCCTGACAGCCCTGAGCTGTATGCCAGTATCAGCTGGAAATGAAGATGGAATTGGGAAAGTTTTGGACAAACACGGAAGGAAATTCTTGGAGCAGCTTTCTAGTCAGAGCAGTGCAAGCTAAAGAAGTTGACTGATTTTGCATTCTTATTTTGTGATTAATTTGTTTTCATTCTAAAGGTAGTGTTGTCCATGCAATGAGTCAGAAGTAAAATATTCATACATTACTCCAAGTAAAATGTTGTGAGGTCCTCAGACATGGCTATCCTTGATAAGTCTTCTTCCTGGTCCAAAGAGCATCCTAAAATAATTCCCGGGCTCAAGAACCATTGTCTAAATCTTTGTTAGTGAGGTGCTCAGGTCAGTGAAGCGGTTATGGAAACAGAAATAGCTGTGATGAGGATTCAAAAAATAAACTCTGCACCATGGGGGTTGCATTAAATTAAATCCAGTCTAGTCCCAGGGATGGGACCTTAGTGGTAGGAGCACATTAATTTCACTTTTGGAGTCATTTAGTCATGGAATGGTTTGGGCTGGAAGGGTCTTCAAGGTCCATCAAGTTCCAACCCATGGACAGGGCGAAAAAAAAAACCACCAAACACTGTCAAAGTCGGAGCAGGAGCTGACTCCTGTGGTCAGGGTGGTGGCACAGTCCCATCCCATGGGGGCTCAGCCCTCCTGCAGTGCCAGCTGTGGTTCTGCTGGAGCAGGGATCCTGCACAAGGCTGCAGCTTTCCTCTTCAGCTCCAGGGCTGCTGCAGATGGGCCTGCTCTTCCTCTGGGAATGCAGGGCAGGAGAAAGCTGCTCCTCTGGGAATGCAGTGGGCAAAGGCTGCTGTGCTGTTCCAGGCTCAGATTGTATCCAGGTAGGAATGCTTGGCTCCTGCCCTGGGCGGAGCATCTCCCCATGGGATGCTGGAATTTGATCAGCCCTGCAGGGACACTCAGTGGCCATGGACAGCAGAGATCTCCTGGAGGGAGGATTGGCTGTGGGAGAGATAAAGAAAACTGCCCCATGAACAGAGGAGAAGTGCCCCAGCTCTGACAGATGGGAAATAGAACACACAGCCCCATTTTGCAACCTAAAACAACAGCTCTTCCTCACTCTCCAGTTTTTCTCTCCCTAGTCACTCATGTACTGCCTGACAAGGAAAGGTCTGCTGTATTACTGCTTTTTCTTCATTTTTTAAAATGATTTTCTTTGATTGTTTTGCCCGAAGGTTCCAAAGGAAAAGCAGAAGTACAGAAGAAGACTAAAATGCATCACAAGTTTGGCAAAGACAAAGGACACATAAAAGCACTGAGGAAAGAAAGTCCAGTCTTAGTCCTTGATGAAGTGAATGAAAAACTAAAAGGATCTTGTTCTCTCTGGGGTTACATTTGTCACTTTAATTCATGTCGGGGAAGAAATATTAAAGATGTTTTGTGTCTGTATTGGCCAATTCAGGTCACCAAGTGGCTCAGCCCCAATGCCAACACTTTTCTGAGACCAACAGTCAGTCCTTGCTTTAGCCAAGAGACTTTAGATGAATATTTGAGCCACAATTTGTGCAGGTATTTCACAGCCACCAGATTTGCATGTCCTGGTTTGAACTTCTGAAGGTTATCTCATTTCTGCTTTCAACAGTAAGGAACGCTTAGGGTTCTCATTTTATTTTTAAAGGAAAAAAATACAAAAATAATCCTAATTTTTCTCCCAAGAATAGTTTTAAAAATCCTTTATTAACACAAATACATATTGAAATTTACAACTTAGCCCTTAAAACACAGAGCTGGTGGACAAATACTATGGGGAGGTGATAGCAGAAATAGAAAATATAAGTGGGAAATCTTCAAGGCTCAAAAAATAATAACACATGCAACACACCCAAAATGGGATTCTTGCTACTTTTTTTATTCTCTAACCTCATGAGGTTTCCCAAATGTATCAGAGAAGAAATTGTGCTTCTCAGTAGACAAGTATGGTAACAGCCACCCCAAAAACAATTTGTGTGGTTTAGAAGCAACACTTCCAAATGAGAAATGCAGGATCAAGCAGAAGTCATAAAATAGGCTGGATTTAGGTGTGAATTTTCAGTACAATATTATCTGCAGGTGGTTTGTTGGTGCACACACTCTTTACCTGATATTAAATGTGATTTTCTTTTCCTCCTGGTTACCTTCCAGCAATGATCAGGGATCTCACTTCTTCAGCAAATATTGTTCCTTTTTGCAGGTGTCAAGGTGTGTTCTCATTTTCCCCTCAGCTTTTACTCCATCATTACATTTATATTCCCTGTATTCCAGTAAATCAAAAAGGTTTTACTATTTTTGATATAGCTGAAAAGATCTTGCCTTCCTGGGCTCTTTATTGTTCATTTTCTTTATTCAGAACTGTGTTTCAAACGAGTTTATTTTTATCACACTGAACTGTGTATGCATTCAAGCTTTAAAAAGGAGTAATTATGGCTCAGCTTCAAGTCTCAAAAAAAGTTTTGATTCAGACATTGCAGAGTTCTGAAAGATGAACTTTCTCTTTGCAAAATGCCACTCACATTAATGACTGCTTCTGCTCATTTTTCTGTCTATAATAATTTGTCATTCTTAGCAATTAATCTCTATTTTCTTTCATTAGAGACTAGCCTTCAAAAATGCTGGTAATTCAGCCAGTGTTTACATTGGAAATTTCTGAAGTGAAGAGAAAAAGATGATCTTTGAGTGAGTGCATTGGCAGAATGGGAACATAAAGCTGCTATTAAAATTGATATTACTTAATGTCATACAACTGGGATTTGCTAAGACTGTTCAGGAAAAATAATTTAGAAAAAGTAGTAAGAAAAAGAGTTACTCAAAGTCCAGTAACCCCCTGAGGTGTATTGGAAAAGAGAGAAGTTTTTATTTTTTAACCTCTGCATAAATTTGATTTCCGTCCTGTATTCTTTCAAAATCCAACTTGGACCACATACCTAAAATTTTATCTTGCTGGAAATTCAAGCAGTGTTCAGTGTCCTGTAGGATGGGAAAATATCTTGAAATAAATCGTAGGAATGCACACAGGATCTTTTCATTCTCCTTTCCAATGCTCCTTAGTCCAAGCCCAAATAATACCCAGATTGAAGACTATCCCAGCATCCCAAATACTACAGATACAGCAGAAGGAATTTTTTCCGTTAATTCATCAGCCTGGGATAGTGGCAGGTGTCACTGCCCATGGCAAGGGGTTGGAACAGGATGGGCTTTAAGGTCCCTGCCAACCCAAACCATTCTGTGATTCTATGACTTTTTTAAACTGGAAAATATCAGTTGAGGAAGGTAAACCATTGTACAAACTTAATTTTGCTTTGTCATTGTAATTCAGTTCAAGGAATAAAAATAATAAAAATGTTTGTGTAAAAAAAGCAGAGTTTTGGTCCCCGTTAGCATCAGTCAATAGTGAAGCATTTGGACCAATTAATCTCGTTCTAAAATAGTGCCTAAAACTCTCCTGGGACCATCCTAAAAAAGACTGGGTTTGTCATTAATTTCAAGCAGGCACCAGAGCCACCAGCTGTGTGGGCTGGGAGTCTTCAGCACCGCATGGAAAAATGTCCCACCAAATTTACCAATGAAGTTATTTACTATGGAACTCCACTTAAATTCCTCCTGTGCCCAGACTGGCCTGACCCGCAGTGATTTCTGCAGCCACAGCTGTCAAATATAAAATTAGATGTTTTAACCCTTCTTACCAATTCATCAGAAGCTCAGTATTAACCCTCTTCACTTTTGGGAAGCACTGTGACAGAAAATAGAATTAAAAACATAAAAAATGTAAGGTACAAAGAGTATATTACACCTTTTATTTATTTACACTGTTGAACCTGGCAGTGTCAGGTTTATGGTTGAACTCAATAACCTAAAGAATCTTTCCCAGCCCAAATGATTCTGTGATTATTTACCTCATGTTTCCAAATCCTATAATTTTTACAATATCAGCATGGGTAGAAAATTTTATATTGCCCAGCACTGGAACCCTAATGCCTCATCTCAAAGTAATAACACAATAATACTTTTTTTCCTGACATGCTGGTGATAGTTTTAGCTCATGAGAGATAAACACAGGTTTTCTGCCTGACTTTTTCTTTCTCCCTATTTTTCCTTCTGTTTCCTTTAATTCATGAACCCTGAATTACACACCATGTTTCCTACTCAGACCTAAGCCTGAGAGAACAAGGAAATATTTTCTTTATTGTCCCAACCTAACCCATTCTGTGATTCTCTGATAATTTCAGTACATTTGGCGTTGAAGTTTTGCAACTTTTCTGCCTTTTCTTGTTTTGTTTTGATGAAGGTGTTTTCCAGGCTCCATGTGCAATTCTAAAGGCCATCAGCAGAATTTTTTTCTCAATATCATCTTCATGGAAAGATTTTGTTGTGTAAAACAAACATATCAAATGCCTGGATCAGAAAATCTCTTAGCACATGCCAATATTTGCAATAATAAACACGTCTCTTGGAATTACTCTGGATATTACACAGGTGTCCAGGAGAAAAGCAGGATAAATTTGAGTTGCAGCATCCCTGAATGCTTTGGCAGCTGAGAATGCCAGTCCTTGTTCCAGGATCCAAGATATGAAGAAATCATGGTTAAAGATCTCTGGGCTTGGCAGTTTTTCCTTTCTTTTCCCTCATTTAAACCCTTTCACATTGACAATGGGCCTGGCATAACTTCACCAAATGATTTATTGAGAAAAAACTTATAATGGTAAATGCTTTTAGCCGTTGTTAATCTTCATCACACATCAGGCATCAGCTCCACCCCTAAATCTAGTCCAGCACTCTTATCCCAGTATCCCCATGACAATGAAAAGTGAACTCATTATTCAGAGACAAAAGCAGAGTGAAAAATAACCATTGCTGTGATATTCCAGTAATCAGGGATATTTACCTGCTCTCTTGGACTTTTCAACTGAACCTGAAAGCTGGAAAAACAGAAATGTCCAGGCTGACCAGGGAAATGGGAAACTCTCCAGGAGTCAGAGAATGTTTTCAGCCTTGAAAGATGAAGACTGAGAAGAAACAGGCTGGGTGGAAGCAGAAGGAGAGAGATTTAAATAAAAAGCCAAGGGTCAGGATGAAACAGGTAGAAATGGAATATGAATGCATATAGAATGGAAATTACAGGATTTATAGTTTTCAGGGCCTTGTGACAGCCTCTCAAGAAGAGGAGGGAAGCAAAGGCCAGCTGCATTCAAAGCACAGAACAATAAATTTTTAAAGGGAATTATGAAGTACCAAGGCTGTGACAAACAGGGTTTCAACTGGATTATTCAGAAATTTCCTATTTTATCTTTCCACCCCTCCAAATCAAAGAACACCAGAATTAATTCACTGGGAATAAAACAAGCACCTGAACTTTGGGGATATACATACATATATATAAATATATATATATATATATATATATGTGTGTGTGTGTGTGTTTGTGTCTAGATATATATATATACACACATATATATATACATACATACACATGCACACATATATATATATGTATATATATATCTACACATACACATATATATATATATGGAATGTGCCTAGCCTTGTTAAAAAACACTAAATTGAGAGATATCCAAAGTTCAGTGGGAATTTAAATGCACTCAGCAATGTCCAGTGGAAAAGGAGAGAGATTTTACACAAGGGCATGTAGTGATAACACAAGGGGGAAAGGCCTTAAGATGAGAGAGTAGATTTAGATTAAATATGGGGAATAAATTCCTTATCGTGAGGGTAATTTCCTCCTAATTTCACTGAAATGTCTGGTGAAATATCAGCTGTGTGCTGCACAATGTTTGACAGCAGTGATTCTGGTGTTTTGACTTAACACCCCTCATCCCACAACTGAAGAACATTTGTAGACAATTAACTTAGACTGACTGCACGTCCTCAAAGGGGAAATATTTCTGTCTTTTTGAAATGTGGGATTTCTTCTGGACGCCCCCACACTGTGTAAGGACGAGTCACAAAAATAGTGAGACAGATCAAGCCCAGCCCCGTTTCTGAGCCCAGGTTCAAGCCCAGCTCAAATGCCACTGCTGCAAAAGCCAGAGTGAAACTTCGCCCAGCTCAGACCTCACAAATGAGCAGCAGGCAAACAGGGAGAGCTGCCTTTGCACAGCCAAACTGCTTGGAAAATACAGTTATCAGCAACATCCTGCTGTTTACAGAAAAAATGGAAATATTTTAAAGTGGAACAATTCCTGTCAGGGGTTGTTGTGGCCCCATTATCCTTGCTGGTTTAAACTGAACTTTCCCTTTTCCCAGAAGTCCTCAGTCTTGAGAGGCCGTGATCCAGGGAAAGTCTTGCCAGTCAAGGTGCACTAAGGGTAGAAAAAAGTGAGGAAAATATTAAGTTTTACTGGAAAAAGAGGTCTTGAGGTGATAAATCTAAACCTTCCAAATTTGTTGGAGTTTTTTAATGGCTCTACAACTGTGTTTTCTTCTTGTTTCTGTGTGGAAGACCCTTCTAAACACAAGGGAAAGAGGCTTAAATATAATTTTTTCCAATACCAGTTCTTGTTACATTTTCATCTTTCCCAATATAAGTTAAGGGTTGTCACAGTAAATGTGCTCCATCTAAAAACAGCTCAGAGCAAATCTGGGTCGCTGATTTATGGAAAGATCTGCTCTCTGTCTGCAGGTTTTTGGATACTTTTATAAATAACTACGGTATTGAAAAATGTATATTTCAAGCTAATGGATGAAAGTTTCAGGAATTAGGAGTAGCCAGATGAAGGAAAATAGGAACAATTTACATGCAAGATCAGTGTTATAGGTAGAAATGAAATCTAATTCAGATAAATGTAAAATATATTGAGCTGTGGAGCAAACACTAACAGAGCATATATTAAATTGAAGAAGATAAGGAAAGAAATGAGAGTGCTATAGAAGGAAAATAAAGTAGAACAAAACAAAATAAGACACTACATGGATGATTGAGGAGAAATAGAAAGGAGAAAGTAAATAAACTTTTGTATGGGAAGAGGAATGAAATGGAAAACTATAAAATTTATTAAGTCTAAACCCCACTACTTTCAAAGTCAAGGTCAAACCTACTGTTATCAGGCCAAGAACCAGCTATAAATAAAACTCTAGCTATATATGAACAATAAATAGTAATTTCTAGAAGGATTTTAGTGGGAGAGGAGGGACTTGTGTGGGAGGATCTATTTTAATTAAGCTCAGTATCAATCACCTTTGCAAGCAAATATTCCACTGCCAGCACTGACTCCCACCTATTTTTGTTTAGCCTAAAAATATCACTATAAAACAATATTCATTACATCTCTGATCCGTGGAGTTTGAGGCTGTCACACATTTGTTTTCCCTCTCTTAAACCTCTGAAGTCACTGTGAACCCAGGAGAGGGAGGTGACATTTTCCTGAGAGGCCTGGTGGCACAGCAGGAGCCTGCACACACACCTGGGGTTTAGGGTTTTGCTTCCATTCCCCTCTTCAGCATTAAAAACCCCATTTCAAATTTAAAATACAACTTCCTCTGTCCCACTGTGTCAAAGCAAGGCCATTCAGAGACAGGGTTTTTGTCCTAGATTGCAAGGTAATGTGTGTGTTCTGTCACCATCTGTCAGAGGTGGGGCAGTTCTCCTCTGTCCATGGGGCAGTTTTCTTTATCTCTCCCACAGCCAATCCTCCCTCCAGGAGATCTCTGCTGTCCATGGCCACTGAGTGTCCCTGCAGGGCTGATCAAATTCCAGCATCCCATGGGGAGATGCTCCGCCCAGGGGAGGAGCCAAGCATTCCTACCTGGATACAATCTGAGCCTGGAACAGCACAGCAGCCTTTGCCCACGGCATTCCCAGAGGAGCAGCTTTCTCCTGCCCTGCATTCCCAGAGGAGCAGCTTTCTCCTGCCCTGCATTCCCAGAGGAAGAGCAGGCCCATCTCCAGCAGCCCTGGAGCTGCAGAGGAAAACTCCAGCCTTGTGCAGGATCCCTGCTCCAGCAGAACCACAGCTGGCACTGCAGGAGGGCTGAGCCCCCATGGGATGGGACTGTGCCACCACCCTGACCCACAGGGCTCAGCTCCTGCTCTCACTCTGGCTGTGGTGTTATGTATTTCTGCATTTTTCTTCCTATTTTCTTCCTTAATAAAGAACTACTATTCCCATTCCCATATCTTTGCCTGAGAGCCCCTTAATTTAAAAATTATAATAATTCAGAGGGAGGGGGTTTACATTTTCCATTTCAGAGGAGACTCCTGCCTTCCTTAGCAGACACCTGTCTTTTCAAGCTAAGAGAAATTTTTTTGTCCAGAAGGTTTTCACCCTCTTGCTCACATATTTTTGTGACCACTTTGCAAATAAAGGTTGTGATTCAAGTGAGTTTATGAAAGAGATAAAACAGAGGGTTTGGGAAAAGAGGATTTGTCTCTTTTATTATTAAAAACTTTATCTTGTTGTGCAGAGCCTTTTTTTTTACTTTACAATTTTTTTTTTCCTAATTTGACACACTGCTTCATACACAGTTAAGAAATTAACATTTCAGTCCCCATTTTCATGTGGATAAAATGAGGCAGAGCCAGATTAGACAATTTGTCCTTTTTTTGCTCAGGAAAAGAGGAGGAACTTAAAAATGCTTCCTCCCTTGGGTTCATGCACCACCCATGGCTGCATCCTTCCCATCCAGGTGCTCATCACCTCATCACCTCCCGTCCCTCTCCCTTCTCATAAAAAGGTAAAATAGATACAAAGACAAGCAGAAAATCATGGGATGCAAGAATCATGATGGCACTAGAGTAAATCCTGTTCCTGGAGGTTTTCTCTTTTTATTTCACACTTTATCCCTACATTCCCTTCCTTTCACACCAGGAATTGTGCAGAGGCAAGATCCAATTTGTGGTTGCATAATTTTGGTTCCTACCTGAGACCCAAATACCACAAATTGGCCAGCTTTTTACATAGTTTGCCCCAGACAGAAATGGGAGTAACT
Organism: Pyrgilauda ruficollis; assembly: GCF_017590135.1. Lineage (NCBI taxonomy): Eukaryota > Metazoa > Chordata > Aves > Passeriformes > Passeridae > Pyrgilauda > Pyrgilauda ruficollis. The sequence goes on along the minus strand of NW_024510321.1, from coordinate 1,021,792 downwards.
TTAGTTTAAGGGGGTCAGGAACTGCCAAGAACTCTGGCAAAGTAAAACAAGTTATTCCCTTCTGTGCACAAGAACTGAGAGTTTGCCTAAAGCAAGATCCTGTTCTGACAGAGATCAGGAACAGATGCTTAATAGATTAAGTAGGACAGCTTGGATTGAAATAAATTGAGAGGGGAAGAAAAAAGGGGGTTTCTCTCCCCAGTTTGTTTACATCTTCTCCTGCAGAAAGAAAATTTTCCTTTTTCTGTCCTGTGCTTCATTGTCTGTACAAGCAGAGATGCTGACATAGAGCCACTGGTGCCAGGGGATGCATTTCATACCACTGAGGACAGCAGACAGGAGTGCAGAAAATAGTCTGATATTTTCAAGAATATACTTAGGTGGGTATTTTATTGGTGATTTCTAACAAGGCCTTAAAAACTGAGTCTGTTTGATATTAACCACTATTTTGATTTCAGTTGTGCCAGGTAGATATGGTGTCATCATAAAAATCTTGTTTATCTTAGATCCTACATGAGAAGAAATCAGGCTGGTTTTAACACCAGGCTGGGATTTTAATAAAGCCCATTTCCATAGCCAGGCTGAGGGAGCTGGGATTATTCAGGGAGAAGAGAAGGCTCTGCGGACACCTTGGAGTTTATTCCAGTACCTAACAGGGGCTGTGGAAAAGGAGGGAGAGTGACTTTTTACATAGGTAGGTGTAGATTCTTTTGCTTCTTTTTTCTTCTGCCAAGTCAGGATTAAATGTGAGACAGTAATTCTTGCTGGGACTCAGATGTTTATCAGTTCTTATCTCTGTCACAGTCTCACAATCCCTGAGTTCTGCAGCACTGCACTCTAATAAACTAAAAATGGAGCCCATCTCTCTCTCTGCAAGGCCTTTGAAGGATCAACTGTCCAATTAAGGAATGACACCTCAATTATTTTTACTTTTAACCCAATAACCAACCACCCATGGCCGCAATGGGGACTTTTTTTATGCAATTACACAAAACCACCCAAACCCATGGAGAAGGAGAAGGAGAAGAAGAAGAAGCCTCTGCCCCAAAACCTCCATCTTGCTTTATCTATATTACTGTATTCTAAACCCTTAAATTCCGAGTTTCCCAGCCTGTGATTTCACACCCTTCTATTCAAACTCCACACCAACAATCCCAGTTCTGTCATTCCATTTTGGAAGCTTCTCCACGGCCTCAGGTCAATGCAGTGTTCTCTTGGGGGCCAGTGCCTGGCAGCACAGAAAGTCTGGAATTCTCAGCAGCCAGGGTTCCAACAGGTAGGTGTAAATAGGAGAGGTTTAAAGTAAAAAGAGAGAGATTTAAATTAGATATGAGGAAGAAATTCTTGGCTGTGAGGGTGATGAGGCACCAGAACAAGGTGTGCAGAGGAGCTGTGGATGCCCCTGAATCCCTGGAGGTGTCCAAGGCCAGGTTGGGTGGAGCTTGGAGCAGCCTGGGAGAGTGGAAGGTGTAGAACAAGATAATCTCTAAGGACCCTCACAATCCAAACAATTCTGGGATTCTAGAATAATACCAAAAGGCTTGTTGGAATCCTAGACTGCAGGTGCCAACAGAGACGTGTCTGAACCATCTGTGTTGACTTGTGGTGATGAGAACCATGACAAAGCACTCAGGTGTGCAATAAACAGGATGAGCTTTAGGCCTCAGGCTCACAGAATTCACTTATCTGAGGGAAGCTTTACTAGGAAAGGCAAGAAAAATTCCATCTGGAGCCTGTAGCTCTGTCCTATTCTCCCCTTGTCTCTGCACCATTAAGTGCAGGGATGTCCTGCATGTTGGGAACAGAGCCATTACTCATTTTGATCTAAGCTGTGGAACCTTGTCACCCACAGAGCACCATCCCAGCAGTGCCTGCTAAGAATTACTGCCTGGATTTACATCTTTTATTATCCTGGTTTGGCTTCAGGCCCTAAACAGAGACTGATTTATATTTAAAAGGACCTCTGAATTTCATTTGGTGCAAAACCACACTCAAAACCAAGTCACACCCCAGTGCAGTCCCTTCCAGGCCTTGTTTACAAAAAGGAGGAAAAAACAGTAAGAATAAATTGACCTACTAGACAAAGGAATCTAGCCTCAAATATGAGAAGAAGCCTGCTTTGAACACTCCCAGATGGGACTGTGGGGTGGCATCACTCCACACAAGGGTGGACACCATCACATACACCCTTTGATGGCAGCTGAAGGCCACAGAATGGAAAACACAGACTGTCAAAGGAGAGAATGAAGTCTCAAAAGTGCCAAATAAAGGGTTTGTCCCTCAGTCTACCACAGGCCTTTTAATCCATGTGTCTGCCCAAGTCCTGTCCAGAAGGATGTGCTCTTGCCCAGATCAAAAGTAAGATCTTTCAAAGAACAAAATACCTTTGTCTCTGCTCTCTGGGAGCAGAACACCTTCCAGAGAGAGTTCCTTTGGTTTCTGTGGGCTTGCTCAAGGAGAAAGTTTCCCTCAGTTTACCAGAGGTGTCAAATGTTGGCTCAGACCCCACAAAGAAAACACCTGAAAAGAGGGAGAACCTTCACGTGTCATTCCCCATCCCAGTCTTGTGCAATACCTTCTCCTTCTGAGCAGCTTTGGGATGTGATGTGCTGCTAGGAACAAAGCTCTCATTTTCACTGAGAAGGTCTCAAAGTTCCTGCTGGAGGTGAGACTCATTCAGGTGTGAAGAACAAACTAAAGGGCTGAGTTTCTGCACTCTGAAAAGCAAAATTACTTAAGCACACACTTGTTTGTATGGAACAAAGGGTTCTGATCAAAAAACTGCCCTAGAAATACAATTGTTCCTTCTGCTCGATGCACTGAGGGCATTTGTAATTTCCCATGAGTTTAGGCAAGTTCTCAAGTGTTGCATTAAATAATGAAGGCAGTGGGAGGGAGAGTCAGACCAGCAGAGCTTCATGTCCCTCCTTAGATTTTAATTCAGTGATGATCCATTCAATTTTTGCACTGGAACAGTTTTCTTCAGAGATTAAAGGAGTTTGAAGCAAACAGCAGCATCAAAAGTCAGGCTGAGGTTATTTAAAATGGACCAGATCTGGGAGCTCTGAAGGCTCTGGTAATTCTGAAAAACAGAAAAAGGATTAATGACTGGGTTTTTTTACCTTCATACATATTCTCTATGATTTTTAGCAGACTGATTAGTTCCAGCCCTTGAAAGGTGTATAAGCATTTGCTTCCTGTTGGAATGCATTAAAGCCCAGAGGAATTAGATGCAGGTACATTGCCACGAGAGTGATTCATGTGGCAGCATCTTAATATTTCAGTGTTAAATCTGAGTTTTATATTTCATTTTACTCCTTGAAGAGGAATAACTCCATGCAGAAGGATGCAATAGGGGCTAACAGGTTGGAAAGTAACTTGGCAGAAAATTCCCTTGGAGTCCTTAGGGATGATCACAGAATTCAGAGAATCACAAGGTTGGAAGAGACCTTCAAGATCATCGAATCCAATGAGTTAGATGTATGATGATTGACCATGAGCCTCAAGTGTGTCCATGTGACATAAAAAGGCCATCAGTCTTGGGCTGCACTGGGAGAACCATGGGCAGCAGGTCAGGGGAGATGATCCTTGTCTGACTCCCAGAATGGTTTGGATTGAAAGGGATCTGAAAGCTCATCGCATTCCAGCCCCATGACATGGGACACCTTCCACTATCCCAGGTTGCTCAAGCCCCATCCAGCCTTGTGGAGTTTTAATGTTTATGTTGTTTGGTTTTGGTTTTTTGTTAGGGTTGGGATTAAATGTGTGAGATGGTATTATTTGTTTGGACTTAGATGATTAATATTTTATATTCATATTTTATTTTTATAAATTGTGAGTTTTGTAATATTTTATTTTAATAAATTAAAAATGGAGCTGTGTTTTTATATAAGGTTTTTTAAGGATAAATTCTTTTTTATGAAAAAAAATATAATTAAGAAATTATACTTAAATAGGCAGAAATTCAGTTTAAGCATAAGAAAACTCGTCTTTAGTGAGAGGGTGGCTGAACAGGAGCAGGCTGCCCCAGGGTGTTGTGGAATTTCCATCCTTGGAGAGGTTCAAAAGCAGTTTGTACAAGGTCCTGTATTGTATTTGCATTGCCCCCAGACGAAGGCAGGAATGATGAATCATGTGAATGCCACAGTCCTGCTCTAGTTGAGGCTCTGATCAATGCAGAGTGGTGGGCCAGGACTAAATGTTCACCAGAAATCCCTGCTGGGCTCAGCAATTCTGCCTGATTCCATTGGAAATTATACCTGGAATCACCACTCTGGAAAAGCCAAACTTTCCAACACCCATGGGCTTTCAGGTCTCTGTAGCTGAGTGAGATCAATCCCAATCAACAATGACAGAAAAACCCTTCAATAGGATTTGTTGTCTAAATAAAGGGCAAAAAATGCAGTGTGACACTAAAAAGAAAATTAACAGTGAGAAAGATATTTCCAGTTTGGGAAGCAGTGCTTATCACCAATTATCACATACCACATTTTCAACTATTTAAAGTATTTCTTCAGTCCTCTGTAACTGTATTCAACAATGATTATCAGCATTCTTAAAAAAAAAAAAAAAAAAGCATTAATATATCTGTTTGCAGCAAACATATAGAATAGATAGAATCTGTACAGCAAACTTGCATTGTCATGTCCCTGTGGAAAAAGATTCAAAATGTGTTTGGTTATTCACTTTAGTATTCTCAGCCAATAATGTAAACAAAAGAAAAAAACAATGATTGAGAAAAGCTTAAAATGAAACAAAATACATTGAAAAAAATATTGACTTTGACTTCCAGTAAAGATGATTCTTGTTGACACTGTTGACTTCTTTAAATGTCTGTTCTAATTTTGTAGATCTGTATGTGATTATTAAAAATTCAAGCTCTGGATGTGATTTTGATCCATTTCCACTCAAGTGAAAACATGAAAGGATGAAGTTCCTTTAGCATAAATTTATTTTAAAATTTTGCAGTCAGGGTGCTCCAAGCCCCATCCAACCTGGCCTTGGACACTTCCAGGGATCCAGGGGCAGCCACAGCTTCTCTGGGCACCCTGTGCCAGGGCCTCAGCACCCTCACAGGAAACAATTTTTTTCCCAATATCTGACCAAATTCCCCTAAATTTCTTTTAATTTCTACCCATTATTCCTCGTCCTGTCACTGCAAAATGGATTTTGCCATTTGATAAAGGATGAAAGACACTCACTTTTTGCTCTCCCATTAATAGACACTTTTGGCATAGGAAAGACACAGGAAATAGTGAAATAAATCATACTGGGAACTTCAGAAATCCAGAATAAAAGTGGGAAGTTTAAAAAGTGAGGTGCTGTTCCCTGCATTCCCCTTGGCTGGCTGACAACACCACCACACCGTATTTCATGCATTATATGGGTTGTGATGTTTTACCATTTAAAAAAAAAAAAAAAATCTTAACAAGTGAAGAAAAGATTTGTCACACCTTCAAAATGAAAAAAAAAAAAAAAAGGAAATATTTTAAAAACCCTCAAAACACTAAGCAAAGAAATTTTTTTTAAATCCCTCCCCCCAGAAGAAAACTCAACCCACAACCAGTATTGAAATTAGCAGCAGAAAAAATGCTTAGAAAATGGACTTCAACTGATTTTACCTTAATTCAATCAACTGCAAAATTGTGTGCTCTGGCCATTTTAAATACCTGTTCCTGTGTGATCAGAGAAAAGGAAGAAACACCCCTTCAAAAGCCAAGGTTGTCCATTTTGAGGGATGAAATACTTTCTATTACATTTTTAGCCATTTTGTTTGTTACTAAAATTTTATAATTAATGTCTCACAAAGTTTGGCTTCATGGAATTTGAGTAAATATATAAATAAAAGCTCTGAATGTAGAATTTTCTGACTTAGCCTGCAAAACTGTGATGTGTTGTACAGACCATCTAAAGAAGGAAAGGAGCAAGGTAGAACTTTCTCCAAACACACACCTGAATAAATAAATACTCAACCAGGGGAAAATCTTTACTTTTTCCATCGAAACCAGGTGCTGAAATCCACAGAAACGATCCAGCAAAATACTTTTCCTGAAGAAAAAAACAACAAAAAACTTGACTCAAGGCCAAACATTTCATGGAGCTACACAGACTTGAGAAGTGAAAGGCAAGAAGAAAATGGTAAAGGCAAGGTAAATTTTGGATCAAGAGATTTTCCAGTGTCAAAATATTTATGTTTTATTCTAACTGTTACCTTTTGGTCCTCTTTTAAAAGGTATATACTGTATATATTCTATACACAGTGTGTATTATTTTATGCCTGACATTAACTAAATAATGTTTTGAACATTGCCATTTGAACATTCTTTTTCTTGCTCAAAAACATTTTGCTCCTAGAAGTTCCAAAAAAAAAAGAAAAAAAAAAAAGGTTTCTCTTTCCACCTAATAAAATCTCAGCTATGACTTAAGTGTGTGAAGTACAGAGCACTTTAAAACACAGACAAAAATGGCTTTTCATTCCATCCCTGCTGGAGTGTTCTTTATTTTTAGCCACTACAGAGACATTTCCACATCCCAATAAGCACTAAAAGCAGCTGTGATAGAAAACAGGCTGAAGACAATTTAACTTGAAATTATGTGTTGCTGCCTCACAGTATTACCTTTGTTTCTCTAAGAATCTGTTTCTTTTCATTCCTAAAGAAGTAGTGACTTGTAGAGCTGAAAAATAAGTGTAGAAACTTCTTTTTGAAAAAGAACACCCAAAAGCCATTATTTTTGTCTTCTAATTAGAATTTAAATCAATCCATTAAAGAAAAAAATTCCTGAAGTATTTTCTGTGTTATTATTTCAACACCTACATTTCCCTTTATTTTTAAAATTTGGCAGTTCTAATTATCTTATTTAATATAAATTTTTAAATACTTTCTTTTCCAGAACGTGGCAATCAAAAAAACAAAAAAAAAACCCCCAAAAATACCTCAAGTTTCCACTGCACTTTTTCAGCAGTTGATGGAGAGCAAAGAGAAAAATATTTTCAAAAAACACAGCTTGCCTTTAGACCCTCTTATTTCCATTATTGCATCTTCCAGGGTAAACACACAAAATTTGCTTTATTAGCATTGCTGCCAGAAAGCACGGAATCAATCTCAGACAAATTGTTCATCTCACTTTTGGTTCTCTAAACAAAAGTTCGGAAGTTTTTGGCCGCACAGAAAGGAATTGGTTGACTCTGAGTTTGGTTTTGTGCAGACCCTGACAGGAGGGGACAGATGCAGGGTTGGGGGTCAGGCTCTGCTCCTATGGACAGGGACAAGAGGAGAGGGAATGGCCTCAGTTAGCTCCAGGGAAGGCTCAGGCTGGACAGCAGAAGGAATTTCCCCATGGAAAGGGTGGTTAGGCCTTGGAAGGGGCTGCCCAGGAAGGTTTGGAGTCCCCATCCCTGGAAGTGTCACCTGGAGGTGGCACTCAGTGCTCTTGGCTGGGTACAAATTCAGGATTTGGCACAGCTTGGACTCAATAGTCTTGGAGGGTTTTCCCAACCTCAGTGATTCTGTGATTCCATACTTGAGCAAGGAATGAAGGTGGGTGTGGTATTTTCGGAGTCCCCGGTCAGAGGAGGAAGGAATGAATCTGACTCCATGTTCTTAGAAGGCTAATTTATTATATTATGATCTATATAATATTAAAGAATGCTATACTAAAACTATACTAAACTATAATAAAGAATAAAGAAAGGATACAGACAGAAAGCTAGAAAGAATGATAATAAAAACTCGTGACTCCTTCCAAAGTCCTGACACAGCCTGACCGTGGTTGGCCATTGAGTCAAAACAATTCACATGAAACCAACCAAACATGCACCTGTTGGTAAGCAATGTCCAAACCACATTCCAAAGCAGCAAAACACAGGAGAAGCAAATCAGATAATTATTGTTTTCATTTTGCTCTGAGGCTTCTATCTTCCCAGGAGAAGAATTCTGGGCAAAGGGATTTTTCAGAAAATATGACAGTGGCGGGTAGGAAGAGGTCGAGATGATTTGGAGAGCTACTGAAATGGAATTACTGGAAGTTTCTTTGTTCATGTGAGGGCACAGAGCTGTAACACTCTGGATCTCTGTCTCTACAGGATGACAACGAGGGCACATTTCGTTCCTCAATGCACACATTTGTAGGTTGGAAATAAAAGTGTTGGAACACACAAATCTTTCTGGGATAGCACTGAAGGAGAGCTTTGGATGAAGGGCACCAGAATTAGACACGGTTCACATCCATAACTGCTTGGAGCCAATTGTCTGGAGCTGAGTTTATCTTGCCAAGAGCTTCTGGATGCTTTCCTGAAGGCGACTTGCTGCTTTGTTTGGGCAGGGAGCCTGGGAGCCTTTGAGGATGTGTCTGTGACACAGATCCAGGAAAAGAAGAGTGTCAACCATTCCAGACAATCTCCTGTAGGTCCCCTGAAATCAATCCCCAATAAACAATTGAGTGGGAAGGCTGCAGGATATATGACAACGTAACAACCACTGAAAAGCCTTGTTATTTACTGTAGGTGTTTGAAATGCTCCTAAATCACAGCTCTAATCACTGCACATAGAGAAGATTTACTGCAGTGGGACAGTGTCTGCATTAAGTCACTGCAAGAGGATCCTGATTTCTCTTGGATTCTATTTACAGGGCATGGAACTTAAAATTTATTAGCAACTTACAATGTTCCAGCTTAATGACCTTCCTGGAAATTCAGGACACTGAACAGCCCCCAGAAATGCCTTTGGGACTGTACTGAAGAGGCTGGATTTTTGAAAGTCCTGGTAGGTTTTTTATGGAAAAGGAATGTTCCTCTGAATGGCTGCGGCTCCCTGGGAACTGGTAAGGAATTTGGCTCCAGGAAGTAAATCAAATCTAACCTGGTGTTGTGAATGAAGTATTTCTGTAGCCAGTATTTATTGTGGTGACTTCTGTGCAAAGAATTCATGAAGTCAGGAGGGATTTCTGCAATGGCACAAGGGAGAAAAACATACAAAAATCACGAATCCCTGTTAATTTAACCCCATTATGATGGTAGCCAACTTCTGTTCTTGTTTGTCCCAATGGAGGTGTTAAGGAATTAAGGCTTCTAAGGAATTAAGACTTCTAGGGAACAAGATACCCTTCCTGTCCCCTTCACAGTAAAAACCCATGTGCTGAATTTTTTTTTGGAGCAGCATTAGTTTTTTTTTTTCATGGTTGCTAATATGAGCTTAAATTTTGGAAATGTGCTGAAAACAGGATTGATAATTCAGTGACATTTTAGTTATTTCTGAGCAGCACTTACACAGGGTCAAGGTCTTTTCTCTTCTGATTCCAACAGTCCCAAAGGGTATTCCAGACTCTATGGCATCGTGCTCAGCATATAAACTAGTGGGAAAATTTGGCTAGGGATGGCTGCTTGGGGACTGGTTGGGTTTGAAAAATTCCTTGGTTAGTCATGAAAAAATTGTTTTTCATTTGCCTCATTTGTTTTTCTGCAGGTTTACTGTGTTCGCTCTGTTTTAAAAAAATATTTCCCTTTTCATCATATTGTATTAGGGTATGATTCTTATTGTTGCTATGGTTATGGTTGTTGTTGTTATTATTGTTGTTGTTTTGTGTCACAATTATTATTTTATTTGAATTATAAAACTGTTCTTATGTCAACCTGTGAGTTTTCTCACTTTTACCCTCCCATTTATTTTAACTACACCCTGTTGGGATCAGAGTAAGTGAGCAGCTGTGAGGTGTTGAGCTCCAGGCTGGGTTTAAACCACAAGCCTCCTGTTCAGCCGGATCTAGAAAATTCCAGAGAACTGAAACCCCACTCCACGAATCAGAACTCCAAGCACAAGTGCTCAGGATATTCCTTGAGGTAAAAATAAAGTAAATTTAGGGGTGAACAAGGGAGACAACACCTCAGCTGTGCAGGTGATTACTGGGTAAGAGTCCCCCACTCAGTGTCAGCAGCACTGCAGAAGTGACCGGCACAAGAATCCATTGAAGGGATGGTGGAAAGAAGTGAGAGAGAAGAGAAAAAAAACTCTGCTGGAGTTTTTAGAAATTGATCCTTTCTATTTTGAGGGAAGACCAGTGAGAAGGCAAAAAATCACCAAAAGAAACTCTGGAGTCATGGAGGGAACATGGACAAGAGACAAGACTTTCTGTCCAAGTGAAGGTTTGAAGTGCATCATCAAATCTGTTTGAAGAACACTTAGAATGCTCTGAAATTCTGGACATGGGAAGCCATCACTGAAATTTAGTTTGACTTTAATAGAAGAGGGTCTCCTTTCAGCATTTCTTATTTGAGGGCTTTTTCAAGGACTTTGAGTGCCGAGAGTCATCAATCTACCAACACTCTTTTCCAATTGTATTAAAAAAAATTGCAGTCACTGTAAATTTGTTCTCTCACTGCAAACAAAGGCAATAAAGAAATAGAATATTAGAACATCACTGGATGATCCGCTCTTGACCTCTAACTTCCTTTTTTTATTAACTATGTGAAAAAATATTTTACTTTCTGAAGAATACGGATATTCAAGGGACTGCTCTGAAATTATTACCTTCCCACAGCAAAGAGTATTATTTGTTGCTTTTCCTAAAGACAAATGAAGAAAGGAAACAAATAAGTAAATAAACAAATTTGGGGTCTTTTAGACAAAAAAACCATGGTTAAGGGTATGAGAAGTAATGTGTGAGATACCTGTTTCACCATGGTGGGTGCACCTTGTGTTCATAAATAAAGATGAATTTCAGTGAAACAAGGTAAGTCTAACGAGCTTCAAAATTAAAGCTCCTGATTGCAAAGTTTATTTCATGCCTTTGGATGGATAATAACTATTCCTTATTTTGAGTTTGGGGCAGATGATAGTGCTGTTCAATATGCTGATGGGAATTTGAAAGGCTTTTTGGTGTTTATGGGATGGGAACCCCAGGAAAGCTAAAAGGTAGGATGGGATGCAGAGAAAAGGATTTGCAGGGAGATGAGCTCCAGCAGGCTCAGTGAAATGAACTGAGAGGTCAGTTGGGTTAAGAGGAGAGAGAGCAAAATAATATTGGAGTTACTAGAAGATAATCTGTTATCCTTAAGATTTTGAGGTGAGGAAAATGAGGATACAAATATGAAAAAAAAATTGAAGGAAGAAGGGTTGGAGGCCTGCTGAGGAATGTTCCCATAAAGATCATTCCCATCTGGCATGGAAAACTTGGATTTTGAGGTGGGGAGAAGCACATGGAGGTGGATTTGGTTAAAACTCCCCTATCTCATGTTCGCTCCTGGAGACCTCATGGTCAGTCTGGATTTGACCAACTTGGGGATCCCAACACTCAGTCCATGCTTCCATCATTCCTTTGCACCAATCCATCTTCAGCAAGCCTGATACCTCTTTTTGGAGGAAAATCCCTGTGCATTTCAGTCAGTCTGGGGCTTGTGATCCCCTCAAGGAGGACCCTGAGCAGAATTAGGTCATCTCAGATGATCCCAGCCACCTGAGAATCTGAAACCCTCCCCTCATGGCACTTCTTTCAGTCCAAACCACTGTTTGCTTATGTTGTGGTAGAGCTCTGATGTTCCACCCTGATGAAATAAATGCAAATAGGTGTGTGCAGCTAAATTATTGTCTGTGCCTGAAGGCAGCCCCTCGGAGATCAAATTTTCCATTTGTATTCTCGCTACTTAGCAAGTCGTATTTGCCTCGTTATAATTGCAGAGCCTCAGTAAATAAGCAGAAAGCAGAAGGCTTTGCTAAGTCCCTCTTCTTAAGAGACTATGAAGGGGAACTAATTTATTTCCAACACGGAGGTGTCCAGACAATTTCACCGCGTCTTGTTCCAATTATGAAAGCAAAATGAGAACTAAAGCCACATTTACTCAGAAACTGGAGATATCCACACTAATTTTGGTTAATTCTGTCAAGTGCCTTTTGACAGCTGGAGAAATTACTGCAGTTTGCTTTTTCTCTGGATGACTTTCAGCTCTCTATAAAAGTGTTGTTGTGCTGTTTATTTGGATAAAATTGTCAATTTGTTTGGATATGGATAAGTTCCTACCTCTTCATGACTGGCCATGGCACAGGATCAAGACTCAGGTGTGATGATCCCAATAATTTACTTGTTTTTATACTCCTTGGAATGATTTATCTGCTGTGCCCACCAATGTCCCACAGCAAAAGAGAGTTGGATGTCGCCGTCCTACTTCCAGGGAGAGGGAGGGAAATATTTAGGAGGAAATAACCAAAAAGAGCTGGAACCTCCAAACTTTGTTCTTTTATCCTCCCAGACTTCTCAGACACCTGAACCCTTTTCCTGGGGAAGTGCATCTGGGATGTCCCCTTGTAGAAACCAAAGAATTTATTTTCTCCCTGAGATCAAGAGATAGGGAAGAGGATATTGGTCCAATATATTCTGCCCGTGTTTAATTGAAAAATGAAAGATTAATAAGCAAATGTCATTAAGTTTTATCTTTCATAAGAAGAAAAGCAGTCAATATATTTAGCACATATTTAGCACATTTAATTTTTTTTAATTAATTTCTGTGTCTCATGAGGATATTTGTTCATTGATTATCTTTGCGATACCTACAATTTGTTCTACCTTTTTTAACCAAGAGTATATAATTTACTTAAAAAAAACCTGTTACTTCCATTATTCAAACATTTTTGGATGGCAAAGAGGCATTAACAATAAATAAATAGGGGGTTACACTGAGAGAAGTCCTGCAGATATTCTGTGATCCTGTGAGAAGATTTTTGCTACATTAAACAGGATAATGAATCCACAGGTAATCAAGAGGTGCCAGCAGAATACTTTGGCTGAAATTGCAGGGCTTTTGGTTATAAACTTCTTAATTTTCCTCTAATCACTGGGATGGTGTTCTTTATTAAAAAGAGAAATAAAAGAAAATTAGAGTCTGGTTGTCATCTTGAGTAAGAGGATATAACTATTAAAAATTGATAATGTTAATTCCTAGTTTATTTTGCTTTATTTGAATATGCACTTGCCTTTAGGTGCCTCAAAATTGAAATGTATTATGAAGCAAAAAGAAAAAAGTCTGGTTTATGTAGAATGAGAGAAAGATCTTTGAAGAATGGTTTGTAGCTGGCAGAGTTAACTTTGTTAAACTTGCTGATGTTGCAATCTTCATCCGTCTAAGTTCTGGGGGGAAAAAAAAGGACAGATCAATGTTCTTTACAAGTGCTTTGTTTTGTTTAGAAGTGACAACATTCATTACTGCTCCCCTTATAAATCACTTCACACATTAACAGAGCACGACCAAATTGCTTCTCATTCTCGCTGAGAATCATTAGTAACTCTCCAAAACTCAGATAATTACGTCTTAGTTTTTTTTTTCCCAGACTTCTCAGACACCTGAACCCTTTTCCTGGGGAAGTGCATCTGGGATGTCCCCTTGTAGAAACCAAAGAATTTATTTTCTCCCTGAGATCAAGAGATAGGGAAGAGGATATTGGTCCAATATATTCCGCCCGTGTTTAATTGAAAAATGAAAGATTAATAAGCAAATGTCATTAAGTTTTATCTTTCATAAGAGGAAAAGCAGTCAATATATTTAGCACATATTTAGCACATTTAATTTTTTTTAATTAATTTCTGTGTCTCATGAGGATATTTGTTCATTGATTATCTTTGCGATACCTACAATTTGTTCTACCTTTTTTAACCAAGAGTATATAATTTACTTAAAAAAAACCTGTTACTTCCATTATTCAAACATTTTTGGATGGCAAAGAGGCATTAACAATAAATAAATAGGGGGTTACACTGAGAGAAGTCCTGCAGATATTCTGTGATCCTGTGAGAAGATTTTTGCTACATTAAACAGGATAATGAATCCACAGGTAATCAAGAGGTGCCAGCAGAATACTTTGGCTGAAATTGCAGGGCTTTTGGTTATAAACTTCTTAATTTTCCTCTAATCACTGGGATGGTGTTCTTTATTAAAAAGAGAAATAAAACAAAATTAGAGTCTGGTTGTCATCTTGAGTAAGAGGATATAACTATTAAAAATTGATAATGTTAATTCCTAGTTTATTTTGCTTTATTTGAATATGCACTTGCCTTTAGGTGCCTCAAAATTGAAATGTATTATGAAGCAAAAAGAAAAAAGTCTGGTTTATGTAGAATGAGAGAAAGATCTTTGAAGAATGGTTTGTAGCTGGCAGAGTTAACTTTGTTAAACTTGCTGATGTTGCAATCTTCATCCGTCTAAGTTCTGGGGGGAAAAAAAAGGACAGATCAATGTTCTTTACAAGTGCTTTGTTTTGTTTAGAAGTGACAACATTCATTACTGCTCCCCTTATAAATCACTTCACACATTAACAGAGCACGACCAAATTGCTTCTCATTCTCGCTGAGAATCATTAGTAACTCTCCAAAACTCAGATAATTACGTCTTAGTTTTTTTTTAAACAACACCTGTGTCACTGTTAAAGCTTCATAGAAACTGGGTTTTGAAAAAAAAAAATTAAAAAGACACTTTTCAAGTCTCATTTGCATATAGTTCACCTAAACTTGTTCCCCAAGAATTCAACTGGAACACAAAAAATGCCTTAAATTGCAAAGTTTTATTGGAACTCTCTTTCCAATTGTGAGACTAATAACCCTATCTACAGTGTTATACATTCCTGAATACTAAAGATTTCTTCCAGCCTTCCTGCCTTTTAAGTTTTGCAGTGGAAAGAAATTTTTCTGCCTTCAAGCTCTCTTAGCTTTTATACTTCTGCCCCTAAATCTGTTTTTAAAAAGGTGGGGAAATCCCTTTGGATACTGAGCTCACACAACAGAATCTAAATGTACAGCTAATTTAGAAACTGCACCAATCACGAGGTCACCCAAATTTTGGGTTGATTTTGATTGAGTGAATTTTGATTTCTATTCTATATTCTATGCCTACGTTACTCTGGAGAGTACCTCCACATCAGCAGTGTAAAGTATTTGTATCCTTATGTTCAACTCTCCACACCCAAAAGGAATCTGGTTGGAAAAGGCATCTCATGGAAAATGAGATGTTGTGGCATCAGCTGGAATAAAACTGGAATAAAAGTGGCATCAGCTGGAATTAAAGTGGTTAAGGAAAACACAAGAAATGGAAAGGGCAAAAAACTCTGGCCACAGGGTCGGAGTAACTGCTGGAATCAGGATGAGGAAAGAACATGAACAAATTTCATGATATTGAATTTCTGTATCATTTAATCTGCTATTCCAAGGGTCTATGCAATAAACTTTAATAAAGTTTATTTATTTAAAGCCCACCAATTTTATTTCAAAGGGATGATATAAAAATGCTCCAGGAATCCAGGAAATTTTTCTCTATGGATTTCTCACCAAACACCCCCTTAAACACACACATAAGCATAAAACCCCCCATTATTACAATAATAATTGAATTCTTTTATTTTGATTTCTCTTTCTCAGCTGTTAGGAACAAACCACAGAAGGCATTTTTTCCATTCTAGTGGCTCTTCACCTCTTACATTGTGATGGGAAATTCGTAGTGACGTGCTTGACCTATAAAACATCCCTCAGAAAGTCTTGATCGATATCTGGGGATGTTTTGAAACGCTTGGATGAAAGGCACTATAAAATTAGAAGTGTTTTCCTTACTTGTACTCTGACACTAATATTTACCTTTGAGCTTGGGCTTTTGGCAGGGTTTTCAGTCTCTGTTCCCATTTAAGGAAAGTAATTCTGCACAAGTTTCTAGGGGGGAAGAAACAGAGGGAATGTTCTCCATTTCCTGTCCTTGTGAGTTAGATTTTGTTTCCTATTAACATCTTTACCTACTTAAGACAGTCAAAGAGAAATAATGCATCAGAATAAAATTTAATGCGGTACCATATCATTAAACTCATTGAAAAGGGGAAGAAATAATAAATAAAAATTTGGGGACAGAAAAAGCCAGTGGTTGAATAGTCTGAAGAACCTGTCACTAAATATTTATTTTCCCTTTCAACCCACACACAAATGAAAAAAAGGTATTTTACAGATAGACACAATGAACCAAGTTCAACTAAGACCTGGAATATTTTACAGTCTGAGGTCATTCTTGAGAATAAGAAGAAATGGGTGTAGTGGAGAGAACAAATAGTTTGGCAAGGCTTTCTGATTTCTGCCAGGGCTTTCTAGTGGACATGTTCTCAAGTGCGATCTTTGCTTGTGTCCACACAGAAGAAATGGAGTTATTAGGAATTATGTCACTCCTCTGTGCTCTGGCTCTTCTGTCTCAACAGCAGAGAAATCAGTCTTCAGCCTCCCGCAGATGGTTTTGGGAGGCTGATTAAGCCCATGTACAAGGGTTTTTAAAATACAATTCTTTCTTTTTTTTTCTGGCACACTTTTTCAGCGTATTTTAATGTTTCCCCTCTGAATGCTGTGTTTTAGCTGGAATAACCTTGCACCAGTTTGTAATTCAATATGGGTTTAGTTACACTGGGTTTCAGTCTGTTTGAAGTATGCACATGGGTTTATCAGGATTCACAGTTCATCTGAGGGAGACAGGCTGAACTCCTTGGTGGTTTAGGATGATTGTCACAGTCAAATATAATCTTGTCTAAGCTCCCCTGGTTTTGTCCTCAGCCTTGTCCCTCAAACTGTGTGAAGATCAACCTCTCCCCTATTAATGTTCCATTTCACAGGGATGCTTTGCCAAATCCTGTTGCTTTCCTGATGCCTTGTGCAGGCTGATATGGAACAGAGACTAGAAAGAGTTAAAGAATAAAGTAGGGATTTATAAAAAGCCTCAATGGATCCACCTTGGGCAGCACAAGAGCCCAGCCAGGGCTGCAGCCAAGATGAACCCAAATGGTCCCAAAATGCACGAGCGCTCACGGGGTCTCTCCCTGGGATCAGCTCTGCTCCATGTGCACATTGCAGTTCAGTGTCCAATTCCAGCTCAGCCCCTGCACTCCCATCCTGCTTGTTTTTCTCTCTCCAGCCCACGGGGTTTGTGCTCTTGGGCTGAGATTTGGATCATTTGTCCTTGGTGCCCAGCTGGAGCAGGAATTGTTTTGTCTCCCTGCTCTGTGCACAGAGCTCACCATGCCCTGATGTGAAGCCCAGACCCACACACTAAAGCAGCACAGAATCTGACAAATATTAAAGTTAAAAAGTTAAAACCTGAGGCATCGTTCTCCCACCTCAAAAATTTCTAAATTCCATCCAACTGTACAGCTCCACTAAGCCCAGATATAGATGTTTGCTGTCATTCATCACTGCTGGTTCCAACCTTAATAATCTTTTATTTCCTCAGCTCTCAGATCCCTTTCAGAGAACTTTTGATAAAACATTGCAGCATCACTTCTCCCTGTCTGGTTTGACAATCCAGAGCTGATCCAGACCCCACTGTGTTGAGTTTGATTTCATTCAAGCTTCCTTCTTTCACCTTTGGTTTGGAATTCAAATCACACCACATGAACCTGCTCACCTCACACCTTTTCTCTGACTCCATTCCCACCAATTTCTTCTTTTTCTCCCTCTCACTTCCTACAGGCTTCTCATGTCCTGGAATTAAATGGGTCTGGGCAGGCCAAGAGAAGTGGTGAGGAAAGGGGTTGAGCAATCAGCTACAACTCCAGGTAGGTATGAGTGTGCTGCACACTAAATAATGCCAACTCCCTTAAATCCACCATGAGAGTAAAGAACCACAGAATCACAGAATCCTGGAATGGGTTGGGTTGGAAGGGAAGCTTAAAGATCATCCTGTCCCACCCCCTGCCATGGGCAGGGACACCTCCCACTATCCCAGGCTGCTCCAAGCCCCATCCAGCCTGGCCTTGGACACTTCCAGGGATCCAGGGGCAGCCACAGCTTCTCTGGGCACCTGTGCCAGGGCCTCACCACCCTCACAGGGAACAATTTTTCCTCATGTGTAACCTAAATTTTTCCTCTTTCAGTTTGAACTATGATTTTTTCCCCAGGTAACTCCATTTTCCTCATTAAACTCACAACTAATAGGCAAAAAGCCTCAATCAAATCCATGTATTTTCTGGTGTTTATCAGCCAGCCTCTCTGTGGGGCTTTTAGCTGGCCCCAAACAAGCACTGCTCAGTTCTGGATCACTTTATCTTCTCTGCCCAGAAAGGAAAAGGAAATGGAGTTCTACACACAGCAAAGGAAGGCAGAGGGAGGAAGTTTGAATCCTGGCTGAAAGAAACTGATAAAGCATTCACAAGAAAATCAGTGTAGTAATTTAGCCCCATAGACATGACAAACACCAAAGGAATTGGACTGATGTGGTCCATGGCAAACAGGTCAGACAAGCTGAATTTTCTGCTTCTTGGATGTCTCCCACAGCAGTAAAAGTTTTTCAAAACTCCAAAGTGTGAAAGCAAATGTGATTTTTTTTTTTTTTTCTCTGACTGGAACCCGGGAGTCAGGGATGCAGTAATGGGGCATTAGAGCAGCAGCTGCTGCTCTGGGGAAAACTTTTTCAAATGTGATTTTTTTTTTTTCCTCTGACTGGAACCTGGGAGTCAGGGAGCAGCTGCTGCTCTGGGGAAAACTTTCTCATGGGGAACACATTTTTTTTTTTTTTTTTTAGGACATAATGCAGAGGGAGTGTCTCTCTAAGCATGAATGAATAGAAATACTTCTCTTGTGGCAGTCACTTTATTGGGAGAGCTGTTGAGGAAGAATTGCTTTTCAGTGAGAAACTCAAAATCACAAGTACAACTGCTCCTGCTCTTGTTGCCAACAATTTCCCTCTGCCACATTTATTCTGAGGATTAAATGAGATGCTTTTCATGATGATGGCAAAAGCCACAGACCAGGACCCTGGACAGTGTGGGACACTGTAATTTTATCTGCTTCTGGTTGTGGTCTCAAAAGTCTGAGGCAAATGAGTTGTTCCATCACTTCCTGTCACACAAATCCACTCTTTAGTCCATGTCTCACAACAGGGCCAGGTTTCTTGGTCACATACAGCAAATATCCAGAACACCTGCAAAGTTCTGAATGTCTGTCACAGTGATATATTCTGGAAAAATCACTTTGCCCAGGATTCTTCTCCTGGGAAGCTGAGAAGCCTCAGAGAAAAAGGAAAACAATAATTATCTGATTTGCTTCTCCTGTGTTTTGCTGCTTTGGAATGTGTTTGGAGATTGTTTACCCACAGGTGATTGTTTCATTGGTTTCATGTGAGTTATTTTGACTCAATGGCCAATCAGTGCCAAGCTGTTTTGGGACTCTGGAGGGTCACGAGTTTTCATTATTTTCTTTTTAGCCTTCTGTCTGTATCCTTTCTGTATTCTTTAGTATAGTTTAATATTCTTTAATATAACATAGATCGTAAAATAATAAATTAGCTTCTGAGAACATGGAGTCAGATCATTCCTTCCTTTGTCTGGGAACCCCGCAAATACAATAAATGTCAAGCTTGACTTGAAGTTAACAAATTTAGAGGAAAAGCAACTAAAATGTGGTGAGGTTTAGGTTAGGTAGCAGCACCACGGCACTGACCTTGCAATAACAAATCACCATGTGAGATGTGAGAGAAGGATCCACAGACTGTAACCACAACAGGAAATGATAAAATAGGCCAGAGAGCTTTGCCTAGACTTTAAAACAAGTAAGATATTGTTGCTAGCACACAGAGGACTGAATTCAGTTCTTCCTCCCAAATGAATGTGGTCACTTCATCCTTTCAGCTCATGAGTACATGTTCCTTGGGATTGAGGAGTTTTGTGTGGGACAGAGCCATCCCAGGAATTGGGATGAGACATTAATACCTTGGGCTATCATTGGCTTTTCTCAAGCCAACCCTGGAACCAAATTCTAAAACGCCATCTTATTCAGGTTCTCAGTTTATTCTGTTATTTGCAGGTTTAGCATGAGTAAAAGGAATAAATATCTAAATTTCCCCTCTGTCCATGGGTAAATATGATCAGCTGAGTCTTTCCCAGTGTGTCACACAGATGTTTCTGCTTTGCCTCCATCACTCATGTTACTTAAAAATGATTCCCTGATTAGTTTATATCAGCTCACAAGTCTTTTTGTGCTGCATTTCTCAGTCATGTTTGTTTTCACAAGAAAGAGGAGACTAATTGTGCTCCCCCCACGAGTTGCTACACAAAATATTTCACTCTGGGCTCAGTGTTTAGACCGTATTATAAAAATGGTCCCTCATGGGAACAGCAGGAAAAAATTTCTTGAAATGACCTTGCAGAGTTCTTTGGTTTTCAGGATAAATTTCTTCTATAATTCTATATTTACAATATGGTATTTTGCAATAACACCAGTGAATATGTCCTTGAGTTAAAAGGACACTTGATTCCTGTCACCCAGTATCTTTTCTTTTGATGCATTAGGATGTGGAACAGAATGATTTATGGCACATCAATAAATAGATTCCCTCAGCTTGGAAGAATAAGAAGAAAAAAAATTAATAAATGCATGCAATATTTTGCAGTATAATAAGAACCAGTATTTAAATAGCTGGGTATAATCAGGCACAAGCTTTCCTGCTTTCAGATGAACACTATGTTCTTTCCTGGGGTGGGTGAAAAATAAAGTGCTAAAAGAAAACCTCTCACTTTCAAGAATTCTAAATGGCTTGTGGTCTGTGTTATATTAAGAACTAAACTGAGCTACTTTTATTAAAAATAATTTAAGTACAAAACTAAAATTATCAAATACATACAGTTAGTTAATAGGAACACTTTTTTTTTTCTTCCTAAGATTCTACAAACAAGAACTTGGAAAATGCCACTTTTTGGATTAGACTTGTGTTCAGAAAAGTCTTGATGTCTAAAACTTACAACTATTATTCAGAAGAAAAGCTGTTTTCCATATAATTAAACTTAAGACTATTTCACTTTGTAGATGTAACAGACACAGCACATCACCAGGCATGCAGAGAGTTTTTCACTCTTGGTTACCCCTTTTTGAGTGATATAAATTGCTTCTTGTAGGTGCTTTATCCTCTCCTTAAACAACACAGGGTGGCTGGGGTGACATGAAAAGCTCATTTCAATCATCTGTGTTATCAATTCAACAAAGTAAGAAGTGGCAAACTACCCAGAGTTGTGAATTTATAATTTTCCATCATTTTGTGTGGGATATTATTGATGATGTGGTAGGAAAACAATATGTGTGTGGGGAGAAAGTCTCTCATTCCTATCATTTTCCCTCATTTTGTGCGGGATGTTATTGATGATGTGGTAGGAAAACAATACGTGTGTGGGGAGAAAGTCTCTCATTCCAACATTTTTCTGCTGTTGAGATGCACCACAGTTTTAAATGTTCAAAGGAAAATGTGGAGTTCTGCATTTCCAGGTGAGTTTGAGCTGCCAGGTGCATCTCAACAGCAGAAGAATGTTGGAATGAGAGTGAAATTGCTGGAAGAGGCAGCTGAGGATCTGTGGCGTGCTCTGTCAGGAGATGATTTGAAGGCCAAGAGCAAATCCATTTCAAAGTCAGCAGTAGGACAGCTCTGTTACATAAGGTGCAGAATGCCTGGAATAGCACTGCCACGAGGACAGCGAGACTGGGGTATAGAAAAAGCTATATAAAAACAAGGCATTATTTATTCACCGTGTTCAATCCTCTTGATTTTGCCTCAATTCCTTTCCAAAATTAGGACAAGAAGGTGAGTGCATGAAGCCTTTTAGAGGAAGCTGTTTTGCTCTCTTGCCAAGAGCAGTGATTTGTGTTCATTCTTTATTCTGTGGACAATTTTAAGGAGACAGGACATACCTCAGAGGAGTTAGACTGTAGTGCTGAGCGTAGGTTTACTGAATGTCCTTGCAGGGGTATAATTGCCATTAAAAATCACAGATATTCTGCTTGTAAAGAGCTGAAGATGATTAAACCTAATGAAGGTCTAATAAAAATTTGCCCTGACTGGGTCTGATCTGCAATACAAGCCCAGGACATCTGCACAGGGAATACCCAGCAGGAGCATCACACCCAGCAATGCCACACTTCACTAAGCTTAGTAATATTAACCAACATTTCTGCTGGGAAGTGAGCCCCTTTTCCCTTCACTGAGAATTTGCCACTTAAAGAACTTCATGCTCACCTTTGTTTTTATTTATGCTGTCCTTTATTACACTCTCCTCACTCTTCCTCTCATTGTATTTTGGGCATCATCACAAATTCATGCTCACGATCAGTGTACTATGAAAACCTCTCATCTTTAAGGCTGAGGTGGTTTGAGATAAAAGACATGGAAATCACAGCAGGATATTTCATAATACCTCGAAAGAAAAGAGAGCTGCATTTCCCCTCTCAGCTACAAACACTCTCATTCAGTCTGAGATCCCTGAATCCTCACTCTCCTCTGCCTCAGCTGTGTGAGACCCATGAGAAAGCCTTCCCAAACACATCCCACAAAAATGGGGTTTGGTTATAGGGCTCCAGAATCTGTGTTGTCTTTGGAAAAAGGAAATTTAAGGCTTCATTTTGGCACAGCTGCTGGAAAGTAGAAACTTATGTGGGCAAATTGTTCTTAAAGTCTTTCCAGTGGTCCCAGAGTGTCAGAGAAATAGCACAAAAACAAGGTCAGTGCCTGTGGCTCACAAGATTCAAAGCAAGGAGAAGACAGAAAATTTAAAAAATAAGAAGATAGGCCTGGCCCAACATAGAGTTTTGTGTGGAACTCAAGAATAAAAGATGAGTTTCCTGTAAATACATCAACAACAAAAGGAGGGCTGAGGAGAATCTCCATCCTTTCCAGGATGTGGGGCTGAACTTGAGCCCAGGAGTGCCCAAGAGGGCCAATGGCACCAGACCTGTGCCAGCAGCAGTGTGGCCAGCAGGAGCAGGGCAGGGATTGTCCCTCTGTGCTGGGCACTGCTCAGGCCACACCTCAAATCCTGGGCTCACTTTTGGGCCCTTCACGACAAGAGAGAATTGAAGACTGCACCAAGAGATACTGAGAGCAGGAGTTCAATCAAATTTATAGGAATTAGGTTCCTTAGCCTAAATATTATGAAAAAGGAAAAGAGCTCCTATGAAAAAGGGAAAGAGCTGGTGTGTATTTAAGGTTTCTCCAGCCAAAAGATTTCAGTTTCAGAAGCATTCAAATGTGATGCAAACACTGAAGTGAAAACACTACGTAAATTGGAATTTCTGTGGACATCACTCAAAGTTGGGGTTATGTTTGGGTGTTTTTTCCCCCATTTACCTCATTTTTAGCCTTTTTAGCCATTTTTAGCATTTTTCCTCTTGATGAGATCATTTTGCTGAGCTGAAGACCTCCCGTGCCCATTCCCCAGATCGTGCTGCTGTGGCAGCCTGGCAGCACAGGAATTCACAGGGGTGAACAACGACTCTGACCTCACTGTGGTTATGGAAAATATGTCACATTTATTGACCCAGCTGCTTTCCTATTCAAGGGGACGAGCCAAAAGTGGTAAGTGTTTTCAGCTGCACTAATTGGCAGTACAGTGTGCTCTAGCACCAGACAAGAGCTTTACCTGAGGTGACG
Source organism: Pyrgilauda ruficollis (assembly GCF_017590135.1). Taxonomy (NCBI): domain Eukaryota; kingdom Metazoa; phylum Chordata; class Aves; order Passeriformes; family Passeridae; genus Pyrgilauda; species Pyrgilauda ruficollis. The sequence continues at coordinate 998,391 of NW_024510321.1, read as the reverse complement.
CTTGAATGCCCATCCTGTACAATCAATACTGGGCTCATTTGTGTTTTAGCAGAGTCCACAGAGTTTGTAGCACGTTCTGAGGGGTTTAAAACCATGGAGTTAAACCTCTTGTTTAGCCTGGAGAAAAGGAGACTCAGGGGTGCCCTCCTCACTCTGGGAATTCTGTGAATTCTGTGAGTTAACAAAGCCACAAAGCCCTCAAAGGGGAACTGTGTGGTAGGAATGACCCTTGGAAAAAAAAAATCAGGGACAAGGAGAAATGAAATCATAGAGTGGGTTGGGTTGGAAGGGACATTAAAACTCATCTTGTTCCATCCTTTTCATGGGCAGGGACACCTTCCACTATCCCAGGTTGCTCCAAGCCCATCCTGGCCTTAGACACTTCCAGGGATCCAGGAGCAGCCACAGCTTCTCTGGGAAGCTGTTCCAGTGCCTCATCACCCTCACAGGGAAGAATTTCTCCCTAACTTCTAGTCTAAACCTTTAAGTTTAAAGCCATTCCCCCTTGTCCTGTCACTGCATTTAAGCTTTTAAATCATAATTCTAAAATTTGAACTAGTAGTTATTCAAATCCCACCAGCTAGATAATTTGCATTTCCATGTCAAAAGTGAAAGAAGGAGAGGATCTTGGAAGAATTAACTGACAGATAGAAACATCTTGTTGAGCTGCAGCACAGTCAGAAAAGAATGAAAATGCAGAAGGAGCATATTAGTGAAACAGATTGCTTAACCTGGGAGAGACTCCTTAACATCATAATAAAATAACACATATATTCTTCCTCAGCTGGCTTTAATTCTTGGGATTTCAGGGGTACCATTAAAACAAGTTTTACAATAATACTTCTGGGACTCTGGAGCACTGTAAAATAAATTAAGAAAAAGAGGAAAGTCGGAGATATATTTATTGCTCCTTTGCTGTCAAGAATTAAGGGCTGTATTAGACCATCTGTCAAGAAGAAAAAAATGAACAGACATAAGCACGGCCTCCAGTAATGTTATGTGGGAGACAAAACAGCAGATGAAAAGGTCAAAACTCCTCCTCAGCAGTGTTTGTTGAGGAGCAGGCCAGTTCCAGCAGCCAGCAGGGCTCTCAGGGAGTGGGGCAGCTCCAGTTGCCCCATGAGCAAGGATCCCCTCTAGGCTGGGTGACCAAAGCAGCCTCTGTCATAAATCGGTGATTCAGCTCCCTCTGGCATGGCCAGACAGTTCAGCCATTCCTGCCTCACCTCCCGTGTGATTATGAAAGGCAGGAAGATTTTTTTTTTCCCATCATTATGAGGCAGATAATAAATCTCAGGTGGAGATCAGCTGTCTCCTGTGGGAGGAACCTCACAGTGGGGCAGGGGAAGAACTCTGGCTCCTCTCCCTAAAGACAAGAACAACATGTGAGTGTTCATAGCCCCCATTTCCATCTCCCTCTGGTGGGGAGGAGGCAGAGCTGGGAAGGAGAGAGGGATGGGGGGAAGATGTTTTTAAGATTTATTTAAGATTTATTTTATTTCTCACTGTCCTGCTCTGAGTTTGTTGATAATAAATTCAATTAACATCCCTGGCTTTGAGTCTGCTTTGCCTGGGACTGCATTTGGTGACTGATGTGTCTCTGTCCTTATCCAGCTCAGGAACCTTTTCTCTCCCCTGCCCTCTTGGAGAGGGGAGGCTCAGAGTGGCTTGGCTGCCCATCCAGCCAGTGTCAACCCACCACAGCACTAACAACAAACCATTAATTTAGTAGTAATAATAAACTACACGTTTCAAGGCTCAGACTTCTGCAGAGGCATCAGAAAGTCCTGTTTGTGGAGCTCTCCAAAAGATCTCATGCAAGGGGTGGAACATCCCCCAGGGGCTGCTTGCCTTGTGCAAGGAATGAGCCAGGATGTATTTGCTGCCATGGGAGGCACTGACAGGTTCCCAGGTGCCATTTCTCCTTCCTGCAGCAATCCAAAATGCCCTTCTGCTGGAGTCCAAAAATGTCCTTCTGCAGCAATGTAAAATGTTCTCCAGCAATCCAAAATGTCCTTCTGCAGCAGTCCAAAACGTCCTTCTGCTGCAAACCAAAATGTTCTTCTCCAACAAACCAAAATGTTCTTCTTCAGCAAACCAAAATGTCCTTCTGCCGCAATCCAGAATGTTCTCTAGCGTTCCAAAATGTCCTTCTGCAGCAATGCAAAATGTTCTGCAGCAATTCAAAAAGTCCTTCTGCAGCAAAGGTGGCAGGGCAGGTGTAGGAAGTTACCTTTTCCTCCTGCAAATCTTTTTGCAGAGTTCCTACCTGCAAATGGGACACCGATGCCAGCTCTTAGCAGGGGGATGCACATCAGATCCTTTCCAGCAGGGAATTCCTGCTGTTCCTGCCATTCCTCAGCAGGAACTCCTTGGAGAAATTGGAGGACAAATAACTTATTAAAGGAATATTCAAAGTCAGAAGACCCTGAAGCGTTAATGTACAAATTATAATGCCAGTTATAATCTGATGTGTCAACTCTTAAGCAGGATGAATATTCTGAAGGAAAAAATGCTCAAAACCCCATTCCAAAACTCAGAATTTACTGTAGGTGTTATGTCAGCAAGAATCTAGGATTGCATGGTCTGAGATCACTTTCTCCAGTCTTTATCAGCTTGAAAATGTTTTAATTCTTCCTGCCACTGATAGAAAGAGAAGAATTGTGTCACTGAGGTTGAATTTCACAGCACGAGTGGCAGGGAGCAGGTTACACTGAGATATTGCTCCCCTTCAAAGGAAATAAATAAATAAGTAGACAAATAAATAAATAAAAAGCCTGCAGGCAATTTTATATTTCAATTTAAGGGACACCACTCAATACCTCTCTTGGAGTGACCCTGAGGAAACATTAATTGCTTCTACACCAAATTTAGGGTCTCTTTAGTCAGTGCCATCACAAAGCTCTTTGCGCCTGAGAATCCTTCTCCAGGGCTGCAAACCCCTCTCCTCCTTTGCCCTGGGACTTTGATCTCAGACCTTTTAGCCCTGCAGGGATTGGGGAATCATCGAGTTCCTCCAAGGGTTGAATATCAACATCATGATGAGGACCAGACTGCAGGGGAGACAAGAGACTTCACTGTGGCAATTTAAGTGGGATGGTTGGATTTGAAACCTCAAAAACTCGAGCTGCCTCTTCACAGGCTGAATCTGGATATCTTTGGGCAAATATTTTGACCCAAATATCTGAAATTTAACAGGATATGGCATTGCAAAGATAAATGGAACTCTCACCAAGCTGTTCTGTGGTTGATTTTATTTGTTTTTCTTTCTCTAGATGATGTTCATATCTGTCCAAACAGAATGCAGTCACTTCTTTCTCCCAACATCTATCAAACTCCTCAGGAACAGAAGGTGACATTTTATTTTGGATGAAAACACGTATTTGTGTAAGCTCAGAGACTGCTGTTACAAAATAGAACTTAAATCTTTTTTAAAAATACCTTAAATAAATAAACTCTTCCAACAGTAACAAAAGCAATGACATTTTTTCACTGCCAAGATTAATCATTTCTTTTTGTACTTTTAAGACAACTTTCCAGTGCTGGCACTGAGATCCCAAGGGATTCACAGAAATTATTTAAGATAATGAGAATGGGTTGCATTGAAAGTCCACCAAAACCAATGAAATGTTGTCAGATTTTAACCAAAAACAGTGTGGCCAGCAGGAGCAGAGAAGAGATTCCCCCTGGTGAGGCCACACCTCCAATCCTGGGGTCATTTTAGGGCCCCTTGATACAAACAGGACATTGAGGGGCTGGAGTGTGTCCAGAGAAAGGAATGGAGCTGCGAATTCACAAAATTCACAGAATTCACAGAATAACCAAGTTGGAAGAGACCTTCAAGGTCATCAAGTCCAACCCAGCCCAATGGGGCTGCAGCACCACTCTGACGGGGCTGAGGGAGCTACCCAAGCAGGAATTCCTTATCCACCACCTCAGGAAAACATAAAAGAGAAATCTTTTGTCCCTTGTGCACTGTTGTCACCTCAGCCTGCATCACTCAGGTGCTGCACCTTCCAGCCAAACAAAAAGCCAGCTTCTCCATAGGGAATTTTGGCAGCCCTGACTTCATCCATGCCTATTCCTTCTCCAGGAGCTGAACTAGAAAGGCAGATGAAAGAACCAGATTCATCAGGGGTAGTTCTTTCACCGTGGCAGAGCTCTCCTCTTTTCCAGTTTGGCTCAGATCAGTTCTGCCCCAGGCTGGACTTTCCATAAGGAAAAAATTGGCTTCTCAATGTTCTCCATTTTATTCCTCACTTTAGGAATACAAACATTTACATGGAACACCACATGGATTTTTTTTTTTTTTTTGGTGGGTCTGGGGTCCCTCCTACCAATTTTTACTGATGGGTGAGCAGGAATCACACCCTTCACTCTTGGGTTTAGGCTGTAAGAAATAAGAGATCCTATTTTCACCTCATCAATTTTTGTTTTGTAACCTTTTATGGGTTTACAAATTGTGTCAAAAAACCTATCCGGTTCCTCTGGAAACCTGTGACCTGTATCATGATTAATGACAATAAATAAATAAAACTAACTAAATAAATTTGGCCATGAAAGGAATAATTTGTGCTTTGAACAAGCAATTCTCAGTTAACAATGGAATGTCACAATGCAATCCTGAGTGAGTGACCCTGCCATTAAGATACAATCAGCATAATAACCAAGAAAACACAATTTGATCAAACATTTATAATAATATTCAAAAGTTACATAGCAAAAAATGGTCCTGCAAAAGCAGTTAGAAAATAGAAAACGTTTTAAATTACTGGTGTGTTCTTTAATGTGTTTATTTAAAAGCAAACTTGTGACAAATTAATAATAATTTTCTCTTGATCATGCAAAAATTGCCTTGATTAGCAGTTATTTAATCAGAATAAAAGTGGAGGTTATAACCAAAATAATATCAAGGGTAAAGCAGAAATAGAATATAAATTTGCTCTAAAATTAATTTTTGGAAATCAATATTTTTGGATGAAAATGCCTTTTTTGAGCAATGTGGATCTAGCTACCAATTGGAACAACTACTTTTGGGATATGAGGGACTTCAGGCATGCATAAAAATTTTACTTCTGGGGGTTTTTGCATTAATTTTGGGGTTTTTTTTTCCCACATAAACAAGTACTAATTCAACAGGAGTTAATTTAGGAAGCACCAGTAACTTTTGCTGTGCAGAAAATCAGATTAGATGATATCCATATTTTGTTTTTTGTTTTTTTTTAAATTTAATAATCTGTAAAAAGATTGTGCTACACACACACACACACACAGAGTGTTTGAAATTGCCAACCACATGAGATAACTGCAGTTCAATTCAGAGAAACATCCCAGCACTTCCTGAGGCTGGGGAATGAGAGCTCAGACTAACATATGTTATCTGTCACACTCTCTGGCCTGTCAGATTCGTACACTCAGCACAAGATCCAGCACATGTGTGGAGGAAAAATTCTGCTATGACAGATTTACAAGCTGCTCCTCTTCCCCAGCTGAATTCTGGTGATTCCAAGCACTGGGAAGACAGTGAGAAATGGTGTTATTGCCCAGCTGTGCTCTGATTGACACTGAGAGGAATATTAAGAACAGACCCACCCTGCAGACCCTGCAATTAAACCCAAAAATAATTATAAAAATCTTGGTTGGATGAATTATGCCTTCCCTAGACAGCAGCTGAGCACAATCTCGCCTGATTTTAATACTGGAGAAAAGAGGATCCCTACATTTTCACAGTGCCTACATCTGCTACCAAAATATCCTGTTAAATCCATCAGGATAATGTGCTTCTTGCCCCACAGTGTCCAGAGGAGAGAAGATGCTGACCTTGCCCATCTTGTTTAATCATCCACCAGAACCTTCCATCCAGTATAAGGCATCCCTGCCCATGGCAGAGAGCTGGGATAAAATGATCTTTTAGGTCCCTTTCAACCCAATGCATTCTGGAATCCTGTGATTTCTGTGAAAAGTGAGAGGGAAATTCCTGGTGCCTAGTCTGAATTTTTCTCCTACCTTTTCTTCTGGGACCATCCTACCTTTGTTTGCCAAGTGGCTGCGCCTTGTTTCTCTTGGTTTATAATTATGCCAGATCCTGGCATCTGTGCCAGGGCTTTGTCCCTTTGTTCTGCTGCATCTGCTGAAGCTCTCCCAAAAGTCAGAGTTCTTCTTCCACTCAGTGTAGAATTTTAACTTCTTTTTGCCAGGGTCAGGATTAAATGTGTGAGATGGTATTTCTTTTTGGGACTCAGATGTTTATCAGTTCTTATCTCTGTCACAGTCTCACAAACCCTGAGTTCTGCAGCACTGCACTCTGACAAACTAAAAATGGAGCCCATCTCTCTCTGCAAGGCCTTTGAAGGATCAACTGTCCAATTAACCAATGACACCTCAATTATTTTTACATTTAACCCAATAACCAACAGCCCGTGGCTGCAATGGGGACTTTTTTATCCAATTACACAAAACCACCCAATCCCATGGAAAAGAAGGTGAAGAAGAAGAAGGAAGGTGAAGAAGGAGAAGGAAGGTTAAGAAGGACCAGTCTCCGCCTTAAAACCTCCATCTTGCTTTAGCTATATTACTGTACTCTAAACCCTTAAACTCTGCGTTTCCCAGCCTGTGATATCACACACTTCTATTCAAACTCCACACCCACAATCCCAGTTCTGTCATTCCATTTTGGAAGCTTCTCCACAGCCTCAGGTCAGTGCAGTGTTCTCTTGGGGGTCAGTGCCTGGCAGCACAGAAAGTCTGGAATTCTCAGCAGCCAGGGTTCCAACAACTCAGCACTCTCATGCACAGACAAATCCTACTGACAGCTAATTGTCCCTGCTATAAGTAGGGAAAAACCATGGATATCTGCAGTATTTCTTATTTAAGCTGCTCCAGGCCCTGAAGCCACTCCTCCTTAGCACTCCTGATTTAAATCCAGTTATTTAATTACAGCCTGTTTAGATATTGGTTTTAAATCACAGAAAAAGCCAGACTTCAGCACAGCCAGGTTATGTCCAAACTGAGGCCATCCAGATCTCTTTTCCTGGGTTTCCAGCCCCTGTTTGCTCAGCATGAGGCAATGCCAGGGTATTTAATTCTCTGATAAAAAGCCTGCCACAGGTATTGGCAATAACAATTAGGGTGGAGGCCTAGCAGGGCTCGCAGCAAGTTCCTATGTGAATGTTCTCAGTCAATATTTGTCCATGTGTGGAGTCATACTATAGCCTATTATCCCAGTTCTGGGAAAGTTTTAAGGTCATTAGGGTGATTTTAAGAAAAATTAAATCACTCAAAGGTCAAGGGAAAAATAAGAGGAAATCGAACATTTCGTAGAAACTGGAAATTTCATCTCTCCTGGTTGCTTCTCAAGAGAGATGTTTTCCCTTTTCAATCCCTAATGGGTCCCTGGTGCCCAGGGATGAATGTTACCAGGATGGGGAATGCTAACACCACCAATTCCAGCAGTTAATCCTCAAAATTGGCTCTTCCTGTTTGTGCTCCAAGTGTTCAGTCCTTGACCTTTTTGTACAAAGCAAATAGGAGCCATTATTTTCAAATTTATCAGTGTTGCTATAGTTACTAAACTGTGTGTGTGTGCCAGCTAATATTTTAAAGATATGAATAACAAATATCTATTGCATGTTTTGCAGAGTTTGCCATTATCGTGACAATAAATTCACATGCCACAAAGAATAGTCATGCTGCAAGTTGTAGATAGGAATGATTTAAATTCATGGGTATTTTATCCTTTTTGGGTGGGGAACAGACTGGATGAGGTGAAGCAGAACTTTGTAGGTGTTTTCTGCAATCAAGGCTGAGAGATGAACATCTCCAGGAAATGGTTCACAGAGGCTGAACTGCCATTTGGGGAGAGAGGGAGAAGGGGGATTATCCTCCTAAATTAAGTGTGAAAGCAGAATAAAATCAGGTGTTCAAATACTCCCCACAACCAAGAACTACACATGTAGAAACAGGGACTGAAAACCTCAAGAAACTGCTTGAGAAACCCAAGTGGACACTAAGAGTTACCCTGGAGACCCTTTGACAAAGGTGGGTGGACAGAAGAAAAAGGGATTTTCCATGTGGTGAAAATACAGATCTTTTAAAACATTTCAAGCAGCTGGGGACATGCTGAGAATTTCAGACTTTCTGTGCTGCCAGGCACTGACCCCCCAAGAGAACACTGCACTGACCTGAGGCTGTGGAGAAGCTTCCAAAATGGAATGACAGAACTGGGATTGTGGGTGTGGAGTTTGAATAGAAGTGTGTGATATCACAGGGTGGGAAACTTAGAGACTGGGGTTTTAGAATACAGTAATATAGATAAAGAAAGATGGAGGTTTTAGGGCACAGGCTGGTCCTTCTTCTCCTCCTTCTTCTACTTTTTCTCCTTCTTTTTCTTCTTCTTCTTCTTCTTCTTCTTCTTCTTCTTCTTCTTCTTCTTCTTCTTCTTCTTCTTCTTCTTCTTCTTCTTCTTCTTCTCCTTCTTCTTCTTCTTCTTCTTCTTCTTCTTCTCCTTCTTCTTCTCCTTCACCTTCTTCTCTATGGGTTTGGGTGGTTTTGTGTAATTGGATAAAAAAGTCCCCATTGTGGCCATGGGTAGTTGGCTATTGGGTTAAAAGTAAAAATAATTTAGGTATCATTTCTTAATTGGACAGTTTATTCTTAAAAGACCTTGTAAAGAAAGATAGCCATTTTGTAGCTTGTTAATGAAATACTGCAGAACTCACTGCTTGTGAGACTGTGACATAGATAAGAACTAATAAACACCCGAGTCTGAACATGAAACATAATCTCAAATGCTTCAATCCTGATCATGACAGAAAAAGAAAAAAGAAGCCAAGAACAAGCAGCATTCCTCTGTTCTTCTGAACTATGGCCTGCCTTGTATTTCATAGTAGCTGCCCCCTTTCATGGCTTCCCTCTGTTTATATATGGATGGATATAACTCTGCATAATGTATTTACTCCTTACATACACGTAAGAAAATAAACAAATAAACATCTGTCTCTGCTTGCTCAGAGCATCACATTGTACCTACCATTTTCTGATGGAATTCTTTAGAAATTGAACATTTTTACCAGGCTGCTTTTTCCATACTCCAGACCGCACATTGCACATTATAATTTTGCAATAATAATATTGCAATTTATAATTTTGGTTTAAAAGAGGTGTCTTGACTCTTCATATCTTTGTAGTTTCCTCCCAACATTTTGTCACAGCTGTCAAGTCTTATCTTCTTTTTGCCAGGGTCAGGATTAAATGTATGAGAGAGTATTTCTTGTTGGGACTCAGATGTTTATCAGTTCTTATCCATGTCACAGTCTCACAAACCCTGAGTTCTGCAGCACTGCACTCTGACAAACTAAAAATGGAGCCCATCTCTCTCTGCAAGGCCTTTGAAGGATCAACTGTCCAATTAACAAATGACACCTCAATTATTTTCACTTTAAACCCAATAACCAACTACCCGTGGTTGCAATGGGGACTCTTTTATCCAATTACACAAAACCACCCAAACCCATGGAGGAGAAGGTGAAGAAGAAGAAGATGAGAAGGACCAGCCCCCACCCTAAAACCTCCATCTTTGTATCTTTAAATTATAGCTCACCAAGTGAGGTTTGATAAATATAACCCAAATTAATTGATTATTCTGTCCACTCCTTTTTTCTATCATGCCACACCTTTCTCTTAACTGTTTATTCTTTTATATGAATTTAAAAGTCACAGACATTTCCCTTTCAGTTGTTCATTCTGGTATTTTGCCCTCAGGAAATTAACAAAATGGAGTTCTGAGTGTATAAAGTATTTCACCATAAATGTTGCATGAATTGCCACCTTTTAGAAGAACCATCAAGTTTTATCACAGTTCTGTGTAACTGAATATTGAGAATGTTTTAATTTTAATTTCAATTTTAATTTTAATTTTTTTTATCTTCTTTTAATTTTTTTTATTTACTGAGAATGTTTTAATTTTAATTTTAATTTTAATTTTTTTTATCTTCTTTTAATTTTTTTTATTTATATACATTGCCAAGAATGAGAAAAAATTTCTGCACCTTGTTGTAGGCAAAATCCTGATCCTGCTCCTGGTTACACCTGTATTTAACTGCACAAATCTGTGCAGCCCAACACTCAACAACCTGGATCATGTGTTGTGCTTCTAATTCCCCCTTCTAGCCCACAGAACATGACCATAGCCATTCCATGTTTAAATTGGCAAGTGTGTTTCCATTATTGCCAAAAATAAAATATATTTTTGAGCATCGTGTGCTGGATGAACACCACAAATTACTCAGGACAGGGCTGCAGGATGCTCAGGAAACCAGAAGAATTGAACAGACTTCAGATTTCTCCCAAAGCAGGATTCTAAGATGGGAAAAACAGCAATAATGTGCATTTCTAATGAAATAAAGACACACGAGATAGGAATTATATGCCCCGACTTATTTATTTAATGTATCAGAAATATCTGTCACCTCTACACTGAGCTGCCCTTGACCCAGGGAGGGGGTCAGAGTTTCAGAGGGAGTTCCCCAGTTTCAGAGGGAGTTCCCCAGTTTCAGAGGGAGTTCCCCAGTTTCAGGGGGGCCCTCAACAACTCCCTTTTCCCCTGTACACCTGTTTTCCCCCAAATTCAGATTCTATGGTTTAGAGCAAATAACCTCATGCAGTTTTCCCAGTCATGGCAGAGATACAGATCCCTCAAAACTCATCTGCCTTGCTCTGCTTTAGGATGAGAGGATTTCAAATCCTGGACTCTTGAATATGTTAAGTAGAAATTGAGGAAAGATAAATTATTATTAACAAGCTCAGGTGTAGCTCAGGCAGGCAGGAGGTGCCTCGTACACACAGAATGATCCCTCCAAGACATGATTCAGTTTTCTTTTCCCATTTTCTACTTCTTCCTTGTGTGGAGCAGGAGAAAAGTGCAAGGTGTGGGAATGGTGGTACACAAAGGCAGCATGCTGCTTTTAAATAACTATACAGATAATGTAAGTGCATGAAGTAACACATTATCCTCTTGGCTGAGTGAAGATGATTGCAGCATTAAAATTTAATTAAATGCAACTGCTTGTAGTAAAGGGAGGGTAAATGACAGAACTGCTGTAACACAGATACTCTTTCTCCCCCTTGAAATGCACAAGCAGCTCCAGTAAATCCAGAGAAGCAGTGATTTTTTAATATATATATATTTATAGATATTCTTTTCATGCTCTTTGTGTTGAATATTGATTCCAGGAGTAACCATTTTATTGTTTGTTTCTAACTGTTGGCAATTGAAGTAGCTTGATAAGGGTGCAGGCTGGGAAAAACATGGTTCATTCAATTTTCCTTGCTCACCTACAAAAGATGCTGAGCCTAGAAAGACTTACAAGAGGACAATGATAATAATATTACACCCTTAAATACTCATTTTACCAGGATGTTTACCACAGAATACAGGGGTGAGATGAATTTTAGAAGTTCATCCTCTGGACTATCTGCTAGAAATGCTCCCTCCTGTGTTCTCTGGCAATTCTTCACCCCCTCCATCATTCTCTCCTTTTGGAACCCTGGGTGCTGGGAATTTCAGACTTTCTGTGCCTCCATGGGTTTGGGTGGTTTTGTGTAACAGGATAAAAATGTCCACATTGCAGCCACGGGCTGTTGGTTATTGGGTTAAAAGTAAAAATAATTTAGGTGTAATTTCTTAATTGGACAGTTGATCCTTAAAAGGCCTTGTAGAGAGAGATGGGGCTCCATTTTTAGTTTGTCAGAGTGCAGTGCTGCAGCACTCAGGGTTTGTGAGACTGTGACAGAGATAAGAACTGATAAACGTCTGAGTCCCAACAAGAAATACCGACTCATGCATTCAATCCCGACCCTGGCAAAAAGAAGATTAAAACTTGACACTGTCCCTCTATGCTTTAAGTAACAAACAGCACCTCTGGATGTGTTTAAGTTCCCTTGCACTTGTGATGTTGAAGTTCTGCTCTCTGCCCTCTGCTCGTGCCCACCACAGAGACATGAGATATTTTATACTGGTTTTCATCCAGCTTGTTGCAAATGCTGCAAATTGTGCAGTGTTGAGAGGAACTGAAATGTGGAGGGGATGGGTTCAACTGATGCCTTGTGAGGCTACCTGGAACAGAGGCTAAACAGAGTTAAAGGAATAAAGTAGGGAATTACCAAAAAGGCCTTCAAAGGATACACCTTGGGCAGTACAAGGCTCTACCCAAGATGGATGGTGAGTCCCGTGTTTTCACATTTTTATATGAAAAAAAAGTGGTCCATTTGGTCCATTTCCATATTGGAGTTAATTGTCCAATTACAGTTTCAGGTTATGAAGTCCCATCCTCCCAGTTTGCTCTCCTCAATTCACTACTGTTTATACTTTTTGGGCCTGAAGCTGCAGTGGTGTCCTTGGTTCTGGGGCTAAAAAAGGATTGTTTTGTGTGACTGAACTGTGAGGAGAACTTGCTAACACTTCATATGAAGTTCAGTTATACACCAATGCAGTACAGAATCTGGAAAATATGAAAGCTAAAACTTAAGGCATCAATACCAGCTACAGAAACCTGAGAACCACAGAGGGGTGGGAACATCCCTGCAGGACCCCACAGAGCAGCTGTGGGAGAACATGGTGGCAAAGGAAGGAGAACTCTTCACTGCCTTTTGCTCAATAAATTGCGCATCTTCAGCATTGAAATTTCTCCTTTCTTCCTGATCACAGAATCCTTGGGGTTGGAATCTCCTCTGGAGATCACCCAGTCCAACCCCCTGCCAAGGCAGGTGACACAGGAATGCATCCAGGTGGGTTTGAGGTGTCTGCAGAGAGGGAGACTCCCTGAAATCCCTGGACAGGCGGTATGGACTCCAGCTTGAGGACAAAAGCCCAGCTTCCCTCAGGTTGGCTATTTTGGGTTCTAATTGGGATTGGGGGAAGGGCAACTCCAGTGTTACATGTGGATTTGACTTTGCTCTGGTGGGAAAGGATCAGGCTGCTGAAGGGGAAACCTCTGGATGAAACAGAAGGCTGGGGCACCCAGCACCCTAAAATCTCCACAGTGGTCCCTTTATTGTCAGAAGAACACAGACAGAGTCTTGGGAAACTTCTTTAGGTCTAACTTATTTTGCCACTGCAAGTTATAAAAATGAGGTTATGAAATGGAAAACTGGAAGCACTCAACCACTCGCAAGATAATTTTGACCAGTGTTTAGTCTAAGCAGGAGCCAAGAGTTCATATTTTCCCAACAGATGTAGCATTAAAGGAATAGCTGCTGCTTGCACTTAGACCATCCATCCACCCTGGAATATCACAACCTTCCTTTAAAACCCACACTGGAATATAAACTGTCTCCAAAGGCAGTGAGAACTGCAATGGTGAAGAGAAGCAGTTGTTTATACAAGGACTAGGTTTTTAAGCTGCATCAAAAGACCAACCTAAGCAAAGGTTGAACAGCAGAGATTCCACTCATCCCATTCCCATTCATCAAATCCTTTCTGCTCATGTCTTGTTAGCCACAAAACCACAATGCATGGAATGGTTTGGATCCATGTGGAGTTTAGGGATAAGGACCATCCTTATTGCTGGCTGGGGTTCATGTACAAATCACGAACGGGATGGGACTGCTGAGGAACGCATCTGGAGCTGTTTTATTTTCCAGCATCACTCTCATGACGTGGTTATGACAATGGGAAGAGGCCAGCAGCTCACATCCCAGGCAGCCGACAAAGAACTCAATGTTATAACTCACTTTAAAAGTTTTTTGACCAATCACACAAAGCAAAAGCACATTGACAGTAGTTCTATCTAACTACTATAAGTACACATACCTATTGTTAAAACAATGCTTATTTTGGATACAATACCTGCTTGTAAGCCTTAAGAGACAATGCACAGAGCTCCATTATTAAGTTTAGAACTTCCTAATGTCTTGCTAGATATACTTTTCTGTAGCTTAGGGAGTTATTCTAGACATGCATTAATACACAGACCATTGTTCTATTTGTCTTTACTTTCTACTTCTTATATATTTTTTCTGCTGACCAATCTTATGGCTACTGCTTAGCTCTAATCAGTTTTGCTGTCTCTGAGGCTTGCCTTTTGCAGCTTTCCCAAAACCCTCTGATTTTAAGGATTCCCACGTACCCCCACTGACCAACCAGGGCACTGCCTGTGTGCAAAGATCCTTTGAAAATTCCTGGGAACTTCAGTCAGGCAAAGAATGTTAAAAGAGCCACCAAGGTATCCCTGTGTTCACTGGTAATTCTCTGAATGAAGGAAAGAATAAGGGAAATCACGCACAAAAGGCACATGGCAGTGTAACAGTTAAAAAAAAAAAAAACACAATAAACTGATTCTAAGAATATTGGAATAGAGATCAGATTGTAAAAGTAGTGGTTTTGGTTTTTTTCCTTTCTTTTTTTTTTTCTTTTATTTTTTCCAAGTAGCTTTTAAAATATTCCAGATCTTCTTGGAATCCTGTGGGCTGTGTAACGAATGGATAAGCATGTGTTTGGGAAAGTAAAGGACTTTTCTGACAACTTTAGGACTTTTAAGAAACACATTCCTGGAACTATTAAATTATTAAATGAACTTGTTAAATTATTTTGTTAGTGAAAGACATTTATTAGTCCTGAAACTTACTGTCCCAGGGCTCTAGACATTGAAAATGGGACATTAGCATGATTTCTCAGAACAATAATACTTTGTCATTCTCCATTAATTCGAAAGGATGCTGATCATTGTGCAGAATGAGTAGTTTTAACAGGATATTAGAGTTTGGGGGATTTTTTTCCACTGGAATTTTTTTCTTTTTTTTTTTTTTTCCCGTGTCAATGCTGCAGGTCTGTCCTGCTCAAGCCCACTGGAATTTTTTTTCTTTTTTTTTTTCCCGTGTCAATGCTGCAGGTCTGTCCTGCTCAAGCACTCTGATTCTGGTGTTTAAGACCTATAAATCTCCAGTTGTTCACTGTTTTTTTTTGTGTTTAAATCAAAGGGCAGGGTAACCTGAACCAGTTTCTCTAGTTATGAACTAAATATTTGGAGTTCCCAAGC
The DNA here is from genome assembly GCF_017590135.1 of Pyrgilauda ruficollis. Taxonomy (NCBI): domain Eukaryota; kingdom Metazoa; phylum Chordata; class Aves; order Passeriformes; family Passeridae; genus Pyrgilauda; species Pyrgilauda ruficollis. The sequence continues at coordinate 983,359 of NW_024510321.1, read as the reverse complement.
AGCCAGGCTGACCCCAGTGTTGCCCCTCTGTTATCCTGCTCTTCCCTCAAATCTGCCACTGGAATTCTGTCTGTTCCCTGATCCACTTGGGCAAAATTCTGGTCTTTCCTGAATCATCTTTTCTTGGTTGAAACAGGTTAAGGAGCACTCAGAGAACCAGAAAAAGAGCTGGGGGAGGAAAACCTCCAAAAGTCATACCTGACATCCACTGCTGATAGAGGGGTCATGGAAGCACTAATCCAACTGTAAAAATTGGATGTGGGAAGCAAAACTGATGGGAAAAACCCATCAGTCCATGACATTTACACCACTACAGTCCTTCCAAGCACACCTATTCTCACGTGATTTTATATATAAATTATTCATGAGTATTCTGAAATGCAGAGTGCATTTCCCTCCTTTACTCCCTTCCAAGTCTTGAGCTTCATTCTGTTTTCCACTTTTAGCCAGAAAGGTCTCCAGAATATTTGTTCCGGAGAAAAATACCAAACACTGCTGCAATTCCCAGCATTTCATGTCTCTTGGCTTATAATTACTTTCAGTGCATTGATTGTAGTCCCTGGAATTGCTGGTGTACATCTACATGACACAGCTTTTATAGCCAACACTTTTTTTTTTTTTTTTTTTGCCTTTATGCAGCCTCTAAAACCAGGCAATGAGGATTTCACTTCACAGATTTTGGGGTAATTAAAAAGGTGATTAAATAGAGAGCAGCCAGTGTAGATGTATTTAGAATGCTTCCACTATTTTCTTTGTGAAAATATTCCTAGAAAAGTTGCATTAAAACCTCATTCTCTTAAAAAAACCACTTACTTTTGCTTCTGCACTCTACAGCTTCTGATTGAGAACATAATTAAGTATTTATATTTGCCAGTACCAGTCTTGTTAATCATCCAACTCATCCTCATCTTCCCATCAGGTTTATTTAGAGCACATCCATCTTTTGTTCTCCCAAAAATCAGAATCTACACCTGCACTGCCATTTTTGTCAGATGGCTTTGGTTCTTTAATGAACAATTTAAATTCATCTGTTTTCTGTAATTTGTAAACTTACTGGGCAACGCAGAGAAGGATGAACTCTTTTAACAGCTGACCAGTTCCTTATTCCCAGAAAATAAATGAGGATATTTGGCAAATGGACAAGGAAAGCAACACAGACTGAACCTCAAACTCCTACTGATTTGTTGGCACAAAATAGACAGAGGATTTTTCAGATTTACTAAAGATTCTAGGAAAGATTTTCAGGCTCTTCCTTGTTACTGATTATTGTCTCTGTCAGGCTGAAGGGCTCCAGACATTCTCTTCCATCTTATACAGTTAGAGATGGGCAAGATTTTCTTTGGCAGAGAGTATGACTCGAAAATACATTTGGAAGAGGGGTAACACTCAGACAGCTTCCCTAATTGTCTAAAAAAAGTGAAGGAAGTGTGAAATACTTATTAAAAGTCACATATTAACTTTGACATTTTGAGGGCAAAACAATTCTCTTTGGTTTTAAAGCCTTTATTTATTTAGAAACATATTGTTAATGAAAAAGGGGTTAAATGATGCCTTTTAAACATTCCATTTTAAGCTGAGTGTTTCTTTCTGGATTAACTCCAGCTGCTATTCCAGGGCTTTATTTTTATTTTGTTTGTTTCACAACAAAACATAAAATAAGGCTGTTCCTTGTCTGCTCTGCAGACAGGACAGATTAATGGCAGGGGGAAAAATACTGCAATAATTTGGAAGAGATTTAGGAGCTGGAGCAATGAACTGGACAAACTGAGAGGTGCCTGCCTATTTATAACATCTCCAGTGGGGGTGTTTACTGAAATTGTCACCCTGCTCTGCCTTTGCAGCTAGCAGAGGTCAAATCATTATGAATAATAACATGTTCCAGAGAGCTGGATGTCTCTCACAGGATCATTGAACATCTTCTCCCATTTCCCCTTCAGTGGCTACAAAGGGAAGTGAGAAGAATGCTGAGGCTGGAGAAGGATTTGTTACCCGAATGTGGAGGTGGGATGTTGCTTCCACAATTCCTTCCTCGTCACTGTGATATTTTATGAAAATCCTTTGCTAGGATTTTTCTCCTATTCTAGCTGAGAAGCCTCAGAAAACAAATGTAAACAATTAACTATCTGAAGGCTGTGGAATGTGGTCTGGACATGGTTTACCAACAGGTACATCTTTCATTGGTCCATGTGAGTTGTTTCTACTAAATGACCAACCATGGTCCAGCTGTGTCACACTCTCTGAGAGTCACAGGTTTTTATTATTCATTCCATTCCTTTTCTTTCTAGCTTTCTGTCTGTGTCATTTCTCTATTCTTTTTAGTATAGTTTTAGTATAGCATTTTAATATATATCATAATATAATAAATCAGCCTTCTGAAACATGGAGTCAAGATTCTCCTCTCTTCCCTCATCCAGGGGACCCTTGAACACAACCACATTTCCAGCTGCTAAACAAGCAGGGACAAATAAAAAAGGGGAATGAGCAGCTGGTGAGGAATTTCCAGTGAAATCCCAGTTGGCAGCTGTAGGGTTGTTTTTTCTTAGGATAGAAGAAATAAGGACCAAAATAAGATGTGAGTTAATAAAGAGGAGAGGAGAGGAGAGGAGAAGAAGAGAAGAGAAGAGAGAAGAGAAGAGAGAAGAGAAGAGAGAAGAGAAGAGAGAAGAGAAGAGAGAAGAGAAGAGAGAAGAGAAGAGAGAAGAGAAGAGAGAAGAGAAGAGAGAAGAGAAGAGAGAAGAGAAGAGAGAAGAGAAGAGAGAAGAGAAGAGAGAAGAGAAGAGAGAAGAGAAGAGAGAAGAGAAGAGAGAAGAGAAGAGAGAAGAGAAGAGAGAAGAGAAGAGAGAAGAGAAGAGAGAAGAGAAGAGAGAAGAGAAGAGAGAAGAGAAGAGAGAAGAGAAGAGAGAAGAGAAGAGAGAAGAGAAGAGAGAAGAGAAGAGAGAAGAGAAGAGAGAAGAGAAGAGAAGAGCCCCTTCCAGGGCCTAAAGGGGTTCCAGGAGAGCTGGAAAGGGTCTTGAGACAAGGGATGGAGAGATGGGACAAGGAAGAATGGCTTCAAACTGAAGGAAAAAAGGGTTGGAGGGGACATTGGGAAAAAATTCTTCTCTGTGAGGGTGGAGAGGCCCTGGCACAGGGTGCCCAGGGAAGCTGTGGCTGGCCCTGGATCCCTGCCAGTGCCCAAGGCCAGGTTGGATGGGGTTTGGAGCAGCCTGGGACAGTGGAAGGTGTCCCTGCCATGGCAGGGGGTGGAATGGGATGATTTTGAATGCCCCTTCCTACCCAAACCATTCCACCATCCTGTGCAACTCTGCCTTGGGCACTGCAGAGTTAGAAGGAAGGAAACTCATTGGAAACACAAAAGCAGTTCTGAGAAAGAAGTTTTGCTTTTTAAATGCTTTGCTGTCTGATTGCCTCAACTGCCTTGAAAAATGTTGTGGGGACCTGGCTCCATGAGGTAGAAATGATTCATTCAGGGAAAGACAAATCCCTGTAATTAATGGGGAAATAAATTTTGCAAGAAATCTTCCATCTTCTCTTGTGAAAGAGCCTGTAATGGTCAACTGATGGGCTTTTATAAGACAAGTGTTATAGTTCACAGTGAGTTTAAAGACAAAACTTTGATTCCAGGGGATATAAATGTATTTTCAGGAACAGTTTAAATGCTGGTATTTTATGGGCTAAATACATCAGAATGAGTCACTCTAAAGATATTAGTTTGGGCAGACAGTGACTCAGAACTATTTGGTTATTTTTTAATTTCTGTTGTAAGTTGGCCCTTAAAAATCTCCAGTGGGGAAATGTTTAATAATTGATAGCAAGTTCTAAAAATTAAATATTAATTCCATCCTGTTTCTGAGCATTGTGCACATAATTGGACACTATGCATATTTATGTTAAAGTTATAAAATGTATTTACTTCCTGGATTTTTGCAGCTGGTGTCGCCTCACTTTTAATAGAGCACTCACATATTTAACCCTATGTTTGCTATTCTCCTGCTCTTATGTCTCTCTATATGGATAATAATTACTTTGATTTTCTTTTTTAGACCTAATCTGCATACACCTATTTTTCAGGTAATGCCATTTAAAAAAAAAAGTCCTTGGATTTATCCTGGACAATGAATCAAGTTCAGCTTGTGCATCCACATTTGCAGGAATAACAGCAAGAGGTCTGAGTGTTGTATGGGTCAGCAAAGCTTCATTTGTTTCAAGAAAATACTTGCTTTTATTTTAATAATTCCATACAATGAGCAGGACCACCTTTTTTTAGAACTCTGTGTAATCAAAAACATTTTTACTATTTTTGAGATTCTGAAATGCCTTCCAGAAAAGAAATCTGCAATTTTTTTGGGGTGCCAGAATGTTTGTTTTCTGTTTGTGCATTTTAAATATCCTTTATTCAGCAACAGTTGGACACCTTCAGCTCTGAAGCCATTCTCCTGATCTTCCTTCCGCAGCAAATAAAAATAAGCTGAAGTGTTTTGCCACTGCGTGTGGTATCTGTAGATAAAAGTGTTATCAGAAAAAAGGAACTATCTGCATTCTCTTCCTTGAGAATTAAAAAATAATCTCAACAGAAATAAATGCAACACTTTGTCAGAGTGAGACACAAAGTCTCAGAATTCTCCAAATGTCAAAATTACAGACACACATCAGCAATTTTGTTCTCAGACCCAAAGACTCAAACGTGTCAAAGTTAAGCATTTGTTCACATCTGGTTTTAAAAATTCCCCATGTAATCAATAGAGCATTACTAATATCTTCAGACAGAAATTTAACATTCACAACTGCCAAAAAATCACCTTTTGGAGATGCCTCCCTCTCTTATCTATGCAGAAAACATAACACAGATAATTTTTATGAACCACCTGGCTTTTACATGACTCTCTTCTCTTGGGCTCATAAATTCCTACAAAACTCTTTGCAAATCTGAAATTCAGAACATTTCCAGTGGCCCATAATAGATCCCTTTTGCAACATTCTCCAGACCTCCTGACATGCTGTGTTGTCACCCATTCACAGTTTATACAATAACTATTAAAAATTTCAACCTTTTATAAAATACTGAACCATTGTTACTGGATGGTCTTGTTATTATTTTACTTGGAAGTTTATTCTGATAGACAAACAAATAATTAAACTTTAAAAGGAGAGAGTGGTTATTAAGACTGCTTAGTCACTTAAATGAATTATTGCATGGCAGATTTATGCCTTCACTTAGAATTTTATGGCTGTGGAAATTATGTTGTAGCTACTTTTGTGTCAGCTGGGCAAAGAGAAGAGAAATTGGTGGAGCTTCCTTGTTTGTGCTATCAGAAGGACTAAACAAGATATCAGAAGGACTAAACAAGACTTTTCAGTGGCTTTCTCTCATTTCTCCTCAGGTGACTCCACAAGGCAGAGAGGAATGAATGAATGAAAATTCTGAATGACAGCTCCTCTGCTTGAATGGCCACATAGGAGGATAAAACCAGGAGAGATTAAAAGTGTTCTGGGATAGAGAGATTCCCTGAGGGATCCAAAAGATAAGAGAGATCTCTTTAAAGGACACTGGGTGGGACAAAAGAATTTTTCAGTGTTTCCACTTCAAGACAACCTGAGGTTAAAGAGTGCACCTTGACCCTGAGAGATCCACCCCACAGTCACTGATCTCCACTTCCAGCCCTAAAGTCAATAGGATTGATTTTTGTGCCTGAGCTACATCTGCATTACAGATTCTGAAATCATATTTGTTATTCTGCTCCCTGCTTCAGAGTAGATCTGTGCTTTCTCAGAGAAAGACATTTCCAGGAATGCTTTTCAGTTCTCTGCCACAATCTACCTTCTTGGACAGGAGCTGGAAAAGTAGATTATTTTCCCCCAGAATTCTTATATTTACTATTTTAGCTTAGATATTTCTGATTATTGCCTTGTGTTGCAGGTTTATCATGATAATCAGATCTGACCATGCAATCACCTGCAGGTGTTTTGGTTTGTTTGGTCTCAAGGACAGGAACTGCAATTGTAATTCTTGGATTTAGATGAGTATTCAAATCCTACAACCACTTATGGCTTTGAGCAACCTCCCATCCCACCCATGCCTGGATCAAGGATGATTAGCAGAGGTCCCAAGCCAAGCAGGGACCAGGCTGAGGAGCAGGAATGCACCAACAACACTTCCTGAGAGGAGGAGGATGGGCAAAGGGATTGGAAGCACTTGATGGCACAATTCCTGTGTTACTTAGGAAATGGAGTGATGCCTCAGGCAGCTCTGTCCAGTCTCTGTTCTAGGTCAGCCTGCACAAGGCATCAGGAGTAATCAGTACCTGAGGCAAGGTCTGGAGAACACTTCCCCATCCCAGGAGTGCTCCTGGTGATGCTCTGGGCTGGCTCTCTGACAGGACAGAGCTGTTGGACAAACCTTGGCCAGCACTGGAGCTGTTGGAGGAAAAGCTGGAAGAAGCCTTGGCATTGGCTCCCCTGGAGCAGCTGTTAAACTGCTGTGAGGCAGGAGAGGCACAGATGGGGAAAGAAGGGTTGGTATTTAGGCCAGCACATGGGGCTGGTCTTGAAAGACCAACCAAGATAAGGTGAGGCCAATTCCTTCTTCAGGAATGTGCAAAATATCCCATGCAAACCATCTGATAACACCCCATGGATCTCAGGACCCACTTCTCTATTTATGGAAAGAATGGCAAAAGATGCCAAATGTGATTCATGTGGTTTTATGCAAGCCAAAATTCAGCACAGCAACCTAATAATTAGGTAATTTTCTTTTAATTCTATGCTCAAGTATTTGTGCTGACCTCATGATCGCTGTGGAAATAGAAGCATTTCCTAAAAGGGAATAATTCCAACATAAGCACATGCTGGAAATGCACAGATTGTCATGGCTGATGCTAAAAACTGGACACTTAAAGTTAAATATAGAGAATTTCACCTTTATTATTTCATCCTTGCCCACTGCAGACTGTTTGCTCTGAGTGTAACTTCTTGTGTGATAAAGATGTCAGTTCTTTTTTGCTTTATGACTCCACCAATTCATTTGGTGTTTGTTCTGTTCGTCTTTCTGGGTTTTTAATTGCATTTCTCCTTATTGCATTGCTTTTAAGCTTTCTGTAAGGAAAATAATAGATTCCTTCCTTACATGGAGAATAATTGCTGGAAAAAGTACAAGAAAATGCCAGCTGCAAAGCCCAGTTTGTGCATCCCTTCTATTATTCCTCAAATGGAAGGAGATAACATTTTGGAAAAGAGACAACATAGTACCTGCAGGCAGGATTCCGTAACTAGGATCCCAAATTTTTATTTTTTTTAAGTGAAACACCAAAAAAAGAAGCCCTTAAATTAATGTTTTTATTAACAGTGTACTAATAAACATTGTAGGATTCCTTAACTAGGATCCCCAATTTTTATTTTTTTTTAAGTGAAACATCAAAAAAAGAAGCCCTTAAATTAATGTTTTTATTAACAGTGTACTAATAAACATTGCAATTGTTCAGCTTGGTACCCATAGTGCTAAAGCCAAACATTCACTGGCAACATGAGCCCAGCTGACCAAACAGCATAGTAGCTCTGGTTTTCTTTTTTTTTTCCTTTTTTTCTAAATAGTTTAATTCAAAGAAATGACTGTACATGTTTGAATTTGTGCACGTGTGAGAAGCTTTACCCTGTTCTTACAGCCTGAGCTTTTCCAGCAGTTTAAACAACTTACAGGAACACTGCTATTTTTAGTTCAGTCTTTTGAAATATTTGACCATCTTGAAAATTAACTCTTGGTGGAGCTGATGAGGAGAATTTTATTTCACTTTTGCATTATTATCACAGGCAGGGACAGTCACAATGTTCATGGTTACAGCTGCTCAATAATTTTATCTATATAAGCCCATATTTCATAGCTTATAGCTTTGCAAAATTAACAAGTGTGGGCTGAAATGGTCCAGTTCCCATTTCTGCCTCATGATGATTTCTCCTTTTAAAATTAATTTTTAAAAGCTAAAAATAAATCCATCTCTGAGAACAACAGTAAGAGAAAATTCGTTGCGTTGCTCATGTTAACAAAATTAATGCCTTTCACCTTTTTTTCTCTTCTGCTGATGGTAGAAAAGATGGTGTTGAAATCTCAAGGGGATGAAAGGACAGAACCACCAACTTTTCTGTCAGATGTGGCTTTTTTGTCACTTCTGGAGAACAGCCTGGTTTGAGAAAGACAAAAACCTCTGAAGTATCACCAACAGAAGTATCACAGACAGAAGAAACAACTCCAAAATCTGCTTGGATGCCTGAAACTCTACAGCAAAGCATCTCAAGACCCTAAATCCAGAGGGACAGGGCAGTGAGTGCTCACCCAAATGGATTTAGCATCCAAAGCATCACCAAAGGAAGAGGCTGTTTCCATTTGTCTCCAGTTTTTCTTCTTTTTGTGCCATCAGGAAGAGTCCAGCCTTGGTATTTGGGATTCCAATGGACATCCAAGGAGCAGAATTGAGGGTTCAAATGCACATCCAAGGAGCAGAATTCAGGATTCCAATGCACATCCAAGGAGCAGAATTCAGAGAAAGAGCTGGGTAAGGGCACAGCCCAGCCCTCTTGAGCAGAGCTGATTTTCCACAGGCAGATCAAGGGTCTGAAGAGAGAAGCCAGGAGTGGAAATGTGTCAGAGTGTCAGAGGAGTTTTTGTTGGAGATCAGGAAAAGGTTCTTCCCCCAGGGGATGGTAAGGCACTGAACAGGTGAACAGGGAATGGTCACAGCCACAAGGGAGCCAGAATTCCAGAGGTACTTGTGCAATGTTCCCAGGCACAGGGTGGGATTTTTGGGGTGTCTTCAGGGTCAGAAGTGGAACTGGATGCCTTGAAGAAGAGGCCAAAGGGTCATGAGAGACACAGGATGAGGTCATGAGCACCCTGGATTTAGGGCACAAGCCTGGACTCCTGCACTGGATCTGGAAGGAGCAAACACCTTGTGACACTGATTTAGGATAAAAGAAACCCTCAAGTACCAGGAGTCCTCTACTGGATGGGCGTGTAACGCCTCTTTAATTAACCAGATGTCCCTATCAGTTGGTTGTCAAAAGTAGAATGATGCCTCAGGTTTTAGCTTTTATATTTTCAGATGCATCAAGAACAATAAGAACATCTTCCAGCTGCCCTCCAGCACAGCCCTGGGGTGGATCAGCCCCGTGCTCAGCGCAGGGTGTTGGAATGTGCTTTTCCACACCGGAATGCTGCAGACAATCTCCTTTTGTCCTGTTGGTTCTAAATCCTTTGAGCAGCTCATTGTGAACTCCCTTTTCCAACACAGGTGTGTTCCCCTTTCTGCTGCCAGTTCCTGACCTCACCCGGGTGAGTTCATGAAAGCTGAAAACTCTTCTTTTGTGTGACTTCTCCAGGTGAGTAGGAGTTTTTTTTGGAAGCAGAACAAGTTTTCCTCTCAGTTTTTGGGCAGGAGTCCATCTGACACTGAACTGCCTGGAAGATATCTCAGTGGCAGAGCTCACCTGCTGCAGCTCAAAAGGATTTTACTGCAGGTTAAAGAGAAATGTTTTACCATTGTTTGCCATCAGAAAAAAACCAAACAAACATGAGTTTAGACTTTTCTGGGGAAAAAAAATTATTTTTCACTGTTATATTCTTATTATATCTCAAGCTGAAAGTTTATGGAAGGGTTGTTACATATGTTATTGGAAACAAAGCATCTGCTTTCCTACTTCTCAAAGTTCTTTGGAGAAGCTCTGCTTATTCTATTATTATAGTGATACATATGGATGACAAGTAGTATTTTGATGCTGTTTGATATGAAATTCAAAAGAACATAGTGCCAAAAAACGAAAGAAAAAATAATCAGATCATGCTTAAATTTTTATACACCTTCTCATGCAGGAAAAAAATAGCATGGCCTAGTGGTAATTTGGGACATTGGATTAAATAATTCAAAGGCATTTACTCGGTTTTCTAATACAGCAAATTTTATACTCATTTCCATAACTTCTCACAATCTGAAACATCAGGGTTAAGCATAGATTTCTTTTTTTTCCTGGTCTCTTTAGAGAAGAGAAACAGAAACTCCTCCAGAGTCAGATGAGTCTCATCTCATTTGATCTCTGAGGGAGATTCTCTTTTTCCAGGCAGTTTTGCCACCTGCCTTGGGCTGCCAATATAAGCTGGGATGAATCCTCCCAGCTGCTATTCCGCAGGAAAACTAGATTATTGCATCGGAAAAATAAAAAAATCAGGGAGCCCTGAGGGCATGAAAGAGGATAGAATACAAACTGCAAACCCATGGGCACTGGATGGGATTCAATACCCAGCTGGAACCATGGAAAATGAGCAGGTTTGTGTAAGATGGAAGTCCAGGTACAGCCACCATGGACAGGTGGCTTCTCCAGAGGAGGGGAGATGATCTCTCTGTCATAGAAATTTAATTTTAAAATATTTAAAAATATTTAAAGTAAGGAAGGGCGCTGCTTCATTCCACAGGCCTGCACTGAGCAGCTGTTGTGAAGATGGCAATAAAAACCCAATAAAAATCTAAATTTCTACGAGACCCAGGACTAATCATTAACCCACTTTGCAGATTCTTGTCTGTTTCCCTACAGGAATTGTTTCTTGACAGCAATGCCAAGAAGCAAAAAATTACATTAAAATTACTTTCTAATTGTCAATAATTAATCAAACTAACAACTATTGTTCCAGGCTCCACTGGATAAATAATTAGCCCCTATTGGTCTCATTTCTCCTCTTTAAAACGGAAATAGAAAAGCTGTTTGACAGTATATTTTGCTCCTAATTTCTATGAATGGTCAGTTTTCAGAAAACAAAACAGGATATGGCACCTGACAGGAAAGTTTTCAAACTGCTGCTGTAGTAAAACATAAAGAAACAAGACTAATAATGTTATTTTTAGAGGTGGTAGCCCTGCAAATCTGGATTGCGAATCTCTAGATGGGGCAGATTTACTCCATTTGCCTCACTGATTTCTTAAACTTTGTGCCAGGAATGCAAATAATAATTTGCTTTATGATTTAGCATAAATAACACACTAATAATATATGTTAAATAAATTTAAATAAATTTAACATAGAGGATTCTTTACTAACAGCCAGGTTTATGACCCTTGGCAGGGAATTTCTGGCTTAAATACGCTCTGGTTTCATAATTACCCCAAACCCCAGAAAGCAGAGCTAGCTGCTTACACTTCTTAGGTATTTTACAGCTACAAATGTCCAGTTAAATCAACTGATTTTCTGTTTTGTTGGCCAAATACATGCAGAGACTCTAATCTTTAAAACTAAAGAATAAAACCATTTTAAAAAGCACTAAAATAGACAATTCCAAACACAAACTGCCTGTTGGGAATGGCTCCTGCAGCACTGGAAGTCCAGGGGATGTTTTGGGGGTGTTGCTGGAGTCTGCCAACCCAGAAGGGCTGTTCCTGACACTGGGCAAAATCTTAAAACTTTACAAATAAACCATTGAATTTACACCCTGCGATATTCCTTGCCTCTGTTGAAGTCACTAATATAGAAATAACTCTATGAAAAGTCATTTCTTGCAATAGAATAACCAAAATTCTGGTACTGAATACATGGGATAAATATTGCATCTTCCAGATGTTTGCATGCATGTATCATTTGGAGAATTCTTCATTTTTTTTTTTTAATCAGAAAAAAAAAATCTAAAAATTAAAATAAACTTAATGGGAAATGCTTTGCAGGCATGTTCTGGTTTACACACCCAAAGGTTGAGCCACAGCAGCTGAGGCTTTGAGGAAGAGCAGAATTCCCAGCAGCACCAGAATGGTGCTGGATTTTATTCCAAGCAAAGGCAAAAGTGCAAAGCTTGCACTTCCCAGTGTTTGAAAGAACACTCCATACATAAACTCAGAGGCAGAAATAGAAAGGAAGGAGTAAAACTGAGGATTCCTGCACTGCTTGCCATATTTCAAATAGGCTCAGGTTACTCTTTAAAGATCTAAACTCCAGCCCTAAGTGAGGGAGTGCTCTCTGCTCTGGATCAAACCTGAGGCTTGTGATGATCTTTTTGGGCCTTAACATCAACAAATCCTTTAAATAAATGTGCAATTCCTGCTTCCCTCTGTGTACACGATGGCTGCTCAGAGGTGTAGCCTTGGAATGGCCATTCCAGGCACTGAAATGCCTCTGGACATGTTTAAAATCATAACATTAAACAAAATACACTCAGTACTGCTTCTTTTTTTTATTATTATTATTTTTTTCCCCTTTTACAGTTACTCTGTTTCTCCTCTGACCACAATCCCTCAGTTACATCGGGCTCAAAGAACCTGCTCTTGTCTCATTTTGGGAGCTGAACCATCACAAATGGATCTTGGTCCTGCCTAAAATCTCCAGAGGAAGGCCAAGGCTCGAGGAGCTGAGCTGGAAGGGGGGATGCATCTCACCCAACCTTTACACATCTAAACCAGAGCCAAGAAATCCCAACAAAACCTCAGAAATCCGAATTTGGAGAGTTCATTTTAAAACTGTTAAAATGACAAAAGTGAGAAGAAGGAAGGGAAAGAATGGGCTGTAATGGGTCTCTAAATAAAATCCTTCTTCCTTTTTGCCTGGATTTACCTTTTATTCTTAATGTTTCCGTTTTCCAAAATATTTCAAAAGTTTTTATTTTTTTCTGTTCTGATCCAAACCCATGATTCTGATACCTGACAAAAGAGGAAGAAACAAATATTCTAATATACCAGATTTTTTTTTCTGAAGAACTCCAGCTCAGATCAACGTACTTAGCACAAAATATTTCCCTTCTTTTGCCCTTTCTCCAACACTTCACCTGCCCACCACTTGAATACAAGCTCCTTTTAGACATGAACACCTCTTCAAGAGGTTTCTTTGAATTCCAAACACTATCCAGGGAGATGATGGAATATTTTATAGGACCACAAAGTCTGTGAAGGGAAAAGAAGAGAATAAATCCACCTTGCCAGCTGTTTTGGAAGTAAATACAAGGGATTATTTTTATTTCCTAGTAAAGAGAAATGATCAGGAATATCTAGAATTGTTGAAGATGTAGGCAGTGTTTGTTTTCCTGTTGGTTTTATTTACATGAGATTCGGAAGGAAGGAAGGAAGGAAGGAAGGAAGGAAGGAGAAACACAGGAGCTTGTAGAATTTATTATAGATCTTGAGTAAAGTTTACTTGAGTAAACTTGCAGTTCAATGCTAACCCAAGATAAACAAGATGTATTTTTTCTGGGTGTTCTCGAAGCTCTGAGGTACATCACAAACAACAATAAAAAATAAATTTCTGAGGCAAAGTCAAACATTCCATGGTTATTGCTGGGTTTGAAAATTACTGTGGCCCTAAAGGTCACAACCAAGAGGTGCTGATGGAATAAAAGCACCAGGTGTGGCATTGCTGCCATTTTTGATTGTATGTAATTTAGCAAAGGGGCTGGGGAACAAAGGCAGGCATGATATCTGTGCTTTGCCTCCAGTGGAAATGTAAGGCTGTCCCCCAAAGGGAGAAACTAATAGGCTTAATCAAGATAAAATTGAGCCTTTTTATGAATTTGAAAGAAATAATCTTTCCCTACTTCCCCCCAGAAGAGTAAGGCCCACAAGCAGCTGATGCTGTCATTAGTGATGCTGAGAGGCAGCTGCTTTCTCAGGGTGGTATTTTTATTGCATTTTTCATCCTATTAAGAACACAGAGGGCTGTGTAGTTTAAATGATTAAGAAATGATATTTAGGAGTTAGCACCTTTATTTTTAAAATAGAAGTGAGATCTTTCCATGTCAACTTGTCAGCAGCCTTTACTACCTTGATACACCACGGGATAGAATTCCTACCCTGTAGTATCTTCTAATTACACTTCTTTTGAGTCTGAAACTCTTCAAATCATGCTTGTGATTAACCATGTCAGGCCTGTCAAAATACATGAGGGTTTGATGGGCTTAAATCCAAAGCAGCATTGCACAGAAGTGTCACTGCTAGGAATTTATCCCTGACTTGCCACCTCTTTTTGTGATGGGACTCTGTGTAAAGTTCACTCAAAACATTGCTATGGCCAGCAATGTTCATAATCTTATTTTTTTTTTTTTTTACTAAAAATCATATCCATGTTATAAATACTATTATACACATCTCCTGAGATTCTGTTGTATTTTGTTTATGAAGCCATGGAAATTATTCTGAAAATAAAACTAAACAAAAAATTCTCTTAACAGGAAGGAATTGGAGACTGAGAATTCCAGAAGGCACAAGGAATGTTCGTCTCTGGGTCTGAAGTAGAGAGGTGGAAAAGACTCAATGAATTCTTAATTTCATCTCTCAAGAAATTGTAAATTAATGCAAAGATGGAGGAATAGGGTTGCTTAATACAAAGATTTAAAAATGAAAACAAAACAAACATGCTTTATAAAAATCAGGTTAATCAAGCAACACTGAGCCAGGGACAAAACAGAGGTGTCTCAATCTCTGAGGCAGCTCTAGACTTTTATCTAATAAAACATTTATTATTTTAAACACTTAGGGTCAAATCACATGAGATTTTCATGGCTTCTGTGCATAATTAATAAGTAAAAGCCAACTGTGAATCACGATCATAATTATTGTCATCATTTTAACATTATTATTGTCATCAGGATTATTGTCATGATCATTAACCTTATAATTATCATTATCATTATTATCATTATTTTCTTCTCTAATATCAGAAACAGTTCTCACACCAAAATGAAATAGTTATAAGAGCCCAACCACCTCTCTCAGATATGGGTCCTCAAGTAAAATAACATCAGATAAATAATTTCATAATAATGCAAATAAACAATAGCAAAAACAAAGGCCAATGAAATATCAATTTATGGATTACACTGTCCCTTTATTTCAGAAGCATAAGTGAAAATTTTGGAAATTAAAAACAAATTTGTTTGAAAAACAAATTATTCATATTTTTATGTACTCCCATGAATAGCTGATACATAATAAGAGAACTGTTTATCAATATAAAGTTATAATATAATAGCTATATAATAATAGTACAATAGATATATTGCAAAACTTTATGCACATGAATCTAAAAAATAAAGAAAAGATATAAAAATAAACCTCAAAATTTGAGGTTTTTCTGGCAAATTTTTTTTGCATTTTTTATAGTTTAATAGTTTTCATTTTAGAATAAATTATCAAAACGATTTTTAAAATTTTATTTAGCTTTTCCCCCTGCTTCTTTTTTGCAAACTAGAGCAAAAAGGAACTTTTTTTAACCCTGGATTTACAGCTGTAATTTTAACCTGAAATGTGGAAAAACTGGCTGGATTTGGATTTGGATTTGAATTTGGATTTGGCTGGTGGCACTTTTCAGAAGGCTGTCAGAGGTCTTCAATCTAATCACGACCAACAGGGACACAAAGAGGCTTGAAATGGTCTTTGAGGATTTAAAAATAGTATCCATGGTTTTCAGTTTCAGTATTTTACTATCAAATCCACACCCCTCTCCAATGTAAACAACACTGCAAAAGCCAAATGATCATAAAACCTTTTACAAGCAGAGCTAAAAATGATGGGGATTATGCTCTGTGAATGGCATTTAAAAATTATTTGAGTTTGCCCCTGCGTTTTTCAATAGTTATTTGTAATTAGGCTATGGCATTCAATCAATCACCAGAGCAACCCAGATGTGAGGGCATAAAATTCTGGGGGTTGAGTTATAGCCCTGAAGCCTTTAAACCAATTTGCTTTTTATTGGTGAAAGAGAAAAATCAAGAATTCCTTCACTGGGTCAGTGAGTTACAACGAGCTGATTTGAAGCAAAATACAAGCAGGTACATAAAATCAATCAAGCAGAATAAAGAGCCAACCTCTGGCTAAACTTACTCCTCTTCTATCCAGTTCATTTCAAATGGGATAACAGTGATACAATGAGGTTAAAAGAAATATGATCATTAGGGCAGGGAAAATATTGACTCTTCTGAAGTGTTCTCTTCCTGGTTGGAAAGAAGGCAATTTAGAGGTAATGCAATTCCTAAAGTTAACTGATGCAGCCCCAAATGCTTCACAGTGTAATGACAACAGATTTTTGAGCTGTAAAAAAATGGATTCACATTTTATCTGTCTTTTCCTCGATAAATCAAAAAGTCAGAGTTTATTGCAAAATAAAGCCAAAAAGCAAAGAGAAGTTTAATCAGGCAGACACACCAGGGGAACTCTGGTGTTATTCCTTCCAGGCTGCCCTTGGATTTTGTTGGAACCCTGGGTGCTGGAAATTCCAGACTTTCTGTGCTGCCAGGCACTGACCCCCAAGAGAACACTGCATTGACCTGAGGCCGTGGAGAAGCTTCCAAAATGGAATGACAGAACTGGGATTGTGGGTGTGGAGTTTGAATAGAAGTGTGTGATATCACAGGCTGGGAAACTCAGAGTTTAAGGGTTTAGAATATAGTAATATAGATAAAGCTAGATGGAGGTTTTAAAGCAGAGACTAATCCTTCTTCACCTTCTTCTTCACAGGTTTAAGTAGTATTGTGTAATTGGATTAAAAAGTCCACTTTGTGAGCCACAAGTAGTTCGTTGTTAGGTTAAAAGTAAAAATAATTTAAGTGAAATTTGTTAATTAAACACTTTATCCTTCAAAAAGCCCTGCATAAAAAGAGATAGGGCTCCATTTCTAGTTTGTTAGAGTGAAGTGCTATAAAACTCACAGTTTGTGAAACTGTAATATAAATAAGAACTAATAAACATCTGAGTCCCAACAAGAAATACCATCTCACACATTTAATCCCAACCCTAACAAAAACCCAAAAAAATTAACACTCCACAGGATTTCTGAAACATCAAAAATGTTTCACGTGTGGCACAAGGCAAGTTTTAATTCACTGCTGTGACTGCATGGAGTAACAAAGTCCACATTCCCCTTGCTCTCCATGTCAGATCAATATTTAGGGGAAAAAGCTTTGTGTCATCACATCAGATAATAAAGCCCACGTTAGTCAGAGGCTGGATGTATAATTAGTCACTGAGACCTTGAACTGAGACACCTTCCCCACAAGGCTGAATGGGACAGAACCAAAGCTATGAAAAG
Source organism: Pyrgilauda ruficollis (assembly GCF_017590135.1). Taxonomy (NCBI): domain Eukaryota; kingdom Metazoa; phylum Chordata; class Aves; order Passeriformes; family Passeridae; genus Pyrgilauda; species Pyrgilauda ruficollis. Next base: position 966,328 of record NW_024510321.1, on the reverse strand, counting down.
AGTGAAAATCCAATGGTTTTCCTTATTTCTCATTTATTTTTCTTTCTTTCTCATTATGTCTTCTAAAGGAACCTGCATAAGGTTAGAAAGAATATACTTTTTCAGTTTCTTCTTCAGCCCATTTTTCTTTTTTTTTTTTCTCCTTGTTTTAAAGGTACTTTAGCTGGGAAAAAAATAATTTTCCTCTGGAAATTGATTAAATATTTCAAATGAAATTTCATGGCTGGTAATATAGAAAGGAATCTTGTGAAATAGATGGAAAATCTATGAAAATTTTCTCCAAAAGCCTGTCAGTCAGACTGGTTTGGACATGTGAAATGCTGGTTTCCCCTCTGAGGGGGTATTTGTACAGTGTTTAGTCTGGTTAGAATATTCCACCTGCCTTCTCTGGATTTTGGCTGAGCATTTTAATTGAAAACATACAGCCTTGAATTATTTCCTCTGAATCCCAAAAGAAAAAGGCAATTTAATCTTGAGGAGCCTCTGTGGAGATTTGGTATGTCCAGGAAAATTGATAAAACCTAATCAGCAAGAAGGGTCCTGCAGATTTGTTGGTTTTATGGATTGTATTTTTAATATCTCTACAAAATGTACAAATAGTGGGCTGCTTTATTATGTTCTAATCTGGCAGGCAGTGTTCAAATGGGAAAACTTTTAGTTTTCATTGCTCAGTTCAACACAGGCAAAGGCAGAGGTAAAAGAGATTTATCTTCTCTTGGGTGTGAAATCAGGAAAGAGTTCAATTCTTCACCAGCTGGACTTGACATACCATAAATATTATGTAAATTTTGTAGCTGTAAGACATGAAAATTGAAATTCCCCTCCCAATAAAATACTGCATTTCTTTATCTGTTGATTAGTTTTTTAGCAATTATCGATTTTTCTTAAATGTATCTTTTCCTGAAAGGAAATTTTGATCATTATGAATCTCCATTGATTAGTGGGATTTCTTTCATTCTTTTTCTTTTAATGGTTTATTTCTTTGTTTGTAAAATTTCATAAGGTCCCAGTGATAATCTCCATCTAATTTCTGCCCAAATTCAAAATGGATCAGACAGGCACTGGTTCCTCCTGGGCATCTAGTTTGAGGAAGGATGAATTATTATGGATTGATCAGAGAGAGCTGTCAGAGGTTTCAGATCAGCTGACAGTGCCCACAGATCTGACAAGCCAGTTACATCAGGATTTCCCACAGAAAAATTGTTGCCATCAAGATTTCAAAGCAGCCTATTGGCATTTTTAATAATCTCAGAATTTCCCCAAACAGCTGTTTTTGGAACTGAAATTCTGTCTGAAAGAAAGGCAACTTCCTTTTTTTTCTCTGCAGCAAAATTCCTTCAAACCCTCTGAAGCTGAGGGTAGATGACAAACAAATACAAGTTTGCTACTCTTATATTAAAAATCAAAAAAGCAAGAAAAAAATCAAAAAAAAAAAAAAACCAAAAAAAGCAGAGAATCCCCTCCTGGGATTCTGGAGCAGTGACTAAATCTGTGCTTTGTGCCACTAAATTTTAAAATTCATCCAAAAACTGGTCTTTGAGATCTTCCTCCCAGGAGAAAAGCGTAGCAGCCTGAAGAAGATGCTCCAACTCCCCAAGTTCACAATCTGGCCTTGCCTGTGCTTAGTTAAAATTTGGGCAAAGCAAGGGGCTGAGAGAAGGAACATCAGGACAGAAATTCCCTTGGGTGTGGGAGGAATCCCCTGGATTCACATCTATCCCTTGCCCCTTGTGCAGGAACAGTAATTTTTCAGAAATTTTCAGCTACAAATGAGACAAAAATAATACAGCAATGGGAAATTCTAGAATGATTTATGGCTAAGTATATAATAATATATACTAAGAAGATGATAAATAAATAATAATAAATGCAGAAGAAGCAAACCCAAAGTAGCAAAATCTGTACTATGGGTTCCAAAAAGAAGAGGAAGCTTTATTCAAATAAACCAAACAGTCAAAGATCACCAGTGCCTCTGTTCCCTTCTCTCTCTTTTTCTTCTTGGCAAAGAAAAGCATTAAATATATTCTTTTCAAAGCCTCAGATTATTTTATGTAGTTTTCAATTTACTCTGGCATCTTGCTTAGGAAGCTGTAATCTTCCTCTAGAAGTCATTTTATCTCTATGAGCAAAGCAAAATTCACCACTAAATCAGTACAGAGAAAATAGCAGGTGTTGCATCCTTGGTTTGTTTTTTTTTTTTTTGATAAAACTGAATTCTTACCTAATCTAATCTTGGTTGTTCACACAATCAGTAGCAAATTATTTCTTTCTGAGATGCTAAACCTTGCAGTAGATTTGCTCTCCACACTCCCAGAATGCTGACACCCCTCACTGCTCTAATGAATCCACAGAGCTTTGCAAAGACTGACCAGTCTCCCTGTATTTCTGACCTATTATTTGTGTCAAAAATACCTTTCAATCTTCATTTCCACCCCCCATTAGGCCATTCCATCTAGGGGTTGGTGGAACAGAGGTTTTGTGGATCCAGGGAAAGATGCTCTATTTGTCTCTCTCACCCTCTCCATCTATTTTCCCTGGAGCAGATAAATGAACAGGAAAATAAAGAATCCCTGAGAAGGATGTTCAAATAACCAGTTTCCTTGACTGATGCCACCATTTCTCAGTTGCCTTGACTCAGATCTCACTTTGAAAGGTCTCATATGTCAACCCTTCCAACTGATGTGTTTAGGGTTCATTAAATGAAACGACTCAGGAAAGGAAATGTGTCAACAGCCCCAAAACTTCATCTCCAGTTCTCATGGCAAATAAAGGAAAGAGTGGGAAATGGATATTTGGAAATGCTCTGCTTTCCTCCCTGCAGTCTGTATTTCTTTCTCTTGAGTTCTCAGATATATCCATACCCCACAGAGAGATCCAGGAAGTTTTTGGTTTTTCTTTTTAATTATGCAGGTATATAAATACAGAAATTGCTCCTAAGGGATCAACAGGGCTATGGACACAACTGAAATGGTAATTCACAAAAAAAAATGTAGCTGAGTTAAGTAACAGCATTAACCACTGCAGAATCACGGAATATCCTGAGCTGGGAGGATCATCAGGTCCAGCTCCTACCCCTGCACAGGCCAACCTCAAAAATCCCACCCTGTTCCTGAGAGTGTTGTCCAAAACCTTCTGGAACTCTGTCAGGCTGGGTGCCCCTTCCCTGGGGAGCCTGTCCAGTGCCCCACCACCCTCCAGGGAAGAACCTTCTCCTGATCTCCAGCCTAGAGCTCCCCTGGTACAGCTCCAGCCTTTCCCTCAGGTCGTGCCACTGGTCACCAGAGAGGAGAGACCAGAGCTCCTCTTCCCTGTTGTAAATGCAGGGCCACCGAGGAAGGAAGGAATAATGAGGAGGACTCCATCTTATCAGAAGGCTAATTTATTATTTATTATATTATGTTATATTAAAGAATACTATACTTAAGAATACAGAAAGGATACTTACAGAATAAAAGATAAAAATGATAAGCTAAATGATAAAGCTAATAATGAAATGATAAAGATAATAATGAAATAAAAATTATAAAGATAATAATGAAAACTCATGACTCTTTCCAGAGTCCCGACACAGCTTGGCCCTGATTGTCCAATGAATCAAAACAACTCACACTGGAGTCCAATCAAGCAATCATCTTGGGTAAACAATCTCCAAACACATTCCACATGAGCACAACACAGGAGAGGCAGATGAGATCAGAATTGTTTTCCTTTTCTCTGAGGCCTCTTGCTGCCTTTCAGCATCCCAGGAGAAAAACGCTGGGCGAAGGAATCATGTTCAGAGAATGTGAATGCCACATTTCCCCTCCTGAGGAAGCTGCAGACTGAGATGAGGACTTCCCTCAGTCTCCTCTCATCTGGATAACAATATTTTCTACGTTACTGACCTGGAGACAAACGTTTTAATGGATCAGGCCTGGCACATGTGACCTACACCTCTGGCCCAGCTGTGGCTGTGTGTGTAGGGCTGGGAGCCCACCCAGAGCGGGGCTGCTCCTGGCCCTGGTGGCATCACCTGGCCCTGGAGGTCAGCACACATTTCCCAGGTAATCACACATTTTCCAGGCCTGAGCTCCAGAAGATCCATTGAGTTTTCCCTATTTATCCTTCTCCTCTTGCTGGTTGCTGTCCCCATTTGGAGGAAGAGCCATTGTAGGACTGATTTCTCCATGCACTGTCAATCCTGCCCCACAGGAGATCGAAGCACTCTGTTCTACAACGTGCCACGTACTTGGATACCAGAGGTACCAGGGCAAGTGTCCCCAGAAATAAATAGCTACAAATATCTTATTATTTTCCATGAGTGATCCCACGTTTTAGAGCTGTACAGTTGTAGAGAACACATCAGGGTTGTAATAAAACAATATTTCTTTTCAAGTCCCTCAGGATAAGAACTGATTGAATTGCATTTGTCTGAAGGAAAAAGAAAAAATACTTCAATACTGGATGAATCATGGACAAATCTGTAAACCAGACTGGATAAAGTGAGCATTAGACTTCAAATTTAGGCATTGATATTGAGAGCCTTGTACTTTTTTACTGACCCCCAAGACTGGAACTCAAATGAATTTGGGGATATGAGCAGTTCTCACTCTTTCATCCCTCATTCTTTCCTTCATCTCCATTTCTCTCCCTCAAGCTCACCAGCTCCAAATCCTTGCTGTAACATAATAAGAGATTTTACTGAGTTAGAAATACTAAGGCAGAATCCATCATCCTTAAAAAACAAACAACAACAACAACAAAGCAGTATCAGGAAATATTTTTATTTTCTTTCTTCCCTACGAGTTAAAATTCTCTTTAGATCTTTCTTGGTAACCATCTGTGTCAAACAGCAAATAATAATGCAGAAAGTGGAAAAACAAAAGATATTCTTGTTTGTTGTTTGACATGGTTTTAGACTTTTAGGGGAGACATGAAATTATCTATTTGGATTTATTTCTTAAAGAGAAACAGGGGTATGTGATAGAAGCTCAGACCTCTGGAATGACATACACTGAGAAATTAGATAAAGCTGAAGAAGTAAAAAAATGGACAGGTTAGTTTGGGTTTGTTTGGATTTTTTTTTTTTTTGGGGGTGGTTTTTTGGTTTTGTTTGGTTTGGGGTGGTTTGTTTGTTAGTTGAGGTGCTGGGGCTGGGTTGGACTCGATGATCTTGAAGGTCTCTTCCAACCTGGTCATTCTGGGAATTCTGTGTGAATTTGTGAAGAACTGCAGCCCAGGGTGAGGACTCCCTTGTGAGAAGTGCCTGAAGGACTCTCCCATGGCAGGGATCCCACACTGGAGCAGGAGAGAGGGAGGAGAGTGTGAGGAATCCTCCCCACGAGGAGGAAGAGGCAGCAGAGACAACCCATGATGAACTGACCACAGTCCCCATTCCCCATCTCCCTGCATCTCTTGGGAAGGAGGAAAATGGAAGAAGAAAGGAGTGGTTGGGAAGGTGTTATGAAATTTGGATTGATTTCTCATTGTCCCACTGGGCTTTATTTGAATAAATTAAAGTAATTTTCCCAAGTTAAGTCTGTTTTGCCCATAATGGCAATTACTGAGTGATCTCTCCCTGCCCTTACCTTGATCCATGAGATTTTTGTTGCACATTCTCTCTCTGTCCAGCTGAGTAGGGAAGTGACAGAGTGACTTTGGTGGAGAACTGGAATCAGCCTGGGCCAATCAACCACAATCAATGCATTAATATTCACACACAATCAAAGGAAAAATGCTTGGATTTCACACATTTGAAAAGCTTGAGATTTTTATGCCCACCTCTTATTGCAAATTCGAGAAGGCAAAATTTCACTCTATTTCAGAATGACATAGTAAAATGTTGCTGAATTAATTTCCTTGTCCACAGCTGACCAGAGGAACCAACTCTGATTTGCCTGCAGTGGTGATGTGATTTTGTCCATAAACTACCTCAGAAAAGTGACATTTATATTTATCACTACAGCATCATCATAACAGTGAGGAAATTATGATAATCCAATGCATTTTTCATTCTTTGACATTTAACAGGGAATAACATTAAGGTGGATCATTTGCATACTGTAATTGTTTTTGCATAGGTTTGGCAGGGCTGACTTAACAAGGACCTGTCAGTTATATTAGATTTTTAATTACTTTATTTCACTACTGTTCTCAAGTGCCTAAGCAAGTGAACTTTAAAGTAATTTCAGAACAGATCTGTGCCTTAAAATAAATGTAACCTGCAACAGGCTAAGGAGGAAATTAGGAGAAGGAAAGAGTGGTGGGAAGGTATTCCAAAATTTGTTGTTATTATTCCTTGTCCCACTCTGCTTTACGTGGAATAAATTAAATTCATTTCCCCAAGTCAAGTCTGACAGCACTTTTCCTCTCTCCTTTGCAGTTCAGATACCAGATTAATTGAGATTAATGAAGGCAGGCTGGTTCATGTTCATTCAGATAAATATGAACATGGGCTTCTAAGGAGGAATTAGTCTTTATGGACTGAAATCCTTTAAAATTTTAGGCATAAAATTCAGACCAGGCATCTAAAATTACCCACTTCCCTCTGAAAATGGAAGGTTAGTGACCAGGCAGTTGGATTAGATGGTCACTGTAGGTCCCTCTGATGCCTTGTGCAGGCTGCCCTGGAACAGAGGCTGGACTCTAAAAGGCTGACCTTGAAGAATTGCTCTGAACAACAGTGCTGGTCATGGGGAACACTTCAATGTTATTTAGATGGAAAATTAAGAAAAACATTTATTTTGCTTGAGTTTGAGATACTAACAGTGCTATGAAATGTTTATCTTAAAAATTAAAAATATTTAGAAACAAAAAAATAAATAAAGAGGTAAACTACCAAATATTAGAAAGAGAAGGATGATCAGAAAAAGACTGGTCTTGTTTAAAGCCCCCAGTAATGGGGATACTTGCACTCAAGAAGGTGGGAAACAAACCAGATCATCCTTATTGTTCTGACCCTGTGTTCCATGAGAGAAGCTCAACATTCCCATGTCCACCCTGCCTTTCCTCCAAAGCCTTCAGAGAGGAAAGCAGAGCTGTTCCTTCTGCCACCTCATTTCACAAACAGGAGCCCAAACCAGGGTCCCACCCTCCTGCCTCCACCCTGGGGACAAAACCTGCTGCAAGTGTGACACTTGAATCATGTCAGGATGAGCCTCATCATTCTTTAAGCTGAGGTGTTATTCACCACTCCAAGAGGTGAGTATTTTATTTTCAAACAGTGCTTTAAACCAGAAAGCAAGAGCTGTCCTTGTGGGAAGATGGAAATATGTGTGGTGACAAGACACCAGTTGCTCTGCAAGAGCAGCAAATTAATTTAATCCACTCAATATTCAGAGCTCTGTCCTTTGTATGCTGGAGTTTTGCTGTTTTGCTTTTATCATTTAACATTTTTTAATGCCTGCAACACAAGCAGACAGCTCTGTGCAGTTCTGCCTGAATATACCCAATTTTGGACAATCTCTAGAAGATGCAGTTCCTAATTGCCTGTCTGAGACTGTCCCTTCCCCCAGACCACTCCAGAAGATGAAGCTAAATTAATTTGGCATCAGCAGGAAACACTGAGGATTGTCAAGAGTTCAGAAGAGAGATTTTTATAAATGGGAGGGAATTTTGCAATGTAGATTTGTTTGCTTCCCAGAAAGGTGTAGCTATCAATTTTTGCCTGATGACTTTCCAAACAATACTCTTATTTCCTCCTTGTGAGCTGCTCTTCCAGAAGAGCCCAAAAACAGAAGTCTTCATTTCAGACTGAGCTATGCCCTAAAAAACATTTTCCACTAAGTACCGGATTTGCAGAGGGCTGCATTTAAATTTGAGGGGCTCTGCTGCCAATCACAAAACCGTTTATTTTATAATGCTATTACTATTCTATAATTCATGCCTCAATTATGTCCCCTCTCTTTTTCTTTTCTGCCAGACCCATAAGAATATCATCATGGAAGATTAAGTTTTTAAACTATTTAATGTCCCAGCAAGAATGCTTAATTTGACTTTTTCCAGCCCACATCTGTGAAGTTAAATCACTTCCATCTCCTTGATGTCCCCCATCATGTAAAAATCAGTTAAGAACAAGGCTGCCAGCAGGATCTTTATTCTTCAGTGGGCACAGCAGAAATATTGAAAGCACAAATAACTCCAGGTGTTGCTTCCTACCCCTTTTTGAGAGAAACCCAGCAGACGTGTGGTGTGCTCCATCTGTAACACTTCAAATAAAAAGTATTAAAATTTGGAGAGCTTGAGGAAGTTTTATTTTTTCTCCGAGCCAAATTTAATTTAAATAAGCATGAGGTTCTTGTGTTTATTCCTCCCATGAAGGGTTTTTATTTATTTATTCATTCATTCTTTTCACTTCATTGTTAAGGAATATGAAGCCTGGCATAGAGGAAAGACTGGCTGCAGGGCAAAGGAAAATGCCAAGATAATGATAAAATTTGAATGGGAATGTGGGGGGTTGGAAGGGGAGAGAAAACAAGGAGAGAAAAATTTGAAAAAAGTAATGAGACTAGATTAAAAGTAAGAGACAGAAAATTCCCCATTTCCCTTTAGGTTTGTCATACCCAGCTTTAATTTTGAATTTACACAAGAAGGCCTTTATAGTTCCCTAGAGAAAAACTGAACAAATATTCAAGGTTGTGTAGGGAAAGTCCCCCTAAACAGAGAAAAACCTGCAGATAGTGCACCAAAGGGTCTTTTCTGGACCTAAAGTTCAAATTAAAATTGTGTGTAGTTGCTAGAACTAACCACTGAAGCCAGGTTCTTCAAAACCAAGACGCTGAATTAAAATTCAGTATATTTTGGAACAGGAATATTTTAATCTATTTTTCTCACCATTGAGTGTTCAGGGGTCACAGTGTTCCCTGTTGTCTTTTTTGCTGTGACCAAAGAGACAGGAGACAACATGGACTTTATTGGACAAAAACAAGTGAGTGACACCACAAGATGAGGTTTTAATGTGCTTGTGTGATGCAAAAAGCAGCAGATCCTTGCAAGACTGACATTAAACCCTAAGAGCTGAAAGGCCTTAAAGTCTTCGAAGTTTCTGCCTTCGACTGACAGATCAAATTTTATTTCTGCCTCATTAAGAAGATAAGAAATGATGGCTCAGGTTTTAGATTTTCTATTTTCACATTCTGTGCTGCTTTAGTGTGTGGGTCTGGGCTTCACATCACAGGAACGAAACCTGGTACTGCCAGGACCAGAAAAGAAATTATTAAGGAGCATTTTCCTGGAAAGTGTCTCTCTCATAAGGCTGCCCCTTTTATTTACCAGTTTGAGTTACCATTTGGCTTGCTGTGAGAGGCTGCAGGGTGATGGGTGATTCACTGCTCTGCAGCTGACTGTGGAGCAATGATTGGCTCCACTTGTCATTTTCAGGAGAAATTCATTGCCCCTCATGAAATAAGGTCAAGATTCCCTTCACAGCCACATCAGCCTTTGAGCTTATCAATTATGATATAAAAAACTCCGTGTATTAGTAACTAGTATTATTATTATAAGCTATCCAAATGGGGTTTTTTTCTCATTTTCAGTAGTGGGTTTCCAATCCAGGCCACAGGTTCTGCATTTTGGCAGAAGCTGACAGTGCTAGGACAAGATAAAACAGAGCCTGAAATGATTTATTTTAAAATCACCAAACAGCAGCAACTCAAGGGTGGTAAGGAAGAATGGCTTCAAACTGAGACTAAGCCTAGATTAAACACTGGGAATAAATACTTTACTATGAGGTTGTGAGGCACTGGAAAAGGTTGCCCACAGAAGTTTTGGATGCCCCATCACTGAAGTGTTTAAGGCCTGGGTAGATGAAGCTCAGAGGAACCTGGACTAGTGGAAGGTGTCCCTGGCAGGAGTGGAGCTGGATCATTTTTAAGGTCCCCTCCAACCCAAATCATTCTGGGATTCCACAAATTCAAGTAAATTTTGTCAGGAAGGACTCAACAGATGGTAAGGAGTGTGCCCAGCAAATCTCATCCTTTCATAAAACAAAGCATTGGCTTTGCATAATTAAATGCTGAATGGTTTCCTCAGTGCAAAATTCTTCCATGATGAGCAGAGAGGAAAATTCCCTTGTCTGTTGAAGGCCTGAATCCCAGCTGCCATAAGGTTTATATGATTTTCCCCATTAACTCATGAAAAACCTTAATTGATACAGATTGCCTGGTGGAATTGTGGGGAATAATTCTTCTTACTTTAGTGGTAACAGGAAGATAAGCATAGGATTGTCTCCAGGAATTAACTATTCAATCAAACTTTAAAAAAAGAGAAGTAAGAATAAAAAATAAGAATAAGCCTTGTTGATATCTGCATTAAAATTTGCTTGCACTGAGGCTTGGAGGGGTGTTCAGTAGGAAAATAACACCTTGAAAACAAGCAGGCTTATGTATTTCTTTAAGAACACTCAGGATATTCCCTTCCAGCACACATAAATAATGGATTACCAAAGCTTTATTACTTTTTGGGGATGACTTGCCCTTCTATCAGGTTTGCAGCTCTTAAAATCCCATTAGCAATTGTGCTGTTTCCCACAGTGGTGCTGGTTCCCTCCTCCCAGCAGCTGGAATTTGCTCATAATGATGTTCCTATTTCCTCCTGCTCCCTGCAGCATAATGAGTGCTCCCTGACATTATCACAGGCTCACTAATTCCCACCCAGCTCTCATTCCATGGATCCGTGCTCTCACTGTGCTGACTCAGCAGGCACTTCCCCATTCCTAAAAAAAAAAAAAAAAGGGTTTGGAGATTTTTTTTCAATCCAGAGCAGCATCTCAGAGAGGCTGCTGTGCTGCTGAGACAGCACACATGAAGAGATACCAAATCCACTAAAAAGAAGCTCATGGAAAGAGGAAAACAAACAAAAAAAAGAAGTAAATTGAAAAATCATCATGAATGTTGCAAGGGAAAAGGGATGGTGGTGCCACAATGAAGCAGAGCAACCCTGGGATATTTAAGGGATAAGAATATTGATGGGACTTGTTTATCCTGGAGAAAAGGAGGCTCAGGGGGGACCTTGTGGCTCTGCTGACAGGAGAGGGCAGCCAGGGGAGTCTGGCTCTGGTCCCAGGGAACAGGGACAAGAGGAGAGGGAATGGCCTCAGGTTGCTCCAGAGGAGGTTTAAGCTGTAGATATGGAAAAAAAAAAATTCTTCACTGAAAGGTTGGTTATGCATTGGAGCAAGCTGCCCAGGAAGATGGTGGAGTCACCAACCTGGGAAGTGTAAAATCTGTGGCCATTGAGGATGTTGTTTATAAGCTGGAGATATGGAAAAAAAAAAAAAAAATTCTTCACTGAAAGGTCGGTGAAGCACTGGAACAGGCTGCCCAGGAAGATGGTGGAGTCACCAACCTTGGAAGTGTAAAATCTGTGGCCATTGAGGATGTTGTTTATGGTAATGGTGCCAAGCTGGAAGTTGGATTTGATGGCCTTAAAGATCTTTTCCAATGACAGATTCTGTGTTACAGCCCCACCTTCCTCTCAGCAGCTGCTGTAAAACCAAAAGCTTTTCTTACACTCTACCCATTTTGAAGAGGAATTTACCTTCTTGCCAAGCCATGCAAATCTCACCACGGTCTGTTTTCCTCCCTGTTGCACACTGAGCTCTTTCAGAGCCCCCCCCGAGTGATCCCACCTGTGAATCTCTCCCAGAAGAAATGTAAATTTAAACTGCCCTGGGTCACTTTCTCTAGAAGTCTCCTCCTCTAGAAGGAGAAAGAGGAGATGCCTTAGTCTTGTATCTGCTTTCTAGAGGGACCCCTTTGGAAGTTTGCTCCCAAATTTGCCCTAAACCAGGACAAATATCCAAATTAACAGCCTATTCCCACACTTCATGCAAGTCAAAATATAGACTTGGTGCAGGCTTCCACTACCTAATTTTAGTCCTGATTATAAAATCTAATGAGGTATATAAACCAGCAATATTTTATTTACTCATGCTGATGTTAAGTAAATTGACCTCCCCCATTTTTGTTTTCCTTGCACAAACACAATCAATCACCAAGACACATAAATTTGCCCCTGGATTTTATTGGTCACAGCTTAGGTGTTCTTTCAATTAGATATAATTAAGAAATGACAAGCCTTTATTTGACTGTGCTTACTGAAAAGAGCATTTTTTTTTCTTCACTACAGCCCATACATAAATTAATCCTTTTCTGGATTATAATTAATTGCTGGAGGTCAGTAATTAATCTCTTTGTTCTACAAGACAGACTACACTTAAGTGCACTGAGACAGTGGCAGAGGGGATTTTCCCTGGCACTGCTAGCAGAAGGAATTTCCAATGTGTGAGTGGTACCAAGCTGCTAAGGAGACCCAACTCCCTCATTTAAACAGACTCTTCTGCAAACCTTATTTTCACAAACTTCCACCAGCCATGAAAAGATGGGTCTTTTTGTAGAGTAGGAATTTTGGGAGCAGAATTCACAGCATTTGTTGCACCGTTGTTTCCTTCTGTGTCTTCAGGTGGTGCCAGCTCACGTGCTCAAAATATTTTTCACCATTTCTGGATAATTTCTAAGTGCTGATGTGGGAGATTAACATACCCAACCAGTGTGAAATGAGAATTCACTCTCTCAGAAAAACCAAATGATTCTGCGGTGTGAATCTGATTCTGGAAATAATATCTGCTTGAAACACCTGGATCTGTACAATGAAAGTAAATATTATGAGCTTTCAGATTTCCAAGAGCAAAACCTTTCAGCATTTTGCACAAAGCAGAAAGCAAAGGGCTCTGATTTGATTTGAAATATATGACTATAAATTGCCTTTCTAATCCCTGATATTTTTTTCCAAGCTGATACAGTCTTTTACAATTTTTCTCTGAGATAATTAGGATACTTACAGAGTTCTCCATAAGAAAACTAAAATGGTAGCTGCTGCCTACTTCTACTGTTTGAATGCCCAATAATGTGTTTTTTTAAACTCCAAATATCACCCCCAAATGTTGCCACCCCCTTAGCCTGGTGGTGTAAATTGTAATGCCTGTTTCAGGGATATAGAAGTTTCTGGCTTGCAAGGTGTGCTCAGGAATGCCAAAAACCCAGAATGCACACACTGCACCACTCCTGCAAACGCTGCAAGAGGTGTGGGTTAGGCAGTGCCTTTTGTTTAGGAACTCAATGAAAATATGCATTGTGGTGCTGCCAGAAAAAGATATTAAAATGGATGTTGACAATGCAAACAGAGCAGAACTCAGCAGAAGCAGCAGCTCATAACCACACCTCTCAGCCTGGGAGGGTTCACTGCTCTCAGGACAGGTCTGAGGTGGAAGTTTTGACCTCATACACTGCTTTGCCAAGGGGATAAAAAAGTCTCCTCACTCCCTGAGTGACCATGGAAAATGAAGAGTGTGAAATTTGCAGCCCCATCCACCAGGAATCTCCTTGGAACTGCTCCTCAAAGCCTTTCCAGAGCAGAGCTAGATAAACACACGCGCTCAGATATTCCAGCCAAAGAGGGAAAGAAAGCAAATCATGAATGGCAAGTGTGATTCACGTTTACTCCGTGAGTAATCAGCTTGTAAAAACACACACCTGAGTAACCAACCAGTGCAACAGGCACTGTGGGCTCTTCTCTCCTGCTTCTGTTTGAGAAAAAAAATTAATGTGTGCTCCTGTTTCCTTTCTCTTTGGGGTTTTCTCCCCTTTTTAGCTCCTAGTAATGCTGTGAATAACCAAATAAACCCCAAAAAAATCATTCTGCCTCTGCTCTTCTCTCACTATTCCAACCAATTGCATTTCCTGAGCAAATACTCTTTATGATTTTAAGCATGGAGAGATAAATAAGATTACTCTCTATTACAAAGAGGATTGTATTGCCATAGAGGGACTAGGAAGAAAAAAATCTCCAAGGAAATATTCCTCAAGCAAATATTTCTGCTCTCTGAAATCTGTCACTGCCATAATTCATCCTGTGCTCTGGGCAATACACATGACAGCACTAGAAATAAGCATTTAATTAGTGTTTAATACAAATACCAACACCTCCTGTGCTAATAACTAATATTGGGGGTTGTAAATGTTTACCAGGTAAATATGGAATTCTGAAGCTCCATCTGACCTCAGGCATGGAAAATGAGTTTGATGAATTTGCTGGCTCCATCACGCAGTGAGAGATCAATTGATGGCACCAGTGCTGGCAGAAGATTCCAGAGGTCAAGGAAAGGCCATAAAAAGGTTCAGGGGGAAACTAGCCTCAGGCATGGCAGTGACAAAGATCAACAACTATTTTTAGACAGTTAAAAGTCACAAAAAGGAGTTTCACATAACCACTGAGTGAATTTTATTGGAAATATTCTGGTGGCTTGCTTCTTTGAAATAGCCTTGGGTCCGTGCTTTCTATGGGAATAAATCACACAGACTCCATCATCTTCAAGCCCCTTCTTTATTCACATAACTCCTTTTTATTCAGTTTTACAGACTTTGTATGGGACTCCAGTTGGTGAGTAGCTTTCTTGCCAATTACTTTTATTGGCCAGTAACAAGTTGTTATTCTGTATTGATTGGTCACTCAGACCCCCGGGGTGTATGTGCAGCAAAAGTTGTTTGTGAGAGATAGTTTTCATTTTTCTATCTAATGGTGTAAAAACAGTTTGTACAGGTTCTAATTATTTTTCACCCAGGAATACAGTGTTTTGTTAATTAACTGCTCACACTGCTTTAACATAAGAGCTTGCCAAGTGCCAGCTTGACAAGGCCAGCCACTGATTCCAGGAGACTAGGTTTGATTTTATGAAGCCTTTCTTTATGATTTTTCTACCTTACTGCAACACAGGAATCTGGAGAATTTTCCTCCCAGAGGGTTCCAGGTCAATTCTTCTGGAATCATCAGCTTGTCAGTGTGCTGTGGACAGAGCCAGGACCCCCTGCAGGCAGGAATGTGAGCCAGGGTCCCAGGGACCCACACACTGTGGAAGGCAGAGCTTGGTTCTGAACCGAGCTGTAATGAAGAGAGCAGCCCTGGAATAGAATAAATTTGTATTTGCTTTCAAGTGGAATTTTAGCAGGCACTAAAAATAAATTGCTGGAGCTGATGCTGCCCATTCCAGGGGAGAGACAACCTGGGTTCAATAACCAGAAGGTTGCAATGCAACTGGTATTAATGAATTTATACAATTATTCATACATATATGCACTAATTTTTATACAAAGAGCTCAAATAAACTTAAGCAGAGGCTTGAGCCTGAATTTACACACCATTTTCGCTGTGATTCCATGGACTCCAGCACTGCCAAAGCTCCTCAGCATTCCCCCAGCTCCCTGTGCCTGGTTCCCAGCGCTTCTGGAGCTCTCCATCCAGGTCAGCTGCCCACTGGCAGAGGGACACTGGGAAGGACAGACCAGGCAGACACCCAGGGATGTTCCTCACTGCTGTGGGGTTGGCAGGCTGAAATAAAGTGAATTTAAGGGTGAAACAGCTCGGTGGTGAAGAATGGTTGAAGATGACTCTTGGGAAGAGCCCTAAATATTGCTGTAAACCCAGCTTGAGGCCAGCAAATAGAAAAAGCTGATTTCTGCTTCTTGAGACATCCTTTCTTTGTGTTTCAGGACATTTGTCCCCTAGCTGTAGGAACATCTGAACTTTCCTATGTTGGCTTCAAATAAATGAACTTCCCAAATGGAAATAGAGAAATTTTATTCCCAGGAAAGCCATGTGAACTTGGGCAATTTATGCTGATCATCTTCACCAGGTCTAAAACCAGGAATAGAATTAGTAGCAAAGACAAGACTAAACCCCCCTGACTGCAGGGGGAACATTTCAGCCACTGCAAGGAGACCTTGCTCTGCATGAATCTCTGTATGATCTGAGCTACAACTTCCTAAAATGCAGCCCAGATTTGCTGCTGGAAATGGAACTCCATCTAGAAAGTGTCAGGAAAATTTGCCACCTCAGAATGGAAACCAAAATGGTTTGGAGTAAAAACTGAATAAAAAAAAAATGCTGAATAAAAAAAATTAACCAAAAAACCCAAAAAAAACCCAAAAAAAACCCACCCAAAAACCAAACAAAAAAGCCCACCAAACACAAAAAACACCAAAAAACCCCAAACAAACAAATAAAAACAAAAACAAAAAACAACAACAACAAAAAAATCCCTCCAAAATTACTGAAAACAAATTAACAAATTCAAAAAGTATGATGGAATTTTAGTTTCTCAGATAGAAAAGAAAACCGAGATTGCACAGACAAATTCTTCCAGTGTTTCCAGACTTCTGAATAATTGTAACTTCAATGGAACTTCGTAACTTTAATTACTTTTCTTCAGATGCAACCTGTGCAATGGTATGTTCAGCTCTATATTTTCCAAAAGCATCTGTGTTACCAGATGAAAAACAGATTCAGTTGCTACACTGAAGAGTAGAAAAACTGCTTTGTGATTTCAAGTTAGAACACAACATTTCACCATATGCAATGAATCAGAAATTGTGAAAAACAGCTCTATTTCAGTATTTAAGTGTGCAGCTTCAACTCCATCTTCTCAAAAAATAATAACTAAAATTAGCTCTCCAGAAACTTGGGGGGGGGGGAAGAATACTTACATCTCCAGCTAATTAAAATATAGAATTAATAATTAGATTTTTATTTTTATGTCTCAAAAATAAATGCTGGGGAAAAAAATTTAAAAATACCTTTTCACTGATGTTTTCTTCATTTAGTAATGAATTGATGAGGTCAGGCTTTTTCCTCTCCTTTAAAGGTAGTGGGATAAGAAATTTTGATTTAAGTTGGTTTAAAATTTACCTCAATGTGTTTAGGACATCTATAACCTGGTATATTTTATATATATATATATTATATATGATATATATTATATATTACATAGAATATAATATATAATATATTTTATATGTATTATATGCATATATGTGTTATATTATATATTATACATTATACATCATATATATTCTGTCACATTATTAAAAACCTTTTTGTTGACTGAGCATCTGACGCTGTCAAAAAACACTACCAAAAAAAATACAGGATGCAGTGGAATTGTAGCTGAATGAGGAGGAAGAACTCATGTATGGTGGTTTGGAGCTCAATCTGCCACACTGAATCTTGGCAGGAAACCTCAGAAGTTTATCAGGTTCTGTGCTCCTGGTGTACAGCAAATAAACACAATTATTTTATGAAATAGTTGTTTCTGAGAGGTCTGCTGGAAAGGTCAAAGCCAGACCCTGATTTTGGTAGGTGGTGGGGGTCGCTCTGATGACATGTGGAAGATTTGTCCTTCCCTGGCCAGCAATGCAGCTGCAATCCCAGCTCAGTCCAGGTGGAGTTCTCCCCTGGGAGGGTGGGGAGGCCCTGGGATGGATTCCCACAGAAGCTGTGGCTGCCCCTGGATCCCTGGAAGTGTCCAAGGACAGGCTGGAAGGGGCTTGGAGCAACCTGGGATAGTGGAAGGTGTCAGGGCTGGATCTTTAAGGTCCCTTCCAACCCAAACCATTCCATAATCCTGTGAGTTTGTGATCTCAGTGACAGCAATAATTTGGAATCCAGGCATCCAATGTATTGTACTTGCAGGGATGCCCCGACAAAGGCAGGAATGATGCATCTGACTCCATGTTCTCAGAAGGCTAATCTATTGTTTTATTATACTGTATTATATTAAAGAATACTAATCTATACTAAAGAATACAGAAAGGATAGTTACAGAATGCTAAAAAGATAATAATGAAAACTCGTGACTCTCTCCAGAGTCCTGGCACAACTTGGCACTGGTTGGCCAGTAAGACAAAACAACTCACACCAGAATCCAGTGAAACAATCACCTGTGGGTAAACAATCTCCAAACACATTCCACAGGAGCAAAACACAGGAGAAGCAAATGAGATAAGAGTTGTTTTCCTTTTTCTCCGAGGCTTCTCAGCTTCCCAGGAGAAACACCCTGGGTGAAGGGATTTTTTAGGAGAATGTGACACACCAACGCATCTCAGGATGCTCATGGATGTGCAGGTCCAAGACACCTCCTGCCAGGTTCTTTGCTTCTGTTCCCCCCATCCCCAGGAATATGGGAAATGTGTCCTTTATCACAGAGCCACTCTGCACACAAGAGATGACAGTCCAGATTATCCTTCCAGGTTCTCTACCTGCCAACCTTTACTGTGATATGGAAGGAATGTTTATTTTTGTGGGATTTACGAGGTGTCCTCTGGCCTTGCTTTTGATAATTGTGTTACTGAGAGAAATTATCCCTGTTACTAACGAGCCAGCTGGCACTGAAGGAATGTTTTGCTTCATTGAAAGCAGGTTGTGAGATTGGGTTTGTCTCCCTCCATCTCCACACGCTGGGATCTGTCACTTCATCAGGCTCCTCCTGGTAGACTGGACCTCGCTGAGAGGTTTGGTAATTAAAAAAAAAAAAAAAAGCGAGAGAAAGCAGACTTTAATTAACAATCCCTGAGGAATATCCACTCCTTAACTTACTGTTTTGAAATAGGTTGTCTCTCACTTAAATTTTGAATTACTCTTTTTTTTTTCTAGATGAGGAAGAGGGAAACAGGCTGCTCATGGCTTTTGACTGAGGACAGGACTGTCCAGGTTGATTGATCAGTCATTCCCAGTAGCAAGAAGCAGCCATGGTTAGATATTTTTATTATGTTCTGCATTATTAATTTGTTTTCAGGATCATAACAGCATATACATTTCATAACTTATTACGAATTTCAGTCACAGAGCCTCAGTTTATAACAATATTCTCTGCAAAACTCCTTTTCCCCAGTAAATTTCTTCTGAGCCAAACCAAACTCTCTGATTGCTGTCATCAGATCAGCTCTTGAAATCAACCTCGGTGATCACAGAATCCTGGGAGGGGTTGGAAAGGACCTTAAATATAGCCCAGTTCCAACCCTCTTCCATGGGCAGGGACACCTTCCACTATCCCAGGCTGCTCCAAGCTCCATCCCACATGATACACAAGAGTTATTCACATTAAACAACGTTCAAGACAAAGTGTTTCAACCTGTTTGCTACCTAGGCTTGTCAAAATCTGTTTTTTATCTACACTGAACAGACTGAAATAGAGGTTTTACCCAGATAAAATTCATATAAAATGAATTCATCTCCTTTAATTAAAATATTAAAAATTAATTAAAAAATTAAAAATGAATTAATTTTAAAAAATTTTAATTAATTAATTACATGGTTATACCCAACTCATGTATCATTCCCATCTGTAGACATTTACCCATGGAAGTCACCCCTGACTCCCCTGTGGCCACTCAGGGGAAAGGAATGGAAACTTCCAGAATGCAGCTCTTTTGGCCCCTTTTGGATGCCTCTTTTAGGAAGGGATGAATTGTGCTCCACACTTTATTCACAGATCTGGAAAGCCCAGAGACACAGCTGAGATATCACACCTCTATCACCTTGAAATTTCACTTTCTTGAAGGAATGGTTTTAGAGAGATACACAAGGTTTTGTGTTTGTTTGGGGTTTTTTTCTTCTCTCTGAAAACCTCTCCCAAAGACAAGATTCAAAATTCAGAGGTCAGGGTCAGGCTTTCTGAGATGTCACTTCAGCCAAGGATTTCTACCATAATCAAATTTGAGCACTGGTAGTTATCAGGTTAAAATGTCTATCACAAAACCAGTTTTTAGAAGGTGTAGGAGAGAGAGCAAAGTCACTCCCTACATGGCCAGAAAGGTGACACCAGGTGCATCAAAGCAGATTTTATTATTTAATAAAAGGGGTGTTTCTCTAGGTCTTAGGTCATATTGTAGCCTTTCAATCAAAATGGAGAGATGGCTCAAATTGCCATTAAAAATTTGGACATGTCATAATACAAATGTGGTATGTCAGGGCTATCCAAAATTAAATTTATTGCTAGACAGGCTTCTTTGAATCTTGATTATTGCTAGGACAGGCTTGAAACACAAAAACACAATGCTTTTTTTAATTTTTCATTTTTTTACTACATGAAGTATAAATAATTTTTTAAAAAAATAATCCCAGTCTTTCTTGTCTAGAATTAGGGAATGTAGAAAACTGGGGTTTTTGGTGTCAGCCACCACATGTAATACAGGCAATTTGTGGGAACTTCTGTGCAAGAAATAATTTCTTGGGTGAACATGCACAGCTTGAAAGATGCTTTAGGACAAAGCCCAGCCAAGTTCTCAGAAGATTTTTCTCTGCAGTATTGACCAAACCTCTCCCCTCCTGATCTCTCTACCTCTTGTGCCTTGGCCTCCCTTAGAATCATGGAATCACTCAGCTGAGAGAACTGCATCCAAACTGTTAATTTTGCATTTCTGTTTTGGTAGAGCCAAGAAACAATTGTCTGAGAGCTGTTATTCCATTTTTCCTCTTCTACATTGAGAAATTTTGATGGATTTACTGAGAACACCAGGAGGATCTTGACAAACAAAAAATATTTGTAATCCATTTTCTTTTATTTAGCATCTCTGATCCTGCCTGTTGTGATTACTCCTCTACATATCAGTTCTTGTTGTAACTTGAGTTTTAAGGGAAAATCTATTAACAAACCACCCATAAATCTCAGTGTTGATAAGGCACATCCTTTGGTGTTTTTTCACTCTTTTCCATTGACTGATAAGGATTTTTTAGTGTTAATTGATTATTTTATCATCTCAGTGTATCCAATTTAATACTTGCTCAAGTAAATGCTGTTTGCTGTGACTCTGAGAACATTGGTCTTTACAGGTCCCTTCAGTAAAGGACAAGGAAAAAAAAAACATCATTCCAGAAACTGGTGTCCATCCCTTGAGATGTCCTGGGTGCTCAAACCACCTTAGTTTTGACTGGGTCCAGAACCACTGAATGAAAGTCAGACTGAATTTATGGGAGATAAGTATCCAGGAACTCTGGAATATGAGTGTTGGTCGTGACTCTGCTGCACTCCACCAGATTTAGCAGATCTTAATATAGGTCTTCGTGTCTGTTTTTCACCTTCTGATTTAGGGATGGAGGCCCACCTACAGCTTCAAATTATTTTGGGGTTTAGAGAAATGGCAGATGCGTAAATCTAATTAAACCAAATCAATTTTTGTTGAAGTGACTGGTACTGCACACACATACTAATTACTGCCTTCTAACGTAAGACTAATTAAGAAAGCTCTTAAAATTTCCTAATAGTAACCTGACATCTGAATTGTATTGATTTTCAACAAAAGACAGTTACTTTGGGGCTTTTTGTGTCTCTCCTTCTGTTGTCCTTCCCCATCTCTTTTAAGAGTAATAAGCAAAGAAGAAAGAGAAAAAAACATCCGAGTTCTTCCAAAGTATAATTTAGGTCTCTTCTCCCAGGTAAAAAGGGATGGAAGCAGAGGAAACATCCTTAAGTTTCCACCAGGGAAGGTTTAGATTGGATATTGGGGAAAATTTCTTCACTCTAAGTGTGGTCAGACATTGGAATACGCTGTGCAGGGTGGAGCCATCATCCCTGGAAGTGTTCAAAAAAACCTGTGGATGTGGAGGATTTTTCTACATGATCAGCAGCAAACCCCTCTGGGAGGCTGCTGAGAAATATGTCCATGATTTTCCCCATTGCACCTCTTGGAGTAAACACCCAAGTCCTAATGCCTGGGTCTGACTTGCCACAGTGCCAAGGAAATCACATTGATGGATTTTTCTTTTTGCAAAATTGCAGGAAGGAAAGGTCTTAGCTTTTTGGATATGTAAGGTCCAACACAATATTGATTTTGCCATTGAGGCCACCAGGCCCACCCACAGTAATTTAAACCATGATGACATTGATAGATCAGAGCTGGGTTCAGTTTGAAGTCTTCTCTGAGCCCCTTAGGGTATCCCTTTCTTCAGAATTTCTGAAATTTGTGTCTTCACTTTTAAAATGTTCAGAATCACTTAGGTTGGAAAAGATCTGTCAGATATCAAGTCCAATCTTCCTGATCCCCACCTTGTCCCCAGCCCAGAGCACTGAGTGCCAGCTCCAGTCCTTCCTTGGACACCTCCAGGGGTGGGGACTCCATCACTTCCCTGGGCAGCCCCTTCCAATGCTTTCCAACCCTTTCTGTGAAGAAATTCCTGCTGAAAGAAGGACAATGGGGATAAAAGTGTGACTCAATATGCACACCGATGGCATGTACTTTTTATACTTCTCTCACATCTCAAATCTTCATGATTACCTTGTTCACATGAAGGTGTCCCC
This sequence comes from Pyrgilauda ruficollis, assembly GCF_017590135.1. Classification (NCBI taxonomy): domain Eukaryota; kingdom Metazoa; phylum Chordata; class Aves; order Passeriformes; family Passeridae; genus Pyrgilauda; species Pyrgilauda ruficollis. Next base: position 944,226 of record NW_024510321.1, on the reverse strand, counting down.
TAATTTAATGACACATTAATGATACCACTTCATGTGGAGATGATATCTATTAATTTTTAGCAGGTTTAAAACAACCTTTCACTTTTTCTGTAACAGTAGCTGGGGAGCAGGTGAGTTCAATATGTGGTTAATATCCTGCATCAACCCTTTAAATCCTTATCAATAGTTGGATCAATTCTTATTAGCAAACTTTGTAGGGCAGGTCTCGCTGGCAATGGAGTTCAATCAGAAGATTAGCATCTAAAATTCACAGAGAGCCCTTGGTTTACTCAGTAAATTGAATAATCCATCACGTTGCTGAACTCAGGCCCAGTGGGCATTAGAAAGACCCTGTGGCAATTTGCACAGAGTTCAGTGACTCAGATTTACATTTTCTCTAAATAAATGAAGGTTCAGCTTGCAATTAAATATTTCAGAGGCTGGCCTGTGGTCATCCTCCTCTTTGCTGTTCATTTGTCCCCATTGTCTCTAAGCCCTTTACACTTTACTGTGGTCTGAGGTCTCCACATCGTTTCCAGTGTCACTCAGGAGTTTGTTTCCTGTGAAACACTTGAAATGGGGTAAATAAATTCTGCTTTGTTCAAGGGACAGGCAAGAAGTGGTTCAGGCTAAAAGGGAAATTCAAGACCATCTAATTTGAGTCCCCCTGCCATGGGCAGGGACACCTTCCACTAAACCCAGGCGGAGTCCCCCTGCCATGGGTAGGGACACCTTCCACTAAACCCAGGGTGCTCCAAGCCCCATCCAGCCTGGCCTTGGACACTTCCAGGAATCCAGGAGCATCCATAGCTTCCCTGGACACCCTGTGCCAGGGCCTCAGCACCCTCACGCTTCTCTGGACACCTATGCCAGGGCTTCCTCACCCTCACAAGGAAACATTTCTTCCTAATAGCTCATATAAATCTACCTCTATATGTTTGAAACCATTCACCCTCGTCCTGTCACTCCATGCCTGTGCAAAAATTGCCTATGGGATGTTGAAGATTCCATTGCTCAGTGTTCTTCACTTTGATTTTTCTCCAATTAAAAGTATAAGATGGAGACGGGCACTTGAAAGGATTTTTTTCTCTGCTCTCCATTCCCATCTTTCAATGGTCTTTTACTGTCAGACTGCTTAAGTAAAGGCCCCAGTGCTGCTCTGTTTCTCTCTTTGGAGAAATGCACGTTTCTTTCTTTCTGAAATTGCCTTACCCGGTAATAATCTGAGAATGGCATCACTTTAGGAGAACCTCAATGGGCAAACACTACTCATATTCAAAATAATGTGAGAATTTTAATAAATCAGGTTTTTGATATTTGGGCACCAAGATTATTAATGGGTATTTTGAGACTGTATGTGATTGTGTTCTGGGATAAATACATGGATACATCTTGAGAAGTTCCTGCCTCTGGTAGGAAATGGACACCAGCTACTGGCACAGCTTATGAACAGAAACATGACCAAGACCAGAAGGAAATTCAGCAGGAAAACTGGATTAGTGAAGGAGAAGCATTTGATCTCATTCGTGTTCTCAGAAATAGACACATTTTACAGACCATAAAGCAACACCAAATGTCAAAAAGCTTCTCAACAGTGACTCACCTGCTCTTTTCCCTGCATCCTACACAGCTACCATGTGTGCAAGGTGAGTGGGGACTGCCCTTTGGGGAATTATCTCTACTAGAGCTCTAAATACATTTTTCTGAGGTGTTCAGTCAAAGAGAATCATAGGAACGGAAAAAAAATCAAAAATCTATTGGCAAGCAAAAGATAAAGATCTAAACTTGGAGCAGCCTCTCAGATGTCACAGCTTCCACATCCACCAGGACTCACTGCCCAGGTAGCTCTCAGCAAGGGCCCAGGATCTGAGAGGATTCAGCTCTTTTCCAGGATACCAAACAGCTCTGAAAACAGGGAGCAAGAAAGAGAATGGCAGTTTTCTTTCCATTTCATATCTGCCAGGAGATCTGCTGGTAACCTCTTATCAAGCTACAGGTGGAACTGTTCCTTTGAGAACTCCAGGGTTCTCCTTGGGCCTCAGGATGGTTGCAGTGCCTCACCTGGGCTTGGGATCCCCAGTTTTAAGCTCTTCCTGAAGCCCCAGAGATGCCAGTGCTGCTTCTCACTCTTGTCAGCAAAGTACAATATTCAGAAACTCTTGACATTCAGTGTCACCTGACTGGGTTTGGCTCTGGGGACAATTCCATGGTTAACAGAGAGACGTGCAGAGTTATTTTCACATGGCTGAATATTGATCAGCAGCAGGAGACAAGAGAGTGCAAAATGACCTCAGAGAAGCCCAGGCACTTCTGGAGGCCAAGTGGGACACATTTTTTGGGCAAACACTCTGACTCTCTGTTCTTTTCACTGCTGCTGCCACAGCTGCTGCATCTCCCAGATTCAGCAGAGCATCCTTTCCCTGCCAGCTCCAAAAAGCATGTTCTGAGTCACTGTGCTCCTCTCCTGCTCTAATTGCACTTTCCCCTAGGGAATTTATCCAAAGTTCATTGCAAAGAGAGGTGTCAGTGCTGAGGTACAGGGCATTCTGAGCTAAACATGGCTTGAACAAAGAATCAAAGTTCCATTTGGAAACTTAACCTTTCCCTGGGATTCAAGAGAGAAAGAAAAGCAACAAATGACTCCATCATGATGAGCAGAGTTCTTAGAAATTTCCTTTTTGGAGACCTCTAAGAGAAGGACACTTGCTGATCTATCAGGAGGGTCAGGAGAATGGAGAGCTTTTACAGAGGACTTTTCACCGTGTTCTGAAATAAAACCTTTAGTTTCATGTTCCATTTTGGACACTCATACAAAGACTGATTCTAATCCATTATTAGATCACGTCTGGGTGAAAGTATGTCCCAAAAATAACCTTACTCCAGGCTCACTGCTTGTTTTATGGATAATTTATTCCTGCTGCTGCCAGCCAAAAATCTTTTTTGTTCCCAGAGATCTCTGTCCTGTGAGCACTGCAGAGCTCAGTGTTCCTGTTCCCTGATTCTTGACTGATACATATTCCATGACTTTCCAAGGAAACAAAGGTGACATTAAAGTGAAATTAAAGTTTTTTTAGCTTCTCCCATGCCAACTCTAACAATACTTTTGGCCTCAGCTATTTGAAATAGATGGAGTTTCATATGGGATTGACTTTAAAATGTTGTAAGATGATTCTAATAGTGCAGAGTTTGGAATAGAGGCTGACTGGAGGCTCCACTCAGGTCCATCACACCAAACAACTGCTGGGAAAACTGAGCAAATGAAACACTGAAAAGGCAGCTCTGAGCTCAAAAAAAAGCAGGAAAAACTCTCTTGGGTTAGAAGCACCTCAAGAAATATAAATGCATGGAGGCCTGGATGCAGCAAAGAAACCATTCTTTAGTCTGGATTCCCTCAGTTATATTGGATTATTGACAGGAAAAGGAAGAAGAGAAGAACTGACAGGGCAAGCAACTCTTATCTCTAGCACTGTTCATCTCTCCCAGACAGGAAACTATTTCTTTGTCCCATATTATTGTCTCCAGATTTGTTTTCCAGGGCTCACCACTGGTGTTTTACAGAATACATACAGAATTTTTAATACAAACAGCTACCAATACAATCACTGTAATGATACCATTGTTTACTTAACAAAACCCTATTTTATTTATTTAAAATACATTTTCAGAAATTTTAGGTTTTGGTACTCTGGTAGAGGCCAGAATAAATACCAACATGACACATGTTTCAACATGAGCTCCCTCAGATAAAAACAGAGTGATTCACTCAATGATCAGTTTTTTAACGATTGAGATGGGCCATTCATTATTTGTTTAGTATTTTGAAACATTCTGAGCAATGTTCCTGGAGTATTTTGGAAACAAAAGCCAATGTTTCTCTGGAGTGAAGTCATGGTGAGTTGCAGTTGATGGCTCCAGGGAGAAAGAGCTCCAAAATAGACCCATGAAATAATTTGAAAGTGGTTCATAGAAAGCAAAGGGTTAAAATAACATTTTTGCCAGCAGAAAAATAATTTGCCTGCAAGTAGGAGTGGAGGAACAGATTTCCTTGATTCCCAGCCAACTTTTTATCCATCTGAACAAGCCAGTCCTACCTGTGGTCATGGTTTAAGCCCAGCTGGCAGCTCAGCCCCACTTCAGCCTCTCCCCCAAACACCTCCAGAGGGATGGGGGAGAGAACTGGGAGGGTAAAAGTGAGAAAACTCATTTGTTGAAATGAAGACTGTTAAATAGGTGAAGGAGAAGCCAAACACACAACAAAACAAATCAAGGAATCCATTCATGGCTTCCCATGGGCAGGCAGGTGTTCGGCTCTCCCCAGGAAAACAGGGATCCACCAGGAATGATGGTTACTTGGGAATAAAAATTGGATTGAATGCAGAAAACTGAAATGGAGAAAACTCCAAAAGCCCCCATTTCCTTCTTCTCCAGCTTTTCTACTCAGCATGATGCCATATGGGCTGGGATTCTACAGGGCTGGAGATGACCCTCAGGATTCAGGACAAGCAGGTGGGACATAAGGAAGACCAAAATCCTCCTTGAACAGGACATATAGGCCAGAAAAACTATTACAGGACATCTCAACTAAGCTGTGGCCACCAGTTTTACCCAGCATGGATCTGGATCTCTTATCCCAGAAGAAAAAAACTGGTTATTCTCAACTGACATATTCACAAGTTGCAGACTTACAAAAGAAAATGCTTAATTTTTTTTTAACCAATATTAAGTGTTATTTGAATTTCTCCTATCAAACAAATAAAAAGCCTCAGAGAAGAAAATTATGTCTAAGAAAAATTCACATTACCTTGTGGAAGTGGCAGTCATCAAGTAACCAGACAGTTTTTCCTTCTGATTCAGACTCAATTCAAAATTTCTTTGTTCCTTTCTATGCCTCTGTGATAATTTCTTTTGTTCATTTAAGCTTGGACAAAATTAAACCTTTTCCTTTCTTTTGTCTGCCCTTGTAGAGCCCAGAAAACAAACTCAAATCATGTTCATTGTGTTTTTCTGGAGACTGAAATTTTAACAGAAGGAGAGGCTGAGAGATAAATGTTCTCCTTGAGGAATAGCCCGGGTCAAACACATCCCTTTTCCAAAAGAAACTGATTGTGAGTTGATTAAACCAGGTGATTTTGAGTTGATTAAACCAGGTGATTTTGATGTTTTCACACCTTTTGCAAGCACTTGAGGGTTGTGAGTGGCTTATTTGCAGAACAGTCTAATTCAGAGTTTTAGGAGGAAGTTTGAAATTGCTACTGATGATCTCCCAGTCCTGCCTGCCACTGCAAATCACACACCTGAGGAAAATCCACCCCATCCCTGGAAGTGTCCAAGGCCAGACTGGACAGGACTTGGAACAACCTGGGACAGTGGAAGGTGTCCCTGCCCATGGAATAGCACAGGATGATCTGTAAGGTCCCTCCCCACCCAAACCATTCCAGGATTTTAGGAAAAATGGTTTGGTGCAGAAAAGGAAATTTATTACATATCAAAGCCACATTGGGAGGCACTCTCCTGGGCTTTTTGAAAAGGGTCACCGGTAGTAGATTAAGTAATTTTTGCACCCACTGTTTCCTGTAAATTCACAGGTTGCATGGAATCCCCCCATAAGGCAGGAGAGTGTCCCATCCTCTTCTTCATGCACAGCACCAGCAGACAGCAGTTGGTCCCAGGGAAAAGAATTCAGAGAGAAACCTCATCCCTACAACCTGGGAGGTGCAGAGAACTCCTGCTCTTTTGGGAGGAGGAAAAGGAAGTTTAGCAATTGCCAGCTGCATGCATTCCAAGTGGGAATGCTGTGTTCCCATGGAGGGTTTGGTGTGGGTGTCCTTGGTCTTTGAAAAGCTGAGGCAAGCTGCATCCAGCCCATTTCAGAGCTGGGAAAGGATGAGTTCAGACCCAACATGTGAAAAAACAGCTGCATTAATGTTGGGCTGTGCTTTAGTTGCTGTGTCTCCATGGAGATCCAGCTCCCCACACCTCCTACCTGCACAAGGTTTTCCAAGTATCATGATTCAAGAAGATTTAATGATTGAAACATTTTATTTGAATTTTAGGCACAGAGAGAACTGTATTTTGTGAGCACCGACCTTGTGAGCTTTTCAGTGTGTGGGCTGCAGGATTTAGCATCCTTGCCATCCATCTCAGCTCCTCCTAATCCTCCCAGAGTTTCCTCTCCTCATTTGTACCCAGCTGTGGGCAGGAGGCACGGCTGCAGAATAGGAAATGCACCATGGGGCTGACTCCGCTCCAAACCACTAAATTTACTCTCTGAGAAGATTTATTTGTGGTATTTGAATAATACATAAAGAGGATAAATTTTGGAGGGTGGTGGCAGCTCTGAGCCATGGCCATGCCTGGTGTTTGTGATTCCCTGGGACAGTGAGAGGGTCAGGACTGGGTCAGGTCACTGCTCATGACCACATGGCAATGTGTATCACCTGTGGACACACCAGTGCAGAGGTGAAACCCCTTAAAATGCCCCAATCAACTTTTGCAAAGATGCTGAGAAACATTCATGGGTTGAAAGGCACCTTCCAGCTCATCCTTCGGTGCCACCAACACACGCTGCTTTCCTAGGTGGGTTGAAGTGGCAGGAGCTGCATTCCCTTTAAAGGCACAACCCCAGCTGCTCTCCAGACACTGAAGGGAGGCAGTAAACCTCGTCTGATTAAAGTCTACTTCATGTTTGGCTCAATCATAAGGTCCAGGAGCGTTCCTTATCTTGCTTTTATAAACATCACGGGTGGTAAATGCAGCACAGGCCCTGGCAGTTTGTTTAACAGCCCTCAGGTGCAATTACTCAGGGGAGTGGTGAGGCTCTGGATCTGTTATTTTTGTTCTGCTCACAGTCATTTCTTCCTGCTGTGCATGTCCCAGCTTTTGTATAGAAAGATCGTGGCCCTGAGTATCTTCTGCCTGTGGAGAGAGACAGCAACAATCCCTGGAAGTGTCCAAGGCCAGGGTTTGGAGCAACCTGGGATAGTGGAAGGTGTCCCTGTCCATGACAGGAGCTGGAATGAGATGATCTTTACCATCTTTTCCAAGTCAAACCATTCAATGACTCCATGATCATTCAATGATTTTATGGTCATCAGAAATATGTGTCTCATGTTGGAGGAGCAAAACAATCAATTTTTAATAACTTCCCTTATCCTCTTCCTATTAAATTACACTTTTTGTCCTATTTTTGAATTTTTACTCTGTGGGACAAATGGTATTTTAGCATGGCCAGATCAAATAGTAAATTTTAAGTTCTTCTTCTTGGGTTTCTGCCTCGTTCTATTTTAGCCAATATCATTTCTGTGCTACTGTAAATGAAATTAAGATAAACCAGTCTGGGACTTTGTTTCCAAAGTCCTTGACCTTGCATGGCATTTAAGTGCTGCTTTCAGTCTTGGGCAGGGGACAAGAATCATATCACAGAATGGCTGGGCTTGGAAGGGTCCCTACAGATTATTTTGTTCCAACCTTCAGGGAGTGGCACTTAATTCCCAGTCCCAATTCAAAATATTGAAGAGTTTTTCCCAAGGCTATTGCTAATGTAAAAAAGGAGATGAATGGTTGAACCAAACAAGGGACATAGTGGAAATATCATTTCCTGGAGGCAGCATAAGATCCCATGCAGAGTCCTTGTCCTTGAAAGCACAAGTGGTTGCCACTAAGAGAGTTCAGCGTTCTGAATTTCCTTATCTGAAGAGTTTCTTTACTCATCTCAGAGAGACAGAAGAAGAATCTCTAATCCTATGACTCATTTAGTTGTGCCAATTAAAATTAAAAAAAAAAAAAGAAATAAAAAAAAAAGGGAAAACCTGTGGCACTGATTTAAGTATCCAGGAATAAAAGGGAGGGCAAAAAATGAATTTATCTTGCCTTAGGAGCACCAGCTTGGAGCATAATCTGGTGTCTCAGTGTTCAGCTTCAGCACCCACCTTGCAGTGTAATTCAGGGAATCACTGAGTCACAGAATGGTTTGGGTTGGAAGACACCTTAAAGTCCATCCAGTGCCACCCCTGCCATGGCAGGGACAACTTCCTCCATCCCAGGTCACTCCAAGCCCGTCCAGCCTGGCCTTGGGCACTGCCAGGGATCCAGGGGCAGCCACAGCTGCTCTGGGCACCCTGTGCCAGGGCCTCAGCACCCCCACAGGGAGGAATTTCTTCCCAATATCCCATCCAAATTTACCCCCCATCAGTTTAAGGCCATTCCCCCCGTGTCCTGTCACTCCCTGTGCTTGGAACAATTCCCTCTCCCTCTTCCTTGCAGGCTCCTTTCTCACAGATCTTCGTCCTTCAAAGCCACACAACTTTTTTCACTTTCCACACCCTCCTGTGAGTCTTTTCAGGAACTCAGTGTTTTGATGGATATAAACTTTCTTCCCAGTTTCAGTTGATGCCCACGTGTTTCCCAGCCTTTACTGCCTGGAACAGTTTATCCTTCCTGGAATTTACCTGGTGATGTTCAGCCTGTCTCCACCTGCCTTCCTTTGATACAATAAACAACTCATATCTTGCCTTTTTTTTTTTTTTCCCTTTAAAGTTCTCCCTGATCACATTTATAAGCTTTTTATTGTAGCCAGGAAAAATATTGTTTAATTTTTTTTTTCTTTTATTTTGCATTCTCTGTCACTCTTCCTGCTGTAAACTGGGAACCATGAAGGTGAAAATACATTGAGCTTTCATTCATTTCATTCATTCATTTTCAGCAGCTAAAACATTTTTTTTTAAACAATCACCAAATATTAAAAATATGCTCCCTCAGCAAAAACCTGGCATAGTTTTAGGGACTGGCTGCGACTTTAAAGAGCTACAGAAAGCAAACAACAAAAATGTATCTCCTCTCTTCTTATTCACATTAATAAAATATGATTTCTATATTTTTTACCCAAGTTAAATGAGGTTCATTCAACTGCAATATGCTGAGTATTCAATTTCCAGGCCTTGGGAGCAGTACAGACAGATAATCACATGTCTTAGTCCAAAGTCAACTGAAGTCTTTAAGGGAAAAAAAAAATACTCAGTTCTGTCCAAATTGTAAGCTTCTTTTATTTTGGTCTTTTTTCCATTAAAGTTGGGTCCTCATTTCTTGCACAGGTTGCATTTTCCCAATAAAAATATTCATTTATTCATTTTAAAGATTATCATACACAAGACTTTTTTTTTTTTGTGCAACAAAACAATGCCATGCTGATAATATTTTTTTAATGAAAGGCAGCCTGTACTGCTCACACCAGAAGTGAATTATTAAGCCAAGTGTGACAAAAATCTAATTATCAAAATCTTGACTGTGTTTCCAAACTGAAATGTGCCTCTCTCTCACATTCCTTCACAACTCATAGATCTATTGTTAAAAAAATTCAGATCAGTTTGTCTGCTGACTGGGAAATCTGTATTATAGTGACTTTTACTGCCTTTCTTTATAATTATTATTGATATCGGCTTCCAAGCTTTTGTCTTCTCTTTCCTTCTTGATATTTTTACCATTTTCTCTTTGTGTTAATTACTGTTTTTCTCCCATGTTTCCCATAACCGAGTTGTTGCATCTGTGGTAAATATTGAAAATTCTGTGCCTAAAGGTAAAAAGACATGTTCAAATTACCTGACATTTAACAAAAGTAAGGGCTCCCTTGTAGTCCTTGTGGCAAAGCCAATAAAATAAGGAAATTACTTGGTATAAATAAGGCTAAATAAAATTATGGGTTAGCCTGACCCTCTGGAAGAGCAATAAAGAAGGGAAGGGAAAGAAAGAACCAAGGAAATTCAAGAAGGAAAAAGAAATGAAATTTTATGAAATCCCATTATCAAGCCTTGAGTGGAGTTGATGCTTGAGACAGCTTTGAAAATTGTCTGTGAGGAAAAGCAAAAAAAAAAAAAAAATAGAGAAACAGCAGAAGATATTCAAGAGGATGCTGAGTCCTGTTCTAGTGTGGTTTGGATCTTGTTCATACAGAATTTTACAGATATATTTTTTCCAACCTCCTGTTTTCTCCCCCGTAAGAAAAACCTCATTATTAATAATGAAACTGTTAAAATAGTGAAAATATTTATGAACAGTTAGAGTAAGAGCAAAGGATTGTGAGACCAATGACACAGCGACATGAACCACAAATGTTTCTTGTTTATAAATAAAAACGAGAAAAGGACATAAACCTCCCCAAAACTCAACCTCCAGAAAAGCCCAGCAAACAGAATCAGCAATCAGGAAATTGAGATTTACCATGGTTTGCACCCTGTGTGGGAGGATGATGCTCTCCTTAGGGTCTCTTTTTGCCAACTTGTTCATCTCGTCCTCTCGGAGGGAAAAGAAAAATCAGAGAATTTTTATAATGGCCCCATTTTAAAAGATTGATATTTTTCAGTCTAAGTTTTTGGGTATGCTCAAATATTCTAACAAATATACTCCAACTTCTAAAAGCACTTTCTGGTGTTTTGATTACTTTCTGGAACTTGAACAATTCATCTCGTTCAGTCTTTCTGGCTTCAGAGTGGAAAACAAGTGAAAACAAAATATATTTATACAAATCCTACAAAATTAGGGGATCTGTAATGGTGTTTCCAAGGCAGCAGTAACAGAAATAATTTTCAGAAATTGTTGGGAGGTTTTACTTTTATTTTTTTTAATCACTTAACAAAACTAATGTAAAAAATAATTTTGAGAACAGCTCAATCTAACAATGGATTGATTCCACATTTAAGCCTTTTAAACTGACCATCCCTCTCTTTCATCTGTTTACATTTCATTCCACAGCTGAAAAATATTTATTGCTATAAATTCATTACCTGGTTCTTCTACTTATTTATTTTTTCTGTTCATTCACTGCTTAATGATATGACTTTAATGTAGTTTGCAAAAGTTCTGATGCCTCCTAAATGATGTTTTTGGGCAAAATTGGAGGTGCCCTGACATCAGATACATACCTGCTGTTAATTAAATTGCAGCCTTGGACACAGTGCAGAAAAAAACCATAAAAAATATTATATTATTATTATATAGATATTCGAAAGAATAGAGATTCCATGTGAGCCAGGCAGCTTGAGGACAGGAAGTAATAAGCAGATTACTACTCATCCCTGACTGAAATGAGCACTCCCAGAACAGATATTTGAGTAGTCATTCTTAATTTGTTTACATGTTAAAAAAAAAAATTATTCAGACTTTTCAGAATCTTTAGGACATCTGAACTCATCCCAGATAGGTCATTCTTAATTTGTCTACATGTTAAAAAAAAAAAAAAATATTCAGACTTTTCAGAATCTTTAGGACATCTGAACTCATCCCAAATATCTCAGGAACAATGTGTAAGAACTGACATGCAAGGCTTCATACCCTTGATTTTCGTTGTGTAGAAGATGTGATAACCACTGGGGTTCAGAATGTTTATCTGAGGACCAAATTATATTTTTGTGGAGTCCATAATTTCTACGCCTGTTCTAAACCTGATTTTCTACCCCATGAGGAGGCAATTTTAGCTTTACTTGTGGTGGTGTAAATTATTTCCCCAGAGCCTGGGATGCAATAATTATGATTTAGCTAGAGCTAGTCTGTTGCTAAATGGCTCTTCATTCTTCTGCATGACAACAGCAAATCCTGATTTTCTGGACTCTCCCAAAAAACAGGTCCCAGAAGTGACCAAGGGTTTTGCCCCTTTTGGGATGTAGGGCTGTAAACACTGAGTTTTTGACAATAGCTGTGCAGGACAGTAGCAATCAGGCAAAACATTTTCATCACCTCTTCCAGGGGTTCAAACCTGAGACATTGATGCTTGTCTCGGTGTGAAAAGCCAGGTGTCTGCTAAGGAAGGCAGGAGCCTCCAGTGAAATGGAAAATGTAAACCCCCTCCCCCTAAATGTTTGGTAATATGAGATTCGGTTAATTTTGAGATTTTTGTTGGGTGGTGTATTAATGAGTGTGGTGGGTTTTAGTGTTGGTTAATTATTAGTGTATTTACTTCCTGTTGTGAAGTAGGATTAGGAGAAAGGCAAAGTAAGCTTAAAACTTTAAAGGAGTACAAAGAAAAATTCATTAACAGTAAATAAAAGAAAGAGTAATGAAAATTAGGATAAAATTTTTAGAACACTTTTTTCCTTCTCACAACTTTTTTTTTTTTTCTCATCGACAATGTAAGGAAATAAAACAGTAAAGAAATAAAAGCTTTACATTACTTCCCTAAATGTTTCCCATACAAAACCATAACACCAGGTCAGTTCTAAGGAAGAATTTTGGGGGTACTTTTTGTCACGCTCAGATTACATGCACCAGCACCAGCAAAGCCCTTTATAAGATGAGCCTGAAAAGTTGAATCTGACACGGGGATGTATTGCAGTGTGAATTTAATCAATAACCCAGAGCTCAGGTCATTCCATCATCTAGGAATAGAGGGGAAGGAAGGCTCCTTGGTGGAGATTCAGCTTGAGATTTGGGTGTTTACATTTAGGCAACAGATGCAGATATCTCCATGTGGGTGAGGCATTTATATCCTCATGACAGTAATTAAAACCCCAGTCAATGTAATTAGTGGAGCTTACAGAGTGATTCAATAAACAAACACTCTGGGACTTTGAGATGAGCCCAGTAACTGCTCAGGATCTATTGGTGCTACTGATGTTCTGTATTGAGCATTTATTACACAGTTCATTGGCATCAGCATGATTTTATATACTTATGTAAATATATAATTATATAAATATAAAACCATAAAAATATAAAATATATTCCTATATTTATATATAAATATCTAAGTATATACCTAAATATATTTATATTCATATCAATATAACAGTATAAATATACATATTTTCTTATCAAGATAACCAGACTTAAAAAACACAAACTAAGCAATTAAACTTCATTATCTACAATACAAATTTTAATAGGGTTGTTTGAAATGCCTTAAGGTGTTTGAAGCATCCAGAAGAGCTGACAGCAGGAGCCAGCTGGGATGCTCAGGGATATCTATAATGGCATTGGATGTCTGTAGAGGACAACCCCATCCCAGGTTTCTCCAAACCCTGCCCAACCTGGCCTTGGACATTTCCAGGGGTGGGGAAGCCACAGCTTCCCTTGGCAAATCAGAATAATTGGCTTTTCACAAGCAAAATAAATTTGTAATTTTCTAACTAAGATATATTTCTCTTTTTTTTTTTTTTTTTTTTTTTTTTTTTTTTTTTTTAAGAAACTCTGCAGTACCACAATGCAGAAATTATTTTGTGGGGAAAAATTTTTACTCCTGCAGGCTTCATACAAAGAAACCAGGGGGAAAAATAAAAAAGAAAAAATGGGGGAATGTGTGAGGGAAAAACACAGCAGTTTTCAGACAAACAATATCCTTCCTATTCATGCCCATATCCTTTCTCAGGAAGTTTACAAATGCTCCCTGCTCTGCAGAAATGACCTTTACATGCCATGACAAAAGAGTTACTGCAAAGAATACGTGACACCAAATACATCCCCCAAAAGCAAATGCCACCTCCTCATGTAAATGTCAGCAGGCAGATCTTTGGGCAGGAATGCTGATGGGCAAAGTGGAGCCCTGGAGCACCAGCACAAGACAAGTTCCAGGAGTTCAAGCCATGTATATTTATTTTTTGAAAGACTCCAAGTATTTCTTTTGTCTTGTTTGGATTTTTCCGGGAGTCTCAATGATTGACAGTCCCTAATTAGCAAAGGAAACTTTGAAAATAACAAGGTCTGCAGGAAAGACAAAGTTAACATTTATATTTCGGGGTAAATTAAATAATCTGAAATTACTTTATACCTTTATCCCTGTCTTATATATATTGCAAATTTATTTTTCTTTGGTTGGTTTAAACTAAGTCTCTGTCTCTAAATTATTAAATATGCCAAGCGTGGAGGAGATTTTGCTTCAGAATAAATGTGACTTCAGTAAAAATCAGCTCTGAAAGTTTTTTTATTTTCTACAGTGGCTTTTTTCCCCCCTTATTACAAGGAATTAAGATATTTCAATATAATCATCAGCACATTCCTTAAAAAGAGAAAAGAATGGAGAAGAAGAATTTTTATGACTCCTCAAAACTGATATCAAGTGTTATCATCCTTGGCACACATATTTTATTCCTTCCTCATGGACTCTAATTACTGTGCATTCTGTAACAAGTTGAAAGGAAGATTCTGTCCCTGGAGCCCTGCTGAACCACATTGTCAAATCTCCTTTTTTCAGAGAGCTACCACAGTTTAAATCAGCTGAAAATCTGCTCCCATCAATTGTTCTCTGCAACAAGATCTCAGATACATTGCCAGTCCTTCATCTTTAATTAACTTTCTCTGTAACAGCATTAATGTGGAAGCATCAGAATAAAGGACAAGGCACATTCTTCTTAAAATCCTTCTAAGAGGTTTTTCCAAGTGCTCTTGAGATGGACTCTCTGAATCTGTGTAATTCATAGAAGGAACTATTCCATGTGTGGAATGACAAACATTCAGAACTAACAGGATAAAAAAGTCTTGGTGTCTGAAAGGCTTCCCTCAGAGAAAGGAAAACTGAACCTAAAGTGAAAATTTCAAAGCAGTAGGGAAGATTAGTTCTGCCTTTCATGATCTTATTATTTGCTTCAGCAGAATAAAAGAAAATCTCAAGGCAAAAAGAAAATTGACTTTGCCAACACACGCACTCCATTCAGACATCTCTTGGTGCTTTCATGTTGTCCCATTTCTCAGCTGGAGAATCATCAACTGTGTCGGTAATTTTTCCTAATTATTGCGAAAAGACAAGAAAGACATTTCTGGCACAAGAATAAATAGATTTAAAATGGCCACCAGTAAATTTAGGCTGCACCTAATTAGGCTTTTTTTAAGCAGAGCATATTCCAGGTCAAGCATTTAGCAGGTTGAAGACAGCAACCAGGCTGGTTAATTTTGAGATATAGTTTGATTAATGAATAGATACAATTGTTTCAGTAGCAGAAGTCTGGAAGTGGAATGATATTACCTCAATAATCAGTGGGGAGAAATATAAAATATATCTTACATAGAATGGTGTGAATTGGGTGTTCATTTCTCCTGTATCATTTCACATGGAGCAGAGAATGCTTCAGCTGGACATTAACATTGTGGACAGCTAAAAGCTGGGATGTGAGAGCACTGGATATCCAATGGAAATTCTAAGGGACATTCCCCTGCCCCTTTGGTCTCGTCAAGTATTCGGTCATGACTGCAGAGTGTATTTAGGGATTTAGCACATGTCTGTTTGATGTTTGCTGTTTGTTCCCAATTCCAACATTCATTTTCAGGCTCTAGAGGTACAAAAAAAAAAAAGAAAAATAAAATCAGAAGGGAAAAAACCCCCAAAGATCCAACCAACCCCTTCCTCAAGAAACAGAAACCAAAGAAGTGTACTTTTCCTGGAAGGAGCACATCAGCAAACTCCTTTGGAGACATTTTATCCAAGGCTGAACAGTCTTTCTCTGGCTGCATTTAACAGCAGGAAATAATTGTATCTGATTATAGTGAAAGTCATTTAACACTTGACTTTCCTTGATAGAGAATACTCAGTAGTGAATAAGACAAATAAGAAAAAAGATCAAGTAGCAGCAGTGTCCACAAGTAAGAATCTCTTAAATCTGCATGCTAGATAGCCTACAGTCCTGAAAAAAAAAAAAAAAAAAAAAAAAAAACCCAAGATGTTTTGTACATTTAAACTGACATTTCTGATCCTTTTATCCAAAGTAATGAAGGAGTGGCCAAATTCCATGTTCCATGCAAGGATCTTTCCTCCATGCTCAGTCCTGTGCCCATTCCTCCCTTGGCAGACTTAACTGGGTTGTCAGTCAGTGTTGTCACGACCAGTAGAGCAGAAAAATACAGACAGGACTGGAGTACTCTGACTGGCTGACTCCAAGAGCTGAAATTAAGCAGGAGAACAGAGCCAAGACATTCCTCAGCCAAGAAGCCAACATGAAACTACTTTTGGAAAAGGTGCATAGGCCTGAAAATCCAGCTGAGGTAATATCACAGATTAAAATCAGTTATTTTGGTATCATTTGTCTGGGATTAAATACTCTTTAGGCTGGCCTGCCATGTTCCATTGGGGCATGACAAGGAATTTGGGGATTACGGATTCCTATTGTGTATCTGAGAAACACAGGGAGAAAACATTTGGGGTTTTTCTCTGAAGTAAGAAGAGCACAAGTGAGGAGTGATGGTTTGGGCTGTTCCTACACCACAGTCCCAAGGCATAATCATGGCTCCTGTAAACATCTCCACTGCAATATTGAAGTTTTCTTTACCAGCAGTCTTTGTCATGACTCAGGGTCAAGAGTTTTCATTAAAACTTGACAAACACCATCAGAGGTCTGACTAATACAGATCTTTTCTCCTGAATTGATACACTTGGTGTGCATACATTGATATCATATAAATGATATAGATAAATATTAAACAGATAAATATATATAAATATAGATAGATATAGATAGATGTAAATATTTCCCTTGGAAATATACAGACTCACTACAAGATCAATTTTCAATTCCACCACCAACATGAGCTTTAGTCTTGCTCTCCAAAAGAACTGAGCATTTAAAATTATTAAGCTATTTAAACTATTAAAACTATTAAAGCCCAGGAAACCAAACAGTGTAGAAAGACCTTTGTGGTTCCACACCCTTCAGGGAGTGAAGTTTAACTGGATACCAGTTGAAATTGCCCCCAGTGCCATATGCTTCCCACATCTTTCCACACCTGATGTGTGCTCAGAATCCATCCACAGGCCACTTTGATCAGGGGGCACTTGTCTGGCTGAAAGTCAGAAGGATTTTCATTCTTCAGTGACTAAGCAGCTTCTGAAAATACAGTGTGTGCTCCTCAGGGCCCTGGATCCCTTGGGAGTAAAACATGACAATTAAATCTCTCTCATCATGGTTGCAAAAAGATGAGTAACAGGAAAGCAAGGATTTGTCAAGCAGGAATCATCTTAATGAAGTCTGATCTTTCTTATGCACTTTGTGAAAAAAGAAAGAAAAACAAATTGAGGAGATGTGCTGTGGCATTGGTAGGGCTTCTAACACTATTTCTTATGAGAGTTTAATGAGAAAATAAGGAAAAGTGGCCTTGGTGAAATGATTACACACTGAGGATCATTCCTCTCTAGTCCATTCTCAAGGAGTTGCAATGTCAAAACTCAAAGGGATGGGGCTTGGAGCATCCTGGGATAGTGGAAGATGCTCTTGCCCATGGCAGGGATTTCAAACAAGATGATCTTTAAGGTCTTTTCCAACCCAAACCATTCTGTGATCCTGTGAAATTGGGAATCACTTGAGTTGTAAGCCCAGAAATGAGAAACTATGAAAAGAAATCCTTGATAATTCACAGATGAAGAAAATTCCATCCTATTTTCATGTGCCTGTTTAATGAGCTAAACCAGAATGTGATTTTAATAGTAGTGATCTAACTTCTGCTTTCTTTGAAAAATTCAGTACTTTCAGCTTTTCCATAGTTTGCCAATCCTCTGTATTGCTTTTCCACTAATTACATTTGGAACATAACATCACATCAATATGATTCATGCAACCTGACTTCAAACTCTCATTTTCAAATGCTTAAACCTGAACTGGTCAGAAGAGATTCCCTTCAGCAACAGTGGAGACAAATCAACACCTGCAGAGGAGAATTCATCTCCATATATTACAGGAACAAAATGATCACCAAATGAATCAATTTCTGGAGGCAACTTTTTCTGTTTTATCTCTATTTTCCATAAACAGATCCTTCCTGAGCTTAGAACAACTTAGAGTTGCATCCTTAAGAATTAAACATCAAAAAAATGGGATATGAATCATCATTTGAGTTGCATAAACCTCACTCTTCTGGTTTATTGAAGTGTGAGACTGTGCACAAGTTATAAACAGTCCATAACCATCTAATAGTGGTGTTTTAAATGTTACATCTCACGAGGGCAGTTCCTCCTTAGAAGAAATTTTGTCCTTTTTCTTTCCCCTTAAGCATTGAACAAGCAGGAGGTTCTCAGGCAAAGGAAGAGACAACAAGAAACACCTTCCAGAAACAGTCCATACAAATGGTGTTCTTAAATGTTCCATCATTACAAGTCACCAACTTCCCCCAGGTGCAATTTGTGGTCGTTTCCACACCTGTTTAGTCCTGCTGATTTGTTCTTCTTCCTTTATAGAGCTGTTTAACAGAGCCTGTGTTTCTAATTTCCTCTTTTATTTTTCCTCGTAAATATTATTTCCACCCTAGAGAGCCACGAACCTTTATCTCTTACTGCAGCACACGAGGTGCTGTGGTAGTTACCCTGCTCACATCAGGGATGTTAGTCAGCTTACAGGTTTCAGCCTGATTCTGAGTGAATTTTCAATTTTTTCTTAGGGAGAATAGAAAAATATTTAAGGGAAAAGTCTTGTTGGCAGCCCAATGCAAAGGAAAAGGATCAAACACACCATAGTTCAAATACTGCCAAAATCTCCCCTCAGTGTCCTTGAGTTTAGATAGGGAAAGCTTTGCATTCAGTCCTTATTTTAGAGAAATAATCCTTATTTTAGACCCAAAAAAGGTCTTTATTTTAGAGAAAATAAATGGGAACTGAGGAGTACAAGAGGGAGAAAGAGCATATCTTAGTTATGTACAACCAAGCACCAACCTTTGTGTGGCATTTCAAAGACATTGAAGATTTGCCAGAGACTTTTAAAGAATTAAAGGAGATCAGATTTATCTCCCTTTCTAATAACTCCCAAGTCAACTAAACTTCCCAGTACTCCAGGGAAAGTTTCTAGGTGGCTTTGTTTTATATTCTTTAGAATAATTATTAAGTAAGGAGTTCAAAATTTAGCCAAAGAGCAGCACTGGTTATATTTTCCAGCAGAATTGTACATTTAAACCCTTAAATTACTTTCTAATGTGGCACATCAGGTAATGCCCAGCTTCTTTGTTTTAATTAAATTGGGATTTCCCAGTGCTGAGTTTTACCTCGTGTTCTCCACTCCATTTTGATGGAAGCTCCATAAGAGGAAACAATGGGATGGTTAAACCTGGCTCAAAGCCAACAAAGCCAAATGAGGCAGGCAGAGAAGAGTGCCACGAAGATTTTTTTGTGATATAAATACATGTATTTAAGAGCAGGGTAGGAATTTTGACGTTGTTTAGAGGAGCTGGCTGTGCATGTTGTCCAGAGCAGGTTAACCTCTTCCCAAAGAAGTGCATAATGTGGAAATGAGGAACTGTGGGACGTAGACAAAATATAGATATTTGTCATATAGACATCCAGACCTGAATGGTTTCCCTTCAGTCAGTGGAAACAAAAAAGCCCTTTCAGAGGGTTGTTACACCAGAGTATCTCAATCATAGCCCAAATAACCTTTTTTTCTCTCCAGGATTATTCCAAGGGTCTGTACTATGACTAATTCAGCTGCAGACAGCTAAAGCCCAGTGAAATTATGGTTACTTGGCAGAAATGATTTTTCTATTCCATTTGTTTTCCCAAATGAGCAATTCTCTCATTCTCCAAACCAACCCAAAATATAGATGTGACTATGAATTTACAGGAACTCAACAGACAACAGCATCTTGTAAGCCCACTGAGTAAGTAATATTCTAGTGGCAGCAGGAGAATTCAGCCTGGGAGCACATTTGGATTCAAATCAGGTCTGTAGAACGTCAGGCTGTTCTGGAGAAAATTTAGAAATGACCATTTGGTGAACTCCCACAGCTCACTCTGGAAGTGCCTCAGGATGCAGCCTAGAAAGCCTTAAGCCATCTCTGCACTGAGGAATGAATTCACTGCAGGGAGATTTCCCTGCTCCCAGCCCAAATGGAAACTGCAGCTCATGTCCATCCTGCTCAAGTTTAACCATCATTAAATCACAGTGCTGAATCCACCTGACAGCAGTTCAGCCACAGCTTCTCTGGGCTCTGCAGAGTGCATCTGTGGCCCTGGGAAATAATTACCATTTTAAAAAGCATTTGGATAATTGTCCAACTAAAAGTGTCTGATACAATGTGAAGGCCGTGTCACAGCCCACAAGGGAAATGTTTTTATAGCATGAATCTAAGGAAATGAAATGCATGTCTGGAAGTCAGATGGGGGTGTGTGATCATTGTAATGACCACGGTGGTGCCTGTGGTTTAGCAGAAATAGATCTTATCCATCAGCTTTTCACGGGGAATTTGTGCTAAGGTGAAATAACAGGAGCAAGGTCTCCTGCTATGGGAACAGCTGAAGTGGATTCCTTTGGCTTTTCACAGCAAAAGCCATGCAGAAATGTGTTTCTTTAGTGCAGGTGGAAAGACAGTAACCTCCTTAGCAAAGCTGATAATTCTTATTTATAACAAATTTTTTAAGCATCTATTTATTGTGGGGGAGTGGAGGCCCTGGCACAGGGTGCCCAGAGAAGCTGTGGCTGCCCCTGGATCCCTGGAAGTGTCCAAGGCCAGGTTGGACAGGGCTTGGATCACCCTGGAACAGTGGAAGGTGTCCCTGCCCATGACAAGGGGTTGAAATTCGATGGTTTTTAAGGTCCTTTCCAACTCAAACCATTCTGTGATTCTATGATTCTTTGATCATACTTTGCATTGCTTATGAAGCATTTCCATGGGCATTAATGACCTGGAGTCATTGGCAAAAGCTCATCTCTGTCCTTCAGGGAAGGACACTGCCTGCCATCTCCAACTCCATTCAAAGAAATAATTGACTTGAAAAGTAAAAACCTAGAATAAAAAAAAAAAACCAAAACACCTGTCTGTGATGATCAGTGACAGGACATGAGGGAATGGCTTGAAACAGTTCCAGGAGAGGTTTAGGTTGGAGATCAGGAAAAGGTTCTTCCCCAGAGGGTGGTTGGGCACTGTCCAGGCTCCCCAGGGAATGGGCACAGCCCCAAGGCTGCCAGAGCTCCAGAAATGTTTGGACAACGTTCCCAGGGATGCACAGGGTGGGGTTGTTGGGGTGTCTGTGCAGAGCCAGGATGATGATCCTTGTGGATCCTTCCAACTCAGGATATTCTGTGACTCTTTAATTCCAAGAGTTGCACAAACAGAAGCCAAACGTTGAGATTTGGCCAGTGGAATAGTTTTGAAGAAAGCTATTTTGTAAAAACGTGTCTGCTGCCAGTTACTGAACCACCCCTTCTATTCAGCCAAGACACAGGATGCTAAAAGCCAAAAGAAAGAAGCACCATTGCTTGTCAGGGTTGGACACAGCAGGTTTTATTTTTGGCTTTCTGCGAGGCTACAAAGTGCTGCCGCCTCACATGCTTCAATGGCTTCAAACAAACAACCACCAGCTCATCTCAAACAGGGACTGGATGTTGAGCAATGTTTGCAAACAGTGAATGCTAAAGGGCACAGCCATGGCTGAACTTTAGAATTCAGCTTGATGTTTGTCATTTATTTTGTATTTGTTTTGGAGGAGGGAATTCAACCAAATGCTAATGATGATTGAAGTTCAGGAATGACAAGTTAAACTCACTGATGCGTTGTACCAGAGACCAAATATAAAACATCATTGCATGCAAACACTCAGAAATTCCTCTTTTCAGGTCAATTATTTGTGGTTTCTGTAGGTGTTTACAAATCCCATGGTTATGGCATAACATGCACAGCCTGGAAGTTAGGAATGGGAATCTTTTGGAAATTGTGACAGCTGATTGAATAACAGGATGTATTTCATTCAGTGTTCACGTGCTTATCGTGGGCTGAAACCAGTAGACAAATTTTCCCCTTTTGCAAGAGTCACAAAAACACCAACTTGCACAATAGTTTTAACTCAAAGGATAAATAAAATAAAGCAATGGAGCTAAAGATGGGGGTGACCCCAAAACTCCACTTACTCAAGAGGCACTACAGCACTAAATCAGATTTATTTGACATTCCTCAAGGCCGTTGTTCCCACATGTGCATCGTGCCCTTTTGAGTATTAATCAGTAATGAAACTCATCATTTGGCCGTGATCCAGGCATGGTGCTGGCCTGAAGAAAGTGGAAGGTTTCATAACTGAGCCAGCCCTCCACATGGCTGCTCTTTTCAGCAGGGGTGGTTCTCAGGTGCCTGGAGCATGTCGGGTCCCCCCGCCTGGTCCCACCACCGCCTGGGATGCCGAGGGTGGCATTTACCAGTAGATGTCACTGGTGGAGCACTGGGAGGTGAGACATCCACCCCAGGCTGTCCAAAACACGGGCTATGGACCTGCTGGACTTCTGATTGTTCAAGGAGCACACACAAACACACAGGGGAAAAGACCCGGAGCTTCGGGATTTTTATTTTTGGTGTTTCTATTTATTGCCTTGCCAGCAATACTTGGGAGAGTTTTCAGACTGTCCAAAAAATGAGGCAGCAATTTCCTCCTCTGAGTTTTTGTGGCTATTCTGGGGAAGAAAGGGATTGCAGGAGAGCAGGTTCAGCTTTCTCTGCTCAGTTTACGTTCTGCTTTTCTTGCTGTGAAAGCAAAGTTTACACTTAGGAAACGTGTTCTGGGTGAATGATGCCCAGCACTGGTTCCTCTCCACTTCCACCCGAACGCCAAGAGGAGTCTCTCCAGCAGAAAGTGTGCTGAAAGATTTATCTACCTACAGTCTGAAATGAAATAACCCAGCAACAGCAACCTCAGGAGCACAGAGCACAGGATGGGAGTGCGTGTGACCTTTAGCTGAAGCTTTCACTGAGGCGTTACTGAAACAGGGCAAGATGAGACTTTACCCTCAATTAACCAATCTGGTTCCAAAGAGGAACCACTGCCTCCAAACTCTGGACTCCAGGCTCAAAGGTTTGCTATTTTGGTCCTCAAGGGCTGTGCAAACCCAGAAGCCAAAGGTTTGTCTCCACCTCATAGCTTATCTTAAAAAGAAAGAAAAAAGTATTATGTAACAAGCAGTAGCAAATAAAGGAGTACAAAAACAAAAAAGAGAAGCAACAACAGCGTGGGATTGATCTGCCTAAATATAAATGTGGATTGTCTCCTAGTCTGCCTTTCAGGTAGAGGAAATCTAATCAGGATGTTCAAAGGCATACAGGTCCTAAAATAAGTGTCTAAAATAGACCAAGTGAACTAGGCTATGGAAGGTTGGGGGTTGTATTCAATCCATTTTTGAGCTCTCCATCCTGGACAGAGAGATCTGCACAGGAAGTGTGTAAACTCAGAGGTTTTCCATCAAGTGAAAAGGCTGGGCCTGAAAATTAAGTGCATGTAAAAAATGTAATTTCCCCAATAAATGAACCCTAAAATGCCTTATACAACCCCAAAATTCTGATATAATCTATTAATACCTGTGGCTAAGGTGAGCATGATCTGTTCCCATACACAGTACTAATTCTAGGGCTTCAATCCAAAGCTAAGATCTTCACAAATCCTCCCAGGAAACAGTTTAATTTCATTGATTACTATTTAATATTCAGACTGGGTATTCCTTGTCACTGTGGCAGCAGATATGTAGGTCATCAGTTTTACTTCAGTTTTCATTTGCATTCACTTCTGTTTAACTTCTGAGTCTGTGTGTGGCAGGGAAAAGCTATGGAGAGTGGATTAAAATTATTTCACTGGGCCTGAGCACCTCATGCAAAGCACTGTTTACCAGACTTTCTCTTGTATTTAATAAGAAATTCAGTCTAAGTCATTTGTTTCCCTAAAACTTTGCAAGTTATTTCTCCATAACTAAAAGAAGCCATCTGATTCATCAAGGCTGTTCCATAGATCAAAATAATTGCTTGGAGGTGGAAGGAAGAAACACACTGACTCATCAAGACAGAGGTTTCAGTGAACTATGAGCCAGGATTTTTCTTTCATTTATACTAATAAAGTACTTTTTAAAGTGTCTTGCACGTAGCAGGACGCAGAAACAATTATGGAATGGATCTGATATCTGCATCGTTAGGAACACTCACAAAAAGAACGTTGCTTCAAAAACAGCAATCCAAGCTCATTTTTCTTCCATCTCTGGCAGGATATAACCTGTTACTAAAAACTCCTCCATAAGGTATTCCCATGATGTTGGCAATAAATGTTGAAGTTTATAACATAGGAGGACTTTCAGCTTCAAAAACACTGGAAGTGAAAGAATTGCAAAACCTGCTAAATGCCATTAATTACAATTAATGGAAAGAATTAATGGAAAGAATTAATGATGCTTGCCTAGCTGGTCTGAAAAATTCGGAGGAGAGATCCTGAAAGTTATGCTGCATCCATGTCTGTAACAGGGCAAGTACCTGATTATGGAATCCTGGGATTGTTAAATTGAGGTGCTTTGCCACTGCTTCCACTTTAGATCCCTGGACAACAAGGAAGTTTCACAAACCATTGAACCAGGAGGCACCAGCCCCCTGGAGAGAGCAAAATCCAGCACTCACTTCAAGACACCACTGAACAACCCAACGTGGTTTGTTTGGAATCACAGAAACATCAAATTATAGAATGGTTTGGGTTGGGAGGGACATTAAAGGGTCATCTAGTCCAACTCCCCTGCCATAAGCAGGAACATCTTCAACCAGATCAGGTTTCTCAGAGCTTTGTCCAACCTGACCTTCAGTGTTTCCAGGGATGGAGCATCCACCACTCTCTGGACAACATTTCAGTGTTTCACCACCTAAAGTAAAAAAATTCTCCCTTATGCCTAGTCTAAATTGGCTCCCCTGCAGTTTAAAATCACTATTGTCCTACCACTCCATGCCCTTGTCCAAGGTCCCTCTCCAGCTCTCCTGGAGCCCCTTTAGGGCCTGGAATGGCTCTGAGCTCTCCCCAGAGCCTTCTCTTCTCCAGGTGAGCACCCCCAGCTCTCCCAGCCTTTCCTCACAGTGTTCCATCCCTCCCACCCCTTTCTCCACGTCTCCATTCCTGATGGATCCTACCTGCTTTGGGGTTGACAAGGACTTAGACAAGGGTGGGCAAAGGTGTTCTGCGTGGATTTGAGCAACCCTGAATTTTGAATTCAGTGAGAAGAGGAGCAGGAAGTTCAGATTCTTCCTCTGACTCTGCACCCAAGATCTGCAGCTCACAAATCCTCTGCACAATGCTTCCAATTAGGTCCTTGGATGCCAAAACTCCATAATTTCTAACATTTGAATCAGGCTCTGCAGCTTAATCTTCAGAAAAATACCATAAATAAAATATACAGTGGAAATCATTTGCTTTCTTATTACAGCTACAAACAGATTAATGGGCAAATAAATGAGTGCAATCAAACCAAATGTTCTCTTGGTTATTTCATGGGAGGCAAAAACCATCTGCAAACAAAATCAGACATGTTTTGTGAGTTTGAGATACACAAGTGTTTTGGAAGGATAAACAAAGTAATGAAACCTGGCTGGTGTGAAATTCATTTTAATTCAGAAGAGGAAAAAGAACCATTTATATGAGAGCTCAATAAAACAGGCAGCAACTCAGGGAGGAGCGTGTTGAGAACTGGAGGTGCCACTGTGTGCTGAGGGTCAAGATTCTTTTCCATCCCAAATTGCTGTCTTATTTGCTTCTCTGTGCTCCTTGGGTCATGAATCCAAGCTGACAGCAGACGGGAAGAACTGAATTGTTAATGTTTTCTTTCATAAATATTCTAATTTTTGCTATATTTCACATGGAAACTGTATATAGAGCTTTATAATTAAAAGTCTTTAACATCTAAGTTAAGAGCTATGGAAGAGAGCAGGTCAGGGAACAAAAAAGGCAAAAATGCCTGTATATCTTTAATTTTTGCCTTTAATTTCCTAGCTAACAAGGGAAACTGCCTGAATTAGGATGTTCCAGTGGTACCAGACCTCAATCTGAGCCTTAAAAGGCATCAGCAGAAATATTTAGGGATGTTCAGCTCTGGGATCTTCAGGCACTGACAGCGTGAGCTGTCAGCTCAGCACAAGTGTCAGGAATGTCAATAATTCCTGAAGAGGGAGTTTAGAGCCTAAGAAAACATTACTGAGTTTCTAACAGCTTTTCCCATTAGAGATCTGATGTGTAGTAAAGCAAACTTCTGCACACTGGAGTTATTTTGGAGCAGTCCCTGCAAGCAAACATTTAGTTCATAGTAAAAGAGAGTGCAAGGAACCTCTCTTCACTTTTAGAAAAATAAATTGCACAATCCAAAGTCCTCCAAGTGACAATTAAATGAAACACATCAGTCAACCCAAACCTGAAGGAATTCTCAGAAGAAAAAAATATATTTTTCTTGCTGAGTTCAAAATCTCACACACAGAGGAGCTCAACCCCTGTATATGACCTGAATTCTGAATCTTCCTGTTGATAGGATCCCTTGGAGATAAAGACACTAAAAAACATCTGCAAGAAAAATTCAACAGGCTCAGCTTGGTGACCTGGAGCCAAACTCTGTCCTGAGGGTTGAGAGTCTCAGTGGGGATGAGTGAGAACGACAAAGTTTAGTAGTGGATCAAAGGTTGGATTGGATGATCTTGGAGGTCTTTCCAACCTTAATTTTTCTATGATTCTATGATTTCAAGTGCTCTCCACCTCCTGGAATCTACCTGGACCTTCATTCACAGATGGCTTCATCCCTCAAAAATCAGCAGCTGCACCATCTGTAGTCCTGAGTTAAAAGAACCCAGATTGGGTGAGATTTTCTTTAGAAAGACCTTTATGCAGCAAAAACAGAATAGAAAAACAAGAAGTGCTTTCCAATCTGCTGCCTCAAGTGGAGCATCACCCCTGCATGGATTCAAGGCCTCCATGCACAGGTGCTTATGGGAATAAATCATTTAATAAATCACACAGACCCCATTTTCTTCATGGTGGAAAAAGCCCCTCCTTTATTCACATAACTCCTTTTTATACAGTTTTGCAGACCTCATGTGTGACTCCAGTTGTTCACTAGTTTTCTTGTTAATCACTTTTATTCATTAGTAAAAGTTGTTATTCTGTATTGATTGGTCACTCAAACCCCCGGGGTGTATGTGCAGGAAAAGTTGTTTGTGAGAGATAGTTTACATTTTTGTATCTAATGGTGTAAAAAATACAGTTTATACAGGTGCCAGTTGTTTTTTGCCTAGGAATAGATTGTTATGTTAATTAACTGCTCGCACCAGGATTGCTTTCACATGGGAATTTGCAAAATGCCAGCTTTGACAAGGCCAGCCACTGATTTTAACAGAGCGGGCTTGATTTTATGAAGACTTTTGGATTTTTCTACCTTATTGCAACAGGTTTGAATTGAGTTTCTGGAGTGAAAGGGTTGAGGCCAAAGGAGCTATTTCAGGTTTTGGAGTGTAACAGGGAGGAACATTGCAGAGAAACTCCTCGCCCACCTAAAGGTGCAGGGCTGCCTCAGTGCTGCTTGGTGACAGCGTGTTTGCTTCATTTGTCGCTGACTACAGAGCTGTGACTGCATTAAATTGCTCCTGATTGATTAAACCCTGCAGATTTATACGGCTGGGAGCTGGGACAGGGATTCTGCATCACATAAGGACAAGAAGATTTAAGGGCAGTGGCATCAGTGGTGTCATTCCACACGTGTCACATGTGTAACCGTGACAAGAGGAATGAACCCAGCCCAAGCAAATGCTGTCAGAGATAACCAGCATCAGGCAAAACAGTCTACAAATAAAACCATCTCAGGCCTTCAAGTCTGATCCCTGCCTCTGTGTGTTGGGAATAAATAAAGGACTCGAATCTTGTTAGCATTAAGCAGATTTTCATTCAAAGTCTAAAGGATGGCTCTTGCTGGGAGATGTATCACAGTGAATGGTCCCATCTCATCCTTCTTCAAGGAAAACCTATGCCAATTTAAAGGAAAATCAAATCAGCTGTGCTAAAAGGGTTTGGCTGGTTTTATCTTCTCATTTTTATTCATTCTTAACCCTATTCTCCTGTCTCATCTCAGCATTTTAATTCTTCATGGAAGAGAACAAGGACAGACCGCTTTCCAGGCAATACCAAGTATTTACCTCACTGAGAAATCAACCTTAGATTTTAAGAAATGTCACTCTGTGGCTGCAGTTTATTCCAGAGTGAGATTTCAGAAAAGCCTAAAGCAGGAAACTTCTGACATTAATGTAATTTTTCTCTCATACTTTTCACTCATACTTTCTAAATACCTAATCTTGAAAATTCTCTGTCACCATAACTACATCTCTGTGAGGATGTTGGACAGTCTCAAGAATGTTCCAAGGTTTTGAGTCCAGCTGCTGCAGAACCAGCCATGTGTCACATTGGAGTCTCTCAGACACCAAAATAATGCCACTCCCTGTGAAAAACTGAGTGTTACTTGTGTCTTCAATTCATTCATGCTCCGCAAATCCTTTTCAGGACTGAGTAACCAGAACTGTCAAATACATCCAGAAGGGACCCATCTGTACTCAAAGCTGTGTCCCCTGCACAGAGGAAAGAATAGAGTCACAGCTGTTCACAAAACAGGGCTGAACAACAAGGAGATAGATAGGATAACACAGAGAAATCATATCATGAAAGGAGACCACCTTTGGAGACCACCATGAAAGGACCACCAAGTCCTCTACAGACTTGCTTTCTTTGAACTCAGTTTTCCTCCAGCCCTCCTTCAGGGTGCTGTATCAGGAGGTTTGTGAATCTCCACTCAACAGAAACTCTTTTCTGGTTGGAGGTTCCTGTGTGGCCCCTGGGGGAAATCTGGTTGTGGGAAGAGGTCTTTAGTGCAAGGAGATCATCCTGCCCTCAGCCCAGGACTCAGAAACATTACCACACATTCCCCAGGCTTCCCAAATTCAAGTTTCTAAGCTGGTTCAGGTATTTTCAAGGAACCACCTCCAGGTTACACACACAGTATTGCTGCTGACCCTGAAAGGCAGTTTCTACATGGGCTGTGATCAGTTTTGCTCCAAATGCCACAGGAAGGCAAGAAAGCAATACACATCTCCCTTGGCTGTGTTTGCCCACATCCCAACATTTCCTGAGCTTGCCTAGGTCCAACTGATCAGCAGCAATGCAGAGAAATGGAGCTGGACAGAAAAGCACTTCAAGTTGGTTTTTATCCTGACATTCAGGATAACATTTGTAATAAGGGAGTGTCCTTGTGGAAAGCGTAGTGTGGGTAGGACAAGAGGGAATGGTTATAAAGTGACAGAGGGCAGGGTTAGATGGGATATTGGGAATGAATCCTTTCCTGAGAGTGTACTGAGGCCCTGGCACAGGGTGCCCAGAGAAACTGTGGCTGCCCTGGATCCCTGGAAGTGTCCAAGGCCAGGCTGGACACAACTTGGGTCACCTTGGGATGGTGGAAGGTGTCCCTGCCCATGACAGGGGGTGGGATGGGATGATTTTTAAGATCCTCTTCAACCCAAACCATTCCATAATTCTAATTCCTTTCATCCTGACCAAAACCACCATGAAATACAATTGAATGGCAAAATCCAGCTATGCTAAATAACTTCAGCTGTAGTGTCAGCCATAAATGAGAACCAGCAGGAAGCAAACTCTTCACAAATGTTTGGGGAAGACTCCAAGCAGCCTTCTGTAACTTAATTTTGTACTCACTAGATTTTAGTCAGAGAAAGAGAAAAGGAAGTTCTGAAAAGGCAGCGCAGTCTACAGCACTTAGGAAGTGGAAAACAAGACAAAAAACATACTGAGGGGCAACTGGGACGAGTGAAAATGTTTTCTGTACATCCACATGTGTTCAACTAGAAAATCAGGCCACATTCAGACTGGCAGAGCCCTGTGAGCATTTCATTCCTCAAAATTGCAAGGCAGAAACTGTTGGGATTTTTTTTTATCACACAGAAAACAGGCTGAGGCTTAAGGGACACGTTCTGCAGGACACTGATTACTGGATTTGGAGGATACATCCTTTGGGTCAGTGGGATTAGTTCCAGCACTCCTCCTTGACCTGATGCTGTCTCTTCCTCGTAGGCTCTGCATTTTCTGGTGCCAGGACTTGTTCCACACACTAGAAGTCTGAAAGTGTCCTTTCCTTTGCTTTAAAAAAAATACTTTCATAAAGACTGAGCTGTAACCCATTGAACTTAGTTCCTTTGCATGCTCTGAGTTTTACCTGGATGGTTTATACTGAAAGTGGGTGAAGGTTGTTAGATTCCTTTTCTGTTCATTGTCTGAGTGTTCTTGGAGCTCAGGAAAGATAGCTTTAACCTTCACTTTTGCTGTGACACTGCAGTGTGAAAGGAAGGAACATGATTTGTGGCGTGCTCACAATGTTCATACCACAACGCAAATGCTGAGGTGCTACTGTGAAACATTTCCTTTCAAAATTTCAAAATGCTAAGAAATAAAATTCAGCACCATGACCCACACGTTGCATCAGCAAGTTAAAATGAGGGAGTGACGTGAATGGGGTTTTATGTTACAGCACACCTGAATGAATGGGCTCTGCATGGAAAGTTTTAAATTGAAATGTGGGATTTGGTCCATCGTTTTCCTCTTCATTAGGAAAATGAACCCAGCTGAAAGAAAGCTGTGACACAGAGGCAGTGCTTCCTTACAAAATGAGAGCAACAACTCCCATGCATTTAAATGCTGAGGATGTAAAGTGGATTTCAATGCACTCCTCTCAAATTCTCGTGGTCAAGGACTGCCCCAGCTGTGAGTAACCACAACAAAACATTCACATTCTTCCAACAGGAGTGAACTTTACTGGTTTTCTACATTTGTCTGCCATTCAGTCAAGATCAAAGTAATCTTAGGCATCAGGAAGTGATGAAGTTCAGGGACATTGATTAAAGTACCAAAGTTACAGTGAAAGTGTAAACTCCTTTCAGGATGGAGCTTGAACAGCTTAGGAGAGGGCTGTGCTTGTGCTGGTGACAGGAGACTGAATCATCCTCTGAGCAGGATTCCACCATTTCCTTCTCTTCTCTGTATTCTCTCTACACAGGAAAACATTTCTTTTTCCTGCAGAACGAGTGGTGAGTGCACAGGTTGCTGGATGAACCCCAGTGGGCCCAGTCAAGCCCAGAGCACCACCAGCCTTGTTCCCATCCACTTGATCAGTTCCTTTTACCTTTCCATTTCTCTCCTGCAGCACACCTGGGGACACTGCACATTTCCTGGGATGTTGTGTTCTCTGAAAGTTTGAATATCCCTCTGTTTCAGAGAGTAAAGGAGTCTGAGCCCACCACTCATACATAAAAAAGGCTTTTTCCTCACCTTTGCCAAGGCATTCCCCTTGTGGGCACGGCTCCCACATTTCTCTTTTTGTTCTTCACTTTGTAAAACTCCCATGAGAGTTTTGTGCTATTACAATGACCTCACACTTTATATTGAGATGTGATTTTAAAAATCACAAATAAATATATATTTGAGCACATTTAATTGTTCAGAGCAGGATGCAAAGTGGGGAGGAAATGTCGTGGATGACATTAAGTCCATTGAACTGTGGCTCACGAGTTCACCACTTTATCTAAGCAGAATTTTGAATTATTTAATCAACTTATTAAATTTGTTTTATTGGCTATTCTCCTTTTAACCATGAGTGCAGACATCACAGGGGATTGTGTAAATGTTGTTCTACATTTTATAAAAATTGATTGATACTTGGACTAAAGTAGCACTTTCAGAAAAGCAATGGACTGGCTGAAATGATAAACGGTGGCTGTCACTTTCTGACTATTTTTAGGACAGAGAAAATATTGCATGACATCATACCAGTGACCAAGACTTGCCTTTCTGCCAGGATATCCTGGTAGAATTGACTTTTTTCCCCATATTCCAACACATTCTACACACACACACACAAACACATCAGTAAATATCTGCCTTTATTTTATAGGTTACATTGCCAGAGGTCAGTGCTAACCAGGTAAGAATGAGATATAAAGATAGGAGAGAATAGAATAGAAATATTTGGCTTTGAATTTACATGCAATGATCATCTACTCCAACTCCCTGATCAATCCAAGCCTGACCAAAAGTTAAAGCATGCTAATAAAGGCATTGTTTAAACCTCTTAAACATTTAACTTGACACTGAAAGACAAAATTAAATACTTTTATATTTTATTTTTGCTTTCTTAAGTTTTTAATTAATTTTAAACTTAGAATTCTTGTGATTATTACATGAAAAATAAATACCTTTCTGAATCTGACACCTGGCTGAGTTTGGGATAGATGAGTTTAAACTCATCTGGAGTGGAAATACCTTTATTAATTGTAGAAATTAATCAGAACAGATATTTCAGGGTGCTGCTTCCCCTGGTGTTTTAAAAGATGAATTTACAAGGCTTTCAGTAAGTAATGAAATTACAGGAAACAGGCACCTGCATGCTATTTAGAGATGGTTCAGAATGCTGTGCCTGAATTCAGCTTCTCCCACCCCATACTAATTACCCTTCAACCCATTAAATGCAGAAACAGAATTGTAACTAGATGGGAAGGCAGATTTTTACTGGAATAAGAGATTTGTGTAGAATGTTAATGAGCTGGGTCTCATGTTTACAAGATTTTCATTTGAAGCTAAGTTATTGTAATTCATTGAATCTCAACCATGTATCAGAAAGACTTTGTAGATCATATTTTCTAAAGCATTTGAGAAACCAGTGGTGAAAAGAATGCATTCCCCAAAGAAATGAATGAGCTTCTCTTTTAAAATCATTTAAATTGTTGTAATTGACGCAGATCCCTTTGCAGAACTTGGTTATCCAGATGAGGATCAACACACTGGGAATCTTGGGTGGGAAATCCAGCTCCATTCCCTGATTTCCAGGAATCCTCTTCACCAGTGTCAGATGGAAAAAAGTCCTGCCTGGAAGCCCTCTCCTGCTGAGGAATGAATCTCTGTTTGAAATGCAAACTGGCTAGCCTCAGAGGGAAATTTGAAACAGAGAATAATTTGGGCTGAAAGGAACCTCTGGACATAATTTGGTGAAACCCCCAGGAGTTGAATGGGTCAAGTGGTTCTTGAAAGGAAGAGAGTGGCAGCTCTGACCTCCCAGTTCCCTGAGCTTGTACTGGTTTTATAAAAACTGGGTTTTATACTGGTTTGTTTTGCTGTCACTTACATGTTACTTCCAAGGTTGTCAGTCTAATTAAATCCAGTTTAGGTCAATGCCTCTGAACCCAGGCGCCTGTCTCCACAGGATATTTGCATCTGGGTGTTTTCCTTTTTTCCTAATTTCTACATTTTCCACTGTGTTTCATTTTCCACTGCATTTACCACACATGCAGTTTTTATAATGATGTGCTCAGCAATAAAAGCTTGTTGGTGATTATGGCATTCGGTGTCTCAAGTGACTGTTGTAGTGGCCCTGCTCTCCAGGAAGAGGCTGAATCTCCCCAGAGATGGGAATTAGTAAAAAAAAATTCCTCTTTCTGCAGCACTTGTGTGTGCAGCTTTTGCTTTCCCTAATCAATTATCATTATCTTAATCCACGATTTTGCTCACCTCCTGTTTTTCTTATCATCCTGCAGGTTTAGAAACCTAAATTTACAGTTCTTAACTGACAGGGTCAAATCCATGTCACAAAACTACAGGATTCAGCTGTCTGGGAATACCTGAGACTCCTGAACCAGGCTCCCAAATATGAAGTGGAACCCATAGAAGACCAGTGCTCTGATAGAACTCACAATGGCATTAGATGATGGGTTGGGCCACAAAATGCCATCCTAGGATTTTATAATTCCATTTTAAAATGGAGTTCAGACCATCCTTGTTGAGGTACCAGTCTTGCTGAGAGTTTTTACAGGGAAAACAAACTCTACAACAGCTGGGCTGTACAGTAGTAGGAAAAAAAACCAGAATGAAACACATGAAATGTGAAATAAGACATGTGACAGGATGGGATAATGGGAGTTGATATGAAATGTCCCCTGCAGTGAGAAAAATCAAGACTGTTCATCATCCTTACCTCTTCTTCTTCCACCTAAAGTGGGGAGGTCTTGATATACAGGGGAAACATGAGAGAGAAACAGCAATCAGCACTGCTGAACATGTAAGAATGTTGGATTGGTGTTTCTTTAAGAAACACCATGTAAAATTTCCTGGGTTTCATTATAGAGAAGCTTGCAGAACAATCTCTTGGTCATAAATATATACAAATATATAGCACTAAACAGTGAATCACCTAATGCCTGTAGCTCCTTCCACATGTGGGAGTTTAGTCACGTAATACAACTGTCTGTTGTCTTAGCAATGTTTTGTACCTGAATTTCTGTTTGGTTTTCCAGTTGTCTCTTATTTCTGCTCCGCCTGAAATTCCACGCCAGGCTATTTAAAAAGGAAAATCATTTTATTGCAACTCTTAATGACGCTAGAGCTGTTTGGGGATTATGTATTAAGAGCAGGGATTGAGCTCAGAATAAATGTTTGCTTCCTGCTATGGAAAGAAAAAAAATAAAAGCCTGTGTCTATATAAGTATTTATTTTTCCAGCTCTTGCAATTCCCTACAATGGAAGTTTTCTAAAAACATCTTAGTGTTCTTCCTCATGAGTACTGTCTGCATTCCAGATGCAAGAGCTCCTCTAATGCCATTCCTGCAGTTTATGCCTGGGAGGAAGGGGGGTTCTCATTGTGGAAAGGTTGTGGCACTCAGAGCTCCAGCCTCTGGTGGCTCCAGCTGTTTGCCAGGCACATCAGGAGCGTCGCCGTCGGGGAGGCAGAGAGGTTCTCAAAAAAGCCACAAGGCGCCAGGTGACGTCAAGGAAAATATCCCTCCTTCAAAAGCACCCATGGAACAGCAACAGGGGCACTGCTCAGCAGCCAGCACCCACCTGAGCCTGCTGGAGATGTGTTTGTGAGGCAGGAAGGGAGGGGAAAATGAAATAGTGAATGAGCAGCAGAGATAAACTGGTGCTGTTCAAACTCTAATACAGGCTGCAGGTTGTATAGCAGAAAATGACACTGTTAGGAAATGAAAACTCATACCAGCAACATATAATTGGCCTTTCAGCAGCTTAAAAGGAGTTAGCATTGAATAAAGCAGTAAACCTTCATCCTGAGTGGATCTTTATGAGTGCTGCTGTTTTAGTGGTTGCTACATCGACTTGTTTATGTAAAAACCTGTTCAAATTGTTAAAAAAATATACCAGTTGTGCCTGGAACAAGTTTGCTGGTACACACAAAAAGTAGGCATGGTTTGACCCACCCTGTAGCACAAATAATTAACTTAGATCCAAGTCAAAGGTCCCAATTCATGGTCCCAATTCATTCCTTCCACCCTCTTTAGAGAATGTGGGCCAAGCCATGGATCCTCTGCTCTGCTGTTCAATGTCACTCTTTAGCATCAGATTTGGGACTGGCTTTTAGAGGCAGTGATCTGAGGTATACAACATCTTTGTAAAGACAGAGGGTTTTTAGAAAGACAACAACAAATTATAAATAGAGATATAAAATACATGCATACATACACTCATGTATGTACAAGTATTTCTACTTAATTTTTATATTTATATTTATATTTATACATACATGTACTCCAAAGCTAGGCTGGTAAACTACAGCATCTCTTTAGCAGCCTGTAAATTCTGTCTTCCTTCCCCACTTCCTCCCAGATACTGGGACAAAATGGGATGAATGATGCAGTGAGAGCACCCAGCAGTTCTGTGTGTTTGCACGTGGAAAGGTGAAAGGCCATTTTATTGTCAGAGATTTTTGAAAATATGATGATTGAGGGAATATATTGCAGCCAAGAAACTGCCTTTGTCACACACTCACTCAGGTACAGCCATCCTTACACACAGTGCTGTGTGACCAAGCTGTAAATCCCCATTCTGAGCACAGCCACAGTGAAAAATGACACTCTGTGCATGGCACTTGGGGTTCCTGAGTCTTAATAAATGGTTGGAGCTTTTTGGCTGTATCTGAAAATTTGTTGGTTGCAATAGTTTGGGTTTGGTGGGGATTTTTTTTTTTTATTTTTTAATCCTTCTGTTTATTTGTTTTCCCACCTGTAAAGTCTTAATGTAAAGGGTGTCTTGTCCTTTTCCCATTACACTGGGCTATGTTTTGTTGCCCTTTATTATGCAGAGCAAGAAGGGTCCAGCTAAAAAGGTGAACATCTGAATTTAACGTCAACAGAGTCAATAAGGAGAAAATTTTGCGATTTCTGGGAAAAAGGGATCAAATACTTCAAGTTTACAGCTGGTTTCTAAGCCTGACCTATAACCCCAGTGGTAATTAATGCCACAGCTGCATTATGCAAGGAGACAAATGGGCTGTTATTAGCAATTAATATCACAGCTGACCTGAGCTCTAGAGGTTCACGTGTGGCCTGAAGGGACATTTAAGAGTTTTGTGTTAGCAGCTGGAAGTTTTATATATGTCACTGTGTAGGGTTCCAGTCTCGGGAAGACCCTGAAGGTGCTCAGGAACAGGACAATCATATTTGAATCTGTGCCTCAGCATCTCATAAAAATATGAAGTAAAGTCTTCACATTTTGGAAGGAAGGTAATGGGCAATGTGGGACAATCTACTCACTGTTGTGTAAAATAAACCCCAAAAATAAAACAGGCAAAAGGAGGAAAATGGTACCAAGCTCTGAGCAAGTCTAGTGGAAAATGTCCCTGCTCACAGCAGGGGGTTGGAATTAGGGGATCTTTAAGGTCCCTTTCAATCCAAACCATTCTGGGACTCTCTGATTTGCCTCCTGGTCTCATTTCTCTCATAACTGCTATTGGCATCAAAATACTGGGCTCTCTACATGATCCAAATTGAACTTAAAATAGGAATTCAAACAATGCCAACATCCAAAATAACTCACTCATCAAAATCCAGAGACACTTAAATTCCCTCAGCACCATCTCTTTTCCCTTGAAAGATTTCTAGACACCTGCAGAGCCTCTCATTCCTTCAGCTGGACTGACTTGATTAATTAGGAAAGGAAATGGGTAATTATAACCCACTGAAGTTCTGGAGCAGCAGGTTGAGTCCAGACTTGATGGAGTAGTTCAGAGCCAGAGTACCCTGTTATCTTAGGCTGCAAATGCAAGCTGTGGCTGGGGGTGTGTGTTCTATTTATCATCTATCAGAGGTGGGGCAGTTCTATCTGTCCATGGGGAAGTTTCTTTATCTCTCCCACAGCCAATCCTCCCTCCAGGAGATCTCTGCTGTCCATGGCCACTGAGTGTCCCTGCAGGGCTGATCAAATTCCAGCATCCCATGGGGAGATGCTCCGCCCAGGGCAGGAGCCAAGCATTCCTACCTGGATACAATCTGAGCCTGGAACAGCACAGCAGCCTTTGCCCACTGCATTCCCAGAGGAGCAGCTTTCTCCTGCCCTGCATTCCCAGAGGAAGAGCAGGCCCATCTCCAGCAGCCCTGGAGCTCCAGAGGAAAACTGCAGCCTTGTGCAGGATCCCTGCTCCAGCAGAAGCACAGCTGGCACTGCAGGAGGGCTGAGCCCCCATGGGATGGGACTGTGCCATCACCCTGACACACAGGGCTCAGCTCCTGCTCTCACTCTGGCACTGCTGCTTTGTATTACTGCATTTTTAATTTCCCTAATAAAGTACTGTTATTCCTATTCTCATATCTTCGCCTGCGAGCCCCTTAATTTCAAAATTATAATAATTCAGAGGGAGGGGGTTTACATTTTCCCTTTCAAGGGAGCATCCTGCCTTCCTTAGCAGACACCTGCCTTTTCAAACCAGGACACCTGTGTAGACCCCCGGCTGGGACTTGTAACAAGCACAGGGAATTTCCTTCCTCCTGCTCATAGCAGACCTGGTTCTGGTGTAAAACCCTGCTGCCCAGAGCACAGTCTGAGAGCCTCCCACCTGAAAAGAGACTCTAACAATCAAAGCACAGGTGAGGAAGATGAAGAACATTTGTGGCTGAAGATGCTGTTTTTCCATGACTTTGATCCTGTTTTTCTGGGGTTAGAGGATGCAAGCACCATCAGGTCAACAGCATCCAGCAGCCCACGGAGCTGCACCACAAAACCCCAGGATCTAAATAGAAAGGCACCAACCTGCAGCCCCCTGGAACTTCTTATCTGCCACATCTTTTAATTTTTCTGGACAAAATCTGTACAGTTATAACAGTGGAGGTAAACTGATTCACTTGCAGAGGTCATGGGGATTTGCAGGCACAGTGTTTTATTTTATACTTGCCAGAGGCCTAAAAGGTAATCTCTGGTGACTCATGAAGTCTTGGGAATGTAATCACCTGTGAAAGCAGTCAGAGAAATTTCTAAAATTTACCCCTTTTCACTTAAACTGTCAGGAGAAAATGCAAAGGCAATAAACTTTGCAATAATAAGGAAATTTTATCATCTAGCAGGCCTATGAAACACACATTATCCTAAATAGCCTAAGCTTATTTACACCAGTCACCACTTAATGAAGGTCATTAGCATTGAGAGGAGTGAATTTGTGCATGAAAATCACTGTAAAGACTTTGGATGCATTATTACATAAAAAAAACCCCAAACCCTACAGGAGAACTGGAGGCAGGGGACTTGTCCAGGTGATGCTCAGAGATGCAGCCACGATTTCCCCTGTTCACAAAACAGAAATGGGCAGATACCTCCTCCTTTTCTTGTCACTGTTCCTTAGCAAAATGCAGTTTCTCTCCTGAAGAAATTAAAGTTGAGCAAATTGATGATTAACAGCACGGGGAGGGAAAAATCCTCATAAAAATCTCACAGTCAAGACAGGAACAGGCAATTCTGAAAACAAGCAGGTGACAATGGCATTTTCTCATTTTCCCTGTAAATACAAGATGACTCCTGAGGCATTTGCTAATCAAAATAATGAAACAGTTCAGCTGGCAGTTGTCAAGTCACCTGAATTTGCTCATCTGATTAGCTTTGGTCTCCTGTTATGACCTTGTAATTTCATGAAGTGATGATGTGAACAGCAATCCAAGAATTGCATCAAAATTCTCTTTACTGACGTTGTTCATAACAAAAGAGCAGAAAGAGAAGGCCAAAATGGTACAACTTAGAGGCAAATATATAAAAGACATGAAAGAACACTTTTCTAATTTTCCTGTGTGATACTGAGTAATTATGCCCTTTTGTATGTGTTGTTTGTTTGGTTTTTTGTTGTTTTGGGGTGTTTTTTTGTCTTGTGCACAACAGGGATTTTGTTGTGTTTCCTGCTAAGAAAATGCAGATGTCACAACCAATACTTCTGAGTGCCACTCAGATCTTCCAATTAAAAAGAAAAAAGAAAAGTAGAATAAATGCAATAGATCCTTATAGCACCTGAAGGGGCTACAAGAATCTTGGAGAGGGACTTTGGACAAGGACTGATAGGACAAGAGGGGTTGGTATAAAATGACAGAAGGCAGGGCTGGATGGGGTACTGGGAAGGAATTCTTGGCTGTAAGGGTGGGGAGACTCTGAGAAGCTCTGGCTGCCCCTGGATCCCTGGAAATATCCAAGGCCAGGCTGGATGGAGCTTGGGACAAGGAGACTGAGAAGCTCTGGCTGCCCCTGGATCCCTGGAAATATCCAAGATCAGGCTGGATGGAGCTTGGGACAATCTGGTCTGCTGGAAGCTGTCCCTGCCCATGGCAGGGGGTGGAAGAAGATTATATTTAAGATCCCTTCCCACCCAAACCATTCTATGAATCCATAAATCCACGATCCCTGAAGTCAGGAGCATTTGCTTCCAACCAGGAGCTGGGATTTTGGGAGGGAAGCAGCTGCCCCTGTCCATGGTGCTGCTTCCTGCCCGAGAGTTGCCCGGCTCTACTCGGGACCTCAGGCTCCTCCTCTGTCAGAGCTCTGACAAAAAGCCTTCAGCAGATTTCTGGTGGTTCTGATTAACCTCAGTGCCCAAAGAAGTGATTATTGGTTTCATTGTCGTTGGCAAACACTTGGTTGTAAAGAGTTTTCATACATCACCATCCTGTCCATCCCTGGTGTCTCTGAGTGTGGGAGTCACTGAAACCATCCCAGGGAGGAATTTTTCTGGCCCAGCCTGAAGGTCTGGAGAATGGTGGCTTTGCAGCCAGTAGAACTTCAGTTGGCAGAGTGCAGAACAGAATTAATTTTTTGCTAAACTGGTGTCTGAATAGGTCAAATACTGCCTTCAGCATCAATATTTCTTTTACTTACAGAGCAAGCTGACTTGCGGTGGTGCAGATGTTTTAATACAGTTAAATGAAGGTAATTGCACTCCATTCAAAATCACCCCACACTGAAACTACCCAAACTATAACAATGTCTGTCCATCAAAATGGGATTCATCCTCTCCAATACTGGAAGCAAACACCTGTCCAGCCCAGAATTGTTCCAGCTCTTTCTGAACTCAAGGCAGAGAGATGAGCATCTCCAGAGGGTGATCCTAAAAGGGCTGCCTTAAACTGGACATGATCCATGCCCCATCCTTACACCAGGGATGAACTCAATCAGCTGAGCAATAAGGGCACTGCCTCTGCCAGTCTGGCAATTCCAAATCTGCCTTCTCTGGGTGACTCTAGATGATTCTGCCATGGACCCACGTGGCCATGCAAGATATTCATGTGCCAGGCTTGGTCTTGCTTGTGTTTTCTTTTTAAATCTTTATTTGCCTCTTGTTGCTTTCTAGTAACCCTGAAGAAATTTCCCAGATATTGTGTGGTCAAATGCAAATCCCAAAATTTGTAGTTAGCTGGGGTTGGTCTCTTTGTCCAGGCAGCACTGACACAACCAGAGCACACAGCCTCCAGCTGCACCAAGGGAAATACAGGTTGGATAGCAGGAAAAAGTTTTTCCCAGAAAGGGTGATAAAGTTGTGGAATGGCTGCCCGGGGAGGTGGTGCAGTCCCCATCCCTGGGTGTGTTTAACAAAGCCTGGATGTGGCACTGGGGACCAGGGTTCAGTTGAGCTGTTGGGGCTGGGTTGGACTCAATGACCTTGAAGGTCTCTTCCAACATGGGCATTTTGGGAATTCTGTGAAATCACACTGCGACCAGGACTTTTTTTTATTTTGCTCTTTTCCTCCTCTGACTCCTTCCAAAATGGCCATTTTCCACTCTTACCACTTTATTGTCCCACTAACGCATTCCTGACTATGATGAATTCTAGCAAATTCCCATTAAAAGTAAACAGTTTAATTAAAAGTCTGCTGCATATCCCCCCTCTAAGCCTCTAGGCTGTTAATAAACAGAGGAAAATCTTATTTCAATAAGCTCTCCTCTAATTAACATTTTTCTCTGCTTTTCCCTGGACATCTTAAACAAGTAGTGCTACATTGGGACCCAGCTGAATCTTCCTCCACAATGATATTAAAGGCTGGATAAATAGTAATGTTCAATTTATGTTAAAACTTAGCATGGAAAGCTGATGTCAAAAATTCTTCCTTTCCTTTATTTTTGACTCTGGTTGATATTTATGGTCCACTTGTTTGATCTGGTTATTCAGGTGCTTCAGTTTAGGTTGTACCAGAGCAAATAATTAGGACCAAATGAGCACAAAATAAGGTAAAATGGCCTAATAATTTCCCCTGTTATTTGATAAATGCAATGCTGAGCTTATTCCAAACCAATATTAAACAAATCTCAAAGAGGTCTGTGTGGAAATGTCACATATTTCACTGATCTCACAGGCTGTAATGATGAAATTCCACTTATTTCACAGAATTCTGCTGAAAGTCCCTGGTTTCTGAAAAACCTGTAGTAAGTAAATTTCTGCTTGGTTATTTTAACTCATGCCCCTCTAAAAGCACCAAATAGCAGTTCTGGGAAAGGATCCATCTCAGTTCTTGGTGGGGGAGCTCGTGTGGTTATCTTAGCCCTGGTGGGGATTTTTAGCCTAAAATAATTAATTCTTATGCTAAATTTATCCTGGTAAGTCTGGCAGGTGAGACTCAGCTCCAAAATAACCAAGTGCATAAAAGGTAAGGTGGGTTCATGATAGATCTTGTAAAGATTCAAGGGTAAAACACAAATCAAAAATTCCCTCATTAAAACAGAATGGTATTTTTAGGGATTCTGTTTATTTGCTTACTTTTTGTTCAGATATTTTGATTTGTACCTAAAAAAGGCTGTGCTAGTATGGAATGGAATTACAACAATTCAAGATGGACACAGCTTTTTTAAATTTTGTTTATTAACCAACCCCTCTCCTCACACACAACAGGAAAAGAACAAGAGAATAAAAAATAAGGATTACTTAAATAAAAACTATAGGGAGGGGAGAAAAACTCTTCCTTCCACACAGATCTTGGTCACTTCAAATTGTTTTGAACAAACCACAGTAAAACATTCTGTTTCACCTCACATTTATCTTTTTTTGTTGGGTGCAATTTAAATTTATCTTTTTAAATAAAAACTGCAGGTATAAATGAGCTACTATTTCACTATCAGTGATATAAACATGAACATTTTCATACACTTCATATTTTCAAGAGGTGTTCTGATAAAAGGATTTGGGCTTGTTCCTTTGGAGATTTGCAAACATTTGTCCTGTGATCTTCTGTGATGTCTCACATTTCACCCCAATGAACCCAGCTCTGGCTGGATTTATGCTTTATTTTTCTCCAAACTATTTTTATGCAACTATTTATGCACTTTGTTTATTTATTGGGCTAGAAGTTGAAACTGTATCCCAGAGATTGTCTTGTATCAAAATGTTGTTTGAAACCTTTTAAATCCTGATTTTTGCCCTGAACTTGGTGATGTTTTTACAATTCCTTTTTTTTTTTTTTTTTTACCTGCTAAATTTCTATTAATTTCTCATTAACTCTATGAGCCTTCACTCTGGAAATTACTCTGACAATTTTAGAGCGGGAATGTTTTTTTTTCTATCTTTTGGGGTTCAGTTAATTGCATTTTCCTGGTTATAGATCTGCCATAATTCCTGAAAATTATTCCACATAATTTGTGGGTTTTCCAGTTTGAGTTGAACACAGGCTCATACTCATGGCTCCATTTCCTTGTTGGTTTTTATATTCAGACTATGAAAATCAGTAATCAGCATCAATGCTCATTCAGAATTTTAGGAATTATTCTAATTTCCTGAATGCATAATCTTTGTGAGAGAAAACCTTGCAGCTTTTGGATGTCACAAATTCTTCACTGTTCTGCTCCACCTTAGCAGCTGATGGATTCTGCTCAGACATTTCATATCTTCTGTGAATGGTGACAGCACTGCTGCCTTCTTTTCTGTTAAACCCCTCAAGTATGTGCATTAGACTTGCTTTCAATCCCTTCAATTTTTTATTATTTTTTATCCTTGAGTTTTATGTCAATAATACAGGTTATTTGATTTTTTTCCAGTTGATTTACACTCAAAAGTTGCATATCTCTCTGTTGTAAACCGTCATTATCTTAACATATGAAAAAAATAAATTGTAGAAGTTAACTGAAAAAAATAGAACATTGTTTTAAGTCTCTTCTTTCTGCTGTGCTAAGGAAAGAAATTCACAAAATTTACTCTGACAGCAATGAAAACCTTGAAAATCCCTTTTTTTCCCCTAATACATACTTTAGAAAGATTTATGAGTTTCAGAAAAATGTAGCTGGGGCACTGTGGATATTCAGCAACCCTCAAAACAGGGCTGACACTTCAATCTTGGCCTGACAGATCACATGAGACCCATGAATATAAGGTCTGGATAACCCCTCTTAAAGTAATTTCCAGTTTAATACTCCAGATTGATAATGCTGATTTTCCTTCTCCATTTTTCACTCCTTATCAGGACACCCTGCCATGGCAGAAGCTTTCACAGAGATTTTGATGCAGCTGAAGGTTGGTGTCACCTCATTGCTGTCACTGCCTCAGCCATGCAATGGACAGGGGGCTCCACTTGTGCACTGATAGGTTTTTGAGTTTTACCTGTAAGAGCCACTGATTAATCTGGAAACAACCTCAAATAAATGATTCTGACTTCACCAAATTTTTCTCCCAGGATTTTTTAAGTTCATCTGTTGGAACCCTGGCTGCTGAGAATTCCAGACTTTCTGTGCTGCCAGGCACTGACCCCCAAGAGAACATTGCACTGACCTGAGGCTGTGGAGAAGCTTCCAAAATGGAATGCTGACAGAGCTGGACTTTGGGATGGAGTGTCTAAGTGGCAGTTCTGAGGATCTCAGAAGAACCTAAACACCACTGGTGTTATGCTCTGATACAGATTCCCCAAAAGAGGAAGTTTGTTGTGAAATGAGGAACTGGAGGCAGGTTCCGACCATCAGCTCAGTGGTGCATTAAATCAGTGTTGCACAGGAGGAAAACAATTCCTCCTACAACATTCCCACCGAACAAGCCTACGGAGCACAGTGTGTGTAGTGCTCAGTTTGCTCCTGCAGCCCCAACTCTGATTTAGGTTTGGGTTTTTTCCACCCCAGGAGCCTGTGTGTCCAACATTCCAGCCTCTTGCCAGCACACCCATGATTTGGGTTTGGCC
This sequence comes from Pyrgilauda ruficollis, assembly GCF_017590135.1. NCBI lineage: Eukaryota > Metazoa > Chordata > Aves > Passeriformes > Passeridae > Pyrgilauda > Pyrgilauda ruficollis. The sequence continues at coordinate 900,099 of NW_024510321.1, read as the reverse complement.
TGCTCTTTACTGCTGGGCTGTTGTTTATGGGATTTAGGGATATAAACAACACTGATTGCATCGACAGAAATGTTAAAATCACATTGCATGAGGCACGGGGTTGTAATTTTAGCATTTGCCAGGATTTTTTGGATTTAGTTTGGTTTTTCAATTAGGATACGTGTTTAGTTTATGAAATTAAAACCAACAACTTTCCAGGATTTGAGATTAAACACGCCACTCCTGGATTTAAAATCTGGGGTTTTTTACTGATGGGGATTGATAGTTCCAACCCTTTGTTCTGCATTGGTGCTCCTCAGCTGTTCTTGTAAATGCAACTGATCTAACCAGAAATGGGACATTTCTGAGTCCTCGCCCATCCCAGAATTTGGCAAAAACTCTGGCACCCCGGAGCATCAATCCTTGGCCAACAACCTCAACATCTCTGCACAGCTGTCCCTGCTGAAATGCTAAAAATGAGGGGAAGGGAAGGGAAGGGAAGGGAAGGGAAGGGAAGGGAAGGGAAGGGAAGGGAAGGGAAGGGAAGGAGATTTCCACTGAATTCTGCCTTTTCTTCTTTCCAATTTTTAGTGCAATAATTGAAATCCCAGGAAATGGTATTTTATCAAAAGATATCTTCATTTTAATGAGCAAATCTATTTGAAATGCTAATGTTCTTCAGCCAACAGTGGATTACACATAAAAAAATTAACTTTTATTGACTCTATTGAATAGTAGTTTTGTATTTTTTAAGGTGAGTGGGTGAGATGTATAATTTTTTAATGCTGAAGGACTATGTATTTTGCTGTTAATTTAAATGATGATTTTTTTCCTTTTAAAACCCATGGCAGCCTTTTTCCACCCTCGCCTTACCCAGTGCTGTGATAAATGTTTAGAAAATCATAGGAGAACGGGTCCTGATGTAAATTTGGGGGCTCCTGGGACCTGCATTCAAACAAATCCATTCACAGCCTCCAGCTCTCCTGTGGATATAAGGGTTTATTCATCCTGGAGAAGAGAAGGCTCCAAGGAGACTTGAGAGCCCCTTCCAGTCCCTAAAGGGGGATTCAAGAGAGCTGGTGAGGGTTTGAATGATGGCAGGCTCTGGCACAGCTGCTAGCACTGAAAAATGAGGTCTTGAGCCAGCAATTCTCTTATGGAAATGTCAATTCAGCAGAAGTATCAGTCAAAAACACAAATGAAATTTGAGATATTCTAGGGAAATGAAGAAGAAAATAGAAGGCATTTTTCTGTGGGTAATGTCCTCACATCTTGAAAATTGTGTGCGGTTCTGGTCACATTATCATAATTCTGTAAAAACTTCATGGAAAATCCATCACTGAAGGGATGATCCCTCATGGATTGGTGGTATTGGAATAAGGAACAAAAGGACAGGTTGGAATCCAGCCTGGCAGTGGGATGAGTGAGGAAGGGATGATGGACATCTACAGAAACCAGAGTGACATGAGCAGTGGCTGAGAAGATGAAAAGGCAGCAAATGTGTTCTTGGGTAGTAATTACCTCACAACAAATCAAATCAGTGAGTGCCCAGCTCAAAACAAACAAAGGAGATGCCAGAAAAAGGGATGTGGAGCTGTGGAACTCTCTGAAGAGCTTGGAGCAAATGGTCAGACAAGTTCAAAAACAATTGGAGATATTCAGAAAAGGAAAATCCATAAACCAGGCAAGCACATCTCAGGATGTTTTCCAAACCTCCATTCACAGCCAAGCCCCATCCTGGAGGAATTTAGGAGACTGTGTGAAGGAAACCTCTCATATTCCAGCACCTGTCCCTGAGAAGACATATTAGACATATTGAGACATATTAGACACACTAAGGACAGGATACCCATCTGGACACTGATCCATAGTGATGTTCTCATCGGTTTTACCCCCTCACTTAACATATTTTTAATTTATTGGGGTTTTTTCTGCACAGAGCAGCACCAGAGTAGGAAGTGAGTACACGAACATGTCTGGTAGGTGAAATAAATAAGATGAAGTGTGGGGAAAACAACTTATCAATATTCCTTGGCTGGGAGTGTGCTGGCAGATCACAAACAGCTTGTGAGAGCAGCACCTAAGAACTGTGTCATTCTAAACAATTAATGATGGAAGTGAAAAATTAATAAAAAATAATTTTATTAATTGAAAGATATCTGTGTTTCAAGCCACAGATTTAATTGCTAGAGAATGCAAGAGGTCTTAAGGAGGGAGGATGAGCCAGTGGTGGAACACAGGGCTGGAAACCAGTGGAGTTCTCTCTTCTCCCTCAAGCTACTTGGAGTTTTCTTTCCAGGTCCCTCATTTATTCAATCTCTGGTTTTCACAACTTAGTAGCTAAATCTTGTTTTCTTTGCAGTGCCAAAAAAAATCCCACCAGAAATATGGAAAAGAAATTATTTGGGTCAGCCCCCAAAATTTTCATGTCTTAATGAACTAAAAAGGGGGAAAATTATTTTGTGGCAACCAATTCATTCATCCTAATTAACCCTCATTCTAATTATTCTCTTTTATGGAGAATAATTTGTTAGCAACAATCTGTTCAAAGTCAGCAATGGAACCTTATAAGACTATTCAAAGGTATCAGCTTCTTCTTTTTTTTTTTTTTTTGGTAATTGTGAACTGTACAGGAACATCCCCAGTCCTTTAACTGACAGATTTAAAAAAAAAAAAATTTTGTGAAACACAGTTTGTGCAAAAAGAAAATTTTTAGCTCTATTGCAAACAACATGGGCCAGAATTATATCCCATAATGAGTTTGTACTACACCAAGCATAATTATGTGCTTGTAACCGGTGCTGATTCTAGAACAATAATTACCAAAATTTTAAGTACATTTCTGAATTTTACCTAAACCTTCTAATTACATTGAGATTATCCACAGAATTGAGCTGCTAGATGAGAGTCTGATTGAACAGCTGTGGGGATAAAAATAACTCAAACCTGCCCATCTTGTCTGCTTGTCCCAACAGCTGGTGCCAGCCTCAGAAAATACAGGAAATGTAAAAAATGAAGGTGGGCTGGACTCAACACCAGCAGAGTATTTTGAGCTCCTCCATGGGCTGGATCCTGACACAGGTTAAGGTTTGTGCCAGTTTGTGCATCAGCTGAGATTTCACAGCTCAGTTTCCAAACTCATTTATTTATATCAGACTTGAGACCAATCCAAAAACCTGGATGTCACACTGCAGAAATCATTAAAAAAACACTGTAAAACCTTCAACCTTTTAGCCTCACCCTGTGATCCCTTCACAGGAGATAACCATTAACCAGTGTTCCATTTTCCAGGTTTTCTGCCCTCAGAACACTAAGCCATGTTTTTCCTGCTATCCTAGATTTGTGTTTACATGATTCCTCCCTGCCCTGTATATTTTGGGATTGCAAACTTTCTCAAACAAGTAAAATGTGATGGGGAAAGCAGCTGTGCTGCAGCAAAGCTTTCACAATGTTCCATTTGCTCCCCTCGTGGTGCTGATGCCCTCCATGGATTTCTTAGCAGCAAATGTAGACTTCTCCTAGCTGGGCATAATAATCCAAAAATATCACTTCATAATTAAGGAGCAAGTGTGTTTTGCATGTTAATGACCATGGCTGAGCTTGCTGGACTAAGAACATCAGTATGAGCTGTAGAGAGATGACAAATCTTCACCCATGGTGTCCAAATGCCCTTTGAGCTCCCATGGCTTCTCAGCAGATGATTTCTTTCACCCAGCTGGTTTCAGGAGGCAAATAAGAACTTCCTCTGCCTCTAAATTAGATTCCAGCCTTCTACTGACTGGCATTAAGGTCTGCTGTGGGTTATGCCCAGTGTTAGGTAAAAAAATATGTAATTGGCTCATGTCCAGCATTACTGTTTCAAAATATTAAAGCTAAAGTGGTTAAAAAAATGTACAGCTTGAAGAACCATCCCAGCCAAAAAGCTACAGCTCTAAAAAGAGAGGACTGAGTGTAAACATGAGACTTCTTGCTCCAAGGACTCAGCATGTTGTATGAGTTCCACAGAAATTAAGCACGGATTCTCTGGCTTCCTAAAAACCAAGAATCTCATCCCAGAAGTTAAATATTAATGTTTTCAGCATTAAGTGATTAATTTTGATGGTAATTGTGTTCCTTAGGAGCCCTTTAGGACCAGCCCACACATCATCTTTAGATTTTATGAGTCAAGCCAGCTGACTCCTGACAGAGCCCTATGACAATCCCAAGAAAGATGCAGGGTTAGATGGGATTTTGGGAAGAAATTGCTCCCTGGGAGGTGCTGAGGTCCCAGCACAGGTTTCCAGAGAAGCTGTGGCTGCCCCTGAATCCCTGGAAGTGCCCAAGGCCAGGTTGGATGGGGCTGGGATAGTGGAAGGTGTGGGGTGGAAATGGACCCCTTTAAACCCAAACCACTGTAGGGTTCTATCTATTGTTTGCTGTCTGGATGAATGATCTACCAGGGTGAACCTCAGGGGGTTTAGGTTTTTCAGCAAATGAAAAAACCATTTGTCTCCTGTCCTGCAGAACCTCTAACCCAGCAGTTCTCAAGCTTTTCTCACCTCTTCTCTCTTCCATTACCATAATATTCCTTCCAGTTACACCTCCAGGCTGGCCACTCTCCTTGGGCCTCTGGTTTGGTTAGAGCAGAATGAAATATTTGCTGTTTGGGATAAGAATTACAATAATCCTCCCCATTTGCTAAATATCTTCAGCTCAGCCCTGAGCTTCCCCCTCCAGGGCAGCCCTTTCCATGAGCAGCTCATTATTAAAGCCCACTGATATTGTGTCCCTGCAATTGCATTGCCTGGATGTTTTTGGAGGTAGTTAAATTCCCATTCCAGATGAGAACACCCTGGAGCTAATAAAAAAACACTCCCTGCTGGGTATCCTGGCTCTGTTTGTTGCTGTATTATCTATATTGCTTCAAATTGTTGTTAAGCACATTGTTTTCTCTTTCAGCTGGTTTAGAATGTGGATTTCTTCTGCTGATAGTGCCTCCTTCCACCCTTTTTGGAGTCTTTTCTCTCTAAAGATGACACTGATGTGCACTGCCCCCCTTCTTCCCAAGAGGGCATCTGGCACAGGCTTCAAACAGCATCTCTGACTGACCAAAACTGTGTCTGCAAAACTCTCACTGGGTCATCAGCACCAACCACTCCCACCTTGTGCTTTCCTCTGGAGGAGAACACGAAATTCTCGGCAGGTAAGAGGATTATCAGCACCATCCTGCAGATGGGAAAAGCTGAGTTCAGCCAAACTCTACCCCGAGGCTCAGGCAGCTGCCAGCCAGACTCCCAGCTCTGTCACTCCTCTGGGATTACCCTCCCAGCAGAGCTGGGGGAAATGAGTGTATGAGCACCCATAAATCAGCCCAGGGTGAAGTTCAGGAGCTGAGCTCTCATAAATCACCGCAGGGTGAAGTTCGGGAGTCGAGCCCTCATAAATAACTCCAGGGTGAAGGTCAGGAGCTGATCTTCAGCCTTGTCCACTGGAAACCTTGGCATGTGTACAGTCCTTGTGTGCAGTCAATAAATGCCACCAAGGCATCAGGGACAGAGCTGCCCTGGATCTGGAGTGGACAGGACAGATGGAAGGATTGCTGCTGGTTCCTTTCACACCTGGAAAACCACAGGGACCCTACAAGGTGCCATCCTACAATTATTGCATCTGTCCTGCAGCTCTTGCATGGATTTTCTCCTGGACCTGTCCTGCAGCTCTCAGTTCTCTACACCAGGAGCTCTCCACAGACACAGTCCTGCACTGCCCACCTTCCAAAACACTGCTGAAAGCCCCAGGGCTCCTTCCAAGGGAAACCCCTCACTCCTAAATAGTTTAACCACTTCTCCCAGTCATTCCTTCCCCAAAAAGAACTCCAGAAAAAAATCACAGAATTCACAGAATTCACAGAATCACTGGGTTGAAAAACCTTCAAGACCATGGAGTCCAACCCAGCCCCAACAGCTCAACTGAACCCTGGCCCCCAGTGCCACATCCAGGCTTTGTTAAACACACCCAGGGATGGGGACTGCACCACCTCCCCGGGCAGCCATTCCACAACTTTATCACCCTTTCTGGGAAAAACTCTGCAGATCCCTCCAACAGATGGACACACGCTTCCAGCTTAGTGTTGTCTGCAGATTACTGATGACAGACTCCATCCCCCCATCCACGTCACCAATAAAACATTGAACAGAGCTGGCCCCAGCACAGAGCCCTGAGGGACACCCCTGGTGATGGGCTCCAGTTGGATGCAGCGCTGTTCACCACCACTCTGTGCCCGACCATCCAGCCAGTTCTGAATCCTTCCTGCCGGATGAGAGGTGATGTTACCCGAGTGTGACTCAGCTGGACTATTTCAGGATTAATCCGGCGTGTCCCAAGGGAGGCCGAGTCAGACGTTGGTGTCTGGAGCTACGAATGAATCTCATCCTCATGTTCCAAATTTATCTTCACCACTGTCGCTGTTGCTGCACCAACCCTCCCATGGGAATTCCCATTCACATCCAGGGAGTTTGTGCATTCATGCCCCATTTCTGCAAAGGAGTCAGTTCCTGATGGTTTGGGAGCAGATCCTCCACAGGTCTTTGTGCTCCCAACACCTTTAATCCCATCTGAAGGTTTTTCCTAAACCATTGAAACCTCAGTCTTGGGAAAAGTGTGCCTAGAACACATTCCAGGGAGGTCATGAAACAGGGAAGAGAGAGATTCAGCTGTGAGCATGGGAATTGCCAACTTCATACAAACACTGTCCAGGAAAAATAGTAAAAAGAGGTATTTCAATAAAAATCTCACTTGTCTCCATAAATCTTTTAACAACTCCCTTTGAGTAAATCCAGTCCAAAGTTTCTCCTTGACGTTGGCTGCCAATTAAAAGCATCTAAATGGACACATTTAATTTACCTTTTTGTAGTTTTCAGTGCTAAAAGAGATCTAAGGCAGACAGCATCAGAGAGGATTACTCATGTGTCCTGAAGAAAATACATCCCTTAAAAAGGAATGAAAAATGGTTTTGTGACTACCTTTTGGAAAATTCACGGGGAGTTATTCAAGGGATCACAAGAGACCAAAACACTGTTACAAATAATCAAAATATGTTCTTTTTTATCTGAGAGCATGTGAGGAATGACACAAAGGCAGCCGCTGTACTTTTAAGGAAGGGACTGGACTAATCCTATATCTTTTAACCTCTTTCCTCAATGTTTGAGCCGTCAATACTTCTACTTTAGAGCTTCACTGCACTTATTGAATCCACCTGGCACCCCGGAATGATGAGACAAATGGTGAATTCCCAAGGAATCAGACACCAGTGCTGAGGATCAATTTTCTGCTCTTGTTGTTTCTTTTCTTGTCACTCGGCAGGTGAATCCATGAATGAGAACAAGACACTAATGAGGTTGTAGAGTATCATTTTGAAAACATATCGAGTCCAGAGGCGTAAATGGTCTCTCTTAATGAATCTCCATGTTTCAGTTGTACTCACTTCAGCGTGATAAATCAATAGTGCACGCTGTGGCAGCGGGAGCATCGCTGCTCTACACCCAGGCTGAATCAAAAGTGCCAAGACAAGTGTTCAGGATGCAGCATCACGCAAACAAGCATGAAAGGAACCTCAAAATGTGATTTAGTCTATTCCTTCTCCACGCCAGCCAAGCCCAGGCCTGAGAAACATTCCTTTAAATCATTGCACACTCTCAGGGTGCTGGATATGACTCATGTAACTCAGCATAACCACACAACCACCACAAACTGATTCGGAATATAACCCCAACCTCTTGATTTCTTTTTTTTTTTTTTTATTCCCTGAGGGTGTGTCCCTATGACAAAGTACAAAGCTGTGCAGGTGGGTGTGGGAAAATCCCATGGATCAGTACCAACTGGGAATTTCCTGGCTGGCAGTTGCCAGCATGTTGTGCTGTGCCCCTGATCATTTTGGTGGCCCTTTTCCCAATCACTTTTAATTTCTTCACATCCCTCTTGGGCTAGAAGGGGTGGGGAGAGCAGGAATGTGTACAGGGTGTCAGGAGTGGCCCCAGCAGTGCTGGACAGGGGGAGGATAACAGCTTGACTTATCTGCAGGCCACCCTGACCCTCATGAATGTTGCTTATATCTCATTCCATATCCAAAAAATCTGTTTGGACCAGTGATTAGGGGAGGGATCAGGATTTAACTACATGATCCTTTACAAACTACTTGGATTATTTCAGACAAATCCTTAAAGGATCTAACCAGACCATTTCTTATAGGTACTCAACATCTAAGTTACAAATCCCACAGACTTTTTGATTGAGAGAGAAAAGCCCGTGACTCAGAGTTTAGGGTTTCTATTTCCATTTAACTGTGCAGTCAAAGAGGGTTAGACATTGTGTCTGAATTAATGTATGTCAGGACATGAAAGTATATTCTTTACCTTTTCCCTGGCTATTGCCTGTTCATCTAATTATTTTCTAGTCCAAAAAGTGTCATAAAAATATCTTCATTGGCACTGTAATGTGGCAGAGAATATGATTTTCACAGCAAGTCTGGCTCAAGCACTGACCAGTCCTGCATTTTTCAGAAGAAGCTGCCAGAGAAAGTACAGATTCTTCTACATTTTCATTGGTCTGTACCTTGTCATTGTCGTCAGTTTTGCTCAGTCTGTTCTGTTTGACACTGCTGCAGATGTCCCCCATTATCCACTGATTTTCAGTGGAATGTGGTCATCTCCAAATGCCACCTCAGATAAGAACTATCCCTCTAAAATACACATTGGGCTTTGAGTTTATCTCCTCATCATTAATTATTCAGGTTATTTGTTTGGTCTGTAATTAAACAAGCTTGATTTTACTGATTTTAAATTAGTCATCATTCACTTCTATCAGTCTTGTTTTAGTAGCAGAGTGGTTCTGTGCCTTGGTTTGGGTGGCCAGGCTCTGGCAACAGAAGACTTCAGGGGTGGCTTCTGTGAGAAGAGAGGGAGTGATGTCTCAGGGAGGCAATTCCAGGCAGCTCCAGAGTATCCAGGAGTGAGGTTGAGCCTGGGAAGAAGGGAGGGGTAGGAGGAATGTGCTTTATGATTTGGTTTTCATTTCTCATTACCCTGCTCTGATTTTATTGGTAATACATTAAATTATTCTTTTTTTCCTAGGTCAAGCCTGCTTTGCTTGTGACAGCAACTGCTGAGAGAACTCCCCCTGTCCTTACATCGACCCAAAAGCCTTTCTTTATATTTTCTCTCTCCTGTCCAGCTGAGGAGGGGAATGATGGAGTGGCTCTGGTGGGAACCTGGTGTCTAGCTGAGGTCAGCTCACCACAACCTGATCTCTCTGAACAAACCTTTTCTCAACACTCATTTTCTCTTCATCTGTCACATCCCTCCACATCCATCTCCTCCCTCTGGCCCTTGCAGAAACCTTTCCCTGTCAGCAGTCATTGCTGTCACCTCATTCAGGAGCTCTCTGCTCTTTACTCTGCCTGTTGGGATATCAGGCAGGGAATGGAGATGGATTCATCATGGTGCAAGCTGTGTCTCTTCCCCTGGCCTACTTACACAAGATTCCCTTATAACCAATATCAGCCCAGCCAGTCACACCTTTGGAGTTTGGTTTCTGAGACCAAGGGTGATAAATCAGTAGCACAAGAAAGAAAGTAAGTGGATTCTCCATTTCTTGACACTTTTAGGCACAAACTGCTGACATTCCTCAGGTGAAGACTGGATGATGAGCCCCCTGTGAGAAGGCCACAGCCCCAGTAATTTCTACATCCTATACCCAAATCTATCACAGGGAAGAATGAATTACCCTGTGAAAAAAATGATCCCTCTTCATTACCTGCAAAAGGAGCAGAGGGAAGACAGCTCATTTTGGCTCAGGTATTCTAACTCTAACTTCATTCCTTAAATAATTGGGAGGTGAATCCCATCCCACAGGCTGTGTAAAAGAGCAAGGTGAGAGAGTTAATGATCCCATCTAGCCCTTAAATGTGTGAAAATCACTGAAATATGAGCTGATTTCAGGGGCTCCTTTCCCACACAGCCAAAGTAACCAATTCCTGCAAAAAAACTGCAGCCAGCCAAGATTTCAAAAGCACATGCAGAGTTAACTATTGTGCTTTAAAAATACTGAGTGGTTTTGGGAGGGGGAGGAAGGATTTACATTCTCTGCTCCAAAACAACCAAGAAATGGGGATTAGGAAGAAAGCATCCATGTGATTAAATTATCCCAGAGCTGACAGCTTCAAGACTCCTTCTGCTGCCAACCAAACCAGTCCTGTCCCATTTTATGCTGGAATCATAAGGCATGGTCCTAAAATTTCCTGTGTCATTGAAAATCTGACCTGAGGCCATGTCCATCCCATGAAGAGCTGCCCCTCTCCACGGAGCAGCCCAGTGTGTGTCTTCCACAAGTCTTTCCTAACTGGAAAGGTCTGTCACAGGCTTGTCACTGTCACAGAGAGCTCAAGGGATGGATCATGATTTCATCAGAATAGGAACATTTTATCTCAATTTCACCCAGACAGTTATAATTAAAATGGGGTCTCTTCACAAGGCAAATTTCCATGTTGGATGTATTTTTCAAGTCCACCATCAGAGGAGAATGTTCTGCACAAAGACTACTAAAGCAGCCTGAAAAATGAATCCAGGGACACAGTCTTACATTCCTCCTCTCAAATGAGCATGTAATTAAAGATTCTTTCTGCATTTAAGTAATTTCAGTCATCTTCAAGCCTTCGGGCTACATTCTGAAGTGGAAGATTGATTTTATAGGGGTTTAGATGAAAAAGGGGCTATATTTTTGAAATTCATTCAATTTCTGAAATATGTCTCAGTGATTCCAGTGGTTTCACTGGGGATTGATGTGAATTAAATATGATTAGTGGTGCCCCATAAATTTCCAGTTACCTGTGTAGTAAGAGGTTCCACACAGTTATAGGACCCGTGGCTTTGGATATATCAACATCCAGAGGTGTTCCAGGCTGACAGTTCACTGTCACTGTCATTCAGAGGACAATAAAACAATACCCCGTAAATTAACATAATCCAGAAACACAACTATAAAAAATAAAAAAAAAAACTTTACAGTTACAAATTTCCCCAAACTACTACTATTCATAAAAAAAAATAAAAACCACAAAAAACTTATTTTTTCCTTATAAAAAAATCTCCATAACATTAACAAAAAAATCTTCTCTCCCTAAATAAAGTAAAATAAACTATTCTAAAAATAGTAAACTAACTAAAATTTTAAATATTATTTCTTTTCATTATCAATAGAAAAAGAAAAGTTATAAGAGAAAGAAAAATATTCTAAAAGTTTTATTCTAATCCTTATTACTCTTTCTTTTATTCACTATTAATAAATTTTTCTTTATATCCTTTAAAATTATAAACTTACTTTACCTTTCTCCTAATCCTACCTCAAAACAAAAAAATAAATACACTAATAATTAACCAACACTAAACCCACCACACTCAATAATACATTAACAAAAAAATCTCAAAATGAACAAAATCTCAAATTAACAAACCAAAACCACTACACAAAATTGGTGGCTTTGTTTGGTTTAATTATAATTTGAGCAGTTGGGGTGATGGTTGGGGTATTGAGTCATTGGGGTAGTTGTTGATTTATTTTTTGAGGTTTTTTTTGTTTGTTTGTTTTGTTTGTTGTTTTATAGTATTTAGTAGTGAGTGATAAGCATAGGTTAGGGTTTAGTTTATCCCCATGGCAGGGGGGATTTGAGGATGGCCCCACAACCACGAGGCATTTATCAGAATGTTTTGAGAGCAGCCCTGAAGAAAATGAACTGTGAGTGTCAATGGACATGGCTCAGAAATGTGGATTCACAGACTGAATTCTGGGCTGCAGCAAAAAAAGAATGACCAGCAAGCTGATGGAGGAGATTCTCCTCTTTTCTCCACTGCATCCTGCACTGGGTATTAGGAAGAAAATCTTCCCTGTGAGGGTGGTGAGCTGGAATTTCACTATCAGTGATATAAACATGAACATTTTCAGACACTTCTCCCACTTTAACTTCCTGCTTTTTCCTGCTGTTTCAGGCACGAGGATTTAATGTGGTCACAAAGTTCAAGCTGGAACATGGCCTGAGTGTGACAAGGAGTTGCCTCTGACTGTGAGGTAGATGTGGATTTGTTAAAATATGAAGAATTCTGAATATTTTTACCCCTTTTGATTTAATCTCTTCAAAAAAGGAACACATTTTTGTGCTAAAATCATTGAAGGCTCCTTAGTAACAAATTTACAAGGCTTGTGTGTGACAGCACATCACTGCTCAACCCTTGAGGAAATAACCCCAATTATTGGGTGATTTTAGGACATCCCATTAACTTTGAGGACACAAATGAAGCTCCATTAGTAAAATGGATTCAGCTGGCTGTGGAGGGATGGTATTTTCAAGATAAAAGGATTTGGGCTTGTTCCTTTGGAGATTTGCAAACATTTGTCCTGTGATCTTCTGTGATGTCTCACATTTCACCCTAATGAACCCATAAAAGGATCTGAGGCCAATACAAGGCCTCGTGCTGCCCAGAGAAGCTGTGGCTGCCCCTGGATCTCTGGAAATGCCCAAGGCCAGGTTGGACAGGTCTTGGAACAACCTGGGATAGTAGAAGGTGTCCCTGCCCATGGAAGGTTGGAATGAGATGATCTTTAAGGTCTCCTCCATCCCAAACCATTCCAGGTTTCTGTTATCATAGCTGGTTTGAAATGGCAAAAAAAAAAAAAAAAAAAAAAAAAAAAAAAAAAATACACCTCAAACTCTATCAGAGATATCTAAAACATTGGCAAACAGATATGGTATAAGAGGAAAACTGGTCACGTCATCACGGTGATGTGCCCAAGTTAATCAGGCAATTAGTATATTAATTAATTAACTACGAGGAGCTGCATGCTTCCCTCATGTTGCCATGCCATTCTAGAGGCCTGATCCACTCACAAACTCTTAAATTATCTCTGGAGACACTACTACACCACACTGCACTTGAGAGGACAGACAGAACTCGGAGGTGTTTGGCAGCCGAGGAAGATCAGATCAAACAGGCTCCTCCTCCATGACCTGACTCACTGGCTGTGTGAAATACATCTTCTTCCAAGGAGGAAACCTGTGTTCCCTCAAGTCTGTGCCCTGCTTTGGATTCCTTTCTCATGCTGCTGCTGTGAGGTTTCCCTGGTTCCTCTGCTGCAATCAATCTTTTTTGTCTGCTGATGCAGCTCCTGATGAATAACTGCCTGGGGATATAAATAGTGAGCTGATTAGAGCCAGCATTGGAATGCTGGCAGTGCCTTCACCATGGCTTAGCTTCTCTTCAGCTCCAGACTGTGCCTTCCTTAAACCATCTTCTGTGCAAATCCAGAGAATTTGAAGTTCTCCTGCAGCGCTGGAGCCCAGCCTGGCAGGATTCCCTGGCCAGCACACTCCTGGTGCTCCCAGATGTGCCACATGAATAATTTTTTGAGCCAGAAATCAAGCCCTGAGCATTGTGACCATGTTGAACAACAAATCTGGAATGCTGGAACCTAAAATGCAGAGAACTCCCAGAACTTCAGGCCTGTAAGCCACAGCTTAGAATTAAACCCAGGATTTGATCTGAGACCTTGGAAAAGGCTTCTAGACTTAGGTGCTAGAATTGAAAATGTGGATTTATAGTTTAAAGCAGGCACATATTAAGCTAAGTAGAGGAAAGTTTAGAGTTTTAGAGTTCAAACACAGAAAAAATAAAAGTAGTTACAAAGGCAACGAGAAGTTTTAGAGTGCAGTACTGTAGGTTTTTGTGCCATAACATGATTGGCTAAGAAATCTCACACTGTAGCATGGGTCCATAAGACAAAATAGTTAAGGATTGGGTCAAAAGCAGTGCTTTATTGGTCAATAAATCCTTAAAAAAGTCTTGTAACTAAAGGTCTTGGGACCTTCTGAACCATGGGGTAAAGCTGTGAGCCAAATTCATCCTTCCTGCCTATGTAGAAGATAAGAAAAATAAATCACACCACCTAAAGAAACTCAGAAGTCCCGTCTTGAATTCTTTCAAAATTCCTCACACTGGAAGTCACTCAGAGATATTCAAAATATTTTGCCACACAGATTCATTAAAACACATGCAGAGGACGTGCCTGAAAGCTGCCTCAAGTTCTCCATAGCATATCTATGCAAATGTTATCACTGCTATGAGATAAATGTGAAGGGGATCACGGGTACAGAGCATGTAAAGGTTTTATGGCTTAGTCTCTGTAAAAATTCTTCAGGTTGCCTCCATAATGTGATTGTTAATAGAACACTGAGTAGGTAAAAGAAGGAATTTTTTTTAATCCTTCTGATGAAAATTACAGATTTTTAAAGCGATCTGGCTTTATTTTCCCCACTTTTTAAACAGTGGATGAATGGAGAAGTCTTGATTTTGGAGACGAACAGAATATAAGGGGTTAAACATGTAGGATAGTTTCTAATTTTTAATTATGTACCAAAATCAAAGGAGCATTGGATCCCACACTGATAACCATTCTTTGCAGCAGCCCACAGGTCACTGCTCCCGTTTCCAACTCAAAACAGAATTCAGTCCAAGCAGATAATTTCAGCTCGGGTTGTTATTGTTTGTATAACCATTGCACATAAAAGGTTTTACAGCTTGAACAAATAACCCAAAATTGAACCAAACTGAAGGGAAAACAGAAGGGTCAGCCTCTGAAAGAGCTGAAGAACTGCACCAGCTTTGAATTCAGGGTCCTGCTTCTCAGGTTGTCTCTGAAACTCCCAACAGCACAAAGTCTGGGAGCATTCCAGCATCAGGAATTCCATTCATTCCGTGACTTTAATGCCTGGAGTGAGCTGGTACCTGACCAAACCCGGAGCACAGGGCACCTCTGGGGACATCTCACTAGTCCTGACCAGGTCTGCCAGATCAGTGCTTTGCCCAGGGGAAAGGAGCCAGGTCAAGTGGGTCCCATGTGTATTTTCTGCTGACCTAATCACAGCTGGATACAACAAAACCCCGAATCAAAGTGAAATTTGTCACTCAGATATTTACAATCTGGGCTTCTACACCTGAATTTGTCAGCCCTGAGCTCTGCTGCTGCTGAAGGACAGAAATAAGGCACTTTTGAGGGGAGTTTATCTGACTTCTTTCAGATGTTTTCATCAGGATTATCTCCATCTTTCCATGGCTGGAAGTGATCAAACTCCCAACGATAGTTAAAAACCTGAGGAGCCAAATTAACACCTGTACCATGGTGCTCCACAGCTGAAAACCACAACCCCCATTTGAAAGAACACTTTTGACACAGCACCCACATCTTGCCCAGCCTCATCTCCCCAGCCTGTAAAGCACAGATGTGCTGCAGATCTTGCAGATCCTGCCCCGTTTGCCATGCTCACAGGGCTTTGAGAGGGAATCTCAAATAACATTGTCTTGTGCCTGTGTTTAAGCAAACAAATCCCACCCAGAAGCCCAACAAAGAGGTTGTATAAAGGAGCAGTGCTCTCGTTTTATGTGGAGAAGGACTGATGGCTCCAGTAAAGTTGGAAGATTATCTGAAGATGCAAGCTGGGGTGCACTCTGATAACACTTCACTATTTACAGGCTGCCTCTTGACAGGGAGTGTGTTTGCTTTTGGGGCCACAGCTGAAGAAACACATGTAAATACTGGTTTTTATTGCAGGGCTTTTCTGCTGTCCAGGAATACAGCAAACCTTGAACAGCATGAAAGGCACAGGTGGCACATTGGGCAGCGCTGGGTTTTGTTATCTTCATCACCCCAAAAGATCTCCACCATGATTAATTTCCCTGGAAATCAATGTGGGTGGCACTGAGACTGTCTGGCAATGAAACTCATCCTGCTTATTCTTAATGTGATGTTTGACTCTGGATCCAAATAGTTGCTCTAATACACAATCCTAATTATGTGCTCTGGAATAGAATGGACCCGGTTCAGGAAAGGCCTGAAAAAGTCCCCAAAGAGGAAATAGTTTTAACAGACATTTAGCTTTCAGTACTAACTGTAACTTCCCCAACTTAACAGGATTTGAGTAAACTGTAATTTAGACATTGTAACCATCCCCAACTTCAATAGATTTGAGTAAACTGAAATCTGGACACTATAACCTCCCGAGTTTCAACAAGATTTAAGTAAACTGAAATCTAGACCAAGTCTGTAGTGATTTTTCCTTGATTGTGGATAATTTCTTAAAGTGAAGCCTTAGCTGATTATAACTCTCAATTCAGAGATTCCTTATTATCTTGGCATTCTTTAAAATCATTATTATTATTTTCTCACTTGTAAATACACTGAAAGACTGAATTTCATCTTGGACTTTATTACAGGCTTATATTTGTAGTCATCCTTGATATTCACAATAACAGAAAGCCTTGGTTCGACCTGAGCATGGATAAATGGTAAAAGGAGAACATCTTCAGTTTTACAAATTTCATCTGCATGTTTGATGCTTTGTCCTGTGATCTCCCCCCTTTCTGCTGGAAAACTTTGATGAGAAGTGTGGAGCTTTGGTGCAGTGAGACTCCAGGGCCACATCATCGATCAGATATGCCTGGAACACACAAATAAACAAATGAAAATTGGTGAAGCTGCAGTTAAACGAGATGGGGATGACTCACTGCAGAGCGAGGCCAACCCACTCACCTCCCAGACAGAGGGAGATGTGGCACAGCTGCCTAAATTCCCCCTCAGAGAACTATTCCCATTCAAGAGGGGACAGACACTGGAAGTTTTCTAGCCCAGCTGCTCTTAGCAATGTTTTACAGTGAAAACACCTCTGTTATTGTTAGGTTGGATGTGACATACACACACGTGATTAGGGTTAAGAAAAAACAGTTTTATTTTGCGTATTTTTTAGCTTATATACTCTTAACAAAGCATGATCTTAAGCCATTAACTACATCACAACAACTTATTATACTCATTGCAATGCAATTAACATCAATATAATTGGCAAAAGTTTTGCAGAAATTTAATAAGGCACCTATACACATTTGCTTATGCACGTAGCCTAGCTTACAAAAATGTTCATGTATCTTTTCTAATCTGTTTTCGTGCTGGCGGCCTTGTCTTCTTCCTTGCTGTGGATACACTTGAAAATCATTAATTGTTATTTCTTCTATTAACTCAGCTTTGCTTGCAGGCCAGCTGTCAAGCACCTCCATCACCTCCATTTCTCCTGGCAATCCTGCTGTGAATGCCTGAAGGTGACAGCACCTTAGTGGGGTCATGCTTTAATAGTAATTGATATTACTGCCTCCAAAGAGCAAAAATCCCCTAAGCACATTCCCTGATGCTTGGTGCTGCCCTCAGCATTGGCACTGGGGTAATTTGTGTCACTCTTGTGCCAAGAATGACACAGAAATGGGCGGGAGGCAGTATTGTAGAAAGAGCAAAAGATTTATTCAAGAAAACGGCGCGGTTTTTATAGAGTGATACAATCTATTTGATTGGCTAGTTAACAAAAACACCTTCCTCATACACCATCTTTGAGAAGAACAGAAAGATGAAGTAGAAAAACACCACCTGCAGATTGTTTACACTTATGTGATAACTTATCACATCCTTACAACTCCCTAAAAATTCTCACAAGCCGCTGTGAGAAACACTTTGCCGTTCCTCTCTCTCTCTGTCCCGTGGCATCCACAATTTTCCCTCTGCCAGGTGCACAGAGCCCAGCTCTCAGGCTGTCTCTGGCTGGAGATAACCCAGTGCACAGATGCCACTCCCTCCCTGCATGGAGCAGTGGAGCAGGAGTGGTTGCTCTTTGCCATCCCCAGCCAAAGTTCTTGTTTGCTGACCCAAAAGCGCGCGAGGGCAGCGGCACAAACGCGAAAAGCTGCCCTGCTCCGAGGGGATTGGGAGCCAGGGAGTGAGCACGGGGGAGAAGACACTGTAAAAACACAGAGGGCTGAGTGTAAATAGAGAGATAAGGGAGGAGATTGATGTTACAAATGCCAAGGGTCATATTTTCTGTTAAAACAAATAAAGCTTCGCTGAGCCCCGGTGAACTTGGCTGGGGCTGTGCCAAGCCTTTGATACACGAGGAGCGAGTTCAAGGCAGCACCTTGGAGGTAAAATCCAGTCCCAAGCTCTCGTGCCCTTCAGAAAGGTCACTCACCTCTCTGTGAAATCCCTTTCAGAGGCGCCAGGCAACACAGGAGGCACCAGCACAGAGCCTGCATGTCAGGAAAGCTCAATAAATTCAATTATCTTCCCTAAAAGCCTAATGCTTCACTTCCTCAATGATTGCCTATGTTATGGCATCCCCTTGGATAATGTTTAGCTCTCCTTGGGAAGCATGTCTTCATATGCCTGATTTTTTTTTTTTAAATGACTACAGCAGCATCCACAGTTTAAAAATCTCTTTTTTCCTTGAAAAATGGAGTGCCAAACTTCCCAGAGAGGCTCACAACTCACAGGGATCAGAGTAATGCCACACACTTCAGCTCCTTCACTCATTCACCTCTGATACTGAAAAGGAGAAAGGGACTTTTTGGGATATTTTGTTGTTGCCATTTGCACAGTCAGAAATTGAAGGGAAGCATGGAAAATCAGTCGTTGTCAATCCTGTTAAATCTAACACGATTTAGTCTGGATTAGGAGAGGGTTTCCCTGCTTTGTACAGTCAGTCTGGCAGATTGTGGGCATGAAACTATCTTTTGCTTACAAAGAAAGAAGAGTTATGAGGGAAAGGGAGAAAAAAAAACCCACATCAAAATTATCTGGAAAATTACATTTATGTGCTACAAATTCTTCTCAGACAGCATTAATTCAGGAGAATGTGCTGTCATTTCTTATTCCCCCCAAGAAACAGAGTTTTGTTTTTCATGTGTGTTGAAAGGACTTAGAACATAACACTTCCCTCCATTAGTGGATGTAATGTTTTGCTGACATATAGTGAGGATGCTTAATTTGCTTGCACAAATCTATCCTGGAGGCAGCAGATATGTAAGGAATGCATCAGGCAAGGGAATCAAATAAGCAGCACAAACCCTGGGATATTCATCAGTTCAAGCAAGAGAAATGAACTGCAGCAGGCAGAAAGGCTTGCTTTAAATCTGATTCATAAAAAGGAGGGCTGGAGGAAGAACTTCCAACCCTAATACCTGCTTGGATTCTTTCTCTCTGAGAGATTATAGCTGAGTGAAAAGGGAAAAGCAGGGGCTGCTCTCGTTTCTTAGTGCAAGGAGGATTCTGAAGAGCAGGTTTGAGCAGGAAACAAGGGATATCCCAGCTAAACAAGCAGGAGGAAAATCAATAATCTTAAAAGGAGTGTTCGCTGACTGCCAAAAGCACAAACAGGCAGAGGCAGAAATTGATTCTTTACAGTGCCATTGGTTTGTTTGGGGTGTGGGAGAATGAGCTCACAGGGGAGCCCTGAGACAGGCAGATACCTTCCCTCTATCCACACACAGAGCCTCTGACTTAATTTTTGTCCTGTGGAAACAACCAGATTCCAGATGATAGACAACCAGCAAGTTTCAGGCTCAGGTGTTTTCTTACCAAGCTGCAAAAAAACCCCCCTCAGTTTGAGGGGAAGAGGGGGTTTTATTCCCTTCTTCATCACCATGTTTGAGCCCTAGCCTTGTGATTTTTGTGGGTTTTTTTCCTGACTGATGCCTGCAGGAACAATCTGGCACGGTCCAGGCATGGGGCAGGGCTGCCCAGCCCTGTGTGAGAGCAACTGGCTTGGACAGAGCTGAACAGACCAAGGCTGCTGTCTGCTGAAATGAAAGATCTCCTTCTCTGCAGGAAAGACAGGAAAGGAGCCTGAGCTTGCTGCTCATTTCACAAGAGGAGTAGAAAAGAAAAGAGAAAAACTCACAGGAGATCTTGTGACTGATGAATCCCAAAGAGTGTCCTGGTGGATGTCCAGTGCTTTGGATCTCAGCTGCACCTTTCATTTGGCTTAGAAAAGAGAAAGTAGCAACTGAGCCCAGCAGGTGTGAAAAACAGGATCATGCTCCACAGTGTGGCCAAAACTGCTTTGCTGAGCATTTTCTCTGTTCCACCTTCTTCCCAGCATCTGGCTCTGCAGAGATGAGAGCCACTGTCCCCAGGGCTCTTTGCACCCCTCAGGACTCCAGCAGCCCCAGAGCACAAACCAGCTGGATGGATCAGGCAGATCCTCGTTAGCAGCACAAATTCAATGAACATGCTGATTTCTGAAATGTGGGCTTCCCTCTTTAACCCTTCCTGAAATGAATGTGGCAGCTCAGCCTTCTCAAAACCGGTTTCAGTAAATCAGGCACATCCAGTCTCAGAGGTTCTGGAGGATTTTGTCCATGGTGAAGCCAAGGGTGGATGGATAAGAGATAGGATCTTGGAGAGCAATAGATTTACAGAATCTTGGAATTTTTGGCTTGGCAAAGACCTCTAAGATCAAGTCCAGCCATTAACCCTGCACTACCAAGTCCACCAACAAACCATGTCCCTGAGTGCCACCAGCAAGTCCAAGCAGCACCTGGGGATGAGCCCTGAATTTTTTATTCACTGTTTATTGCACTTGTCAGTTTATAGCAAGCCTCAAGACATTTATCACAAAAATTACTGAGATTCTAGAAATTCCTCTTTCCAGCTGCTGAGCTCCTAAAAACAGTTCATTATTTTAACAACAGAGATTCTCCTCACCCAGTCAGAAGAAAGTGGGGCTCGTTCTGTGGACACCAGCAGCCAATCCTCTCCGTGCAGAGCAGCTCTGTGATGCATTTGGCCAGGCTGTGTAAAATGTTCCATTTCCTGCCTCCTCCACAAAAGCATCAGCTGTGTCACATCCTCTGATGATAAGGTGGAGGCTTTATCTCCCTCTCTAGAGCGTGTTTTAGCCCAAGCTTTTATTTAGCTTGTGTAATCTCTGGTGTCAATCACCGTGTTGGTTTCCCTGCTTCTTGTGCCTTCTTCTGCTGCCAAACCACTCTCAGTGAGCGTTAGAGGAGATAAAAATCTCTCAGTATCCAGGGTAAAATGTTTCTTCATGGTGACCACGACCTGGGACAGAACCTGCCTGTGCTGGGCACTGTGATTTTAAGAAACGTGGTTGTAGCCATGCTGAGAACTGTGCTGGGCACCTGTGATTTTAAGAAACGTGGTTGTAGCCATGCTGAGAACTGTACTGGGCAGCTTTGTGCCCTCACAACCTCCTGGCCACCTGCTCTGTCCTCCTTGGCTCTGCAGAGCCCCAAGGAGAAAGGAGGGAGAGGTGCCCTGTTCCCCTGTGCCTTGGGCACGTGCTGTGCCCTGGAGCAGCTCTGCAATGTTCCCAGTGTAAACAGCTCTGCTTTCATAATGCACGGTTTGCTACTCACCTGAATTCATTCCATCCCTGCCATCCCCAGCCTGGAGAAAGTTCTTGCTTGTTAGTTTGTTTGCACAGTTTTTTTGATTTGATTTGTTCTTCCTGAGCCTGGAGACTTTCTCTTTTTCTGCCCAAATGCAAGTAAGATTATTATTATTATTTTTAATTATTTTTAAGAAAACTGTTTTATCCAAGCATTTTGTGAGTGGATAGTCCCCTGTGGATATGTAATAGTAATTGCAAAGCTTATTTTTTTCTGCTCCCAGTGGCTTTGATTGTGTGAAAATAAATGTTGAGTACTATGAAGTAATTACTCCTCAGCTCTCCTGGGAGCTGGGTAGGTAATTATTGCTATCTTTAGCTTACAGAGTGAGGTGAGCATCAGCAACTGGATAATTTGCCCTTGCTCCAGAGATCAAGGACAAGATTTTAGCCCACTTGTATCAGGTAGATCCTTTTAATTGAAATATCCCACTCCTGCTCTTCAGATATTTCATCTTCTGCACTGACATATCCACCTCACAGCTTTAGTCATTAAACAGGTGGAGATTTCCAGGAGAACTTCACTGGAAAACTTTTGGGGACAGCTGAGGACAGAAAGAGAAGAAAGTCTGAGCTTTCAGCCCTGCTGGGTTGTGGTCAACTCACTTCAGATTTTCCCTAGGGCCACTCTGGTGTTTCCACCCCACGCTGAATAAAATAGGGGGCTTTAAACCACAGGAAAGCTCCAATTGTTTGTGCTTCTTTTTGCAAATAATGAAGTCCTGTAGGTGGATGGAATGGTCCTGTTTGCAAAACACCACAGCCAGTGTTTGCCTGCCTCTAATCCCCAGTGCAAATAATGCACAGGAATTCATTTTGCAGCTTGTTGATGGGATGTGATGCTATTGCTGTGTTCAAATAAAGTCAGCCAGAGGAAAGCAGAACAGATGCATTGTGTTGGCTTTGGAGAGGAAGCTAAATGGGGAACAGGGCACAGAACAGCAAATCCAGCCTGCAGCAAACTGCTGCATGAATCAGCCCTCAAATATTGTCCTTCTAGACACCACTGCTGTTAGTCTTTGCATTTCTGATTGCCAGAGGCACACAGGGAAAAAAAAAAAAACCCCAAACCACCATGGGCAGGAAACAAAGTGGTTGCTTTTATTTACCTCTGCCATTAGTGTCCACCAAAATTTCTTAGATTTGAATGACATTTCCCCAAGCAACCCTCTGAGAGATAAGTCATTTTGTGAAGGATGCCACAGCAGAAATGTTAATTACCTTCGAGGGAGAGAGTTAAATAATGGTAATGAAGAAAGGCAGGCCCAGAGAAGATGCACCAGCCCAAGACAGTGATCACTGAGGTAACTGTTGATGTGAAGAGGAATTAGATCAAGACTTTCTCAAATTGTTCACAGATGAGATTAAGGAAAAAAAAAATCACTTTCTAGGCTGCAATATCAACTTATTAGCTGAGACCCTGTCCAACACCAAGCAGCTGTCACCTTCCAGCTTCCCCTCACAGCCCCAAGGAAAAAAAATCACTTTCTAGACTGCAATACCAACTTATTAGCTGAGACCCTGTCCAACAACAAGCAGATGTCACCTTCCAGCTTCCCCTCACAGCCCCAAAACTTAGGAAAAACTTTTGCAGGGAGGTGTTGGATGGACTCAGTGAGATGAGCACCAAGCTCCCACCAGCAGAGAGGAAATGGAAGCTGAACTGCAGCAGCTCAAAAGAGGGCCATGCTTTGGGGGAAATACATCTTGGAATGGGAATACCTGAGTAATTCAGCTGGGAGTTCTCCTGTTCCCACCCACCCAATGCAAAAATGAGGGTTTAAACCACGACCAGCATTAGGCCGTGCCGTAAACCTGACATCTTGAATTCTTCAGGCACCCATTTTTGTTTTAAAGAGGATACCAGGGATAAGAAGAGGGCAAAAAAAAAGATGCCAAAAGCACGGCACAAGCTCCAGAGAGTTTGGGACTTTTCAGTCTGCACTGACACAGAGCCTTTAGCCACATGGAGAAGGGAATGTGATTTCACTGACACAGTGAAAGATCTGGGGGCATGGGATGAAATGAGCAGGAGGTGGGCTCAAATCAAGCAAGCAGATTTCTCCCAGTGCTGTGGAGTTCACTTGTAAAAAATGATCAGATATTTTTTAGAGAGTTATCTGAATTTGGAGAAGAATTTATGAGAAGAACATGAGTTCTCCCTCTTTTATCTTGCACCTGGCCAGAGCAAGGCATGACAACAGGATGATGTCTGGAGGGAGGCAGAGGTCCCACAGCCTGATGTTGTTTCAGTGTGGAGGAGGACCAAAATATTTATTTTACCTGTTGTATTCACTGTAAATTCTCACTGAAAGTACCCTAGCCCCTCATTAATGCTCATTTGCATATTAACTTCCACACCCCTAAGGATGCAAATGAGGATACACCGTGCCTCACATGCAGACAACAAAACCCCACCTGTAACACATGATTGTTCCAACCCTTTGGCAAGGCCAAAAATTATAGTACAGGAGGAGTTTGGATAAAATTAAATATGAAGGAAAAAGGAAAAAAGGGAAGGGGAAAATAGCTCTGTTTGCTCAGGGCTGTGTCTCTCCTCCTTCACTGAATGTAACCAGATTTATGGTGTTGTAAATGAACTATTTGTGAATCTGTGGAAGCTCTTGTTGAACAGGACCAGACTTGAGAGCTGAATTGGTTTTAATCAAGAATTAAACCCAGCCCTTCTGATCCCTGAAGACCAGCAGCATCACAAGAGGGTTATTTCCTGCCAAAATTCCATACCCTCAACACAGCAAACCTGCTGGACCTCGATCCAGCACAGTCCACAGGGAAAAATGTGCTTCAGACTTTTCCTGTAAAATCCCAAATCCTCCAGATTTACTCTCTGCAAAGAACCCAAAAAGCAGCACCTGCCAATACCTCGCTCCCCTCCTCCTTCCCCCCAAAATTTATCCTTAACAGGCTATTTGAAAGCATTCGGGCTGCATTAATAAATGAAATAAGGAAACCCAAAGTGGCTGTAATTAGTGGGGGGATGCAGTGACCAGCTAATCAGCTCTGCCCCAGTTATTTTAGGATCCAAACTGAGCTTTATATAGCTTTATAAACATCTGTACAACTAATTGAGGTAATTAACATCTTGTCCCTCTTTTTATACTGGCAATTATAGGCCACCATCAGATCTATGATGAGAAACAAGGGAGAGGATGGGGATTTTTCATATCAAATGAAAAAAAAAAGGGGGGGGGAAATATTATTTTTCTTACTTTTGCCTTTATTTATAAGGTTTATTTGGCTTTCTACACTAAAGCAAGCTTAGACCTCAGGGTTGTCTTGAATTGAAAGGAGCATTGCCCTTAATATTAAATGAAATGCTGCCCAGTGTGCTGGAAAAGGGAAGGATCTCCACATTTTTATTAAAAAATGAAGGTCAGCCTGGTCTTGAGCTGTTCCTCTAATCTGAGGAATCCAGAAATTCCAAGTCAGTGACCTACAACATGGAATTCTTCTGCCTTTTTCTGGGGAAAATATACATACACATCACTGAACTGGGATTTTTGGCCCATTTAACCAGTTCTCACCAAGCAGTTATTTCAGAGGAAGCCAAATGCCTCAATCATTCATTCCTTTCCCTTTCCAGCAGTCCTGGGTCACATTCCCAGAAGGGGACAGGACAGGACAGGACAGGACAGGAAAGGAAAGGAAAGGAAAGGAAAGGAAAGGAAAGGAAAGGAAAGGAAAGGAAAGGAAAGGAAAGGAAAGGAAAAAGGGGAAAGGAAAAAGGGGAAAGGAAAAAGGGGAAAGGAAAAAGGGGAAAGGAAAAAGGGGAAAGGAAAAGGGGAAAGGAAAAGGGGAAAGGAAAAGGGGAAAGGAAAAGGAGTAAATGGGGGAAATAGAGAACAAGGAGGAAATAGAAAAGAAAGAGAAAAGACAGAAGGGGGAAAAGAAAAAGATAAAAAGGGAGACCAAGTAAAAAGGGAAGAGAGAGGAAAGGGGGAAATAGTGAAAAGGAAATGTGGGAAATCGGAGAGAAAGGGGGAAGAGATGAGGGAAAGGGAAAAAAGAAAAAATAGGAAATAAAAAGAAAAAAGAGAAAGGAAAAAGATAAAGGGGGGGAAGGAAGGAAGAGGGGAACGAGAAGGGGGAAATAGGAAAGAAAGGCGAAAGGAAGGGCAAGAAGGAAAAACGGGGGAAAGAAGAGGAAAAAAAGCAGGGAAGGGACATTTAATAAAGGTGAAGGAAAGCCGGGTGAGAAGGAAGGAGAAGGAAGGAGCCGGGGCTCGGGGCAGCGCCGCTGCCGCACCTGGGGCGGGCGGGGGCGGTGCCGGGGGCGGCGCGGGCTCGGAGCCGCTGCCTCCTCCTCCTCCTCCTCCAGCCGCTGCCGTGCCCGCTGGATGCGCCGGGAGCCGGAGCGGGGCTGCGGGGCCGGGGCAGGATGCGGGGCTCGGTGCTGCGCCGCGCCGTGCCGCTGCTCGGCTGCCTGCTGGCCGCGGTGAGTGAGCGGGCATTGCCGCACGCCTCGGGCAAACTTCGGGCAACTTCGGCACGGTCTGCTCCCTCCCCTGCCCGCCGGGAGTGCGGGGAATAGCGAGCGCTCGGTTCGGGTTTAGGGTCAGGTGCGCGTTCCCCTGGCGGGTGAGAGGATCCCTTTGAGCTGGAGGGATTCCCTGCGGGATTTTAGCGTTTTGTTCCGCAAGCGGCTCTGGGTTTCGCTGCCGTTCATGTTCGCTTTGGTTTCTGTTCGGGAGCTCGGTGAGTGCTCGCCGCGCACCTGGGGATAACGGGATGAGCTTTCCCCGAGGGGCTCTGGGATGAGCTCTCCCTGCAGCTGCCCAGCAGAAGTTGGGCAAAGCGCCGCTTTCCAGCGCTCCGGAGCCGGGGATGTGTCTGGGCTGCCGGGTCCCTGCCGGCTGTGATGTCCGTGCTGGCTCGGGGCAGGCTGAGCAAAGGGGGTTTGTTTCTCCTGGAGCTGTGTCAGCCCCGCACAGAGTCACACGTGCGAGCCCAGCTGATCCTCCGTGCCAGCGGGCACAGGACACGGCTTCTGCACGCTTCGCTGAGCTCCCTGCTCCAGGGAAAGGTGTCCCTGCCCGTGGCACGGGATGGAACCGGAGCATCTTTAAGGTCCTTTCCATCCCAGACCATTCAGGGAGTCTGCAATTCCCTGATTTTGCTTTGTTCTCACGGCTCGTTTCCTCACAGGGTTTGATTTAGAACGAGACTGGTTTTAATTTAGCAGCCTGGGGTTGGGGGGAGATTTGGTGCTGGCTGTGGCTGAGTTTCCCTCTCACTTGTAAGCTGCTCCCACAGCTGTTTTCTCTCGGGAAGGTGAGGCTGCCTCCCCAGCATCCCGTAGAGCTGGGTGAGGTTGCCCACCACAATTGGGTTGTACCATCCATTGCAAGTCACCTCTGTTTGATTTGCTGGGCTGGTGACAGTGCTTGTGGTCACAGAACCATCACGGAATTGTAGAATGGTTGGAAGTAAACAGCATCTGATTCCAAAGCCCTGTGGACAGGACAGCTTTCAGTAGACCAGTTGCTCAGAGCATCATCCAGCCTGGTCTTAAAGCAGAGTCAGACCAAGCAAGCTGAGCTTCAGAGAGAGTGGAAGTTAACCCAGATGTGTCAGTGCATCACTTGTCTCCCTTTCCTTCTCCCCTTTCTTCTCTCCTTGTCCCACAAGGAATGAAACAAATGGATTTAATTGTAATTTTTTTTTTGGCTGTCACCATGAGCCGCCCACCCAACTGCATCGCCAAAGACTTTCTTAGAGGATGAACAGGTTGGGAAAATGGATTAAAGTACAGAAAAAAAGGACAAAGCAATCAGTTCTTGGGATTCTACAGAGCTTGCTTTAGGGAAGATCCAAAATAGCCCAAGTGTCCAGGGCTGGAGCTGGGGAAAGGAGAAGGGGGCAGTGTTCTCATCAGCTGCTGGAGCTGCTCCAGCTCTTGCTTCCACTGAAGCCCTTGGCAAAATTCCCATTTCTTTAAAGATTGTTGGCATGAGGGGCTCCTGTGGGGCCGGATCTTGCAGAGGGTGAGGTCCCAGGGCTGCTGAAGCTCACTCTGCAAGGGGTGGCAGGATCAGGCTGTGGGTGATGCTCTTGGGCTGCCATCAATAAGCACAAACCCCTAGAGCTTTGGGGCAGCACAAGACCGGGTGCAATCTTGTAACTGCTTCCTTTCCAGCCCTTTTATTATTTTGTTGTTGTTGTTGTTAATGTTCCTGGGATCTGGTTCACGCTGGTGGGTTAAAAAGATTCACATGCTCCTTATCAGCACAGATCTGCAAGGTGACTAATACTGAACTGCCTCAGTGCTGGAGAAAATTCCTGGTTTGTTTCTCAGCTTAAACCTGGGATTTGGTGCTGATTTTTAAACAAAAGTAGCTCTGCAATCATAACCTGACTCTGGGACCTGTGATGGCTCAGCAGAGCTTGATTGGTTTGGGTTTGTTTCATATAATTTCTTGTGATAATTATATTTGTACGTCCTTGGGGGAAAAACTCTGAACAAGTGGCTGATCAACAAGTTCAGCACCATAAAACTCTTGCAGCCATGTGGTTTCTAATTGCTGTTATAAACTTTCATCTCTCATTGTGCACGCTGTGGAGAAGAGGAAATTGGGCAGATCCCATTTGCTGAGGTCATCAAGCCATGCTCACCAAAGTCCTGCCCTCCTGCCAGGATCAGCTTGGAAAAGTTGGAATAAAAGTGTTAATGGTGGTGTGGATGTGGTGTAAATGCACAATAATCCCTTTTAGGTTCTTCTGTGTTGCTTTTAGGAGTGTAATTAAGATAATTTGGCCTGAAGAGCTACAAATTAGACACTTTTATTTTTTTCCCAGCATGTGTCTAGAACATGAGATGTGGATAATTTGAAGCAGTTGGTGGATTCCACATGCCTTCAGACTTCAAGCTCCTTGAATTAGCCAGATCTGCCCAGCTGGTGTAATTTGTGCTTTTCTTCAGAGCATTGCTCTGTTCCAGCCTTGAAGCAGGTTTGTGATAGAAAAGAATAAAACAACTCAGATCTGATTCTTCATCAGTCCGAGTGCAAATGCTGGAGATGTG
Source organism: Pyrgilauda ruficollis (assembly GCF_017590135.1). Lineage (NCBI taxonomy): Eukaryota > Metazoa > Chordata > Aves > Passeriformes > Passeridae > Pyrgilauda > Pyrgilauda ruficollis. Next base: position 871,777 of record NW_024510321.1, on the reverse strand, counting down.
ATCAGTGTGGAAAATCAGTGAAATCTGAGCTCCACAGAAATCATAACAACCACTTCAGCTGTGTCTGTGCCTCTTTCCTCCTGTTATTGATTGAGAATCTGTGAAGTGACATAAATATACTTTAAACACAACAACCACAAATGGTTTTGGCCAAAAGACAGGGTTCTCACTGGGATCCTCCAGGCCAGTTCCTGCACACAGCACAAAGATCCTTTAGCAATAACAACATGTGTTTAACAAAGGCCTTGCCACAAACCCTGAATGTATCACTGGGTGTATGATTTATTCAATTTTTGCTTGTATAAATGCATGACTGACTTTATTCAGGAGAACCAGTTGCCCAACCCTGTGTCTGGGTAGCTCTGAAAGCCTCTCTGCCTCTGTCTATAAAGTTTTCAGAGAGGACACACAATCAGCAAGAATAATATTGTGGGATATCTTACTGAGGGCATAAAAAGGCAAAATTGTAAAATAGGTGGGGGGAACAGTATCTGAGGGGGAAAAACGTGCTAGAGGAAATACTTAAAGCTGTTTCAAGCTGTGTTTTACTCGCCAGCAGACAGCAGGGGCATTCACAGCATCATTATCACACCCTCCCAGCCCAGGGGTTTGTCTCCAGCAGGAAACTCCGGACAACCAGCCAGGAATTGGGATGGGCTGCAACAGCAGCCGAGTCCACCAGGGTGGTACTTAAAAAGGGATTTTTACCAGACACTCAGCAGCAGGAGCCAGGTGGGACCATGGACAGGGAAAGCCACCCGGGCTGTGAATTTTGGGTGTGGAGGTGCATTTCCTCCGTTTTCATAACACTTTAAAAATCCTCTGGTTCCAACCCCTCGGTAAGAGGTGTGAGAGCCAGAGTGCTCACTCTCCAGGTGAGTTGCTTTTTATCCTTTGGTGGCTCCTGAGGCTGACAAAACATTTTGTTCTCGTTCTCAGTGTTTCACAGTGAATTTTTGAGTGGCTTTTTGTCTCTCACACTCAGCTTTCCAAGGAGGGATCAGGGCAGTTGGGGAATGCAGAACAGGGGGATGCAGAACAGGGGGATGCAGAACAGGGGGATGCAGAACAGGGGGATGCAGAACAGGGGGATGCAGAACAGGGGATGCAGAACAGGGGGATGCTCTGCACGTTTGGCAAATTGCAAGTGGAGACTGAGTGAGAGGTGGGACCATGTCAGGAGAGAGGTGTTTCAGCTGCGAGGCTGCCTTAGAAATGGCAAACATGCAGAGTTTATATTCATTTTCACTTTTTATCCTGTGGTGGCTCCTGAGGCTGACAAAACATTTTGTTCTCATTCTCAGTGTTTCACAGTGAATTTTTGAGTGGCTTTTTGCCTCTCACACTCGGCTTTCCAAGGAGGGATCGGGGCAGTTGGGGGATGCAGAACAGGGGGATGCAGAACAGGGGGATGCAGAACAGGGGGATGCAGAAGGGATCGGGGCAGTAGGGGGATGCAGAACAGGGGGATGCAGAACAGGGGGATGCAGAACAGGGGGATGCTCTGCACGTTTGGCAAATTGCAAGTGGAGACTGAGTGAGAGGTGGGACCATGTCAGGAGAGAGGTGTTTCAGCTGCGAGGCTGCCTTAGAAATGGCAAACATGCAGAGTTTATATTCATTTTCAGGGGGGAAAAAAGGAGAAAAAAAAAATAGAGAGGTTTTTGCCTTTACCAGATGGTCTCCAGCAGAAACAACTGGAGAGACTGGTGACTTGTCAAAACCAATCTTCCACATGATATGCTGATAGTCTGGGAGGACTGGGAATTTTCTGGTGTTTGGGCTAGAATGTAGACACAAATCTTTTGGAACAGAGGGAAGAGGGACAGGAGGGAGATCTCCCTGTTCAGCATCAAGTGTCCCATTTATTGGCAGCCTGGGGAAGGGCACCAGACACCGTGGAAAACGAGACCTGAGATTTTATGATCTTTTTTTAAGCCAGACCTGAGTGCACTTGGAGGAGATTTGTCACACCCTGAGTGGCTGAAATTCAGGAAAAGGCTGAGATTATCTGTGCAGAATAAAAAAATCTAAGTCAGGTTTTGGTGGGGAGCAGGATTCAGCTGGGCTTTAGGAACTCAGGAGGTCATGCCCTGCCCTCAGACCAGGTCAGCACCAGCGTGGCAGTGTCACTTCTGTGCTGCTGTCACTTCCCCTGCTGCATCACCCTGCCTCAGGGGACGTGGATTTGTGGTTTTCCAATGCCTGGGAAAGGCTGTGGGATTAAATATAGCCCCACTCCCTGCTTTCATCAGCTTTCTCTCTTCTGTGTTGGGAAGAAGAGGAAAGAGCTTTACGAGAATCAAAATCTAGGAATTGCAGCCAAGAAAAAATCCCAGGTCAGGGGACAAAAGGAGCTGGAGGTGACTGGAGAGCCCAGAGCAGGAGGGGCTGGAGCTGTGCCCAGCAGGATGGACAGACACACAGACTGGCCTGTGCCAAGGCAGGGGTTTGTCCTCCTGTGCTGCCCTGTGCAGGTTTCCCTCTGAGTGCAGCCACTCCCTCCCCTCCACACTCCCAGATGTTCTCCAGAAGTCACAAGCTCCCACAGCTTCAGCTGGGTGGCACCTCAGCCAAGAGGGGAGACGATTTTGCCTCTGAAAATGAAAACTCAGGGGGCTGCAGAGGCAGAAACCCCAAACATCTGGCTCCATGAGAGAGGGCCAGGGATGTGATGCCAACCTTCAGAGTGGCACCCACCCAGAGCTCCACAGCTCCTGCTGTGGCTGGGCACAGCTGGAGAAGGCTGGTCCCCACCTGAGCAGCCTTTTTGTCACCATTCCTTTTTACAGAATGAGCAGCAGAGATTTCTCTGGGCTGATTCATCTCCCTGGGTGCATCCTTCACCTTTCCTGGGATTTTTTTCCACTTCTGTTGAGGCTGGGATTGAAGGCACTTGAGATGATAGTTCATTATTTAGATATTTTTTTATTTAGATAATTTATTATTATCTAATCATTAGATTAGACTATTATTAGATAATAATTTATTATTGTTTTTATTTAGATGTTTATTATTTCTTATCTTTGTTACAGTCTCACAACAGTGAGTTTTGTAGTGTTGAACAAGGCACAAAATGGTTCACAATCTTTTGCTACAAGGTTTTTTTGAAGCTAAACTATTTAATTAAGAAATAACACTTAAATTATTTTCACTTAATAACTAACCTCTCGAAGTCTGCAATGTGTACTTTTCTGTTTAATTATAAAATACTACTCAAACTTATGAAGAAGAAGGTAAAGAAGAACAACTAGTTACTGCTTTAAAACTTCTATCTTGTCCTATATATTGCTATATTCTGAAACTTTAAACTCTACGAACAACTAGCTACTGCTTTAAAACTTCTATCTTGTCCTATATATTGCTATATTCTGAAACTTTAAACTCTAAGTTTTCTATTTTGTGATATTACACACTTCCAATCAACTACCCACCTGTAATCTTAGTGTCATCAATCAATTTTGGAAGTTTTTTCCACGGCTTTAGGTCAAATGCAGTGTTCTCCTGGGGGTTAGAGTCTGTCAGTACAGAAACTCTAAAATTCTCAGTATCCAGAACTCTAACATGGGGAGAGTTCGTTCATTAGCACTCAGGAAGTGCCTGGTGAAGGTTTTGAGGAGATTTTTGAAGAGGGGTTGAGCTCCCAAAGCCATTGGATGCTCCTTGCATCATTATAAAACACATTTATTTGTTAAATGGGGCAATATCAGGCTACTTCAACACTGCTAGAAAACCTAAAAAGTTCTTGAAGATGTAAAAGAAAAGGTGCATGTTGAGGTTTTTGGGTTTTTTTTTTTTTTGGTTAGGGTTGGAATTAAATGTGTGTGATAAAAAAGTTTCTCTGCGAGTACTCTGCTTTTAACCCCTGTGTGTTCTCAGAAGCGTATCTAAGTCCCCAATAGCCACACCAAGTGCCAATCTGAAATTTAGCCACTGATTAGTTTGACCATAACTTCCCAAACCCTTACTTCCATGAACCAGTAACTTTCCCTCTGATGAGGATGTTGTTAACACAGCACAAATATTTCCCACCCCAAAACTTCAGCTTTATCAGGAGCATCCCCTTGGCTGTGGCTTTGAACCAGCTCAGCCTCATGGACAAACCCCAACGAGGGGAGAGCCACAAATCCCTTCTGTTTAATAATTGCCAATCTGCACAAAAATAAATATTCTCTGTGAACAAGGAGCAAGCAGATGTGAGATTTCCTCGCCCTTCCAACCCTTGCCTCTGCTATTTTTTGCCCCCAGTGCTGAGGGTGCCAGGCAGATGCAGTGCCCCGAGGTCAGTGCAACCCTGCCTGCAGGCTGGTGTCCCACCCTGGTGTCCCTGTTGGGTGGCATCAGCCCCCAGCTGGGTCATTTGGAGCTGGTTGGTTTGTGGAGTGAATTTTGGGAGGTTTCTGTGAGCAGGGATGTGTGCTGTGGGTTGCTCAAGGCTGCAGAGCTCGCATTGAGGTTTTTGGGTTTTTTTTTTTTTTGGTTAGAGTTGGGATTAAATGTGTGTGATGATGCTTTTTGTTTGGATTTAGATGTTTATTGGTTTTTATTTCTATGATAGTTTCATTAATTGTGAGCTTTATAGTAGTTTTTTTTAGTAAGTTAAAAAATTGAGCTGTATTTTTTAATAAAGTTTTTTAAGGATAAATAGTTTAATTAAGAAATGCAACTTTCTGAGGATGAACCAGTGACTTTCCTTCTGTTATGGATTGACACTGGCACAGTGCCAGTGCTCCTATGAGAGGTGTATTCCTTAAAATGGTTACTGTGAGATGTGACCCGGGAACAGAACAAAGTAGGCTCTACTTTGGGAATGGAGGGAAAAAAACAACACTTTATTAATCTACACAGACACAAAAGGGACAAACCCCAACGAGGGGAGAGCCACAAATCCCTTCTGTTTAACAATTGCCAATCTGCACAAAAATAAATATTCTCTGTGAACAAGGCCTGACCTGCTGGGAGCGAGCAGGTGAGGTGAAGAGGAGCAAGCAGATGTGAGATTTCCTCGCCCTTCCAGCCCTTGCCTCTGCTATTTTTTGCCCCCAGTTCTGTGGGTGCCAGGCAGATGCAGTGCCCCGAGGTCAGTGCAGCCCTGCCTGCACCCTGGTGTCCCACCCTGGTGTCCCTGTTGGGTGGCATCAGCCCCCAGCTGGGTCATTTGGAGCTGGTTGGTTTGTGGAGTGAATTTTGGGAGGTTTCTGTGAGCAGGGATGTGTGCTGTGGGTTGCTCAGAGGTTGCAGAGCTTGCATTGGTGCTGCTCTACTGGCACTTTACTGGGGCAGAGCTTATCTCCAGCACTGACTGTTACATATATATATATATATATATAAAATTTCATGGTTTTATATATATATTTTATATATATGTATATTTATATACATATTTGTGTATATGTATATATGTGTGTGTATATGTATATATATGCCTATATATGTGTGTATATATATATGCATATAAATGTGTATATATATTTATATGTATGTATATATGCATATATACATGTATATGCATATATATGTTTATATGTGTGTATATATTTATATGTATGTATATATATTTATATGTACATATAAATTTTTTTATTTATATATATAAAATATATATATACACACACACACATATATACAGATATATATATACATACATATATATATATATATATATGTATGTATGTATTTAGGATTTCCAGGATGTAAAGGCCTGTTCCTCTACAGGAATTTTAGAGACCCTGTTGTACTTTAAATTACCACAGTCACTTTTTCAGTCAGCTGCACCAGTGGACATTAACAGCTTTAAATTACTCAATTAGTCATTTTAGGTGGATTTCTCCCCCCACCAGGGCAGTCCCTAACTCTCCATTTCACTGTTTGCTTTGCTGGGAGCTGGAGAGTTACACTTCTGTAAATCTGCTTGCCATTCCAATTCCAGTGTTTGCGCAGAATTGTGATTATTTTCTTATTCAGAACCAAAGTGGGGTTATTTTTTGATGCGTTTCACTAACGAGCTGGGGGTGTGATGTGGTTTTGATAAACTCTGCTGGCTGTCATGGCCTGGCTCCATTAATTTGCATGGATTTAAAGTGGAGAAGAGGCCAAAATAATTGAATAAAGAGATCCCAGCTCTACTGAGCCACCACATGATCCTGTTATTTTTTCAGCAGGGGTGTTCCTCCTCCTGTATGAGCTCTACAGGTTTTTACATCCTCATCCCTGTCATCTCATCAAGAGGGATGGAGCAAAAAAAAAAATCTATTTAAACACAATTCTTGTCTGGAGGGCAGAATATCAATACCTGGTGTCTCCTTTTGCAAGCTGAAATCCATTGGGTGTCTTTTTAAAAGACTTATTTGAGGCTCCAGCCTGGATCCTGTGTTTAACAGATGTTTCAATTAATCCCTGGTGATCTGGAACATCCCCACCAACATCTGAGCAGTGTCCCCAGGGCCCTCACAGATGTCCCTGGCTGTCACAGATGCTCAGCCTGGGAGCTCCCTTGCAGGTGGATTCTGACAGATCAGGACACCCCAGTTTTGGCATTTTGGGTGTCTGAGTGACCAGGATGGTCTGAGCTCCTGTGGGGTCAGCAGTGAGGGCAGGGTCAGTGCTGCTGACCACTTCCAGGCCACTGGAGGGATAGAAAAATATCCCACATCATCCCTTTGAGAGAGAGAAGCCCCTGCAGATGCTCTGTGGGGTTGGAGGACGATCTTGAAGGTCCCTGTCAACCCAAACCATTGTAGGATTCTGGGACTCTGTGATGCTGTGAACACCAAAATTAAAGTTACCTCATTCTGCACCTTGCACAGATACAGTGGCACTTCATTCCTTTGGCAGGCACCTCTCTTTGCAGATCTTTAGCCTCAAACTGGATTGTTGTGCTGTGTAAGAGTGAAAAAAAACCGAAGGAAATTTCCTCCATGCCGAGCTCTTCCCTGCAGCCTGCTTTATTCCTTACCCAAGAACAGGTTTTATTTCATCTCTCCCAAGTGGCAGCTCAGACTTTGAGGAGCACACATCCCCTTGCCAGGCAGGAAGGAAATGAAATCAAATTAAATGTGCTGCTTGTGGTCACCACCACCACCCCTGAAAAAAAGCACATAACATACAACTCTGCACATCTGCACCAAAATGAAAAGCAGCCTCAAGGCTGACCCTCAGCATTTTTATGCACTCAGCTTGGGAATGGCCAAGATCCAAACCCTGCTGGGGATTACACTTCTGCCACCTTGATTTTGCCACATCCACCTCTCATTTTAAATGAATGTGGTGATTATTGTTATATCTTCTACCCCATCCATTTGTCAGGGGAGAGGGGAACTCGTTCTTCCTGCACATGGCTGTGAGGCACACATGTACTTGCTTTTTTTAATTTTTATTTTTTTATTCTTTAATTTATTTTTTTTTTTAATTTTTAAGTCACCTTTCACTGCCCTCAGAAGTTTCCTGAGTGGAGATTAAACCTGTGCCTGGTTTAAAGTGGCTAAAGTCACTTCATCCTCCTCACCATCGGTGGCTGGGCTCAGTCCTGAGCTGTGCCTGACATTTTTTGGCTGCTTTTTTTTCCTCCATGTAATTTGGGATAATTCAGCAAGGAATGATGGGGCTGCTTTGCTCCCCTTGCTGAGCGTGTGCTGGGAGTTCTGTGGAGGGGTGATGGAGCTTTGGGATCCTCTCCCTGAGAGTTCCTGGGGTTTTCCTGTTGCCCTGGGGTCATTCCAAAGCAAAATGCAAATGGCAAAGAGTGAATTTACTTGTTTCTTTCCACATCTGCATCCATCTATTTTTTACCATCTTACCCTGCTTTTCAAGAAAAATTGGACTTTTCACTTGTTTCCTTCCACACCTCCATCCATCTATTGAGTTTTTTACCAATTTTATCCTGCTTTTAAAGAGCAATTAGGCTTTCACTTGTTCCCTTCCACATCTGCATCCATCTATTCTGTTTTTACCATTTTCATCCTGCTTTTTAGGGCTTTTCACTTGTTTCCTTCCCCACCTCCATCCATCTGTTGGGTTCTTTACCATTTTCATCCTGCTTTTCAAGAACAATTGGACTTTTCACTTGTCTCCTTCCACATCTGCGTCCATCTATTCTGTTTTTACCATTTTCATCTTGCTTTTTAAGAACTATTGGACTTTTCCAGCCGTTTTCACAGCAGGTTGGTTTTTTGCTTGACATCCTCAGAGGCAGAGGAAAAGGCTGCTGCTGAGAGAGCTCCCAGCTTTCCAGGGCACCAAGAGGAGGCCAAGGAGTACACCAGAAATTTCTGATGTGCTCAAGTGCTGACTGCAAGGTTGAGTGCATTTTTTTGGGGGGGATATGACATTAAACATGTCTGCATGTGGGTCTCAGCCATGCATTTAATCCCAGTGATCCCTCTCAAGGAAATTTTCCACCCCTTCTGCTCTTCTCTGCTCCCCGACTCTCCTTGGACAGTTTGGTTTTTTGCAGAGTTTCTCTGTGAAAAGCTTTTTTTTTTCACCTGCTGGAGGTGATGCTTTGTGGTTGGGGTGCAGGAGTTGTTCAAACAGTTTTGTTTTCAGCAGCATCTCCAGCAAAATTAAGTTTTGTTCCTCCTTGCCCCTCTCTCTCCTCCCTTTTCAGGGAATTCACACAGCACAGGGTGTATCAAAGGCTTGTCTTTATTATTTTTTTGTGCAATGCAGATGAGGAAAGATTTTATCAAAAGAAATAACAGCTTCTATTGGAACAAAATGGATATTTATATATATGTATATATATTTATGCTTATAAAAATGTGTGCTTTCAGGTATAGCAATACTTCCTGAGGGATAAAAGAGGAATAAAGGCATTGCTGTGGATTTAGCCTGAAAATCAGTGCTTACTAAGAAGGTAGAATACCTAGATTCATGTATGATCCAACTGGATTTTTATTTTTTTTTCTGTAAAACTGTAAGTCTATCCAAGTTTTGGCTACCCAGATGCTAAAAGCATGCTTAATTTCTGTAAAAAGGATAAATGAGGGTGCAGAGTACTAAAATAATGGAGGGAACAATATAAAATATTGTCTATAGAAGCAAAAAAATCCATTATGAAATCAGAGTGCTGGTTGAGGAAGGTGTCCTGTGGCTAAACCGTGGCTCCCATCCTTCATGGCAGGCACAGATTTACAGCCAAGCTCCCAAATTAACATTCATGGCTCTTCTGGGCACTAAACCCCTCAAACTCCACGGAGATGTGGATTTTTATGTCATGCCACAATTTCCTTCCCACCTGCCTGCTCCATGCTGCCCCAGAGGTGATAACTCTTCACAGCCCCACCAAGGGCTCCTCCTGCCTGGCTGATTTAATCTCTGCAGGTGCTAATTGCTCTTTTTTTTGGATTTTATTTCTGTAATTAACGATCTTGACAGAACTCAGAACAGTTTTTTCAGACCCATGAAATGCCTAGCTGGAAGTTTCCTCGCTGTGTTCTAGGGGTAAAGAGAGTTAAAAGCTTTTTTCTGTCTCTGGCTGTGCTAGTCAGTCAAATAAAAAATACCTCGTGTCATATATCAGCAGTCAATCATGGCTGGAAGAGCACTTAAAAAAACCCTGCTTTGAGATGTTGCTTTTAGAGATCCATTCATCTTGGTCCCTACTTCTTTTGGAGATGGTCCATTGGTGTCTGCCAGAGGCTGAAGGTGCTCTGGAAGTGGGTGATCTCCACTATAATTAAATTTATACCGCATGAGGAAGGGGCTCCTGGTGTTGCTGTGTGTATTTGTGCCTTCCACCTCAGCTGTGGTTTTAATTTGAATCTTACAGACTTGGGGATGCAATAATATTTTATAAATATTTTTTAATTTTTAAAAAATAATTTATAAATTTTATTATAAAAATTTGTGGAATTATAATTAATTAATAATAAGGTTAATATAATTAATAATAATTGGTTTTAATTAATAATATAATTAATATATTAGTAGTAAATGTTTAAGGAAGTTAAGGTAATATTTTTAAAATATTTATGCATTAATAATATTTATTATAAATTAATATAATAAATGATAATTATAATAAATAATAAATTGTAATTATAATAAATAATAGGAACAACTATTAATATAACTATTAAAGTTTAAAAATTAAAGTTACCTCATTCTATTAAAACTAAATATTAAGCAATTAAAATAAATATTTATTATATTAAATAACAGGAACAACTTTTCTGTCTCCTTAAACTGTCTGCCAACACAGGGCTCCTATTTTAACCATACAGTTATTTACTTTAATATTCTTAAAATCCCCCTTTTTGCTGTGCTGCTTTCACTGGAAAGCTGTTCCCAGAGCCAGACATGTCTGGTGGTTAAACTCTGTTAGCCAAGCCCTGATGGTTTTGTAGACAGAAAAGGAAATTAGAGTTGGAGCTCACTGCCTTGGGTCTACTTGACCTGAGCCTTAAGGGATCTAGAAAATATCTGGAAATCTTTTTAAACCCAGCTACAAAACTGAAGCTTTGGTTGTCTGTGCAAATTTGTTTGCTGAAACAAACCTCCACAGGGAGGTGGAACAAAGGCAGGATTTGTTGAGGGGACATCTTCCAAAAATCACAGCTGAGCTGTGGAAGAGGAGCAAGGCAAAGGGCTGGGGAAAGGTGGTGTTTTCCTGAAGGAAGAGCCCTCATGAAACTCACCAGCACTGTCCCTGCTCTTTGGAAAGAGAGGTGGTGAATTGTTAAAACCGAAAATCACGGACAAAGACTCTCTAACCATTCAAAGTTAGAAAGTTTTATGTTTATTACACCGAAGGGCGGCACCATGGGGGTTGTCCCCAAAATGTGTGACTGCACCACATAAGGATTTTTGCCTTCTATTTGTTTCCCAAAATAATACATATACATAACCCCAGCACCTCCCATCCCCACTGTGTATTAAAGTGAGATTATTGGTCCTTCATGTGTGTGCAATTCTTATCTCCAGTTGGTTGGTGGTCTCGAATTGGGTCAGTGGTCCCAGGGATGAAGTCAGGAATGTCTTCATCAGGTCTCTGTGACCCTCTGGCACCATCCAAGGTCCCCTGCTTCATGATGGATTGACACAGAGTCCAGGTGCTGGGCATTGTTCCACTGGTTTCAGTATGTTCCTATAATGGTTCACTTGCTCCACTTCCTCCTACAAACGAGCTCATAATATAACAATTAGCTTTAGCTTAAGCAGCTAATAATCATTAACCTGTCGTTTGTCTATCTAACTTCAATATGAATGGATTCTAACTCTTAACCCTTTAAAATCATGATTCAGTGGCAAGGAAAAAGAATCCATGGGATTGCTGCAGGCTGTGGGGGAGAGCTCAGGGCCTAGCCAGGAGCTGTGATCCCAGCATGGAATTCCATGGGGATATGGGTTGAGGAAGAGGATGGAGGTTGTGGTGACCACGGGCAGGAGTCCTGAGCCCCAGCTGCAGAGGGTTGGGAAGCACAGCCCTTGGGGAGATCCGCTGTGGAGTGATCCCAGATCTGAGCTGGATCCCTCGTGTGGGATGAGCCCTGGCTCTGCTGGTCCCACCTGGATCACCAATGTCCAGAAGCTCCAGCACTCCCAGGGGCATTCCCTGTGCTGGGAATGCTGAGCAGCCCAGGTGCACTTCTCTCTCCTGTACTGCATTTTTTTTTAACTGACTTTTTTTCCCTCTGCAAATTGCTCTGATCGTGTATCCCCCTCGTTTTCCTCTGCTGCAGGTCTGACAGGATTTGTTATTGCACAGTGAAGCTACCATCATCATCCTCATCAAACAGCAACTGCGTCTTTGATTCTTGCTTCCTTCCCCACCATGGGATTGCTGAATCCCATGAACAATTTAATTGTTCAAGTCTCTCTTTCCAGAAGGGGAGTTAAATGTTTGGCAGGTTGATGCCCCTCTCCTTTTTAATGACTTCTTGTGTGTGCCAGTTCACCACTCAAACTTCCTGGGCTGTCAGCTCTGAAAACAAGTATTAAATATATATTGCAGCCCTGGGAGGAGAGCCCAACCTGTCAGAGAGCAGTGGACCTAAAAATAAATGCTGATTTCCCTTGCAGAGTAGCCTGGGGACAAGTACAGGCAAGGAACAGCATCCACTGGGGCAACCAGCAGGAGAGGAGATGAACCAACAAATTCAGCCACAGATGGAGAGTTCAGGATAGAGCTGGGAAGCTCAGCTCAGTTCCACTCTGAAAATGAACTTTCTGCTGGGGGTGGTCTTGTGGCTGAATGCCTAAAACCCAACCTGGAAATGAGACTTATTTTTGCCTTGTTTCTTTTCGCTTTTTTTCTTCCTACATCCTAAAGGCGTTGTAATTAATGTTTGGCTAGATTAGCATTGCTAACTGATGTCATGGGGATGACATGGACTCGTGATGACATCAGGGAATGGAAGCATCTTTTTCTTCATGGAAGTGTTAGGAAAAATTCCTTCTCTGAACGTGTTGTCGAGCTTTGGAACAGGCTGCTTCTGTTGGTGGTGGAATCACCCTCCCTGAATGCGTCCAAAAATGTGTAAAGGTGGTGTTTGGGGCCATGGTTTAGTGGTGGACATGGCAGTGTTTGGTTTATGGTTGGGCTCAGTGATCTCAGAGGCCTTTCCCAGCTTTAAGGATTTTATGATTCTAAAGAGCCAGTGCTGCCGCAGGAGTGTTGTATACTCAATGAGATTGGATTTACCTGGGTGTGGGAAGGTTTGCAGCACTGAGGGAGTGAGATGTGATCCTGTTCCCAGTGCTGTGCTCACCCTCCTGCTCTCCTGTCAGGAAAAACTGAGCAAGGCAGGACCACCTTTAGCAGCAGCAAAGCATGAGTGCAGTTATGGATCTACCTGGAAGTGCAGGAATGGGAGCTTGGTGAAGCTTGGAGCTGTATCTGGGTTTGACTTTCAGCCAGGTGAGAGTAGGAGGTGGGAACAGGTCATCCTGGAAAGAGGAACATTTCTTCTGGTTTAGAAATTAAAATCCAGTGCAGAAATCCAGTGTGGTTTGTTGAGGGATGGGCAGGATCTCCCAAGGGGTTTGTGTAGTCAGCACACAGTCATGGGATGGTTTGGCTTGGAAAGGATCTTAAAATCATCCATTCCACCCCCTGCCATGGCAGGGACACCTTCCACTGTCCCAGGCTGTTCCAAGCCCTGTCCAGCCTGGCCTTGGGCACTGCCAGTGATCCAGGGGCAGCCACAGCTGCTCTGGGCACCCTGTGCCAGGGTCTCAGCACCCTCACAGGGAACAATTTCTTCTTGACATCTAATAAATCTCTCCTCTTAGTTTAGAACCCTTTCCCTGTTCTTATATCTATCTGTCCATGTGAAGAATTGTTCTCCCTCTTTTTTTATAAACCTCCTTTAAGTTTATAGGAGACTGGGAGACTTCAACAGTGTCTCCTCAGAGTCCAGTCCTACCAGTGCTGTGGATTTGCCAGATCCCTGGTGGAAGGGTCCCACTGATGATCCCTCTTTTGACAATCTTCCTCTAGGCTCATTATTTTGAAATTTGTGAGCACGCTGGGGACGTGTGTGTGTGTGGCAGAAGCTCAAAGCCAACTGGGCAGCTTTGCTCTACGTGTGACAGGGCTCACTGCCCTCTGCCAACTTCACCCCTTGTTCTGAGGGATCCATCCATTCATCTGCCCTTCCTGGGCCAGCCAGGTGTCCTGGGGATCGTGGCCATGAAGGGAAAGGGGTGTTTTGTCAAGGAGCAGAGCCAGGGAATGGTTTCCATCAGGATGGCAGAGGCCACGTGCTCAGTGGTCACACAGGAGTTGGTTGGGTGACAGTCCCAGCAGGGTGTTTCACCCAGCAGATGTGGCCCATTTCCTGTAAAATAACTGTAATGGAGAAGAAGATTAATATTTTTGATTGTCCTCATATGAGCAATAGAGGGTCTCACCCAGACTCTTCACACTGTGCTAAAATAACAACAGCAAAATTAAAAATTGTGCTTCTCACCAGAAAAGATGCAGGGAGCACCTCCAGCCCCACATGCACAGGGACATGAGCTGCTTACAAGGTGCAGGAGGGGGAGAAATCTAAAATGGAATTTGTACCCCAACAGTGAGTCTGCAGTGGGGAGCCCATTAAAATTCTGCAGAGCTCATCAGTGAGTGACCAGAGCTGCCCTCTGAGACTGGGGCACGTGGCTACTGGGAAATGAGATTTAATTGATCTTAAGGCCAAGATATGAGGATTGGTGAGTGCTCTCTTCACTTTAGACCTTGCTGACTCTACCTTCCAAAGATATTTTCCCTTAACAAAAACTCTAACCTTTCACTTGAGTAATAACCTCAGCAAGGTGGTTATTTTGTGAAGTTGAGAGTGGGTGAAGGAATTTATCATTTTCATTCTTAGTTCATGAGGAAGAAAAACCAGAATAGTCTTTCCCCCTTTTCTTCCCATTAAGAGATTGGATATGTTCAGAAGTCCTAAGTTACTTTTCTTTTCAGAGGAGTGAATAAATAAAGAAAACCATCTTGTTTTTAAACTTCCTTTTCAGGCCAGAATGTGGCCAGGATGGCCACATCTTTACTTGATGGCAGAGCCATTTCTGGGGAGGAGGAAAATGCCACTTTCCTGATCCTCAGGCTGTCAGTCTGACCCACTCAGAGAAGGGATCATGATCTGTGCCACAGATCAGACAGTAGAAGAGTTTCACTTTTGGAAGTTCTATCACAACTATCAGTTTCAATCCTATTGAGCCTTGGAGTCTGGGGTTCTCTAACTCCCTTCAACAGCAGCAGACTTAATTGGGGAAGAACGTTTTCTGCCTTGGAAATGTAATATTGGGCTAAGTCTGGAGTTTAAAAGTATTTAGGAGTCTGAGGAATTCTGGCCACTGAGATCAGGTGTCTCCTGTGGGGTTTATCACTGGGTTATATTTCCCTGCAGAACAGTGGTATTGAAGTGGTGTGATGGAAAGCAGCACTCCTGGGTGGACAGGAGGGAGAGGACAGGAGGAATGCAAGGGAAAAGCTGCATTTTCTTCATTATGTGGGAGGCACGTGAAGAGCAACACGTGTGTTCTTGGGTTTGACCTGGAGATGGTTAACTAGACTAAATCAGCACCTTGTGGCTGAAATAATTTTACTGGAGCTAAAAACCTGATGCAAGTAGCATCTGATCTCCCTTCTGTCTGTAAGGAAAGTGCTGCTGAGTTCCTGTGGCTATTTCAAGGGAATTCCCAAAGGATCCCTGCAAACAGCACAAGTCCAAGACCTCAGCTCCAGCATCTCCCCCAGCATCCCTTCCCCTCAAAGGAGCTGGCAAAGGACACAGGGAGATAAAAGCCCTCTGGAATTCGGTCATATATTCATTGGGGCTTCAGAATTTAACTCCTGGCTGTGCTTGGGAAAATCCTGCCCTGCAGTCACCAGGATAAATCAGCTTAGCTGGGCTGATGTGAGCCTGGCTGTGCCACATTAATGCTCCTGGAAGCTGTGACAGGAGCAGCCCCGGGGGGCTGAGACCCACAGGTGGCACAGGCAGCACCTCCCAGTGACCCCAGGGATGTGGGGTGTTCCTCAGGGGCACCTCGAGGGGGTGTGACCCTGCCTTGTCCCTGTCCTGAGCTGGGAATTTTGTGGTCCCCATCTGGCAGCAAGTGTGGGTGATGATGCTTGGGAAGAAAGGGCTCCTTAACCATTGGAGTGGGGGGAACCTGCCAGGAATGGGTTCAGCCTTTGGCCTCAGGGCCCTTCCAGGACAGTGAGAAACATTTCAGTTGTCTGTGACTATAAAAAAAAAAAAAAACAGCCAAGGAGATTAAATTCAATACATGGAGATTCTTAGCTTAGGAAATTCCCGGGATTCAGCAAACTGAACTCCAGCAGATTCAGGGAAGGAGCTTTTGTCTCAACTTTTACAGAGACTCTGTGTGCCCTACATGACTTTTTCTGATCCATAAGTGGGGTGAGGACAGCTCAGCTTTGCAGTCTGCAAAGGGTTACACAGGGTTTAGCACAGGGAGCTGGGGGCACAGGGAATGGGATGCCAGAGGTTGCCACGTTCCCTTTGTAATCAGCTAAGTGCTCTCACTCTGATAAGCAAAGTATGATTTTAATTAAAAAGCCATTCCAGCTGGATTTAATTCTTATGCCATTGAAGAGGCAAATTGCTTTGTGTATAAGGAGAAAAAAAGTGTGATTGTCTTCTTGTTCCAAAGAGTTTTAATCCTCAGTGGCTTGGATCCCAGGGCAGGGATAATTTCTCTGCTTCTCGGAAGAAATGTGATTTTTTTTTTTTTTTTATTCCCATCTTTCAGACATCCCTGCTCTGACTCCATGTGTTAAGGAGTTCATGGTGCCATCCCAGGGGGATGCTGCACTTTGGGGAGCCAACCTTGATTTTTTTTGCTCTTACATGAAGGCTTTTCAGAGAAAATCTGCATATTTTGCTGTACTTTGATGCTGAGGAAAGCACTTCCCTCTATTTCCTATCCTGTATTTAATTCTGTGGAGCAAAGCCTGGATCTGGTACTTGGCTGAATCCAGGGGATTTCTGGCCATGCTTGGTAGAAAATGTGTGTTCGCCTAGGAGAAAATAAAGATGTTATTTTGCTCCTTATATTGCTCAGTCTTACCTGGTCCAGGCTTAGCTGTGGCATGAGATGCTGCTGTCAAATACCTGCAGAAACAACTGTCTGATATCAACTTGTGTCACCAAGGAGATGAATGACACAAATCTCCCCCGAAGGCTGATAGACAGAAAAGAGCAGATACACAGCAAGGTGATGGCTATAAACTCAATCCAGAACTCCGAAATCTCCTGCAGAATTTAAAAAAAAAAAAAAAAAAATAAAAAATAATTCGCTTATTCTGTTTATTCACCCACAAGAATATTTCCAGGCTGTATAACCACAACTGTGGTCTGGAGTGTCACTGTAAATCACTGGGGCAGGGTTGCTGAGTTTGATTTTCCTCCAGCTCTTTGCAAGGCTCAGTTCTGGGCGTGCTGGGAGCCATGCATGGATGGCTCCATACCCAGGTTGGGAAAGCTGTGGAAGGAGAAGGTTCCCTCCCTGCCTGCAGCCCTGTGAGCGTGGAAGGCACATCCATTAGCAGTGACAGTAAGCACAGCAATAATTACAGCAATAACAGCCTTTACATTAGCACACACACCTCGTATAAAAGGTACTAATGATTTCAGGTTTTTGATTTTAGGCTTTGGTTGCTTCTTCTCTTTCCTCACCCTCTTCTGCTGCTGCTGTGCCTTCTGTGTGATTCCCTGAAGCCCAAAGCTGAGAATTAAGGAGTGAAATTAAGGGGTAAAGCTGCATTTCCACACTTGGAGAAGCCAATTTCTGCCAGAAATGCTCACAGCCTGATAAACCTGTGATGGATGCACGGGGCACAGCTGGATCCTGGCGCTGGTTTGGCTGTGATTTTAAAGTGCCATAAATTCCCATCTACAAAAACTGGCCCTCAATAATGTGTGCAGGGCTGGGAATGGGATGTTCTGGGCAGGAAGCAACCCCCTTGGGGGCAGGAAACAACCCCTTGGGGCAGGAAACCCAGTTAAGGGAAGTTAATGATAGGAACCAGATGATGCTGAACACAAAGTTCACAGCAGTGGGCAAAGCACGGACTGTGGAACAGAAAATCCTCATTTTTCACTGGGCTGGCTGGCAGGCTGTGGAGTTGGGAAAAGTTTCTGAAGGACTCCTGACTGAAACATGGTTTTCCTATTGGCAATAGCCTGAATTTGTTGTCTGGAAGAGCTTGCCTTGCTGGACCAACCTCTGCCATGGCAGTGTGAGCTTGTGCTACTGAGAGGCATTTTCAGCTCTGAGGATCCTCAGGGAAAAGGTTGAACTCTGCCAGAAGAGTGAAACAACTGGGTTGTGAAATCCCAGCCCTGAAGATGCTTTTTAGGTCCCCGCTCCCAGGTTAAGACCGAGATGAATCTGACAAACCACGAGCAGTTCAATCCTCCTTTATGGGATGGGGCACCTCAGATAGCAAGAGAGTTAAATTGGGATCCCACAGCACATCTGCAGGCACAGGGATTGCACAATCCTTTCTCTTTTGTAACATCCAAATAGCTCCTGAGGGGCAGGTGCAGCCAGAGTTCACTGTGTCCCCAGCCCCAGGCTGGCTTTGTGGGGTCCAGCAAGCCCAGAACTGATGACATGGATGTTCTTGCTTTGAAGAACAGAAAAACAACAACAAAAACAACCAAAAAAAGAGTAGGAATGGTGTCTATTCCCTGGAATTTCAGGACATCTCCTTCATTCAAGATGGATTTCTTTCTTCCACACATGGAACAGAGGGAGATGTTATACAGAGGACAGGGAGACCCAGACATTCTTCATTTTTAGTGAGAATAGGATCAGATCCTCCTTTTGTCCTGTAAAAACATCCCCAGGCTGCAGATTAAAATGTCAAACTCTGCTTTTGTGGTCACTGGAGCTTTGAGGTTGGGTTTTTCTGCCCCCAGGTAGGGCCAGTTCAGGAAGCTGAGGGCAGCAGAGGGCATGGGTCCCTTAGACACCTTTTCTTGGACCATGGGCTCTCCCAACTCGTGAGAATTTCACCTGGAACTCGGGCAGCAAACCTCAGGCAAAGGAATTCTGCCTTGGGGTGCAATTTCTCTGTCTATTCCTGCATGCACAGGGACCAGCTCCATGTCGCTGTCTGCACTGGTGAAATACCAATAGCTCCTGGTCACTTTTGGCAACCCCAAGAACCAGCAAAACCAGCAGCAAAAAATCATTAAATTATTCAGAAAAGAAAGAAAAAAAAATTTGAATTTCTAATTTATTTATCAGCTGGATTACAGAGGTTTGGCACCTTTCTTCTCTGTGCCACCAAGGTGACCTGAAGGTGCTGCTGCTGCTCCTCTCTTGACTGGGGTCACAGGATCATGGAATGGCTTTGGTGGGAAGGGATCTTAGAGTTCATCTCTTTCCAAGCTGCTGCTCTCAGCAGGGGCACCTTCCACTAGACCAGGATGTACTGAATATGGAAAAAAAAAAAAAAAAAGAAGATACTGCAAGTTTGCTGATGAAACTTTGGGAACTGGCAGCACCTGTGGCTCCATCAGGATCAATATGATTTTTCTTTGTCTCTTCTTGCTCCATGACATGGATAGTTAGACCTTGACCTGGCTTTTTCCAACCCAAGGTGTTAATCAAAGAGAAATGCCCCTGAAGTGGAGTTTTCAAGGACATCTGAGCAGCATTTCCTCCTCTTGCAGTTGAGAACATTATTGCAACTTCATTATTTAAATATAGGTTTTTTTTCCAGACAAGAGCAAGTGGGCTTTCATGAGTGGAAGCCAACAGCTACTTGGGAAAGTCCAAGGAAAATGTAACATCTCAGTGCCTGGGCCAAAATCTGACATCAAAACCCAGGAAGTCCGTGCAGTTGGAGCTATATTAAGATTAGAGTAATCCCTGATGGGAAGGACAGATTATTTTATTTGGCAAGTTATTAAAAGCAGCTAATTTTCACCAGTTACCTCCAGTAAGTTGAGTCCAACAACCTGTTTCTGATAAAATGTAACTCGTGCTCTGCTGAACTCTGCTTTTTAAGGGGCTGAGATGAGCAGCCCAACACATTTCCCTGGCCCTTGCTATTATTGGAGATCATCTAGAGAGGGTTATGGATTTTCAGATGTTTTCAGTTCATGTCCATTGCGCTTTACTCTGCTGGACTGAATTTTGTGATGGCAAAGGGCCTCTGAGCACATCCAACACCTGGTTAAGTTGCCTGAACGTGCTCCCAGTGGCTACTGAGATAACCTGAGGGCATACAGAAGGATGCAGAGCTCCTCTACTTCCTTTTGTGCTTCCTTTCCACACCCTCCTTTGGTTTTTATTGGCCTTTTAAAATTCTTGACGTTGTGTCATGGGACAGATCTTCCAGTGCCGTGTAAAAAAGGAGAATTTTCTTCTTGTCCTTCCTCTCTGCTCAGTTTATCCAGCAAACACTTGTGTTTGCCTTTTCCCAGCAGCACACACTGGGAGTTAAAGTGGACTTATTTACCTCTTTTAATCCCCAAATTCTCTGCCACATCACTTCTTTCCCAAAATCCAGGCTGCCGTACTGGAGGTCTGCACTGAGTCTGTTCTTTCTCCAGTCCAGGTTTTGCATTTGGCTGGCTTCAAACAGATCTCAGCCAGCTCTTACAAATGCTCTTAGGTGCAAGTTGTCCAGGCCTGCTAATTTTAAATGTTTATCTCTCGTGGATGCTGTTTAACATCTGCCTTTGTTACTAATGAGCTGGAAAAAGCTTCTCTGTCATCAGCAGAGCCATGCGTGTTGCCCTGCTGCTTTCCAAATACAGATCAAAATTATTACATGTTGAACTTTCCTCTACTGGAGTGCACAGTCTGTAAAATTTTGTCTGTTGTAATTTTTTTGTTAAAAAAAAATTTCCAAACTCAAAAAACTCCAAGGAAACCAAACTCAAAACGTATTAAATTTTAAAATAAAGCAGAACAAGCAACACAAAACCAACAAAACAACTAAAAATATTAACTTCTCATTAACCTCTTATCTTTACCAGCTGCAGAGTTTTCCTGATATCTTCAGGTTCTCATATAATGTTTCTAAATTTCATGATGCTTTGTTTGTATTTCTTCATCTCTGTTTGCCTCAGTTTAATAAACAGTGGGTTGTTGGTTCACTTATTTATTTTCACTTCCGATTCCCCCCTTTTAAATTCATGGTTGAGCTGTGATGAAGTTTTTACTCCAATTTAATAATTTCCATTGGGAAACTGTGCCTGGCTTGGATCACCATCATGTCTTTGGTGGCCTGGCCCTTCCTTCCAGGAGAACTCTGATCTGTGTGTGAAAAATAACCTGCTCTGGTGGAAGATGTCCCTGCCCGTGGCAGGGGCTGGAATGAGAGGAGCTTGAAGGTCCCTTTCAACCCAAACCATTCCATGATTCCGTGATTTCATAAACAGGACAACCAAGAGGAGGTGAAGGAGGTCCCCCATCCTCAAGTTGGTACCTGGCCATCAGGAGGAGGAAGTTTTTTTGTCAGGATGCAGAGATCACGAGAGAAAGATGGGTTTTATTGCAGGAGCATCATTTGGGGGACAGCAGGGATATTTTAATGGGCTCCTACAACATTCTGGTGTTGCTTTCTGGAAGACAGGAATGGCAATTTGTCAGTGGGAGCAGGATAATATCATCCTAATGGCATCGTTGGGATGGTATTCCCTAGAAAGTTGCAGAGGATCAACAGAGCGGTGATCAACTCCCTAAACAATTGTTTACTCAAAATCCAACCTTAATTAACACTCTAAACAGCACAGGGAAATTTCCCACAGTCCGCAGAGAGGACCTGAGAGGGGAACCTCATTCATTTCACAGGGGGGTGGTTTTAATGTTATTATGAACAATTTAACTGCTGTTTAACAGATTTACACTTGGTACAATTAATAAAACCAGAGAAGGAAAAAGAATGTGCTGTGTATTAAACTCAGCTTCCAGTCAGTAGAACACAGGCAAAGGGGGCTCTCCTGTTTGGTATCACTGTTTGTGGAGATATCCATGTGTTTATAGAACATATTCCTCTTCATGGGGCATGGATGGCAGCTTAAGAACTTGGCTGGGTTTTGTCACTTAATGTTTTCAGAAAATTCTCTGGGCTATGTTTGTTACGTGTCCATGCTTGAAGTGTTCTTGTGGTTGACGCCTTCTGTGGGAAATCTGGGATATCCAGGAGTGTGTGATGTGGCCAAGAGAACTCTGCTCAAGGTCAGACTCTGGAGGGAAGAGGGGCTGGATTTCTTAGTTGTTATTATTTTTATTCTTTAATGAAGCACCTTAGTCCTTTAGAATGGTTTTTGTGGTTATTTCCTCTAGGGCATTTTGTGATTAGAAACTTTGATGGCAGCTCAAGCTGTTGCAGAAGGAGTTTTAAAGGAGTTTTTAATCTGCTTGTGCAATTTCACCTCTGCATCCGCAGAATCACAGAAATGTTTAGATTGGAAAAGACCTCAAAGATCATCGAGCCCAACCCTTAACCCTGCCAGCTCCACCCCTCACCCATGGCCCAATCCAGACCATTTTGAAGCCCTGACATTTATCCTTCTTGAATGGGTAAACTTGGCTGGATTCACTGTGAGTCATCCATTATGTGGCTTTGCAGGTGTCATTTCCAGTTTCACCCTGAATTGAAACTCTGACAGGACATTGCTGCTGGCTGGAGATTGCAGATGAAGAACTTACACTGGTTGCTCTTCCGGTGCTATGGGGACATGGTTTGCTGGTGGATTTCAGGGTGATGAGTTATTCACACAGAACCACAGAGAATCACTAGGCTGGGAGAGACCTTCAAGACCATGGAGTCCAAGCCAGCCCCAAGAGCTCAACTGAAGCCTGACCCCCAGTGCCACATCCAGGCTTTGTTAAACACACCCAGGGATGGTGACTGCACCACCTCCCCGGGCAGCCATTCCAGATTGGGTACACAGTTTGTGGTGGTTGGGAGTGGGGCTGTGGCTGAGCCTCATCCCCAGTGGGTGCAGCTGTGAGAAGCAGGGGAGCAGCACTGACAGCAATGAGCCATGGAGTGCCCAGATGTGCTGACAGAGGGAACAGAGGGCACACAGGTGCAATGCATGAACATGAGGGTATAAAAGATTGGGCTAAAGAGCAATAGAGGTGGCTGCTTGCAGCTTTCTGAAGTAATGTGGTGTTGCTTTCCATGGTTGGATTCCTGAAGCCTTCTGGTGAGGTCTGGTATTACTCTGTAGGGGCAAATGCTTAAAAGCCTTCTGAAACTGTATGGTGATATTCTGTGTATTGTGGCAGCCTATAACATTGCAGGGAATTATTGTGGCCAAAATACAGGACTTGGCACTTGAATTTATTAAACTTCATCTTATTGGACTCAGCCCATCCATCCAACCATTCTAGATCTCCCTGCAGAGCCCTCCTGCCTTCCAACAGACCAACACACACTCCCAGCCTGGTGTTGTCCTCACATTTACTAATGAAAGACTCAATGATGGTTGGATTCAATGGTCTGGAAGGTCTTTTCCAACCTAAATGATTCTGTGGTGCCAAGGTCTGTGGTTTGACTGGTCCTGTTGGCTGTACAAACCCTCAGAGATAAGGAATGCCATAGAGGACTGATTCTGTGATTCCCTGATTACCTTCATTCCTTCAATGTCCGAACCTCCTGATGTTTGAAGACAATACAGTCCTTATTGAAAAGGGAATTCCCAGGAATTTGTTAAACTGGGTAATCCTCAGTGAGCTTCACTCATGTGCACATGAGCTGCTGGGCTGTGTGAATGGAGAGGAACTAAAATGAGGAAATGTTGGGGTTTGTTTTTTAATAATTCCTATTTTTATCATTTGGTGTTGATTTTGCAGCACAAGGCTGTACTTTTACCCTTCTGCTTCAACACGAATACATATCTAAAAGCTACTGGAATATGTGGTGTCACTTCAGGGGATGGAGGGGGATGCCATTTTCTGGGATTTTTTCCTGCTTTTTCCTTGGGGTTGATGTTATTCCCTGCAGTTCATCTTCCCTGCTCAGCTGTGACTGCAACACAAAGTTCATCTGGTGCACTGATATTTTAATTAGCTGAAGGGTGGTTACATCACTAAGACTTAGATAAGGGACTTGGAAAAATTACCCTGGGTTTCTGTTCCTGACAGAACTTTTTGTCCTCCCCAGCTTTATGCACTTCTCCACCTGCAAAATCAGAATTTCTGAGTTTTTTTGCCTGTTTTAGTTCGTTTTCCACAGAGGCTGGGCTGAGTTCATAGACAACCCCTTTTACTTCTGGCTGCTGACTATGTTGGGCTGCAAGTAAGATAAACAATAAACTGGAACCAAACTTTTGTTTTGGCCAAGGAAAAAGAAGCAAATAATCCCTGACAGATTTTTAACCCGAGCACGTGTATCTGTTCTGGAGTAAAAACACTTGAAACTGGAGTCCAGGCAGGGCCAGAGGAATGATAAAATGTCTGAAAAATGCCATGGAAGAAAAAAATGAAAGAACTGGGGATGTTTATTCTAGAAAATGAAGCAGTGAGGGACAACTCACAACTTGTCTTTAAGTATTTGATAAAACTTCTGTAAATAGAAAGCAGAAGGAAAAAAAAAGGCTCCATAACCAGTCTGGTTAGAACCACAGATTTCGTAGGGTAGAACTACAAATTTAAGCCTTAAATTGTAGCCACAGAAATCTAGAGTTTCAAAATATAGGTCAAGTCTTTTTGATGGTCAGCAGAGAGAAGTCCAGGAATGGGTTAGGATCTATGGGGACACTGATAAAGGATGGAACAAAAGGTTACAGAAACCATTTCTGGGATTTCTTACTTTTAAACAGGGATAAAATAGTCAGGCTCTTGTGGACTGTCCTAATCTTTATTGGTTTTTTTCTGATAGTTGCAAATCCCAAGAATTACACCTTTTCCCTTTACTCTTGGCAAACTCAATATCGCTTTCATGCAGAACCAGGCCAGCTGAGTTTGGAAGGGACCTCTGGAGTTCACCTGTTGCCTCTGTGAAATTTAGTTTTACCACCTGCATAACTCCAGCCATCAGGTTCTTCCTTGGACCTGCAGTACAAACACACCCAAATGATTTGGGAGAGACACTCCAGAAAGGCTCTTCTGGCCAGTCTTGCCAGGCAGTGTTAAACCATCCCCAGGCAAAGCTTTTCTTCTAATCCTCATTTGTCTCTTTAGAGAGTTCAGTCCCGGGAATTTAAACCTTTTTTTTTTTTTTTTCACATTAAATAGATATCCTTGGGAAGAAATCTTATCCTTTAGGCACTTGCTGGTTGTGATTGATTACACATTTGCTTTCTCTCTCCCTAAGTTTAGATGGGCTTTTTTAAAATTTGGTTTTTTATTATTATTTTTTATCCTAGCTTTTTTATCATTATTTTTTTTTTATCCTAGGTTTTCCAGACCTTTAATCATTCCTACAATGCCATTCTCAGTGGTGAGGCAGGGTGTACGTTGTGCCAGCCACCTGGAAATGAGGTGCAATCCTGCCTAATCCTCCCAAGTCTTTGGAAACCTCTCTGACTTCATTTTGTCTTAGAATTTTCCCTTGCAAGCAGGCTGCCAATGCAAATCTCCTGGCTGTTATTTGTGAAGGTGACAAGGGGGACACCTGGCTGTGTAGAGGAACATTTGCTGTGTAAAAGGGGGGGATGTGGCTCCTCTTTGACCTCAAGGTTCTACATGAGGTTACAGTCAAAAGGTGCTTGAAGAGCAGCTACAAACAATGCACTACAAGGGTTGTAAAACAAAACAAATCACCTAGAAAGGTTGTGCAGTCTTCATGCTGGAATGTTTTTTGGGTAGAGAAGTCTGTGGCTGAGCAAGAGTAATATTGGTGTGAGTCCAGCTTCGAGCTGAAGGCTGGGCCAGCCCTCCTGAGATCCCTTCCAGCCAATTTTTCTGTAATTCAGTGATCAGACAGCACCAGGTACTGCCTGTGCTGTGGTCACCACGATGCCTCTGCTGCATCCTCTCCTTGGGGTGATTGGGGCAATCCCTTGGCCAGATTTACTGCAGGACAGGTTGTTAAACGATAAAGGGATAACTCACACCTGTGAGACTTTGCTGCTCTGTTGGATAAACTTCCAGCAGTGAGGAGAATTGGTTAATCCTTGGTTGTGTTTAGGGGGTGACAATGACAGTGTCACCAATACAGGGTTGAGTATTTTTTGAGGCTCATCCTCTTGCATTCAGCTGCCCAGAGCTCCTGGCTGTCTCAGAATTGTGCTGTCAGCTCATTGCTCAGAACCACTGAGAGAGTATCAGGAGTTCCCTAGGCCACAGCAGCCAAAATAGCCACTTTTTTACTGACTTTGTGCAGGGCTGTGATTTTTTTTTTAAGCATCCACAGAGGGGCTGAGTGTCAGTCTGAAATCACCCCATCTCAGAAGGCATTTGGGAGCTGAAATCCTGCTGACCTCACAGGGACACCTGAGAGCCTCCTCCTCTGCTATCCCATGTTACAGTCAGTGTTTGAACAGCACATAAGAAGAAGCATAAATAATGAGCTGATTTCTTCCCAGCAGTTTTGCTTTCTTCCTCTCTCACCCTGCTGGAGGTGACTGCTGTGGAAGGAGATGTTCCCCGTGCCCCTCACTGATATTCCTGCTGCTCAGCATGCTGCTGCCTGTCTCTCAACTCATTGATTTTACACACTTGAGGAGTTTTGGAGAATCAGAAAATTTTTTTGCCTTAATTTCATGCTTTGTTCCTCAGAACCAAAACTGAATGTACTTGCTATCTTTTTTCTATTTCTTTAATTTTCCTTTTATTTTTTTACCCCTTCTTTTTTCCAGTCAGGAAATTGTAGCCCTGCTGCAGAAGCTGCAGTTCCTGGGGGAGCTGTCAAGTGTTATTGCTGTCCTGGTTTTATGTGACCAAGGGATGCTGGGGTAGAGCCAGGAAAGATCCAGCTCCTGATGGAAAAGGTGTCAGGCAGGTAGTGGTTGCTAAAGCAAGGAGGAGGTGGCTGTGAAGGGCTGATTACTCTAAAGGCACCATCAGCATCCTTTAAATTACCCCTCTCTATCCCTTTTTAAGGATGTTTGCCCCATCTTTAGTCGTAAGCAGATCTGGATTGGCCATTTTCAGATGTGTGCACACAAGTGATTTAAAAAAAAGTTCATTTCACCCCCTGCCATGGGCAGGGACACCTTCCCCCATCCCAGGTTGCTCCAAATCCTATCCAGCCTGGACTTGGGTACTTCCAGGGATGAGGAATTCCCAGTCTCACTGGGCTATCTCCTTTAGTTTCCTCCCAGATTTATTAATCCTTGTGCCCATTGTTATGGCAGTCATTCCTTTTAGCAGAGAATCAGACTTTTTAATGAGGTTTAGAAAGTTTAAATCCACTGACTTTTATCTCTCCCCCCTCAAAAAAACCCCAAAAAAAACAAACCAAACCATTTATAAAACAAACCTATAAGTTACCTTGCCGTGATTTACTTTCAATAAACCACATTTTCTATTTTGTCCTCATCTCCATTTGCTGCCACTTTCCATCACTCTTTCTTTTGAGTCCTGTTCAAAAGTCCCGTGTATTTAACTCAGATTAACCTGCTGAGAGCTGTCTGGATCTTTTCCCCCCCTCTCCTTCCTACGTATAAAAAAATCTTCACTTTTGTTGACTTTCAGCCAGATGGTGCCACTCCCACCATGCCATCTGAGCACGTTTTTCCTGTCTGAGTGGCTTCCACCTCACATCAGTTTCCACACCACTTCACACCCAGCCCTCTTGTTGTTCTCAATTATTCACGCTAAATCATTTTCATGTGTAACTATTCCAGTTTGCATTAGGAAAATTGTATTTTCACCTCCAGTTCTTTGGAGAAGCCAGTGAACAGAAGCTGGGGTGGGGCTCCATGTGAGTTCTCATTTTCTTGGTGCTATATTTGGCTTTCTCTTGAATTTCATCTCTTTGCATAGTAATCTCACTTGGTTTCTTTTCCTGTTGTTCTCTTTTTAGCCCTGTTGCTCAAAGGCATTTTCTGCTCAGCTGAGTTGATCCTGACAGCCAGGCTGAGACTTCTAGCAATGCTCAGAGGTTTTCTGCCCCTCCTGCTGCTCTAAACATTGTTTTCTTTCCCAGATCCTCTTCCCAGGTGTCCTGATCACTGATGCCCATCTCAGGTTTTACCTTCCTAATTGCCTAATCTGTTGCTTTCCTCATATCCAATATTCCTAAATTAAGATTTGAAGTCTTCCTCTTTTTCCCATGGAAAAAGGGCCCAACTCTTTTCTTTCCCACTCCTTTTTCCACACCAATTTTCCCTTTTTCTGTTGGCTCCTTGCTGGCAGACCAGGGTGTTTTGAGGAGAACATTTCAATATTTCATCTCTCTGACAGATGTGGATGTCAATGTACACTGGCACCTGGAAAGGTCTTTTAGAGACATTTAAATGTTGGGAACAGAAAGTGTGAAGTATTTAGGGGAGGTTTGTTACTGCTTTGTCTATTTTTTTTCTATAAGGAAGGAGTTTTTGAAGGCAGAGAGACCAACTGACAGTTTTGTTGTGGGTTTTTGGGTGGGGTTTTTGTGGATTGAGGTTTCCTTAGGTTCTTTTGAGTTTGGGATTTTTTTTTTTTTTGGTTGGTTTTATGTGGGTCCTTTTTTTGTGTGTTTTCTGCTTTGGTTTCTCCATTTGTCAAAAGACATTAAAGACACTATCATTGTAAAACATTGAGATCTACAGCCAGTGGCATCACCTAAGAGAGGCCTGGTGATGCTATACACTAAGATTTGGTTTTGGCATCAAAATACTCATTTCTGTGTCATTTGTGTTCTTCTCTATTTTCCCTTTTAACCAGACAAAGCAGGAACATCTTCCCTCTAATCTCTTTCCCCCATCTGTGCTGTTAGCAGGCAAGGATTTACAAAAGGAGATGCCTGGGGGAATAAAGCAGAATTAATCATCTTCCTAAACATCAGGTACACCACAAGCTGGTGCACAGTTTGAGGGTGCTGGAAGTTGGCTTTGTTCAGGGATGGGTGGGCAGCAAAGCTCTCACCCAACAGCCAAGCTGGGGTGGTGAATCCCTGCAGGAAGCCAGAGGGTTTGATCCTTGCTTCCTTAAAACTACTGGAAACCATTTCCCTGGTCAAGCTTCACCATGGCCCATCCTTGGGAAAGTCAAAGGCCAGGTTGGATGAGACTTGGAGCAGCCTGGGATAGTGGAAGGTGTCCTGCCCATGGCAGAGGGTTGGAATGAGATGATCTCCAAGGTCCCTCCCAACCCAAACCATTCCATGATTCTGTGTTTAAACCATTCCATGATTCTGTGTTCTGCTGGGGTTGTGTGGGTTTGGAATGTGGGCGTTTCCACCATCTGACCCTTCACTGGGTTCACCTGTCCCACCTGGCACTGGGATGATTCTCCAAGGTCCCTCCCAACCCAAAGCATTCCCTGATTCTGTGTTCTGCTGGGGTTGTTTGGGTTTGGAATGTGGGCGTTTCCACCATCTGACCCTTCACTGGGATCACCTGGCACTCAGCTGTGTGCTCAGAAGTGTTGATGGCAGGGATGCAGCCCTGTCACAGCATCTCTTTGTGAGCAGAAGGTGGTGGGAGCTGTCAGAAGAATTCAGTGTGGCCCTTGGGCTCCTGAGGAGATGTCAGTGCTCTCCTCAGGTGGAAGAGCTGCGTGTGTGCCTGGTTTAGACAGCGTGGGCGAGTGTGTGTCATGTCCTATTTGTCACCTTTTCAGGCTCTTGGGCTCATGTTACAACCTGTTCAACCTGTGGCTTTCACTCCCTTTTCAGGCAACAGGAGCGGAACCACATTTTGAATTATTCCCATGTCTTCATACTGACCCTGCACACAGGACTGTGCAGGGGGAGTGCTGATAGTTTTGAATACTGTGTCCAGTAATGTTTACTCCTCCAGGACTGTTAAATTCCTCCTAAAATCTGTGGGCAGGCTGCTAAGTCCTGATGAGGATGTCCCTCTTCAGCAGCTGCTCAGATACATGATGTCCTCTATGTGCTCTGGGCATAGGAGGGTTATCAAAAATGTCTTTACTCAAAGCTGGCAAACTTAAATGTAATTAAAACTTTCCTCTAGGAGATTCCTGGGCAATCAGTGTTCTCCAGCATGTTCTGTTCTTCTGATTCTGCTCTGTCCATGTGTCCCTCCTGTGCTGGCTTAGGTCAGGATCTCTTCACCTGCTCCCTGTGTGGTTTTACCCATTTTTGTGAGGCCTTTTTCTCCATAGCAGCATGGCTCCCTGTAGTTGTCCTAACCTTGCTCTGCTTCACTCATTTTACAAATCACTTGTCCTTTTGTGTCCCACCCTCCTCAGCCAAGGGAGGAGAGGTGGCCTTGTCCTGATTTTTGTCAGAGAAGCTCTTGAGCTTGGAGCAGCTCCAAACCACTGGGGCACTCTTGACTCCCTCATTTTTAGGAACAATGACTTTGTCCTAAGGCTGAGAGCTCACCCCAGCATGTCCTTCTTCCTGGAAGGCACACCTGGATGCTTCAGACCATCTGTGAAGAACCATTCACTAGAGGGCTCTGACAAAAATGCTTTATAAAGCCATGAGTAATGTACTCATCCAGAGCCTTGACTGAGCCACTTCTGCTCCATTTGAAAGAGGGAACATTCCTTTTTTTGCCCAATGTCTGAATGAACCACACTCATCTTGTGCCAACACCTTTGTATTTTTTTGTGCTCCCCTTTGTAGGGAAGCAGCCCTCTGAGAGTGAATTCTTTGAAATGAGACGTGCTTGTGGATTGTTCCAGGAACATACCTGGATTTTCATGGAAAGCTCTGAATAGTGGCACAAACAAGCTCTGTTTAGGACCACTAGCTTAGAGTGGAAGTGATGTACAAATAGTAAAATCATCCTGGCATTGCTCTTAGGTTGTTTGATAAAAGATGTGGAAGGTACTGATAGCCCAGAAGGTTAAAACCTTATCCCAAACTGTGTTCTAGAAGGGCACTGTGGTGCCTGTTGGATAACACAGCCCATAGGAAGGATTATTTTATGCATGCCCTTTTTCTTGCTTTCTCTGTTTCTTGTTTCTGTCTCCTCCTGGTTGCTCTTCAGGATGTGATACTGACACTAAACCTTCCACTGTCCCAGGCTGCTCCAAGCCCCATCCAACTTGGTCTTGGACACTTCCAGCAATGAGACAGCCACAAATTCCCTGGACAGCCTGTGTCAGGGCCTCTCCAGTGAATCATTTCCTTCCTAATATCCAATCAAAACCCACTTTCTTTCAGTTTAAAGCTGTTCTGTAACATTTCCTTTTGCTGTCCTTACCTGAGTGTATGGGGGGAAAAAAAACCAAACAGTGAGAAGCTATGGACAGGATTTGCCTCCTCTCCAAACATCCCCAGAACTCCAGTTGAAGTTGGTTCTTCTTCCAGCTCTGAGGGTTTCCAGTAGGGCAAGCCTGTATCTGTCACTCCAGCCCTTCCTTTCCTGATGGTGTGGTCACACTGGATTTCTAGACAACCTCAGGGCTTTCACTTCCTCTAGAACTTTACAGCAGCTGCCTGTTTGTGACCAGAACTGCTGTTCCTCAAACCAAACCACTGCAACTTTTCTGAGAACTGGAGAATGCCCAGTTTGCTTTGTCCAGCTCCCTGGTCATAAGTGATCCCCAATTATCAGCCTTGCAGGAGGCCTCTGGGTCCTGTTTTCTGAAGGTTTTGTGTCTTCTGTGATGTGTGCACACCAATCCCAGGCAGTGGGAGAGGTCTGGGGAATGACAGAAGAGAAACCTCAGGGACTTCACTGTGGTTTAGATGAAGCTCTAATTTTGTGCCAGGCTCTGCATTGAGCTCCCAGCTTATGGATTCTTCTGGACAACCTGCCAGACTCAGCTCCTCTGGATTTGGGATCCCCCCTGCAACACCCCACCCAAAAAGCCTCCCAGCTCTGTGGGAAAGCTGGCCAGGTCTGAGTCCAGCTCCAGGGCTGAATGTCATGGCAGGTGGGCCTGCTGGGGGGTGACATCAGAGTTGGATTCAGGAGGAAAATAAAACTCAGGTGGCAGAGCTGGATGGACTGGAATCAGGCAGGGCTGGGTGGGGGCACTCTGGGGTTGCTCAGGGGAAGAATCAGAGAGGGATGGATGGATGGATGGATGGATGGATGGATGGATGGATGGACGGACAGATCAGGAATTGGCATCTGAGGTTTTTCAGTCCCTTCTGAGCCTGCATCTGAATTAGGAAACACTTTTCCTATGCACAGTAGTGAAGAGGTGGCTGCTGAGGTGGTGACTCAGGGCTGGATGAGCAGAAATTCAGGACAGTATTAACAACTTACCTGCACATTCTGCTGGAGCCCAGGGCCTTTCCTGAACAGCAGAATGTGAAAGTTGCTGTGTCTTGGAATAAAAACCCAGCCTGTAAACAAATTAGAGCACTCACAAGTATTCACTCAACTTCTTTAGGGGGATCCTGCCAGGTACCACCTCCATCTGCTCTTGGAGAATTCCAGGGGAGGATGGGGCTGTCTGGAGGGGATGATTCTGTTTAGGTGAGCCCAGGTTTGTGGGGTTTGGCTCATTTAACTTCAGATATTGGCAGAGTAGGCACCCACCCACCCAGCCTCAGGCTCCCTGGGTGAAGCACTGCAGGGCAAGTTTTCTTTTGTCTATTTTAGACATTTCCTTCAGTTGGGAGTGACTCGTGCCCTGAAAGTTCCTGCTTCTCTCTTCAGGTGAGGTAGGATAATCAGTGTGAAGATAGATGTAGATGTTTACATTACAAACACATCATTTTTTGCCCACAGATCCCTAAATCCTGTTCCTGAGCCCTGGGGGTCAGGCAGGTCTGGATCTGCATTTCCTTTTGTGTTCCTGCTGTTCCTGTCATTGACTGAGCAGATGCTTTGGAGCTGAATTTCTTCCAGGAGGTTTACATAGTTTAATGGGTAAATTTTAGAACATTTTTATTAAAAAGAACAGACTTCCCTCAACCCAAAGGGAAAAGGAAACTAAAAGTAGTCAATGATCAGTAGTTCAGGGAAAGCTACAAGATAATTTGCACTGCAGGTAGTGGAGCCCACTTTCCTTCCTTTCTGTCCCTGTCCCTTACCCATTTTGGATAATTGTTGTTGTTCCTCTCTTATTTTCCCTCAGCCATGAGGGATATTGCAGCACTTTAATTGCAGATCTAAGCACTGCTGATCCCAGTGTTGCAGCATCCCTCTGTTCCTGCAACAGCCTGGATTCAGATCCTCACTCTGAGCTTCTTGGCTACTCCAGCTCATCATTTCAGGTGCTTACCCAGCCACCAGAGCTGCCTCCTGCTCGTTTGAATTCACTCAGGTGCTGCCTCTCTTTTAGTTGTGTGTCATAACTGAATTTCCAGGGTTCTCTTCTTCCTTAAAACCCCCAATTCATCTCTTTTTTTCCAGCAGAGGCATTTGCAAGCTTGTCCCTAAGGAGTTAAGGAACACAGCTGCTCAGCTTCCCTTTCTCCTTTTTCCCTGATCTCCCACAGAAATGGGACAATCTGACTAAAAGAAGGTTCTGAGCCTCCAAGCTGCTGGATTGATTTGGCCGAGTTGCCTTTGTTTGACAGGAATGAGCTGGGAAAAGACATCTGCTTTCCTTGTCAAGGGATGGATCTGTCATTGGCAGGATTACGTTTGGCAGGAAGATAAAGTGCAGTGGTTTGAGCAGCTAAGTGGGAGTCAGGAGAGTTGGGCATTTGCCTCTTTTATTTGGGAAAGTCTCTCAGGGACATGTGCTGCTGCTTGTGGTCCCTCACTGCTGGTTGGTCACAGAGAAATGTATTTACAACACAAGAGAAAATAACTTTTCTCTGTTTAAAAACCACTGGGTTTGCAAATCCTCCTGGACTGATCCTACAAAGGGCACACAGGAGGTTTGGGATGTTTTAAACTTGGATTTATCTTCCATTCTGTCTATATTACTGATATTTAAAATTTACTTCATGACATTTGCAACATGGTTTTGGATTCTTTCACAAAGCTCCTTCAGAAGAGCAAATAATTATAATAATTCATAAATACTCCATTTTTAAACATTTATTTTCCCCAGGCCACCAGAGCTTTTGCAGCTTTTGACAGCCTTATTGTTGGAAATTGTGTCACTCATCACTATGGAAAAATATCCTTGGTGTTATCCTTTTCTCATTCTTGCACTTTTACACTGTGTTTTTTTGGCTGATTCAGAGGGGTTTTAGGAATAAATCTGTATTTTCCTGAGGATGTTTAAAAGAAAAAAAGAAAAAACAAAACCAAAAAAGAATCTGAAAATCTAGTTTTAAGACAGAGCTGAATGAAGTTAGGGAAGGAATCAAAGCCAGGGTTGTTTTGAGAGAAGTTCCTTCAGTCCTGTGTTCCTACAAATAATGAGTATGGATGAAAGCCAGAGGGAGGTTATCTTTCTGATGCTTGAAATAAGACCTGCCTGCTAAAATCTTTCATTTCCTTTGTGGTTCACATGAGAAAGGGTTAAGAAACTTCACCTTGAGCAGTGACTGAAGTCAAGTCACAGAAACTCTAGGAAGGCAACTTGCTCTTCTCTTATTGCATTCCTGTTTTCACAGAAGCTCTGGGAAGGTGGGGATGGGGAGAAATTGTCACTCAGAGAGCTGGAAGTGAACCTGTGTCCACTTCCACTGAGCTGGACAGAAATGGGTGAGGGGTGGGATTTCATCATCTGAAGACTTTTCAGTTCTTCTCCTCCTTTGTTTGACTCCAAATCCTGTTGATCACTGTGGTCACTCTGGTTCTCATCTCTGGAGTCTGCAACCAGTGAGCCCAGGAACACCCTGGGTGTTGGATTTTTTTTTTTATTTGAAGTTGGGGTGATTGAGAGGTGTTTTAAGAACTTTTAGTTTTATGTAAAGGGTGAGACAATACAGATGTTATAATTTATGTTATTATAATTAGAAGCTAACTATTTTTTAATTATAATTAGAAGCTAACTATTTTTTAATTATAATACATTATAAGTGTTTCTTGGCTTATCAGCTTTAGCCACACCATGCTGAAAATGCTTCAAAGCCAATCATCTAAAAGCACTCCTCATGGTCTTACTACAATGTATATTTTATAGTTCAATTTCTCTAAAGTATCTAGTCTTATTTGTTAGGTTATCATTTGAAACTTGTTTCTACTTCCATTTCACTCTCAACACTGTCTTATCCCATGGCATTTCCAAGTCAGCACTTCTCATTTTGAGGTTTGCACACAGATGCACACACTGTGTGAGCCTTCTGTCAGGCTTGGAGAATTCCCTACAAATCCATTTCCCACGCCTGGGATCAGGAGAAAGGGACATTTTGAGGCTCACAGCCCTTCTTCTGTGACTCCCACCTGTCTCTGAGGAGCTGCCACGTGTCCCCTGGATATTCTGGCCCTGCAGATGAGACTAAACATTTCTGGTGCTCCTCCACTCTTGGCAATCCTTGGAATTGTATTTAATTAAGCAGTGTACACAAAGGCTTTATTTGCAGCAGCAGATTGCACAGTAATCCTCTAACAATTCCTGGGATCTGTTGGGAAGGAAAACTCTCATTAATAAAGACTTTGGTTACAACTCCTCGTTATGTGAGAGTTGCTGCAGAGCTCAGGGCTGAAAGAAATCACATCCAGAAAAACATTCCCTTCATCCTGCTGCTCAGGGATCAGAGTGGGAAAACCCCCGACAAACCCACCACACCTTCACAGGGTGTTTGGGGCATGCCAGGAGGGATTTGAGGGGGTGGTTACCACATTTCAGCTTCACCCATAATGGACATTCCCAAGAAACTGGATTACAGCTCACCCTCTGACGTTAACATGAGCAACCAGAGCTTGTTGTGCTTTTTGCTTTATATTTACTTTTTGGATGGGAAAAGTGAACTCATGTGCTCCCAGCCCTTTGTCTGTGTGGCCAGTTGCCCACTGCAGTGAAGGAGGCTGAAGCCCAAAATCTCTGCCAGTTCCATACCAAAAAACCCAAACAGAACAACACAACATAGTAAAAAACAGCCTAGAAATGGAGAATTAGTAAAGTCAGTCTGTACAAAGCTGTCTATGAAGTCTAATTCAACTTTTCCAGGAGGAATAGACCAAAGAAAAATAATTATTTAGCCCCTCCTCCAGGGAATATCTCCTTTGCCAGGCAGGACTGACAGCTCTTCAGGGCTCTTTCCAACCACATGAGCATTTTGTCACTTGGGGGGGGGAATTAAGGCACCTGACCTTGTTCCCTGATGACCCCCCAGCAAAAAATCCCACATTTTGTTTCCTAATGATGCCCAAAACTGTGATCTTTTTGGGTTATTTTTATTCCATCTGCCTTTGTCAGCCTGTATCAGTGACTGCTGTGACATGTGAGGGTTATTGCTGTCATCACTGAGGAGGCTGAAGGAGGAACAACGAGTGATAGAGTTATTTATTTACTTCTTTAGTTAATGTGCAAAATGAGCCATAAACTCCAAGTCCTCCAGTGTGAATCTGTTTGTTGACCTTGATTGAGTGAAAGGTCTGTGGACATTAAATTCACACATCACTGACCTTTTCCAGCTGAGTGCTGGGTGTTTAAGTTTGAAGCCATCCAACCACAGGCAGGGGAGTGGGATGAAAGCCTTCAGAGCTGGTGTTTGCTTGCTCTCTGTGGACTTGGAAGAATGGTAAAAAAATCAGGTCAGACTAAACATAGAGCTCTGACTCAGCTGAAATTGAGGATGATGTGTCCCACTGACAGAGGAGCTGAGATACATCCCACTCTTTCTTTATGGGATCATAAAATCATTAAGGCTGGGAAAGATCTCCAAGATCATCAAGAGGGGTCATTAGCCCAGCACTTCCAAGGCCACCTGTGGGATCTCAGCACGCCACTGTGGATGTGCAGAGACACCAGGGGAGCCCCTGGGGCACCACTAGCTCATGTCCCCAAGGGCCACATCTACAGGGCTTTTAGGTATCTCCAGAGGATGGTGACTCAACCACTGCCCTGGGCAGCCTGTGCTGAGGTTAACCCTTTCAGTGCAGAAATTTTCCCTAATATCCAAACTAAACATCCCCTGGTGCTAATTGAGGTTCTTCCCCCTTGTCCTGTCACTTGTTACTTGGGAGCAGAGCCACACCTGGCTGTCCCCTCCTGGCAGAGACACAAGGTCCCCCCTTGAGCCTCCTTTTCTCCAGGTTGAGCCCCTTTCCAGCTC
The DNA here is from genome assembly GCF_017590135.1 of Pyrgilauda ruficollis. Classification (NCBI taxonomy): domain Eukaryota; kingdom Metazoa; phylum Chordata; class Aves; order Passeriformes; family Passeridae; genus Pyrgilauda; species Pyrgilauda ruficollis. The sequence continues at coordinate 835,188 of NW_024510321.1, read as the reverse complement.
CCTCAGCCTCTCCTGGTGCTCCAGAGCCTTCCCAGCTCCATTCCCTTCCCTGGACACACTCCAGCTCCCCAGTGTCCTTCTTGTCATGAGGAGCCCAAAACTGACCCCAGGGTTGGAGTTGTGGCCTCACCAGTGCCCAGCACAGGGGACAATCCTCACTCTGGTCCAGGACACCCAATTCCTGATCCAATCCAAGTGCCACTGCCCTTCCTGCCCACCTGGGCACGTCTGGGCTCATCTTCAGCTGCTGTCACCAGCACCCCCAGGGCCTTTTCCAGCCCCTCTGCTCTCAAAGTGTATTGTATTTTCAGGGCTCCCAGACGAAGGAAGGAATGATGAATCTCACTCCATGTTCTTAGAAGGCTAATTTATTATTTTATGATATATATTATATTAAAGAATACTATACTAAACTATACTAGAGAATACAGAAAGGATACAGACAGAAGAATAAAAAATACTAATGAAAAACTCGTGACTCTCTCCAGAGTCCGACACAGCTTGGCCCCAGTTGGCCAATAAGTCAAAAACAATTCACACAAAACCAATGAAACAATATACAAACCACATTCCAAAGCAGCAAAACACAGGAGAATCAAATGAGATAATATTGTTTTCCTTTTTCTCTGAGGCTTCTCAGCTTCCCAGGAGAAGAATCCTGGGTGAAGGGATTTTTCCAGAGAATATGAATGCCACAAAAGTGCAGTTTTTCTTGGGGTTGTTGTGAGCACCCACCTTCCCTAAAAGCTCACAAGAAGTCAGCACCAGCACCACAAATCCAAGATCTTCTGTATTTTGGTATTTAGCTACTGGACTACTACTTTTTCAGAGTTTTTACTACTCTTTTTTCAGAGTTTTGCCTAACATAGATATATTTTCTTTTGGATTGTATGGGAAAAAAACTTAAGATTCTACATATAATCAAGTTTACCTGAGCCTGTCATTTGCCCACTTTTCAAAACAGAGCCTCATTGGTTTTTAAAGGTGATAAAACCACTTACTCAGAAGTAAATATTGGACCACTGAGGTGAATATACAATTATCCAACTCAGGCATGAGATTTTGGGGAAGGGAAGAAGTGGCAGTGAAATACTTGCTAATGGGCTTGGTGTAAAATCTACTGCCTAAAAAAAAATTTAGATCTGTTGTAGAACTCCAGAGTGCTTTGCCAGCCCTGATCAAAGTTAGAGTAGTATGAATTAATTTATAAAGTGAAAACCAAAGGTATTTATAGATGTGAGATGAATTTGGCAAACGTTTAAGTCCAGAGAGTTAAAACTTCCCCTTGAAAAAGTCAGAATGTTTTGAAAACATTTCAATCTTTATTTTTCCAGCAAGTGTTCTGCAAATCTCTCACGCTTCCCCTTGTGCTTTTTTAAGGTTGAAATAAAATGGCAAGAACAACTGTAAATCAAAACAGAATAACTCTATGGTATGTCAGATGAGCCAAGATGAAATTTCCAAAGATCTGTTTCCCTTTGGGGAAAAGAAATATTTGAGAATGAAGATGACTCCAAATGATTCCCCTTCTTCTGGTGTTTGTATTTTTATTTATTTTTAATTTGACTAGAAAACCACAATTATTTGTTTATACACTACTAATCAAGGCCTACTCCCAACCTAAAGGAAATTAAAATCTGAACCAGGCATGGCATGAAACAGGGAAGAAAGCAGGATAGGTTAATAGGAAATGGTGAGATTAATTTAATGTGTTAAATTATTTTATAATCTTAACCCAAATTTACATCAAACAATTGTTCCTTCAAAGGATTGCTGGACTTTTTTTTGTCTTAAAACCTTGACTGGCAAATATATCAACAGAGCAATAACTCAACGCATTTTGAAACGAGGCAAGAAATTATTTTTGGTTTCTTAATTTATTTTCTCTGCCTATTTCTGATGAAAATATGTGATTATCCCAAAACCCTCAAGAGGGGACACTGAATCAATCATTTCTCCTGTGTCCTCATGATCTGTTCCTGAAGTTCACCCCGCTGATGTTTTTTCCCACATTACATTTAACAGTGACAGTATGAACTCAAGCCAAGGCTTGGCTCTCCTGACATCATTCCCTTCTCTCCACCTCTTTGAAGCTGGATTTCTGAAAAGTTTTCTCCCTGTTGAATGCCCTTTGCAATCCCTTTAAAAGAGCTGGGGTTGGGAGCAGTCTGAGTTTCTGCCCATAGCAATGGTCAAGGTGTCCCCTCCAAGCTGAGAGTGCATTGGTGACAAGGAGACACTGAGATATGTGTGAGTTCCTTTTTTTGGAGTAAAAATCACCATTTCCACGTTTTATGATTGAGGCAGTTAATGAATTGCATGTTATGAGGAGTCCACAATTAATTACCTGAACATTTATGGCCACTGTTTTATTACAAACACAACTTGATTAGGGCTGACTGGGGAGAAACCACTTGAGGGGAAAAAGCCTTGTCACTGGGAATTTCCTGCTTTTTAGCTCCTTGATCTCCTAATCTGCATCAGAGATTCTGTTCTTATTAGATTTGGGGTTTGTTGTGCTTTGAATTAGCGTGAGAGCCAGGAGCCAGGGAATAAACCACGAAGCACAGATCCCACTGCTCCTGGCATGAATATTAAATCTGCCCTGCCCTACATAGCTGGTGCTGCTGGTTAGCCAGGCAGGGTTTCCAGAGCATAGAGCAGCAGAATTGCTCCTGATCTGTTGGAATCCAAAATGCAAGGAACTCTCAGAACTTTGGGCCTGTAAGCCAAAGCTTAGAATTAAACCCAGGATTTGATCTGAGACCTTGGAAAAGGCTCCCAAACTGAGGTGCTAGAAGGGAGAATGTGGATTTAGAGTTTAAAGCAGAGACATGTTAAGCTGAGTAAAGGAAAGTTTAGAGTTTAAGATAGAGAAAAAATAAAAGCAGTTACAGATATAAACAAGGAGTTTAGAGTGAAGTACTGTAGGTTTGTGTGTCATGACATGATTGGCTAAGAAAGCTCACACTGCAGCATGGGTCCATAAGACTAAATATTTAAGGATTGAGTCAAAAACATAAATATCCTTGTTGGCAGTGTTTTATTGGTCAATAACTCCTTAAAAGGTCTTGTAACTAGAGGTCTTGTGACCTTCTGAACCATGCAGTAAAGATGTAAGCTGAACTCACCCTTCCTGCCTATGCAGAGGATAAGAGAAATAAACTGCATCATCAAAAACAATTCAGAGGTCCTATCTTGAATTCTTCCAAAATTCCCCACAAGTGAATTATCACACTGATCATCAGAAAAAAAAAAAATATAGGCTTGGGGTGTTTTTATCTAAGGAAATGGAGAGAAATGCTGATTTTTTTTTCAGCAGCTCTGGGTTGCTCTCCCTCCTCTTGAGCAAATATATAATAAGGCTGGGTGCACATCTGTGTAATGGTCCTGGAGAGCTCCAACTCGCTCCACGAGGCCATGAATCCCCAGAAATGCCTCCCTGAGCATGGGCTTTGCTCACTTTCTGCTTCTGTGCCCTCCCTCAGGCATCCAGCACGAGACCAGAGTGCAGCATCATGCAGGAGATCGAAGAGGAGCGCAGCCAATGCCTGGCAGAGCTGACCTGGGACAACCAGACCTCAGGTATGTCAACGCTTCTGTCCCTCCCTGGCCAGCAATCCCACCTCCATCAGCCTCACAGCTGCCTTGTCCTGGCTGTTTCCAGCCCTTCTGCTGCTGGAGCAAGGATTCCTCCAGATGCTCTTCAGGAGGGAGTGAAATGGGTGCTTCCAAAGACAGCCAAGAGTTCCAGCAGCTCTGCAGGTTCCCTTGCAGCCTCCTGGCTGGGAATGCCTGACTGAGGTGTTTCAGTGGGTTTAACCACAGTTGTCCACCTCCTTGAACTGGAATTTTTCCAGTTTTTCCTTGGGAGCTGAAAGCCTGAAGTTCCCCTAAGTCTTGGACCACGCTAAGGGAAGTCATTGTGAGCATCTCCTTTGATTGAGCTGGCCTCCCTTCCCTATGCCCAAATTTCTCCTGTCCTCATGGTGGAGCAGAGGCTGTGAAGGATTTCTGGAGCTGGGACAGGCAGCTGAGATCCTCTCCTTGTTCATGGAGCACTCATCACACTGAGAAATCCCCCTGGAAGCATCTCCAGTCTCCTTAAACCTCTTCCTGCTTCAATGATCAGGAAAGGAGGAAGGTTTTGGTGCTGCCCCATCCCATCCCACCCTGTCCTGCAGCAGAGCTGTCAGAACCCCAAATTAAGACATCCAGTTGGATCTCTCCCCCTCTAAATGCCTCTCTCAAGTTACCAGCCCCATGTCTGTCAGTGAAAGGTGTGTAGGAACCCGGGTGAGACTGCCAGGATCCAAAAAGCAGAGATAATTTTGCTGGGAAAAGGGCTGGGAAGATGAATTTGAAATCCTGGTTGAGATTTTCATCCCTCCTCCCGAAAGAGGGAAAAGTGGAAGAGGAAACTCTCCACTGGCAATGTTTGCAGCCAGGCCACAGAGTGAAGGACTGTTCTGATGGAGCAGAATCCTGGGACAAGCTGATTCCAGGAGGAGCTTCTCTGGATGCCAGGAAGGCTTTTGGCCCCTGCTTTTATCTGCTAAGGGATGGTTGACTTTGATTTGGAAGCTGTTTCAAGTGTCCTTGTGCATTTCAATGGAGCCTTTTGAAGAAATGTTCTGGAATCCAGTAAAGGGAGAGCTCTGGGTGGATAAAAACCTTCATCTGAAAGCCAGCTAAATGCTTAATTTCGTTTTCATGGATATTTAAAGAAATTAAATTAAATACAATACATTAAAAAGGAGAATAAATAGTTGAAGTGATGATACTTTTTCTGCTTTTCCAAAATGATTTTTCTCATTGGAAAGTATAATCCAAAACAGCTTTTATTTTTTTTTTCCATTCCTGTAACAACAGAACTAAACCATTGGAAGTATTTTTCCCAATTCTGAAAGTCATTAATGCCCAAAGCAAGTATATAGAAATCCTTTGGAGGGTTTTTTTCCCTGATGGAATGCTGAAATATTGGACTGGGATAAATCTGCATTTCCACCAGTCACTACTGATGAATTGGACTGATTCAGAAATTGTAGATTTAAGCCCAGGTAAATGGTTTTGTCCATGGAGACAGTACTGGAACTGGAATGACAGGACAATGGGGAATGGCTTCCAGCTGAATGACAGTAGGATTAGATGGGATATTGGAAAGAAATTCTTTCCTGAGAGAGTGGTGAGGCCTGGCACAGGTTCCTAGAGAAGCTGTGGCTTCTTCATCCCTGGAAGTGTCCAAGGCCAGGTTGGATGGGGCTTGGAACAACCTAGGATAGTGGAAGGTGTCCCTCCCCATGGAAGGGGGGTGGAAGGAGGTGATTTTAAGGTCTTTTCCTTTGTGGAAAGCAGTTGGCATCCATTTACCCTAAAATATCAGCAGGTATTTAGGAGCTCAACACCGGAATTTATTATCCAGACACTCACAACTGCCCTGGAGGCAACAGGAAAAGCGGAATTGTTGGCTCTTAGATGGGTGATGTGGATGAGTGTATGGAGAATTCTGTTATGTGCTGTGTGGACAGACAATTTCCAAGTGCCTGAATAGAATGTGTTTCCCTCTTGTATTCTTGGGGTTCCCAGATGAAGTGAGGAATGATGAATCTGACTCCATGTTCTTGAAGGGTTGGTAAACAATCTCCAAAGCAGCAAAACACAGGAGAAGCAAATCAGATAATTATTGGTTTCATTTGTCTCTGAGGCATCTCAGCTTCCCAGGAGAAGAATCCTGGGCGAAGGGATTTTTCAGAAAATACGATGGTGACATTTCCCCCTCAGAGTGACAGCATTAGAGCACAAGTAGGTCAAGGAATGTGTTTTTTTTTCTGGAGTGGGGCTCCATAACTCAATTTATGTGCCTGAGCTGTAAAATCAAACTTTGAACTTGGATGGGTGGGGGCAAGGGGGGAGTTTGTTGGAGAGAAATCTCATGAAGGTGATGATATGAGATCATATGAAGGTGATGACTGTTTCATCTGAGTGTTGCTGGAAAGAGAAATCCTAGTAAAACTCTGAGGAAAAACATGATTTTAACCCAGTCCTATCCACCAGAACAGGAGGATGGAAAGCAATTGAGGCTCCCTGTGATCTGCAGTGTTGAAATTTAATTTATTGCCAGGTGGTTGTGTTGCCTTCTGCACTTCCCACAGCTTTTCAGGAAAAGGAGAATCACTTGAGGCTTAAGGAGTGATTTGTTATCCTTTCTAATCAAATGAGTGGAAATAAACACAGTGCCTTGGTACATTCTGGAAAGAAAGCTTTGTTTAGGAGCCGTTATCAATTGTATTGATCAGAAGGGCTTAATCACTGTAATTTGTAATTTGATGTGTCAGGCAGATTAGTCACTTGTTAAGAGCACTTGATGGTGCTGAGGTTGATCACTGGCTGGGGTTAAGCAGGTAGATTTCCTCTGATAAACAACAATGTCCTTCTTAACCCTCAATGTCCTTCTTAACCCTCTTTTTTTTTTGTCTTGAAACATCCACCCCTTCCTCACAGGGGCTGAACATGCATGAAATCCAGGTTTCTTTTCAGATTAAATTTCTTCCATCCCTGGAAGTGTCCAAAGCCAGGCTGGACGGGGCTTGGACCAACCTGGGAAGGTGTCCCTGCCCTTGGCAGGGGGTTGGAAGGAGATGTTCCATGTAAATCTATTCCCTTTTAGGAGTGTGATTCAGTATCTGTGGATTTACCCATACTTGAGGAGGTTTGACAATTGGACTTGATAATTTTAAAGGTTTTCCAACCCTGATGATTCTGTGATTCTATAGCACAGGGGTCACTAAATATTGCCTGACTCTGAGGAGAAGTTTATTTAATTTGTTCTCTGTGGGAACCCAGCACATCACTCTGAATGTCCAGAGTCACCAGGGGAGCCCTTGGGGGGCTCGAAAACCCTGGAATGTTGCCAAAAGTGTCTGGTGGCTTGACTTTGATCCATCTAAAGAGGAAAGATCTGTGTGTGAGGAAATGAGAAGTTCTTGGGTGTGAATAGTATATTTACAGGATGAAATATAGATTTTAGAAAGTTAGGTACAAGGGGGTCATGAAGACAAGATGGAGGATTCAGGGCGTGGTCCTGTGTTCTTCTTTCTTCTTCATGTCTTCCATTTTGTGTGATGATGTTAGCACATTTGGATTGGTTCATGGTGAAAGTACACTTGTCTACAAGGGTGAAAAGTATTGGGAATTAAAGGCAAATATGATAGACGTAATTTTCACTATAAAGGACACAGCCGCCCTGTGGGCGGGAGAGAGTGCACTTGACTGTCCTGCTGAGCAGACCTTGGCTGGGCAGAAAGAAAAGCTTTGTAGATAAGAATTAATAAACAAGATTGAAGACCAAAAACCTGAGAGTCCAGACTCATCCTTCGAAATTGCGGCCACCCAGAACCACCTTTCCCCGTGTTGGGGCAGAGACAAATAACAGCGGACCCCGACGCCTCTCCAGCACAGGAAATGCTGCAGAAGATGCAGTGAGAGGGAAATCCAGAGGGAAAAGCAGTTGAAGCTGGCAGTGTGTACAGAGGAGAACCAAACAGCAGCAAGATCAAAGTCTTGGCTCTTAAGGAAGTTTGTAACCATCAGAGGACACCCAACAGACTGGCCTTGCGCTGCTCTGCCCTGGTGTTCTTTCCATGCTGAAATAACTGGCAAAGACATCAAATGCAATGTGTGATTCAACACAGGAGTGGGTTCTTTGCCATTAAAATCAGGAACAGGTAGACAGAGACCAGATTCACATGGGCAAACAGCCATGGCATGGGGATGACTTTTGGCAGGGGATTTTCACTTGGGTTTGGGTATCTCTGGTGTGTTCTGGCCAGGTCTAGGCAGCTCTTTCAGAACGTGATGAATCCTGTTCAGATTGTCTTGCCTGTTGTCAAAATATTTAAAATGAGGGGATATTTAAACATTTAAAATCTTAGTGAGCAGCTCAGGTGTGTAGGAAAAAAAAAAAACAGATTTCACAGATAATCTCTGTGCTGGCTTTCACTGCTTGGAGAGGATTTGGCCAGCTGAGGTGAAATCATGGCAAAGGGGTTGAATGAGAGGACCTTTAAAGGTCCTTTTCCACCCAAACTCTTCCACGATTCTGTATTTCAGAAGGGGGGAATGCAATCCCAGCCTCACTGAAAATTGGGATTTAGCTCCAGATGCTTCTCCAGGTGCTTTTTCCAGGATATATGTGAGCAACACAGTGGCTGCTCAGCTGACAATGCACTGAGCAGCAGGAGGGAAGCTCTCCCAAGGGTTGGAATAAGAGGATTTCCTTCCCAGACTCACAGACAGAGGCAAATCCCTCTCTGTTGAGCTCCTGATGGCTGCAAGGCAGGAATCACCACTGCACTGCTTCCTGCTGACTTTCACTTGCCTCTTTTATGTCATGCACAGAGGAGTATTTCTGTTTTGGTTTGTTTTTTAGGGTTTTTTTTCAGAGAAAGCTTCACTTCTCCATGGTTTTAATTTACAAACAGTTCAGCTTAAACTGAAGCACACAAATTAAATGATAATAAATTTTAAAAAGTAGCCCTCTCTTTTTTAAAAAGGCAGGAAAATCAATCAGGTCTAGGTTGGCTGGCTCAGCTCATTATCTGTTTATCCCATTATTGCTAATTAATTTGCTCTGCAATCAGATACTCTTTCAGAAGCAGGAGAGTTATTTAGGGGATAACAGCTGAATAAGGAGCCATGACTCGTGTCTGGGTGGGATGAGCAGCTCTGGAGACCAAGAGCTGTGCAGGGAGCATGGCCTTTGTGGAATCACAGAATCATGGAATGGTTTGGGTTGGGAGGGACCTTAAAGATCATCTCCTTCCAACCTCCTGCCACGGGCAGGGACACCTTCCACTATCCCAGGCTGCTCCAAGCCCCGTCCAACCTGGCCTGATACCCCTAGTCCTTCAAAACTGCACTTTTTTGTTTGCTTTCTAGCCCTGTCTGTCTTGGAAACAGAATAAAACCCAATCATAGAGTCTGAAAAACGGAAAACATGGGGGAAAAAATAGTGACATTCCCCCTCCCAATGCCTGTTTACAACTGCTTGACTTTCATGTGCCTCACACCTGTGAGATAGAAATGAATTCTGCAAGCTCATCATCACCACTGTGACATGGAAAAAAAATCCAGGTGGCAAATGGCCCATGCTGCTTAAACTCTGAATATTGCTTTTGCTGTTCCACAGTGGAGGCTGGCTAAAAAAGCCAAATTTGGAGCCTGGGGGGTCTCTGTCAGTCCCCTCTAAAGAAGTCAAATCAAGTTTGATGGGAGGAGAAGCAGTGAACATATGGAAATTAAAAATCAAGCTGGAAAAAAACATTGATGAAGTTTAAATTAGGAGCCTGTTTATTCATCACCATCTGTTTATAGTGCAGCAAGATAAGAAATAATTAATAGTTCCTTGCTTGGAAAAGTTCAAGTGAATTCTCACCTCCGCGTTGCATAAGCCCTCTTGGGGCAGATGAGGTGTCAGTGGGATTTGTGGGACAATCCTGTTATCAGCAGCTCTCCAGATGCTGGAGAAGGCTGATCCAGCTCAAAAATTCCAGAAAGTGCCCAAAGCAGGGTGGGAAAATCTGTGGATTTGGCACTTGAGGATGTGGATCAGTGGTGAGCGTGGTGGTGCTGGGCTGGTGGTTGGATTTGCTGACCTTAGGGATCTTTCCCAGCCTCAAAGATTCTGTGATTCTGTAATTTCAGAGCTGTGTAGAACTCTCATAAGTCTTGTGCCACATTCATCAGCCTCTTTAAAAATCCTGGGACAACAGGAATGGCATTAAATGGCAGCTGTTGGTGTGCTAAATCAAAAATTCAATCAAACCTCTATCAACATACTCAGAAAAACCAGTTTAGCTCAGTCTAAAATGTGTTTGGTCTTGATGGTCTCTCTAAAGGCAAAGGGACCTGCTGGACTTTTTGCCACATTCTCTTTTATTAATTTTCAATTTAGTTTTTTTCCTATTACTCCAGGCTAGGAGACACAAAGGGTCTCTTAGTTTCATTCTTGCTCTGACCAGCAGCACTGGGCAACTCCCAGGTGTGACATCAGTCCCCTGCATTCCTTGACAGGGTGACCTCTCCTACAAGAGTAGAAAATTCAGCCACAGGACATCAAGATCCTAAACCCCAGACTGTCATGTAGGAGCAGTACCAAAGTCAAGCTCCCTTTTATTTATCAGGAATTTTTGTTCTTTGGCAATGATCATGATACACAATAGGACAGGTCTTTCCAAATGGTCTTCCTTCACCATTCCCTCCTCTCCCTGGGACTCTTCCCAAGCACCTTCATGCTGCAGCTCTTGCAGAGGTGGAACCCACTCCCTGGAAACTCAAAATAAAGAAATCTGCCATGGGTTTTTCAGAGCAGAACTTCTGCAGACTCTGCTGTGAAAGCTGGCCCCTGAAACCTGAGGAAGGAGCAGCGTTGTCACAGTGGTAAAACCAGCCTGAACCCTGAGAACCAACCCCAGACTTTGGTGTTGGCTGCCTTCATCCAGCCTGAAGCTGATGCTGTTCTTCCAGACCAGGAGTTTCTTTCTGAGGAAGCAGTAATCAACAGAATTTTCCCTGAAAATAGTTATTTTTCTGTCCATTCTTGCTCTATGGGCAAACAGCCATGGCATGGGGATGACTTTTGGCAGGGGATTTTCACTTGGGTTTGGGTATCTCTGGTGTGTTCTGCTCAGGGGTAGCCAGCTCTTTCAGGATGTCATGAATCCTGTTCAGATTGTCTTGCCTGTTGTCAAAATATTTAAAATGAGGGGATATTTAAACAAAAACCCCACATTTCACAGATAATCTCTGTGCTGGCATTCACTGCTTGGAGAGGATTTGGCCAGCTGAGGTGAAATCATGGCAAAGGGGTTGAATGAGAGGACCTTTAAAGGTCCTTTTCCACCCAAACTCTTCCACGATTCTGTATTTCAGAAGGGGGGAATGCAATCCCAGCCTCACTGAAAATTGGGATTTAGCTCCACCTCTCCAGTGAGCACTGCTAATTCTCAGTTGAATTTTGGGGATGTGATTCAGTGGTTAACACGGTGATGCTGGGTTAACTCATGGCCTCAATGGCTTTAAAATATTTTTTCAACATCAGCAATTCCATGTTTCCAACAGTGATCCATCCCTCAGTTGCTTGTCTGAGCCCACCCACCTGCCTGAAGTGCAGACACACACCAAAAACAGGATGAAATTTCAGCACAGACCCAGACAGCATCTCATCACTCCTCCCTGATTTTCACCTTGACCTCACCTTTCCATGGATATTAAGCTGTTCCAACATCTGTTTTCTGCCTTAAAACACAGCAGGGATGGAGGCTTTGCTTTGGTTTTGCTGTTGCTGTCTGCTGGCTGGAAGCTCTCTAACAAGCAGCAGGGTTTGTTTGATTTGGGAACAGCTGTCCCGGGGTTTGTCAGGATTAGCAGCCACTTAGTGGACATAAATTTATGTTGGAAAAGATATTTTAGTTTGGAGAATGTGCCACACTTTTAAATGCCAGCAGAAGTTTTGGTTCTAGTTTTTTTTTTTTTTTAACATGAGATAACAAGCAAATGCACACAGCCATGCAAAGGTTTTAGAAATAAAGAGAAAGTGGCATTGGTGCAATGGAAAATAAATTCCAAGTGTTTTCAAAGCTCTGGATAGTTAAATTAATAATTTAATCTGGAGCTCAGATTAAATCCATGCAGAGGTTTTGTTTCTGACAGCAGCCTGTGTTTGTCCCTCTCAAATCCCATGAGATTTCTGGTTAAAAAGACTCTCCTTCCTCATCTTTTCTTTCAGTTTTTCTATTAATATTGACTGTATCAGAGCACTTTCATGATGGTATCCACCCTTTCTACCTGGGGAATATTGCACACACCAAAAGTGAAGTTGGGAAAAGCATTCCTAGAGGCTGAGCCACTCATCTTTGCTATGAATTTCTTTCTGGAGATGCTAATATGGGAAAAACCATCTAGGAAGGTCCCTAAATTCAAAGTCTGATTCTCTACAAATCCAGCTGTCTACAAGTCCTGGAAGAACAGAGGGATTTGAGTGAGGAAACCCTGGAACAATCCTTCAAGCACGCTCTGTCTCAGAGCACTGGAGATCTTGTTTAGAGACTGCTGGGAGATAAGTCATGGTTTGGCAATGCCCTGTGTAAACCTTCGTCTTAAATCTTGGATCTTTTCTTTCAGTTTACATGTTCTGGAGCTAGGCAGAAGGGCTCAGCTCACAAATTTGATTTATGAAAAGGAGGGATTAAAAAAGCCCAGTGTTTATTTAGTTTGTTGGTTAGAAAAGGCTGAAAGATTACAAACTTTTTTTAAAAACGAAATTGTTTCCCAATAGATGTTGTTGATGGAAAATCTCAGGATTTTCATGCTTAAAAATCACCCTCCAGCAACAGTCACTGGTGATTTCTTTCATGCTGATTAGACTGACTCAGTCTGGGGGCTTTAAGGTGAGGTTTCCTTCTTATGTCTTTGGGTCAAATTTCCCAAAACATTTAGGAATAAAGTTATTTTTTAATATATTCCTGTTGAGTGCTTGGACAGCTTCAAATTGCAGAAGTATAAACCAGGTTTTATAGTAATTAGTGGTGTTCTTGTTATAGAACCATGGAGTTGTTAAGGTGGAAAAGACCTTTCAGATCATCAAGTCCAGCTTGTGGGAAAAATGAAATCACAGACTTGCCACAGATATTGAGGCAAAGCCCAAAGCAAACTCTTTTCACTTACCCTGAGTTTTGGGATCCTTTTTGCCTTCTGTGATTGCTTTTCTGCTGAGCTGGAGCTGCAAATCCCTCAGTGAGTGATGAGCACCGGCAGAGCTCATGGGTGGTGGGAAGGAAATGCCACCATGGCAGGGGTCACAGCCCTGGCAGAATTGTGGATTTCCCTCAGCTGCTGCTTGGCTTCCCTGTCACATCCTGCCTGCAGGGCTGGAGGCAGAGCAGGCAGCACAACAGGCAAAAAATACCCAAATTAAACACAGAGCTGTGGAAAGCTGGAAGGGGAGCTCTGATGGGGTTGCTGCAGAGCACTCTGCCAGTGGTGATGCAAATAAAAAATAAAAAATGTGATGAGATGGAGCTGGGGGAAGGAGAGATGCCCAAAGGATGCTGGAATGTGAGTGGGACTGGGGACAGGAGGGCACAGCAGTGACTTTTTCAGGGAAGGGAGGGAGGATGCATTTAGTGGCACCTCAGAGCCAAACTAACCCCAGTCAAACCCAATCTGTCACAGAAAAATAGGGTTAAATCCTACTCTGCAAGCCCAGGGCAGGATGGGGTAGAATTAAACCCACCAAAGATACAGGGGAGAAATGACAGGGAGCTGTTTCCATGCTGGAGGCTACTGAATATGCTGGGACACTTCAGCTTGAAAAAGAGATGCCCGAGGAGGGACGTTAAAGAGCATTTTATGGGTTTTCTCCCCAGGGAAAGGGATATTGTGGTTAGCCTGTGAATATTTCTGTCTTTGTAAAAGGACTGAGCAGTTCCTAGTGAAAGAAGCAATGAGCAGGTTCAAAATGAATTCAGAAAAGGATAGAATTTTTCTGTCAGTGGACACTTAAATTGTGCAGTGACTTGACATGGGAAGTTGTGAATTCCAACAATTTTCCTGGGTTCAGAATCAAATCCAATTACATTTAATTTACAAGACCTATGGGAGAAAAATAATCTATCTACGGTATTTTTTATTATTTCATACAACTTTTAAATAGAAAATCATCCCTCATTTGGGAGGTCTCTGGTCTGTGGTGGCTGCAGTGATCCAGTGGCTTTTCCTCCACTGAGATTAAATTCAAACTGCCTGGGTGGTGCTGAGTTATGGATTGTTGCAGGCACCATCTTTTGGGGTCTGTCCTTTCAGTCAGGGAGAGATCAGAGCTCAGCTGGGGCAGGGAGATTGATGCTGTGATAATTGGTTGTAATGAGATGCTTTTAACGAGGCAAGCCACAGGTGAGCACCAAGGCTGGGCTTGTCAGGGGGACAGTCAGTGTCACCCCATGGCTGTGTACAGGTTCAAAGTGAATTCAGAAAAGGATAGAATTTTTCTGTCAGTGGACACTTAAATTGTGCAGTGCCTTGGCACAGGAGGTTGTGAATTCTAAAAATTTTCCTGGGTTCAGAATTAAATCCAATTACGTTTAATTTACAAGACCTATGGGAGAAAAATAATCTATCTACGGTATTTTTTATTATTTCATACAACTTTTAAATAGAAAATCATCCCTCATTTGGGAGGTCTCTGGTCTGTGGTGGCTGCAGTGACCCAGGGCTGATGGTGGCTCTTCCTCCACTGAGATTAAATTCAAACTGCCTGGGTGGTGCTGAGTTATGGATTGTTGCAGGCACCATCTTTTGGGGTCTGTCCTTTCAGTCAGGGAGAGATCAGAGCTCAGCTGGGGCAGGGAGATTGATGCTGTGATAATTGGTTGTAATGAGATGCTTTTAACGAGGCAAGCCACAAGGCTGGGCTTGTCAGTGGGACAATAAATGTCACCCCGTGGCTGCTTACAGCCCTGAGGGCTTGGAAACTGCCTGCTGGTATGAAATTGGAGAGAAAATGAGATTTTATTGCAGCACACCAGGCTGTGGTGGTGCCCTGGGATAGCTCAGCCTGGCTTCACTGAGCTGTGCCTTGGCCTTGCTGTGATCCCTGAGGGTGCTGAGAGCTCCTGAGACACCCCAGGTGTCAAATGGGCACCCCTGCATCTGGACAGGGATTCCAAGAGCAAAATGTGGGGGAATGTCTTTCAGAAGAGACCTGGAGTGACCCCCAAGCATGAGGGAGAATTTGGTGTGAGGCTTTGGGGGGTGCTGTTCTATCAGAAGTTGGGTTTGATGCCCTTGGAGGTCTTTTCCAACCTGAATAATTCCATGATTCAGTGAAAGACTGATGTGCTGAAAGGGTTTTTTTCCCTGAACTGGGAGTTCTGCTGGCTTCAGAGAGTGCCTGGTACCAGCCTGCTGCCATTTATCTCTTTCCTCAGCCAGACCAAGTCCCATCTCAGGGCTGTGCCAAAGCTCTGGAATTCATGTTTATTCATGAGGCAAAGTTATTCTCTGCTGCTTCCTAGATAAGCTTTGACCACAATTTGCTGTAAATGTAGATATGAATCCAATAAATGGGTGTTTAATGCTCCAGTCTGCCAGTTCTACAAACCATTGTGAGAATTGACCTGTTTTCTGTTTATTAGCCTTTTAAAATGAGAGTTCTTGTGTCACTGTGTCACTTGCAGCTACTTCTGAGCCAGAACCTCTGTGAGGAGGGCTCTGAGTGAGGCTGGTGCAGCCCTTGGCTTGCTGGTGGGGTATTTGTCTTGAAGAGAGGAAGGCTGAGCTGCTGGATAGAGGGATCTGAGCTCCAGCTTCTTTAGGGATGTGAAGGATTTCTCCCTGCAGCCCTCCAGGAGAAGATATTCAGCTCCAGAGAGCACTTCAGGGTCTGGCAAGGAAGGGCAGGGCAAAGCTGAGGGTGTGGGAGTCACAGTTAAAATAATTAAAATGGGAAGAAACCCCTCTTGTTTAAAAAAAATACTTATTTAATTTTTTAATGTTTGTTTTTATAATGACAAGGGTTTAAAGACTGCACGTGAGACACCCAGAGTAAGTGCTGCTGACCTGGAAAAGCCACACTAATTTTTAGAGAGCTCCTCCAGATTCACCTGGGATCCTTCCCAAGGCAAAGCACAGCTCCTGGCAGAGTGTGTCCCCTGGTTTTTGGGGCAGGCACGTGAGCAGAGCAGCTCTTTTGATGGAAATGGAGAGTAGGTGTGTTTTTGACTCATTGGCACTTGCTGCACTGGGTGAGGATTGAGAAATACCTTTGTAGCCTCCCTGCAGACACTGAGTGCAAGGTAGAGCACCACATTTATAATTAATTAATTGATGGGGAAGCACTTGTCAATCTCCAAACACAACATTGTCATCTTTGCTGCATCCAAGTGATGCCTCAGGGAAAGGAGGGATTTCCTTCCTTCAAGGCACAGTGCAGCTGTTTCTGCTCTCAGATTTTTATTTTTTTTTTTTTGCCTGCCAAGCCCACAATCCCAGCACTTTTCAGGATAAAATCTTTGGGATGAAGAAAAGAATTTTCTGGAAGGCTCTTTAATAAATGTTGTCTGTGTGCTGGGTCAGATGAAAGGGCACAAAGTTTTGCCTGAACTTGTGATTATTACAGCACTGGACTGTGCATGCAGGGCATTTTGCAGTATCAATCTTCATTTGTTCCAATTCTTTAAACTCCAGTTCTTCTCTTCTACTCACTAAAAATTACTGATTTTCCTGAAGTGCAGATAATTAGCCCAAGAAAGACACAGCCCTGTTAGAAGAGGGTGCCCAGAGCAGCTGTGGCTGCTCCTGGATCCCTGGAAGTGTCCAAGGCCAGGCTGGAGGGGCTTGGAGCAGCCTGGGATAGTGGCAGGGATTTGGAATGAGATGATCTTTAGGGTCCATTCCAACCCAAACCATTCCAAGATTCACTGATCCTGTGGTGCCAGGCACTGCCAGCCAGAGTTCTGCTTTCCATTCCCTTCTTTATTTATTGCAGAAATATTTTCAGCATGTCTGGGACAGCAATAGGAAGATTGTTGTGGTAAGAGCTAAAAGGCAGCTATGAGGTGTGTTTACAGAAGCAATAATTTGTAAAAATACACTTTATGTGCCTTGCAAGGCCAGTTTCACTTTCTTTTTATCAGGAAAAAAAAAAAAAAAAGCTTTTTATACAAAAGTGAGCACCTAAAAGCTTTCTTCACACATCACAGGTGGTGCTGAAAAATGTCAACAGAGAAAAAGATACAGATCACCAAAACTCTGAGTGCATAATTCAGGGCATTTAAAAAGCCATCTGATGCTATCAGATGGCTTTTATTTTGCATTATAACCTATCATGAGGTAATGGCTGCACTCTAATTTATTGCACTTGGCGGAGGAAAAGATTGTAGAACGTGAAATATTCCATCATGGAATCATTTTCCATGGAATCTTTAATATCCTGACACTGTTGGAGCTGCTGGCTGTTTGGGAGATAAGTGTGAGGCTGTGAGAGCTGAGCTGGGCACTTGACACAAGGAGCTGAAACCTGACTTTTAATGAGCTCTGCATGAAGGAGATACCATCAGTTATTCCATTTTTCAGGCTCTGATAAACTCAGCTCAGGACTTCATTATTTGAAAAGTTCAGTTTGTTCGTGAAAGGAGAGGGGAGGAAAAACCTGTAAAATCACTTTGAAAGCCAGCTAAGGGTTCTTTTTCAGCTTCAAAGCATTTCTGTGTGTTCTCTCTTGATCTGAGGCAGATCTGCCTGGTGATGGCACCAGCCCTTCCCTTACTCAAGGAGTAAAAGATGATTTAAAGGAGGAATTTGGGTGTAATTACAACAAGTGCAGGGTTCTCAGAGTTCCCTTTGCTGGCAGGTGAGAAGGATTTCCTCAAAGTTTTGTCACCCCTTTGTTCCTCACACCCCAGACTCTCTCCTGTGGGGCTGGTGACCTCAACAGCTCGGGAGTCACATTTGGGGGAACCTTTCCATCTGATGGGCTGTGACAAATAGGTGAGAGCAGAGGTGCTGGAAACAGGGAGCTCTGCTGACAACCCATCCATCTCACCAGGCAGCAACTCAAGTGCCTGCCTGTTGGAAATATAAAGCAGGGGGGAAAATGTCAAAATTCTGCTAAGAACTCTCAAATGGTGACATATCGATGCAAAAATGTGTTTGAGTCTTTTTTTTTTTTTTTTTCTTTAATTTAAACCTGCCAACTCCTTTTGGCTTCAGCGTTAATGTTACACGATCCAACAATGCAGCATGCATGGGGTGTTATTAATGCCTTTTCAGAAATAAAAGGGCAAAATCAAAACATTAGAAATCTGTGGAAAGGACATGGTATTTTCCTTTCCACTAAATCTTTTATCCTACCCAGAAAATCTTCAGCAGTGCCTCATTTTGACAAAACCCTTTTATTTTTCCTCCCTGTGCTGGTTATTCCTTCATTCCCAGTTTGGATGTGCCACCTTCCCTCACTCCTCCATAGGGATCCTCTCCTGGCCACAGCACTGTCCCTGCTCAGCCTCCAGCAATGTTTTGTGCCTTTTCCCTTTTTAGGAAGAAAACTGCTTCTGGTGAAGGGATTTTGGTCCTTGATTGTCATCTGTGTTCCTTCCTGCTGTGAGAGCTGCACAGTCACTGCACTGGGAAGGAAAAGATGATGGGATGTGGGGGAAACACAGAAGGAAAGGACAATGTCTCACAGGTCCAGATCAAGTGTTTTAATGCAACAGGGCAACAAGGGCAAGGAAGAGAGATATTTAATTAGGAATTTCTGCCTTTTTAATCTAGGAGAAGACACTGTTCTTGTATCAAGCCTGATTTGCCTTATTTTTTTTGCCCTTATCTGCTGTTCTATCCATACTGGTCTCTGGAAAATTACAGTGCTGAGTTTTAGGGACTGGGGGAGATGAAAGCTGTGTGTTTGAAGGAGATATTCAGTGGCGTTTCATTCCCAAAGGTGCCTGTGCCGGGGTGAGAGGCTCTCCACACCTTTGCAGAGCTGCTCTGCTGCGTCCAGCACTCCTGAGTGCTCCATCATCTGCTTTTCTCTCTTCTGCAGGCTGCAGGAGGCAGTGGGACAACATCACGTGCTGGCCCGAAGCAGAGGTGGGAGAAGTCGTGGTGCGGCCATGCCCCAAGTACTTCAGATTCCTGACCTCCTACCTGGGTAAGCAAATCCCAAATCAGCTCCACAGCTTCACTCCCAGAGGGGTTTCTCAGCATTCCGCGTGGGGAACATCTCAATAAAGAGGGAGGAACCAGCTCGTAGCCCGAGGTGAAGGAGGTTTCCAAGCCATCCGTGAATTCCCAAACATGAAAACATCCTCCCTGCACTGCTGTGGACCACAGGGATGCAAAAATGGCTCCTGGTGAAATCCAATAATATGGATGTTGTGCAGTGAAAATTGAATCAACCTGTGGAGCAGTTGTGTTTGTTGTGCAAAATGAGCAGTTTAGCACAATCATTAATTAAGTCTCTGACAGAAAATGAACAAGCTGGAACTGGACGTAATAAAGTTGAGGTTTTTTTTCTGCTGGAGTGACAAATCTGACCACAGGCCAAGGAATTAACCTGACAAATAATGGGCAGGGGAGGTTAATGGAGGAGATAGCTTAACTCACTCTTCAGGGTGTTCTGAGAAGTTTTAGTTTAAAACTCAGGTCTCAAGGGGCCGTGCAGCAAGGGCTGATTGTGCCTCCTAGTAGTTTATAGTTTTTTCACTATTTTTATTATAAAAGCCCTGAAGGTCTTAACAGAGAATTAAGTTATTTTGCACTGGAGATCCTGCATTGAGCTGACCCTCCATTTTTAAAGCTTTGTAATGCAAACACACAGGATAAATTAGGAATGGGGGTGGGCACACAATATCATCCCTGTTCAACAGATCTGGGCACTGCATTCATTAACCAGCACATGCTGATTACATGACTTGCCCAAGGCCACACCAAAATTCCTTACAGGCACAGAAGGGAAATTAAAAAGCCCTGGAGTCCTGTCCTGTGGATTCTTTGCTTCTTTTTTCTGCCAGGGTTGAAATTAAATCGCCAGACAGTATTTCTTGTTGGGACTCAGATGTTTATCAGTTCTTATCTATTTCTTATCTATGACACACTCCCACAAACCCTGAGTTCTGCAGCTCTTCACTCTAACAAACTAAAAATGGAGCCCATCTCTCTCTCTGCAAGGCCTTTGAAGGATCAACTGTCCAATTAACAAATGACACCTAAATTATTTTTACTTTTAACCCAATAACCAACCACCCATGGCCTGCAGTGTGGACTTTTTTATCCAATTACACAAAACCACCCAAACCCATGGAGAAGGAGAAGAAGAAGAAGAAAAAGAAGAAGAAAAACAAGAAGAAGAATGAGGAGAAGGAGAAGGTGAAGAAGGACCAGCCCCCACCCTAAAACCTCCATCTTGCTTTATCTATATTACTGGGTTCTAAACCCTTAAACTCTGAGTTTCCCAGCCTGTGGTATCACACACTTCTATTCAAACTCCACACCCACAATCCCAGTTCTGTCATTCCATTTTGGAAGCTTCTCCATGGCCTCAGGTCAATGCAGTGTTCTCTTGGGGGTCAGTGCCTGGCAGCACAGAAAGTCTGGAATTCTCAGCAGCCAGGGTTCCAACACTATCCTAGCACTGACTTCCTCGTTTCCAAAATTCCCTGGTAGCTCATCACACCTGTGTCAACACCCAGGGAGAAGAGGCAGCAGCTGCTGTGATATCACATCTTGCAGGACAAGACCCCTGTGCATGGGATCAGCTGTGTGGAATAATTTCCTGCTGTTCCTGCTCTGTGCCCTCCCCCAAGCACAGTATTCACTCACTGGGTTTTATATACCAGCAGAGTTAGCAAAATACCAATAAAAATCTCTTAAAAATGCTCTTTAGTACATCATCCCACCAGAGCTGACTGATGAGGAGAATATTGTGTATAATTTGATTATATGTAAAGGTCAAGCAGTGAAACAGGCTGCCCAGAGAAGTGGTGGATTCGCTGTCCAAGGGAAATGCTCAAAAACAGGAACGTGGTTTAGTGTGGACCTGGCAGTGTTGGATTAATGGTTGGACTTGATGTTCTCAGAGGTCTTTTTAAACCTCAAGGACTCTCTGAGCTGGTTTTGGAGTCAGAGGTGAGGAACAGGCTCATCCTGGAGCCTCTTCCTCCTGTTTAATACCATCTTGGATACCTTTAGATAGGTAATACCTTTAGAGGTACAGTTCAGCTGGTTTTTTGATTCCCACTCCAGGATGAGTTTAATACCGTCCATAAACCCCGTATTTCTCGCCATTTACAATCAAAATATTGCAGAGTGGCTCTGGCAGATGGGAATGTCTTCCAACAGGATTGAATTCTGCCTCAGCAGTGCACCAGCAGAACAACTGATGCCATCCCCAAAGCAGAAGCAGCAGCTTTGATTCTCTCTGAGCCAGACACTTTGTACACAACCATCAACAAACAGGGAAAGCAGTGATGGTCTTAAATAAAGGGAGGGGAATATTGCCTCCTGTTTTATAGGATTTGTTGCAAAATTAATGCCATTAAATGTTGTGAAGCAGCTCTTCCTTTGTAGCAGTGAGTGTCATTGAGAAGCTTTCAAGGAACTCAATCATCTGGGTAATGTTTGTGTCGTACTCTTTGATCCCTTTGCAGGAACAGGAAAGCTTTTATCAAGCTGTGAGCCAGAGAAAATCTTTTTAATGTGTTTATAGCAGGAAAAGAGTGAAATACCAGGGAGCAAAGAGTTAATGTGATTTTCCTGCCTCATGGAGAATAAGCTCTTCAAATTACTAATATCCCATCTCATGGTTAATAAAGGATAAAATGTCTCATGGCATTTAAAAACCTTAAACTGTCCTGATGTCATTTGACATTAATTTTTTATGGCATTCACAGATCCAGAAAATTTTCATTATTTCATGACGTTCATCAGCGCCATGTGAGGGAGATGGATGAAAATATTTTTGGCACCTTTCATTATTAAAGTGCATTGCTTTCCACCCCTTGACCAGTGTTCCAGCTCTCCTTCCATACATGGAAGATGACATTTGTAATAGGGATTTATATCTCACAGTTTCTCCAAAAGCAAATTGTCCACCATGCACAAGTTAAATTAGCACTGACAGTTTTTGAGCTTCAGCTCTGAGATTAATTGACCTAAGGGGGTGGGGATGGGCACAACCAAGCTCTGGAATCCCACTCAGCGAGGTGAGATCCATCTGAGTTTTGGGCTTGCCAAACTCCTTTTTTCCTCGGGTGTTCTAAATTTATTTCCCCTCTCCTTTCCCCTCCTTCGTGAACACTTTTTACTCTGCATTGCTTCTGAAACTGGAGCAAAAATTGAATAAAATGAGGCTAGGGATGAACAGAGAGAGCAGATGAGAAGAAGACAACACCACCTCTCTAAAGAATCCCAAAATGAACCATACCCATTATTTATTTGCTACAATGATCATTAAAATACCCAAGAAGTTGAGTGTGGTTTTTTTTGGAGTTTTCTTCACTGAGAACCCTTGACCTGCTCAGGTTCTCTGCTGTCCACATGTGCCTTCATATCAGAAAAGCAAAATTACCTGGAGGAAAGGAGGCTCAGAGAGGGCATCACCATCCCTGGAAGTATTCAAAAACGTGTGGATGTGGCACTTGGGGACATGGTTTGGTGGTGGCCTTGGCAGTGTGGGGTTAGTGATTGGACTTTATCACCTTAGAGGGCTTTTCTAACCTAAGCCATTCTACCATTCCATGATTTTTTTTTTCACCTGAGGTCTCACAATGCTTGTGCCCCACTCCTCTGAAGGATTGGTGCTACACCTCCACCTCTACCCAAAAATATGCATATTTTTTTCCTAAATGTTTCCTGGAATCCTGTAATTGCAGGATCAAAAGATCTAATGAGAATTTTGTCCTAAAATTTGACAGCTCTGTTTTTAGGATGAGAAAAACAGTTTACAAAAGGTGCCTAATCAAGGGGAACATTGTTATTGTTAAGAAAGGGAGAATTATCTGTATTTATTAAGGATCAGGATCTTCGCTCTTAGAAGTGAAATGTGCAGGAAGGGGAAAGGAAAATAAGGGAAAATTGAGTTTTGCCACAAAAAATGGGGTGCAGGAAGTTTCAGGGCACTGGACATGTGGCAGCAATATCTGCAGGCCAAGTGATGTGAAAAAAAACAAAGGGAGAAAATTAAGTTGGTCTTGTTTGATGTGCTGACCCAATGCCACAGGTTCTGCAATGACATGAGGTTATGAAATACAAAAATGTAAAATAACATTAAACAGTGTGCAGAAATTGCACTGAAGGAATGATATTGTGAGACCACGACTGAGACAGAGGAAACATATTGTGAAATTATCCTGTCACAACTTTCCCCACAAGTTTTTTCCCGGGCCTAAGCACTTCAGCATCCAGCTAAGTGCAAGATGTCTGCAAGTTTCAAGTGTTTCCCAGGAACAGTGGGGCAGATCAATAATAAAAATGAAAGCAGAGATGTGCCAGTGGGCTCAGCGGTGTCTCAGGAATGGTAGATAATAGAAGTGTTACTGCTTTAATAGTTTCTGCTTGAAAAAGTTGATTTATGTCCGTGGAATATGGTGCTGGAGAAGCAGGAGGGATTGCTGGGCAGAGCACACCTTCCCCTCTGCTTTAGAAGTTGTTACAGAAAAGGGCAAGGAAAGCAAGAGGGGGGCAAAACCCAACACCCCTGAGCCATGATTGACCTCAGATCTCTTAGTCTGAATTCAAATTCCCATTAAAAGCCAATAACAGGGTTTTTCCAAGATCAAAGAGGTAAAACTTCACCTGCAACATGAACTTTCAGACACGTCTCAGAGTTAAAAGGGTGTGTTTGAAACAGATGAGAGGCAGAAAGAAATTAAATAAGAAAAAAAACCCTAAAGAGCAAGACAACAGCTCTGTGCATTTATTCAGTTCATCTGTTCAGTGTTTGACTCCCACTCAGATCAAACACCTCTGATAAAGAAAATGTTCTGGTTTTATCTCTGTTCCACAAACTCCTCCCTCCTCTTCTGCTGTGTCATGAATAAATCATGGAAGGAAATTCCTCAGTGACAACAAGGAGGTCTCCTGGGAGGTTCCCTGCCCATGGCAGGGAGGTTGGAACTGGGATTTAGGGTCCCTTCCAACCCAAACCATTGCTTGATGATTTCATGGTTCTAAATTCTGAGACAAGATTTGCTTGTGCAGTCTTCATCCTTGAAGGATTCCAGGAATATCCAAAAGGCATCTGGTCATGCTTCCATTTTAGGTGACCACACCTGAGCAAAGGTTTGGGGCCAGATGACCTCCAGAGGTCCCTTCCAGCCTCAGACATTCTGGGATGCAAAAAAAGCAGGACACTGAGCTCTTGCAAGGCATTATGAGGTTATTATCAAAATAAATGAGAGTTAGTTGTGACTTTTTCAATTTTTTTTTTTTTAATGGAAAACCTCACCTCATTGTTTTTAGGAACAGTCACACCACTTTGAGCTTTTTCATTTTTTTTTTAATGGAAAACCTCACCTTGTTGCTTTTAGGAACAGTCACATCACTTTGACAGTGGTAACATTGATAAAATTAAATACAAAACCCACCAAAAAACCCCAGATTAATTCATGGCTTTAACTAATACCATGACATCTGTTCTCACCAGGGACTTGCCTCTTCTTTTTCCACAACACAGAGGAGAGCCTGGAGCACAAACCTGCTGGCACTGGGATGCTTCCCATCTCTCAATGAATCTCCTCCACTCTGCATTGCTAATTATGTGGAGTTATAAACCCCCGGTCTCCTTTCTCATTAAATCTCCAGGAGTACAGTTTGAAAATTTTAGCTCCAGTCTGATAGGAAATGGGAACATTTTGGAAATCTAGTGAACTTTGAAAGGCTGGAGATAAATTCCAAGTGCAGAAAGTTTGTGTTTTCTGATACTGTCATTTTCAATGTACTCCAGATTTTCAATGTACTCCATTGATGCTCATTTTTGGGAGAGCTTGTGTTACACAAATTACTGAGAAACAGCTCTGGAAAATGGCAAATATAACTTCTGTTGCTTTGAAAAAATTGCCTTTCCATTGATAAATAATTAGATGTCATGATCAAAGTCTGGAAAAAAACAAGAGTCAATGAGACAACAAAAAAATATCTATTTTCATCAGGGCAGAGCTGGGATTTGACATTGGAATATAAAAATCTGCGTGATGCTTCAGTCTAACCTGAGCCTGTAAGCCTCAGAGGAAAGCTAAGCTTGTGGGACACTTTCCCAAATTTCATGCTCATTTTTAGTATAGAAAGTGATATTTTAAATAGTTGGAATTAGAAAAGTTGTTTTGTCTGAGGAGAGACATCATCCATTACTTGAGGCAAATTGTGGTCTGATCAAACCTTTGTTTTTTTAACCTTGTGCTTTTTGTACCTCTCAGACATCAGGTGAACAGGAGAGGTTTTAGGAAGGTGTCTTGTATCACACCATGTGTGTGAATTTCCACATCTAAAAGTGACATGAGCTGCAAAGGGTGGCAGAAAAACTTCTCTGGGAAGTGAGTTTCCCTAAAATCAGAGTAATTTTTATTATTATTTTTTTAATTCCACTGATGCTTTGTCATTGTTCTTCTTTCTACCTTGGTCTCCACGTCTGCTAAAGCATTGGGACAATTTTTGAAGGTATTGAGAGAGGAGAGAGTTTTTAAATAATCATGAAATAGTGAGGAAATGCAATTGAAAAGAAGAAATAGGAGAAAAACTAGCCGAAAGAAACACACCTTAGCTCACTGAGAATAAAAAACAAAGATTTAAAACCACCGTGAAATCTTAAGCCATCCCCAAACAGAGTTTTGAGCAGGAAATGGGAAGCAGTGAAGTTCAGATAATGGGATCCATTGTAACAAAGGAGAAATAACAGATATTGCACAACTCAGAAAAGCTGAAAGCGCCGCACAGTCGTGTCCTTGATTTGTTTGCACAAGATCCTTTATGATCCTGACATGAACCCTGGTGGAAGGAACTGCAAACAGTGGCCGTGCAGGGAAAGCCTGGAACAGCAGCCCTTGGAGCTGTGCTGGACTTTCTGCTTCTGGAGCAGCTTGAAAATGAAGAAAAGCACCTTTGAGAGCCCTCCTGGACTCAGATCTGCTGCAAAGACAGATTAAAGGGGCAAGTTTAATGTCAAAATCCATCTGTCACAGGGACTGGAGAAGTGACTTCAGGCAGGGCATTGTCTGCTGCTGATCTCAGGGCAGAGCAGGCCCGTGGTTGGGAAGATGCTCAGATGACTCAGGTGTCAGAAATTGCTGGAGGTGATACTCAAATATTTTTGTGACTCACAGCTGCATAACTGATTTGGTCCCACTTGCAGGAGTTTTCTTACTCTTGTGTGCAAAGAGCTCTGCTGTTGGAAATGGTTGCAAAGCTCTTTGAGCTTCACTGACGTCACATTTTACCTTAAGAAGCAAGGCTTGACTTCTCTTTGTTCATTCTGGTGTGTTGACCAGTTTTCCAGATTTGTGTGGTGAATGGCACCAGTGGAATGCCTCAATAATGGGATTTTAGTGGCACTGGTGGTCAGAGAAGGTGCTGGGGGAATTCACAATGTGCCCAATAATGGGATTTTAGTGAGGTGGGCACTGGTGGTCAGAGAAGGTGCTGGGGGAATTCACAATGTGCTGTTGGGTGCACTTCTGGTTTGTTATTTCCTGACAAACCCATGTCTTGGCCTTTTAGCCTACAAACCTCTTGGGGTAAGGCTTATCCTGAGTGCTGGTCTCTCCTTTTGCTGGATTAAGCTGATGTGGGTTTGAGGTCCAGCTGGGACAGGAAGCAGAGATGTTTTACAAAGTGAGAAGTGCTTTGCTCTTACAATCCTGGATGGATCAGGCAGTTCTGAGTGCCAGAGAGCCACATGAATTCAGTTTTGACAGTTTGGCTGAGGGAGTGAGATGTTCTTGTGTTAATTAAAGCTCTTTTTAGCTGGTCAGAGGCCCCAGGCACTCAGCGAGCTTGACAGTCCAGGAAATCTTCCTGCCCTGGAGTATGCAAGTTAAAACAGGCAATACAGGTTGTCAGTGTGTGGATTTTCTCCCTTCACAGCCAAAATTTGAAGTGTTCTGTTCACAAACCAGAGTGCAGTACGTTTCCCAGGAATCACATTCGATCAGGGCTCAGTTGTAGGCAAGGTCTGGGTGTGGAGGACTGGATTTAGTTCCCAGACCCCCAGCCTTATCTGCATGGTGTGAAATAAACCCTTTATCTATCCCTGTCCTGGCTTCTCACAGGCACAGTGAAAGGCATGAATACTTCACTGCGCTGTTTAGATAAAAATTTTCCAGGAACAAAGTCAATGTGACAATAAAACATTCAAACAATACTGGTGCAGTGCCAGGAACCAAAGGTCTGGGTACAACTGGCAGCATGGTACCACTAGAAGAGATGTTTTGTGTGCACCTCTGTATTAAAATGTACTTTTCTGCTGAGGTCTGGACTTTAAAACAGAATAGATGACTCCCATTTATAAGCTCTGTGTAATATGAAAAATTAATAACAGGGGAAAAGTATGAGAGTTTTTCTCTAAGTGTTACAAGAATTCTGCTTTGGCATTTATACCACAAGAGGCAGAAGTTGTTTTAACAGTGAGCTGAAGGTTTCTTTTTAAATCATGGTTTTTTTTCTTTTCTTCCAGGGAATGTGACCAGGAATTGTACAAGCCAGGGCTGGTCAGATGTGTACCCTGCACCCTACGCTGTAGCTTGTGGATATGATTCCAACAGCACTCCAGGGGAAGAGGTTTGTAAACCTGGATGGGTGGACATCAAGATTTAACAGGGATCAGTATCCAAACTGTATGATCCTCCCATGCCCAATTTTTCCCATTCCCCTTCTGATTCCTCAAGAGGGAAGGATCTTCTTGAGGATCCTTGGGAGCAGAGTTCAAATGTTTGGTCAAGGAAATGATCTTCCCTTTGACATCATAGACTGGTGGAATTATGGAATGGCTTGGGATGGAGGGGAACTTCTTTTCAGGATCATCCCATTCCACCCCCTGCCACGGGCAGGGACACCAGGCTGTTCCAAACCTGTCCTTGAACACTTCCAGGGATAGGACATCCAACATTTCCAGGATGTCAGGACCTGAGAAGATCAGACCATTGTCCATGCGATGCCCACACACAACTTCAGATGTTTTATTTTCCTCAGTGCACTTTGAAGCAAGCCCTCCACATTTATTTTTATGCTTAAGCAGATGTGGTGATTCCAATCTTTCTATGGCAACATAAGCATCAAAAACTCTAAAGTCATAAAAATTATGTTTTGCTGCTGTGCAGATCTCAACCAACTAAATATCCACATCACTGTAGGGAACACACATTTTCAAAATTTACTAAATTTCGATAGAAAATCCAAAAGTTCTCTGGGATATTGTTTGTGTATAAATTAGCAATCCCTGACCTAGGTATAATTAGCTTTGCAGAGTATTATCACTCCAGAAAAAGGAGTTTGTTATGGTTTTGCTGCATGCTGAGACATGAAGGGTAAAGTCTAAAGAGGATAACAAATGTTAGAAGCAAGATTCACCTCACCTAACTCAAAGTTCAGCATCTAATCTAAACTAATCACCTGTAGCAGTCCCATAGTCAACAAGAAAAAGCTTATGCATGGAAAGTTATATTTCACTGCAATCACACGTTACAGTATTTATATTTTTATATAATAGGTTAATGTGTTTATATTAAATCACTGCTCATCCTTTTGTTGTTGTTGTTTCTGTTTAAGACATACCCCAGTGTTAGTGAATGTTGGACAAAGGAATCTCAATAATTAATTAACATCTGTTTCCAGTATTTAAAGGGGGCTTACAAAAAGGCTGGAGAGGGATTTTTCACAAGAGCATGGAGTGATTGGACGAGGGGAATGGTGTTAAGCTGAAGGAGGGCAGGTTTAGCTGAGATATTGGGAAGAAACTCCTCACTGTGAGGGTGGTGAAGCCCCAGCACAGGATGCCCAGAGAAGCTGTGACTGCCCCATCCTGGGAAGTGTCCAAGGACAGGTTGGACAGGGCTTGGAGCACCCTGGGACAGTGGAAGGTGTCCCTGCCCAGGACAGGGGTGGAATGAGATGATTTTAAGGTCCCTTCTAACCCAATCCATTCTGGGATTCTGTAACTTGATATGGTGAGAGGTCTCTGTGCACGGTCACACACTGCCAAGGCACTCCAAGAGTTAACAGGGGATCTGAGCAGAGCTGAGCCAGCTCTGAGTGGGAAAGAAAGCAGAAAAGAGCAAAGGCAGAGGTGCATAAAGAACTCGAGGGCTGTGCTGAAGAGAGCCTTAGTCTGCCTTCGGGGTCAGCCAGCACTTCACGTGCTCAAGTGTCCATCCCTCAGACTGAGCTGTGTGCCTGCAGAAACCAACCAAACCAGCTCTGCTGTGCAAGGACCCCCACCCGGAGCTCTGGTTTGTGTTCCTGCTGCACAGGGCATTTGGGAATTCCTGGGACATGCTCCTGCCACCCAACAGGTTGCAGCGTTGCCAGAGTGCTGCGTTGCCGGAGTGCCGTGTTACCAGGAGAACCTCTATTGTGTTCTTTTAATTCTTTCTTAATTATTTTCCCTTGATTCCACAGTTTTTTTTCTTGCTGTTAAAGTCCGATTCGTGTGAAAGGTGGCTGAGGGGGGTGAACATTCAGTAGCAGCCTGTGAAGAAGAATAGATTTTTGTTTCCTTGTTGTTGAATTGGCAGTGAGTTTGGGGAGCAAGAAGTAAAGGGAGTAGAAAAAAACCAGCAGGCTGTACAGGACATGAGGTCCAGGAAAGACTGATAAGCTTCCAGGAGTCAAAAACTTCATGAACTTTTGGTCTCAGGTCAGAAACAGCAAGAAAAAAATATGAAAAATAAATAAAGGCAAGGTGAAAGGTTTTAGCTGTGAATTCTGGCAGTCCCTAAAGCAGCAGATGATGCGGGCACCAAAGTGCTGCTCTTGGGGTCCGTGCAGTGATGATGAGCCCTTCTCCAAGCTGACCTTTAAAAGTGGTGCATTAGCAAGTGGGGAGTGGGGTTGTTATCCTGCTCCTCTGTCAGATGTGATGCTCTTCTCCCTGCTGTGTTTCCATCTGCTCAGAGGGGCCACCCCAGGGTTATTGTGGTTTTTTATTCTTGTTTTTTTTTTTTTTGCTCTGGTCAGGGTCGGGATTAAATGTGTAGAGATGATATTTTGTGTTTGAGTTCAGATGTTTATTCATTCTTGTTTATATTGTAGTCTTGTAAGTTGTGAGTTTTACAGCATTTCACTAATAAGTTACAAAATGGCTTTGTATTTATCTCTATAAGGCCTTTTAAGGAAAAACCACCTCATTAAGAAATGATACTTGAATTATTTTTATTTTTAACTAAATTACTAACTACTTGTGTTCTGCAATGTGGACTTTTTATCTAATTATAAAATACTACTTAAACTCATGAAGAAGAAGGTGAAGAAGGATTAGCTACTGCTTTAAACCTTCTATCTTGCCTTATATATATTACTATAAACTTTAAACTCCAGGTTTTCCACTATGTAATGTTACACACTTCTATTTAAACTATACACTCAGAATCTTTGTGTTATTCATCAATTTTGGAAGCTTTCTCTATGGCTTCAGGTCAAATGCAGTGTTCTCTTGAGGATCTGTGCCTTTCAACACAGAAAGTTTAAAATTCTCAGTATCCAGGGTTGCAACGCCAGGTCTCTGTAGGTTCTGCCTGAAAATGGTGAAATAAAGAGACACCTCCAGAGGTCACTTCTGCCCACATTTCTCTCCAAAGAAATTTATCTTCATTTACTTTCGAGGGAACCCCAATTACTTTGGGCTGGATGACATGAACCCCAAAACACTTGGCTCCTGAAAGATTTTATATCAGTATTTTTCTTCTTTTCCTTTCAAAATTGTAAATGTTTCCCATTGTAAACCAAGGGACAAATGTTAAGGTTACTGAATAGAAACCAAAGAAAATAAATCTCAGTTAATCTCAATTTAGCACCTACCTCAAATAATTGTTATTATCACACTCCTGTGAAATTAGGCAGAAGCTTTTAGAAGTCAAAGAGACAATGATGAAGTTGCCTGACTTCATTCTGTAAACCAGTCAGGCATCCTGGGATGCATTGCCTGCACTTATCTGCATCCCTTTCTTTTCTAATAAGAATATTTTATAATCTGGACCCTGAATGAAATTTCAATTCCATTTATGATCTTGGGTCAAATTCTCCACTTTGATATCTCTGAAATAGGAACCAATTGTCACTGCAAGTGCAGTGAAGAGTGAGAAGCCATTATGTGCTGTTTCCAGAGCAGAGATGACCCCACATCCTGCATTAAAGCTGCATGCAGAACCATCCCTCTCTGCACAAAAAGGATTAGTCACCATAAAATATCAGGGGGAAAAGCAGGGAATTGCTTGTTGAATAACACCAAGAACCTTCTGTGCATAACTTGCTCCTGGGAATAACTCTAAGAGGCAGAAGGCCTGCTTTGCTCTCCTAAATGAAGTGTGGGACAACCTCTTCCCCGTACAGTCCCCTACCACGTTTCCTTTTTTCTGCTGGCCAAATCTTTCCTGGAACAGTTCTTCTCTGGTGCCATCAAAAACAGAGATAATAGAGAAAGATTAAATCAACATGAAGGAGGTTGACGGCTTTAATTGGAAAAGTCAGAGCTTTTGGGATCCCAAACTCCAGGAAGGCTGGAAAAAAGACTTTCTCTTGGGGGTGCTGGTGGATGAGAGGCTGGACATGTGCTGACCGTGTGCCTCTGTAGCTCAGAAATCCAGCTGTATCCTGGGCTGATCCCACAGCCTGGGCAGCAGGGAAAGGGGGGGTTCTGTCCCTTTGCCCCCCTCAGGTGAGGCCCCAGCAGCAGAACTTTACCTGGGCAAGACCAGGCAGATAAATCATCCTGCAACCTTTGAATTATCGATTCAGAGTGACCCAAAGCTCTCAGTGACATGGCTGGAAGGGCACGGTGCTTGAACCACCTCTGAGATCTGTGGAAGATATGACCAGTGTTATCTCTGAAAACTCTCTTGTTTTAACCCCCCTCCAAGCTGGCTTGTGCAAATGCTAAAGGATTGCAACTCATCCCAGCCTCACTGGTTCTGTAAAGTACCAAATACTTGTCAAAGCCTGGGAAAATAGCACGTAAAAATGTCAGCTCTCAATGTTATGGAAGAGTATTTCTCCAAACAAGGTTGGGTTTAGATTTTCTGCCTAACCTTCTCTGTGTGGTTTTGGTTGTTTGGGTTCTTTATAGAAGATTGTCACAAGAAGGGCAGAGGATGGTCAGTCAAGAGCTGGAACAAAAAAAAATCCATAAACTGAGTTAGGTTCTCATAAAAACTTAGATTATTTTTTAATTGATAAATGTCTAAATAATTTTACCTCTTGATTTTTTTCTTTTTTTTTTTAAGCTGGAAATCAAAAACTATTGATTTAGAGTGTTGCTAGAGAGCTTTGGAGGGCTTATTTGCCCATTTTATTTAGACTGGGATTCCCTCTTGGATCCAATCCATGCAGTGTTCCATGCTCAGAGATTCCCTCTGTGTGCTGTCAAAGAGAAAAACCATGAACCAATTTCCAACTTAACACATATTTCTGGGTTAACAGTGAGAGCGTTTTACTTGCCTAAACAACAGTGTAAATCCCACAAAAGCAAATCAATTTCCCAGAGAGTTCTGCCCTCAGACCTCCTTAATAAAATTAATCTGACTGCTTTCACCACATCAGACCCAGTGTCGTGCACTGTTTAGCTAAACATTGATCACTCCTGTTCCACGAGGTTTTAGGCTGGAGAAGGTGTCAAATCAGCCTCCTTCCAGCAGGAACCTTTCCCTTGTGTAACTTTAGCCTGGGTTTGGAGTGGTCCAAGCCCTGCTGGAACCAGATGAGTTCTCCACGCTCACACCGGCGGTGTCCGAGTCACGCGTGCTACTGGATGGGATTTGAAAGGGCGAAGGAGTCAGAGGTGTTTTAAGAGAGTGGAGAAGGATGATTTCCTTGTCCCAGCAGTCAGCGATGCTGCGTTTAGGATTTTTTGGACCTCTTTGAAAGCTCTGTGTTCTTTCTTTCACACCAGCAAACGGCGTTCTACGGAACGGTCAAGACCGGCTACACCATCGGACACACCCTGTCCCTCATCGCCCTCACGGCTGCCATGATCATTCTGTGTCTCTTCAGGTAAGGCCACCAGCAGAAAAAGGCTCAGGGAAGGGGCTCAAAGGCTGCAGATTTACAGGCTGTGCAGGCTATGAGTGTTAAAAGAAGATGCACAAGATTTCTGTCAGTCTGCGTTGGATAGGGGAGGAAGGTTCCTCCATCCTTCAGTGTCACTGTGTTTTTGTTGTGGTGTTTGCAGCAGTCCCAGAACGAGGGAAGAGATGAATTTGACTCCATATTTCTTAGAAGGCTGATTTATTATAATATTATATTAAAAGAAAATTATATACTAAAACTATACTAAACTATAGAGAGAAAGGATACATCAGAAAGCTGGAAAAGAATGAATAATAAAAACCTGTGACTGACCAGAGAGTCCGACACAGCTGGACTGAGATTGGTCATCAATTAAAATCAATTCACATGCTGGGATAAACAATTCTCCAAATCACATTCCAAAGCAGCAAAATGGAGAAGCTGAAGCTTCCCAGCTTATCAGGAGAAAAATCCTGGCAAAGGGATTTTTCATAAAATATCCTGGTGGCATGTATTGGTGTGGGATTTGTGACATTTGCCTGGGAGTTGTAACCCCAATCCAATTATTTGGGTGGATTCATCTCACCAAAGGCAGATTGCTCTATGATGGATCTCTGTTAGAGAGCTACAGTCTATAGAGTCCTGTATATTGATGCCAGGGAATTTCTACCTAAAGTAGGTATTCAAAATGGTATCTAAAAATATCCAGGATCACAAAATCCCAGAATGGTTTGGGTAGGAAGGGACCTTAAAGATCATCTCATTCCATCCCCTGGGCAGGGACACGTTCCACTATCGCAGACTGCTCCAAGCTCCATCCAACCTGGCCTTGGACACTTCCAGGGATGGAACACCCACAGCTTCTCTGGGCAGCCTGTTTCCTCCCAAAGACTTTTCCAAAAACACTTCCTGCTGTCACTCTATGGCACAACAGAGACACCCAGGACCATTTAAACTTGCTGGTGTCCCTGGGATAGGCACAAGTGTGGCCTTCAGGATGCAGGGCCTTCAGGAGATCCAGGGCCTCAGGGATGGATGGGCAGATAATCTGCAGCTCACCAAGTGGCATTGGAATCCCAGATTGCAGCAAATGGATTAATTCTTGCTCTCTATTTTTTTTGCAATAGATTCAGGCATCTAAATTTGGGTGCCCCCAATGAAGAAGTCTGCATATATGTCATCTCCTATTATAAATTAATTTATGTAAAAGGAGATCAGCAAAAAGCTGAGATGGAAGAACCCTTTGGATGAGGTTCCATCTCCTCATGTAAGACAGAGCACATTTTCTAGTGTAACTCACATCAGTGCTGGCCTCACCCTTCAGGAGCTTA
Organism: Pyrgilauda ruficollis; assembly: GCF_017590135.1. NCBI lineage: Eukaryota > Metazoa > Chordata > Aves > Passeriformes > Passeridae > Pyrgilauda > Pyrgilauda ruficollis. The sequence continues at coordinate 801,097 of NW_024510321.1, read as the reverse complement.
GCACTTCTCTTCCCAAGTGCTCTCTCCACTCCTATTACAATGGAGAAGTCAATCAGACACATGCCAATTACCTCCAAAAGGTACAAAGTGCCAGCCAGGCTGGTGAAACCATTGAGGATCCTGGTTTTCCTTTGGGGAAAAACAGTTTAACTTGACTTGCCTTGGCCTGCAGGCACAGCAGACTCAGCTCAGCCCCATTACTTTGCCATCATCAGAGATTAGCAGCACAACCTCTGCCAGTGCCCATTTCCAGACTATCAGGCCTTTCACTTTGGCTGATGGAAATTCTCTCTTGAAAAAAATTTCCTCTTTGATCAGCATTCGTCTTCAAAATATTAGCAGGCAAGGGATAGAAAAACTCTGGTGTAGTTCTCAGTATCGTTAACAACCAGTGATTTTTAAATGCAAATATAGTTCATATTATTTCAGAAAGTCTGTAATATGTGTTAATTCTGGCAACAGATGCTAAGAATTTATTTGCCTGCTTGAAGAGACATTTCACTTTGAAAAGAATTACAGCAGCAGAAACATTCTGTAGAAAAAAGCCCTTTATCATGAGCGCAGTCTGCTCAGTCAAAAACATTTCTTTTCCAGTGGAGAGCAGTGGGATGGACCTGTTTTCTGTCATCCTGTATTTTTTCCTGTTTTTCTGAGGATTGAAAAAGCAGCAGTACTGCTGCAGATACATGGATTGCCACGTTCTGTGGAATTAAGGAGGCTTAAGTGGATTTGTGGTGATGCTCATCACCAGAGCCTGTCTCAGGGTTTCTAATGTTTAATTGGGACTCTATGTCATAGCAGAAGAAATGTGTAAATATAAAAATAATGCTTTTGAGAAGATTTGCTGTTCAGAAATGTTTAATTTCTTTCCAACAGAAAACTACACTGTACTCGAAATTACATTCACATGCACCTCTTCATGTCCTTCATCATGAGAGCCATCGCAGTCTTCATCAAGGATGTCATCCTGTTTGAAAGTGGGGAGTCCGAGCACTGCTTTGTGAGTTCAGTAAGTAGCCTCAAAATTTCCACCTCATTTTGTTGCCTCTCTTAAGAAATGCACCAAAAATTACCTTGCAAAAGCATGTGAGGTGGTACTTTGAGAAGACTTCAAATCCTCCTCATTTTTAAAAGGAAAAAAAAAAATCCATAATTGCTGCCATTTGACTTACATGGAGAAGGAATAAATTGATTATCAGAGTCCAACATGTATATATTTATATTTTATATCTGGTCCTTTCTGAAGTTGGACTTGATGGTCTTAGAAGTGTTTTTGAGCCTTAAGGATTTTATCAGGTCAAAGCCACAATGAGGTTGTACAGGATTTTGGGGCTCCTGTCAGTCCTGTGTCCATCTCCCAGCCACATGCTAATTTCTTGGATATCCTGGTCAAAGGATTTTAGGGATTTTGTGTAGGATTCAATGAAACCTTTTCCTTCCATGAGGATGGGAGTCAAATCCAAATTCACATAACTAATTTTAGTTATCTATGGGATAAGTACTTCCACATGAGCTGTGTGTGTGTTATGTGCATCCATAGATAGTGGGCTCTAATTAATCTGTTCCCTGGAGTCTGGAATGCTGTTCAGTCCTTTGGGAGAAGGCATGTGGGTGATTCTCTGGGCTCCAGTGACCAGATCCCTGCAGGACTTCAGGCAGGAAATCTCTTTGCAGACATCATCATCCATTTTTCATCTGAATCAGTATCCCACGCTCGCTGTCTGCAACTGTGAGATTTCCCTACTGGGATGATAAATAAGGGGAATAAAGGAGTTGGGTTATTTTTTTGCCTTCCAAACTCAGTATTATCAGCTGGAGCAAACATTAAGGAGGGAGAAGGGCTGTTTATCTACAGGCAACACTGACGTAAGAGGGCACCAGTCATGAATAAATTTAGGCAGGAAATTGAAATCACCAAAATGAAGAGATGTGCTCAGAAGTTATCCAGGGAAAAAAAAAAAAAAAAAAAAAACCAGGAGCCCTCCATAGTAAATTCAGAGCATTAGATGAGCTGCTTGCTGATAGCTCTGGACCTGTTTTTTATGTCATACACCACCAGAAAAAAAGATTCACTTTTCTTTTCCATCCACCCAATTTCTTCCTTGCTTGCTGGCTTTCCTGTATCCTTACCCTGAGTCCTGTCCCTGCTGTTATAATGACCTTTCTGCTTGAGCATCTCTCTGTTGAAACCCAGAGCAGCCTCCTCTCAGCTTTTCCCAAAAAATTATTCCTTTCCCTGTGTGCTCCTTCCTCTCTGTGATTCACTAGGATCTGGATTCTTGGAATGGGATTTTCTTGTGAAGGTCCATGAATGGGTAGAAAGACATGGAAACTGGAATAAATTGACACAGATTAATTGTCAATACCAATTGGCAGAGCAGCCAAGCCAGGACATGCCATGGAGTGTGAACCCACCTCTGATCCCTGTGGGAGTTTGCACTGGATTCTGCTGGATCAGGACTGAGGCACAGCTGCAGAGAGCTGAGTGAGAAATGTTTGCTTCTCATCCATGCAGAAACATTTCTGGGAGTAAATACAGAATTTTCCTGCAGAATCCAGAATACCTGCACTTTCAGGTAGCCCCATGGCTACAACACTTTTGTTGTAGAAATCAGAAGATTTTTGAGTTAATTGCCAGCTCAGGGTGAATGGCTGGATGACACATAACAGTTATAAATTTATGTGAGACAAATCTCTCTCTACAACATTAGGCTGAGCATACCCCTTGCAAAATCTGCACCAGTCTTGAACCAGCAGTTTGGGCAACTTTTTAGGTCACAGTCTAAAAACACTGACACAAAATGCCTCTCCTAACATTAATCTGTTAGGAAAAATTGTTATACAATCCATTGTGTTCCTGGTTGGGTTAAGTTGGCTTAAGTTTGTGCTTTGAACTTGCAGGATAAAGCTTGGCTTGGGAGACCTGGTGCTAATCCATATAGTCAGGATTTTATACACAATTCATTGAAGGCTGTGTGTGTAATGGATGTGGCCTTGAGCTCCTTCAGTCTGGGGAGAAATCTGAACAAACAATTTGCTGAATGCTCTCACTGCTACTCTGGTTTAGAGCAGGGCAAACCCAAAGCAATAAAAGTGTTTCACTACATGAGGAAGCATTAAATGAGGAAGTGCCACGCTTCGTTCCTTTAGGGAATGAAAGGGTAAAGAGAACAAATTTAGGACTATAAAATCCAAATGAATAGAAACCTCTCCCAGCATTTCTGGTGAAGGCACCAAAGTCCTCAATTTGATATTTTCTGCTGCAGTAAGAAGACTTTAAGTTATGTTTTGTGCTTTAGCCACACAAAAATACGTTAATCTCTCCACCAACAAATGTGTCAATGCTTCAATCAAGTAGGAACTTCAACACAAGAAGATGTATATGTAATAAAAAAAACCCTTTTTAAATAGGCTTTACTGCATTTTTACTTCATTTTACCTAGTTTGGGACACTTTAGGTGTGGTGTTAACTCTCCACCATTTTAAACTCAAAGAGGCTTGGATTGCTACTGAGTTCAACAGGAACCAACACCCTGAAAAATTAATTTATTAAGCATTTCTATGGGCCACAGTGCCTGAGAATGTGGCTGTAAGCATTTCAGGGCCAGTGCAGCCAAAATATAAAATACATGTGATGAGCATCACTGAGGGATGGTGTGAGCCAGCACTGGGTGATGTTTGCAGAGTGATGTGTGGTCCTTGGTCCTGCTTTATGGATAAACTCACTCCTGGGGGAAAGAAAAGTCTTGCTGCTTGGGTGAAAAAATCAACTTGTTTTCACTGGGCAGAGACCCTGAGCTGACAAGCAGGCCTTGTTTTTATGACTAAATGGAGCAGGTTTAAAATGATCTTTAAACCCAGAACCTGCACAAGGCCCCTTGTCCCACACCACAAGGAAACTCGTTTCCTTGTTTCCTACAAGGAAATTCAGCACTGGTGGCTCTGTAAAGGTCCCTCACTCCTTCTCCTCCTCCCAGATGTCCCAGTCTGTTAGATTTGTGTCTAGGCACAGTGAATGAAGGAAGGAATACAACCTCAAAGCCTGAAGAAGGAGCATCTTTGCAAGACACAAACCCACAGAACACAAACAGATAATTAGTCCCATTTCCTCGTATTCCAAGAGTCAGCTCAAATAATAGTACAAAAGATCCTTCAAGAGACATTCCAAATTCTACCGGTTAAGCAGAAATTAGGAAAAAAAAACATTAAAGGAAGGAGATTTTGACATGACACCAACACAAATAATAGCCATACCAATAAAATATGGCAAACAAAATACAAATCCTAATTAATAGCCATACCAATAAAATATGGCAAACAAAATACAAATCCCAATTATGTACCACTGACACACATAACTAAAGACTTAACTAAAGACTTGAGACAAACAATTAAAGACAGCAGCTTAAGCTCTCCCTACTTCAAGCAGGTATTAAAAAACACTTTTAGTAATTATGATCTAGTAACTTATGACTGCAAATATATTACCACCACAATCTTAACAGATTCACAATACATATTATAAGAAGACAAATAGAGAAGAATTCTCACCAAATAAAGAGAGACTTATACCAAAGCTCATGGAGAATCCTTCGACAGACCCCTTCCAAAAGTGGATTTTTGTGGGATTTTCTAGTAAGAAACAAAACCCTGCAGGGAATTTTCTAGAGGGGTGTGATGGCCATGCACAGACACAACATTCTGCTCCAGGTACCATCAGGAGACCAAACCCACTTCCTCCCTCTCTCTCATAGTGTATTTATGTAGCTTTTTAATTGTGATTATGTGTAACTGAATCATCCTGTTGGCTTAAATGGATTAAGAGCAGGCATCTGCTGGAGTGTGTTTGTCAGCTGGGGCCTTAAGCACTTGGATGAGGAGATGATGAGGCTCAGAGGGCTCTGTAGAACCACCCACCCTGAGTTCTTCAATAATTCTTCAATTCGACCTCCTCAGTATTAGTTTTGACTCACTCAGGTTATGTTCTGTCTCACTAATTGGTCAATTCTGACGGAAAACTCGCTGCACGTGGTTTTGTTACATCTTCAAATTGTTAATTGTGTGTGAAAATTTTTTAGAGTCTGGATTTGCCTTCATTTTTTTCTGGTTTGGTTTTTTTGGTTTTTGGTTTTGGTTTGGTTTGGTTTTTTTGTTTGTTTTTCCCCCTGCCAGACTCAAGAGTCCTCCTTAGAAGTTCTAGTTTTCCTCACTGATTTCCTTAGGTTTAGTGCCCTTCCCTCTTGGCATTCCCACAATTTATCTTCCCCTTTCCTTGTCTCCCTTGGGAACACCCTGTGGAAAACAACAGTCAAAACAACAAATGTGGTAGAAGGATTGAACTGAACACTTCGATAGTGGTTTTATTTAATTTTTTGTGGGTTTAGGGATAGGTTTTGATATAGTTTCATTACTGTCATATCTGAATGGCATAATAATGATGAACCACTTACATTTCCAGCCCTGCTGAAGACAAAGCCAACAGTTTGCTGTAAACAAAGATCAGAATCTACAGATTAAATTCAGGCTGGCATTTTTATCTGAGCTCTGCAAGTTTCCCCTTGCTGGAGATTCAGCCAAGGGAGATCACATCATTTATCTTTTCCCTTTTGTATTATTCCAGTAAAACAAAAAAATTCCAGCACAAAAATTATTCTTTGCAAAGGAGAGTGGGAGTTCAGCAGTTGAGAATTTACATGCATATCTCATATTTTCAGAGGAAAAAATTGGTGGTTTTTTAGTGTAATTCCCCCAGGACAAACTGACAACAGCTACAGGCCCCTAAATGAATTTTATTTATGGAAGTTGAAGACAGATACATTTTCATTTCCAGCAGTGAGGCTACTCAGCTCCAAGTGGGAGCACCACAATTTGCAGGCTGATGGAGAAATGGAACAGTAGAAGGTTTTTTTTATGCACTTGTGTTAAAGCAAAACAAATATTAGAGAGTCAGCTGTTTCCTTGGGTGATATCTGATGATCACTGCTACAATCTGAGGTTTACAGCAAAACAGAGGGGAAGGGAAAAAAAGAACAAAACAAAATAAACCCCAAACAAGCCCTAGAGAAAGGTCCTGTAAATCATGCAAAACAACAGAAAGAAAGCAAAGGGAAGGAAGGGAGGCAGAAGGAAAAGAAACAGGAATGGAGGCAGGAGGAAATAACCCAGGAATGGAAGCAGAAGGAAATAACCCTGGAATGGAGGCAGGAGGAATAACCCAGGAATGAGGGAAGAAGGAAACAACCCAGGAATGGAAGCAGAAGGAAACAACCCAGGAATGAAGGCAGAAGGAATAACCCAGGAATGGAGGCAGAAGGAATAACCCAGGAATGGAGGCAGAGGGAAATAACCCAGGAATGGAGGCAGAGGGAAATAACCCAGGAATGGAGGCAGAAGGAATAACCCAGGAATGAGGGAAGAAGGAAATAACCCTGGAATGAAGGCAGAAGGAAATGACCCAGGAATGGAAGCAGAAGGAAACAACCCAGGAATGGAGGCAGAAGGAAAAAAACAGGAACGGAAGTAGAAGGAAATAACCCAGGAATGGAGGCAGGAGGAATAACCCAGGAATGGGGGAAGAAGGAAATAACCCTGGAATGAAGGCAGAAGGAAATGACCCAGGAATGGAAGCAGAAGGAAACAACCCAGGAATGAAGGCAGAAGGAAAAAAACAGGAACGGAAGTAGAAGGAAATAACCCAGGAATGAGGAAAGAAGGAAATAACCCAGGAATGGAGGCAGGAGGAAATAACCCAGGAATTGAGGCAGGAGGAATAACCCAGGAATGGAGGCAGAAGGAAACAACCCTGGAATGAAGGTCAGACTGGCAGAGCTCCGGAGGAGCAATTGTCTTTACTGAAGTGATTCTATAATCCTGGACACAGCAGTGCCACCATCATGGGCTGGCACCAACACATCAAAAAAGAGGGAAAATGGGAAAAGTGTGAGGAAGGGCCTTATTAAAACCCCAACCACCTTCTCTTTTTCGTTGCTGCCTTGTGGTTGACTTGGCTTTCACTGCAGATGTGCTCATGAGAGACTTTATCCTGTGATTGATGAGCACAAAACAGGCACAGTTAACCCATTTACCAAGATAATTCTATTTTTGCACCTGAACTCAACTCTGAGTCATCTGACACCCAGGTTAGACCAGCCAGAGATAATCAGCATCTCAGAAATACTTACAAGACGGCTCCCAAAAATCGAACAAGGATTCCTAAGAGACAAAATAAAAAGGCTGAGTCCTTCAAGACTGACAGTTACATAACCCCTGTTAAAATCAGCAAAGATAAATTCTTAAATAGCCTCGAGGATCACAGTCATGGGGCTTAAAGTTGCTTCTTGTGTGAGGGAAAGCAGAAGTAAGAGTTTCTTCCTGAATCCTGAATCCAGTGTTGGATTTGAGGAAGCCTGCATGGGAAGTGGGCAAGGCAGGAAAAGCAACCCTGTGCACCACATTTTTCATCAGTGTAAAGTGGTACAACTCCATTTATTTTAATACAAAATTTACTGGTGCAACTCCATTTATTCTAATACAAAATTCACTGGTGCAACTCCATTTATTTTAATACAAAATTTACAGGTGCAACTCCATTTCTTTTAATCACTGCAGGATCTGCTCCTGCCGTGCTTTGCACATGAAATAGAAGCTGTCTCATGTAATTTCCTTGTAAATCCTCACCTCATCCCTGGAAGTGTCCAAAACCAGGTTGGGCAGAGCTTGGAGCAGCCTGGGACAGTGGAAGGTGTCCCTGCCCATGGCAGGGGGTGGCACTGGTTGATCTTTAAAGTTTCCAACCCAAAATATTCTGGAATTCTGTTTCTATAAATGCCTTGCCCTTTTCAGTTGGCACTGAGGAGGTGAAAGTACAGAGAAAAGACAAGTTTAAATTGACTTTAAATTAAGTCTTAGGACTTTGGATTTCATATAACTTTGGACTGAGCTCTTTCTGCAGAAATAATTCTCTAATGAGGGATACAATGCTCCATGCAGGTTCATCATGACCTTGTTGCAGGTGGAAGAGGCACAGGAAAGAAATAGCTAGAAATAGAAGAAAGAAATAGAAATAGAAATAGAAATAGAAATAATAGAAATATCAATAAATAGAAATAAATAGAAATATAAAGAAATAGAAATAGAAATAGAAATAGAAACAGAAACAGAAATAGAAATAGAAATAGAAATAGAAATAGAAATAGAAATAGATAGAAATGGATCCAAAAGCTTCTTTCTGATGTTTCCATTGCTGCACAATTTTGATGGCAGCAGGAAAGCCTTACCTGGCTGAGGCAGGGGGGTGTGCCTGGGTCAGGCTGTACAGCCCAGCTCATCCATCTGGGAATGGCATTTCTGCTTTATGAAGTGGTAACAAATCCACGAGCCCAGACACAAATCCAGGTTATAATGGCTTCATAAATTGCCCAATGACAGCTGACATGAGGCAAGTATTGCAGGGCGTGCTCTTGGGGCTATGATGGGCGCATGAAAATGTGATGGATTGTGACCTGAAGGAAAGCAGGATAAGATAAATGGAATTAATTAGCCACTGGCAAGGCTTTAGAGTACTCTTGCATAATGTTTCTGGGGTACCATGGGTGCAGAGCAGGAAGTTAACAGGGAAAATGTGGGTTTGGGACCTCTTCTTACTGTGCCTGAGGCAGGCAGTGACCATGAATCCAGTTAAATTGATCTGCCTGCACTGTTAATAATACATTTTTACACTTAGAGTTGAAGCCTCTGAAAGGTTCATCATCAAGACATAAGATTACCATTCCCAAGAAGGTCTTTTATTTTTCATAAGTCCTGATAGATCATAAATTGCTTTCACAGAGGCTTTCAGACTGGAGCCCACGTGCTTCCATCGTGAGCCACTTTGCTTCTGTCAAGATGGCCTTTTAAGAATTTCTTGAATCACATTTCTTCATTCACAGATATTGTTCCTAACATCCTAAATTTCTGTGTATCTCCCAGGAAAACCTGCAGAGCCACCCACTAGTGCAGCAACTTATTGTTGGAAATTCCCTGCTTGTCACAGCCCGTGACAGGGAGGGAGGGCAGGAGTCAAAGGCACCCAGTTGATTTAGGAGGAGTTTTCTCGTTTCAGTTTTTGAAGACAATTCACTTTGATTATCAAACATAAACTTTGTGGGGCTTTTTTATAGCCCACCTGTTTGAACCTGGTCTACAACTGCAATTAAACTGAGGGAAGAAATTAAAGTGATGGCTTTTTGCCAGGCAGTCTGGCTTGTTTGTTTTTAATTTGCTTTTTTGCTGTTGTTACACAACAGGTTGGGTGTGCTAAGCCTAAGTTAACATGAGGTAGTTTCTTTTTCTTTTTTTTTCTTTTTCTTTTTCTTTCTCTTTTTCTTTCTCTTTCTTTTATTCTTTTTCTTTCTCTATTTCTCTTTCTTTTTTTCTTTCTCTTTCTCTTTTTCCTTTCTCTCTCTCTTGGGGACACGGTTTAGTGGTGGCCTTGGCATGCTGGATTTACGGGAGGACTCAATGATAATAAAATCTTTTCTAAACCAAATGATTCTCTGATTCTGTGAACTAAATGTTAAGTTAAAAGCAGAGAAAAACCCCTGTGAAAATTGAAAATACGTGTTTGGAAACCAAGTCCATCCTGACATCTCCATGCCACAGAGATCAATGGGCCATGTTAAGCCATGGACAGAGCAGTTACATTATAAAATTATTGGGAATTTGACACTTACATGAATTCCAGTGCCATGATAGTGAGATGGGGAATTAATCATGTTGTGTAATCTTACAAGCAGAGCAATTATTTGGTTATTGGATCATTATTACAGATTTCATTATGCTTTGGTTAAAGTGGATGTCTCAACAGAAGGGGTGGGGTGGTAAGAGCTCAAAAGTGATGTATTCCTGAATTTAATTATGATTTTGAGTGGCTAAAGTGGAACTGTAGTTATGGACATGGAGGGTTGGGCCAGTCTCTGTGCTGGAAATTCTTAATTTCAGCATCTCCAAAGCCGGCCAGTGCTGTCCCATCTTCCAGGTCATGAGTGGGATCTATGAAAATAGATTAAATAAGGTTAAAAAAAACCTCTTTGACCAGGCTGGGGAGAAGATCAGCTCTTGCTGTGTGAAAATGCAGCACCAGTCAGTCAGCAGCCCTTCCACAGGTCGTGTCTTCTGGGCAGCATAAAACAAAAATACTGGATAAACCTGTCACTGGGAAAATGAGCTTTTATCAGCCTTCTGTGGAAGACACCTGCAGGAATCTCAGTGTAAATCTCTTCCTGCTGCAGGGCTGGTGGTAGCCCAGGAAACAGCACCAAATTACCTTAAAGGAGGATTTTGAGGTCTCAAGGTTTCATGATTGATGGATTGAGGCAAATCTGAGCCCACATTTTTGCTGGATGCACTGTCCCAACCCCATAAATAATGCCAGGAGCTGCATCACTGACCAGGATTGCACGGAATGTCTTCAATATATCTTTAATCTGACTTAGAGAAGTCTTGGTGCCCTGGCCCAAAGCTTCCACCCTGCAGGAAGGCGCAGAGTTTGTGGGTACGAGGGAGGAACGTGGGGTCTGCACAGGGCTTGTGTCCAGACACAGGACAGGCCACACAGGGATGGGACCTTTAAAAGGTCCCTTCCAACTGAAACTATTCCATTATTCTAATCAGGTGATGGGGGATTCTTGTGACTGGGGCAGTGAGACTCCAGTGTTCCCAGTCCAGCTGTGGCTGATTGTGGGGTATCAATCACTCAACTGCTCCTTTGTACTTGTTTGGTCTAAATCCTTCCTGAACCCAAATCCTGAACCTGTAACAAACCATATCCCTACTAAAGAAGGCAAGGGACGCTTGTGTTGGCATTTCTGTGGAGTGATTGCTTTTTTTTATAGAGTTTTGTTGCATTCACAGGAGGCTGGTCATGGATGCGTGTTGGGTGTGTGTGTACCTCAAAAACTCAGAACAATTCCTGTCCAACTAAGCTGCTCTTATTGACGTTGATAAATTTATCAGCCTGTCCAAACAAACAAATTTCAGGAGCTATGGATGAGTTACTGCTACTGAGGTGAATGATATATGTATATTTAATGCAGATTCAGCTCTGAGCTAATTACTGCCTCCAGCACCTGAACTGTATTTTTATAGGTGGGTCATAAAACTGATGTAGTGACCAGCTGACCCACCTAAAAATTAAGAGAAAGATATTTTTATCAGGGCTAACATTACCCAAAAGTAAAATATGGGCACAAGGAAAAAGCCTGGCAGGGTTGTTTCTCAGCCTTCTTGTCCCCATCCTTGTGTCCCTTCTCTTTGCCTCTTCCTCTTGAAAGCCCTCGAGCAGGTCTAAGACAGGCCCCACCCTCAAGCAAACTTTTACAATAATCAAAATTAAATTTTCTTGTTGGCTGTGAGGAATCTGCAGAGGGGAACAAATGTGTTGGGGTGCAAGTGTTTGTCAGGAGGGGTCAAGAGCCCAGTGCCTCGTTGGCTGGAGGCAGAGCCCTTTCCAGAGTTCAGCCATTGGAAACACACGTGGAAAGGGAGGGATTTTCATGGGAAAAGCAAACGGCACATCCCTGATGCAGTTCTAAAGAGAGGAGCCACAAAATCAAGCGAAAAACCATCTCACTGCCACATCTGCTGTGGACATGAGCAGAGCAAGATCCCTGAGGAATGACAAGGAAATAATCTGTAAATGAGCCTGTGGAAGAAGAGAGAGTAGCAAAAGCACTGGTGTAATTCAGCTTTTTCTCTTGAAAATGTCTGTTCTAAAAATAGCCCCATGTTAGTCTTTCAACAGTGACACATCGTGAGCTCTGCTCTTTATGGAAAAAAATAAATTCTAAAGATGTAATGGCTCATCTCTGCCCTGTGCCTGTCATCTAAAGGGTAAGATATCTTACATAAAAGAGGATTTTATTCCCCAGCATTAAACCAGCCTCTCTGAGGCTGAATTTAATCAGTCAGGAAGGTGGAGACCCATTACCAAGTGCTGCATGGAATAAGGTCTCCCAAAAGCCAGGAAGGGCTGTTTTCCAAATGTGCCACTGTCAAAGAGGATCAATGGAATCATCAGCAATCAAACTGCGCCTCTCCTGGAAATATCTGCTTTAAACTTACCCGCTTTAGGCAACAATAGCAAGCCCAGGCAGTGGAAAAATGCTATTATTTAATTTTAAGGACAGGACAGTGCATCCAGCTCTGTTCCAGTGCCACAGAGGATCCCTGGCTGCAAGACATTACTGTCATGCACTCAAAATGCTGCACAAAAAGGTCTTTTCTCCAGGTAAAACCAAAAATTCTAAGAGTGGTAGGAAATGCACAAATAAGCAAATATCCCACAGCCAGGAGCAAAGAAGTGATCTGCTACCCAGGAAGAGAAGTTGCCAAAACCCAGCTGCTGCCCATGTGCATGGAGAAATAAAACCATAAAAGAAACAAATTAAATAAATAAATAGAACCATAGAATCATTAAGGTTGGAAAGACCTCGGGGATGATCAGATCCAACTGCTGACCATGATCCACCTCAGCTTTGTGACAAGCCACCACCCCTTTAAGGGAGGAATTAGGGCCAGAGACTGCCACAAAATTGATGTTTGCCAGTGCTGGGAGAAGAGGGGATGGGTTTGGATCTGCAATTTCTGCTGCCACAGACCGAGTTCAGCAAAGCTTTCTCTCTGCACAGCAATAGCTCTGCAAAGTCAGGCTGGAAATCCCTTCCTGAGGGATTTCCTTTCCTTTTCTGCTGGGCAGAAACCACGTGCACTGTTTGTGAGCAGCCTTCCCTTGTCCTGTGAAGCTTTGCAGCTCCTTGTGCTGTGCTCCTGACTCTGCCATAAGTCAGTGCAACCATCCAAAAGTGATTCTCTGGTGCACAATCCCCAAGGGAAATCCTTGTTTTACAGGCAGGTGGTTGAGATGCATCAGATCTGCCCCTTCAAACCTCATGTCTCACCTGGGAACTGCTGAATTAGGGCCAAACACCCACAGAGTGAAACCATGGAGGAATTCACTCACACACACATCCCTGCTGGCTGCAGACACACCAAGCAGGCACTCAGGCTTTGGGGGAAAGGAAGGAGGGGTGGCAATGTCACACAGCCACAAGTACACAAAATCAGGGAGAAACCAAAGGTGTGGTGATGTATTGTATTTGCCAGGATCCCTGACAAAGACAGGAATGATGAATCTCTCTCCATGTTCTCAGAAAGCTAATTTTTTTTATTTTATGATCTATATTATATTAAAGAATACTAAACTAAACTATACTAAAGAATACAGAAAGGATAATTACAGAATGCTAAAGAGATAATAATGAAAACTCGTGACTCTTTCCAGAGTCCTGACACAGTTTGGCACTGATTGGCCAAAGAGTGAAAACAATTCACACCAGAATGCAATGAAACAATCACCTGTGGGTAAACAATCTCCAAACACATTCCAAAGCAGCAAAACACAGGAGAATCAAATGAGATAAGAATTGTTTTCCTTTTTCTCTGAGGCTTCTCAGCTTCCCAGGAGAAAAATCCTGGGCGAAAGGATTTTTCAGAGAATGTGAATGCCACAGTGATGCCATTGGGATGAGGCTGCTGCATCCCCAGCTTTGCCAGCCCAGCCCTGTGCCACCTTCCCTCCCTGGCAGTCCCTGAAGTCACGCAGGGAAAATTCTGAGTTGGAAGGGAGTTCACATCCTGCTCTGCCTTCACCTTCCCCCATCAGCACCCCTCAGTCTGTGTCTGTGCCTCACAGGAGGGAGCTGATTTGCACAAAAGTTGGTTTGCAGGAGCCCAGCAGGGTCCCCAGGGTTGCACACTGATGTGTTTAGGGGTGAGGGTGGGGACAGTCCCTCCCTAAACATGTGGCACTGGAAAAAACTCTTTCCACACTTCTCCTTTTAACCAGTGTTTCATAGCAATTGCTTTCAGTAGGAAAGGAGTAGAGAGTAAAATGGGGTCTTGTTGCTCTAAATTGAACATTCTACACGCGCAGGACACCAGGGAAGTGCCACCAACCAGGGAGTGAGAGCAAACACTTGCCCCAGAAAATGCAGGGTGTCACCCAGGCAGACCCAGGACAATTGCTGGGCCAACACCTCGAGAATGTGTAATGATGCAGTGGGTGCCAAGTGTCAGAAATTTCCATTTGTATTTATTTCTTTGCTAAGGGAACTGTTCCCATTACCTCTGCTGCAGTGAAATCTCCAACGCAGCAAGTTACTCTGTTTAATTATTCATTTCCTGAAGGTAAACAATTCACCTTCCCTTTTGAAATCTCTGCCCTTCCAGAGCAATAAAACCTGTGCATGCTTTTGTGTGCTTGCCCTGCTTCTCCTGCCTGTCCTTTATTGTAAAAATACATATCCCAGTCCTTCTTTTCCTAAAGAGGAGCAACTTCTTGTAGACTTTTCACCACAGAATTCATTCCATAAGGAGATCAGGTGCTGCACAAAGCAATCCCAAAGATACATCCAGAGCAAGGGTCACTGGTAATTTAGTGGAAATTTCTTTCCTGTGGGAATGTGCTGCAGTTCCTAATGCAGGGCACCACTCTGTGGATTTTTTGTTTTGTTTTGTTTTTGTTTGTTTTGAGGTTTTTTTGTTTTTGTTAAGGTTGGGATTAAATATGTGAGATGGTATTTCTTGTTTGGACTCAGATGTTTATTAGTTCTTATTTACATTACAATCTCATAAAGTGTGAGTTTTATAGTACTTCTTTCTAATAAGTTAAAAATGGAGATGTATCTTTTTCTATGTGGATTTTTTGTTTTGTTTTGGTTTTGTTTGTTTTGGTTTTTTGTTTTTGTTAAGGTTGGGATTAAATATGTGAGATGGTATTTCTTGTTTGGACTCAGATGTTTATTAGTTCTTATTTACATTACAATCTCATAAAGTGTGAGTTTTATAGTACTTCTTTCTAATAAGTTAAAAATGGAGATGTATCTTTTTCTTTATACGTTTTTTTTTAAGAATAAACTGTCTAATTAAGAAATTACATGTTATTTTTACTTTTAACCCAATAACTACCTACTTGTGGTCTGTAATGTGGATTTTTTAATCTGGTTACAATATACTACTTAAATTTATGATGAAGAAGGTGAAGAAGGACTAACTTCTGCTTTAAAACATCCATCTAGCTTTATCTTTATTACTATATTCTAAACCTTAAACTCTGAGTTTCCCACCCTGTGATATCACACACTTCTCTTCAAACTCCACACCCACAATCCCAGTTCTGTCATTCCATTTTGGAAGCTTCTCCACGGCCTCAGGTCAATGCAGTGTTCTCTTGGGGGTCAGTGCCTGGCAGCACAGAAAGCCTGGAATTCTCAGCAGCCAGGGAGTTCACCACTGCTCATTTCTTCTCTTCCAGGTGGGCTGCAAGGCCATGATGGTTTTCTTCCAGTACTGTGTCATGGCCAACTTCTTCTGGCTGCTGGTGGAGGGGCTGTACCTCCACACCCTGCTGGTCATCTCCTTCTTCTCGGAGAGGAAGTACTTCTGGTGGTACATCCTGATCGGCTGGGGTACGCGTCTCCTGCAGGAGGGGATCCTGCCTGCTCTTTGTAGCAGGGATTTAGCACAGATACCTGGGCACTCAGGTGGGGCAGGGATGTTGTAGGCAGCACCCACCCCCCACTAAGTCCCGAGAAGGATTTGGGGTGGTTGGTGGATGAGAAGCTGGACATGAGTTCAAAACGCGCCCAAAAACCCAACTGTGTCCTGGGCTGCACCAAAAGAAACGCGACCAGCAGGCTGAGAGAGGTGATTCTGTCCCTCTGCTCTCTTCATCTGACATCCACTGCAGAGATGCATCCAGTCCCCAAAATGAGAAGGACATGGAGCAGTTGGAGCAGCTCCAGAGGAGGTCACGGAACTGCTCCAGGGCTGGAGCCAGGCTGGGAGAGCTGGGGGTGTTCACCTGGAGAAGGGAAAGATCCAGGGAGAGCTCAGAGCCCTGGCAGGGCCTTAAGGGGCTCCAGGAGAGCTGGAGAGGGACTGGGGACAAGGGATGGAGGGACAGGACACAGGGAATGGCTTCAAACTGGCAGAGAGTAGATTTGGATTGGATATTGGGAAGGAATTCCAATTTTGATATCACGGATTGACCTTAAGTTGTAAGGATGGATCCCAGCAAAGCTGAACTCCTGGACTGAACCAGACACTGAATTCAGGCCAGCCAGCTGCCCTGAGATCCCATCACCTGTGTGCTAATGCTGATAACCTTCTGCTCACTGCATTGGTGATTTCTCCAGTCTTAATGCAAATCCGGTCTCAAATGCATCAAATTAAATTAAAATCATATAATGAAAAAATAAAATAAAATAAAATAAAATAAAATAAAATAAAATAAAATAAAATAAAATAAAATAAAATAAAATAAAATAAAATAAAATAAAATAAAATAAAATAAAATAAAATAAAATAAAATAAAATAAAATAAAATAAAATAAAATAAAATAAAATAAAATAAAATGCAAAACAAAATAAAATTAGAAAAATGGTAAGGAAGAGAGGATTAAGCTCTTCACAAAGTTACTCACAACTGAATTGCTGACTTATGCAAATTAATCCTACCAGACCAACTTCTATTTTTCAAAAAGGAAACAGACTTTTTTTCCCCTTTCATGCCATTTAGTTGAAGTTTTATATTTAATTAAGTGAATAACTTTCTACTGCATGCTCTCAATAGCTGAAACTGAGAAATAATAAGAGCAGGGAAAAATCTTGAGAAGAAAAGGTAAAATAAAATTGTGTCATGTCCAGGGGCATGCCAGGACTCAGGATTTGCTCAATTATCCATGGAGTAACTTCCATGGAAAGTGGCAGGAGCTATGCTTGGCTTCACACTGCAAAGCAGAGATGATTCTCCGTGCTCTGGGCAGAAGGAGGGATGATGGGAGCAGGTCTTGTTTCAGTTCCTCAGGTCAGACCTTTGTTAAACTCACCTTGCGCTCCAGATATTCTTTATTTCAGCACTGGAGAGCTGAAAGCTTAAAGAAAAATGCATGAAGGTAATTATTTAAATCAAAGGACATTTCTTGCACTCCTAACATGTCCTGAGGTTGCTTGGGTGCAGAAGGGCAATTCCAGAACTTGGCAAGTGCCTGAGGGAACTTTTGGCCTTTCAGTCATCCATCATTTGCAAGAGCATCAGGGATGGATCTGGAATGGATTATGCATGAATTAATAATCTGGATGCTCTAATTACAGTTTTTACTGGTTTTAGTACCATTGCACTTGGAAATCACTGGTAATAAAGCGTACACAATCTGTGAGTAACACAGAGCAAAGAGGCGTGTCCTCCTGAGAGTATTTCCAACCTAAATCCAGCCAAGGATTAGAGAGAGAAAAGAGCCAGCACAAGGATGGGACAAGACCACCCAAACGTGGCAGACCATGGAGTGAGGAGCAGAGGCAGCTTCACCTGGCCAGCTGGGTGTGAACCTGGCACTCCAGGCTCCCTTACAGGGCACGAGAGTCCAGGGATATTTCATATTTATTGTTCTAAATCAAACGTTTAACGTAGCTGGATGGCCTGTGTGTGAGAAACACACAATTCTGCCCCTTGGTGCTTAGGAGAGCCTGTGGTGACCTCCTCAGGTACAGGTGTCCACACTGTGGGTGGCTGAAGTGATTCTTATTCCTTGCATTTCACCCCTGGAAGGTTTTTTTAGGCACTGCAATTTAGGAATTTCAGCATGCTGGGAGCAGTTCCAGAGAGCTGATCTTGCATGGCCAAAAGGCAACATTGCCTGTTTGGCATGTGAGGGTTGAAAATGTGATTTTCCCACCCCTGAGGGAAGGCATCCCCTCAGTCACTCAGGAGAGGTGGAGAGCGAGGGAGAACAGCCCTGAGAAATGAGGCAGATTTTAAATAATCTGGTAATGAAATCAGGTAACCATTTGGTCATGATTTCTGACAGCAACACCATCTCTTCTCTCCTCAGGTGCCCCCTCCGTGTTCATCACTGCCTGGACAATTGTCAGGATTTACTTTTTCGATGTTGGGTAAGCCTGTGCACTCAATTGTCTTTCCTTGATAAATCTGCTTTCCTTTATGGCCAAGAAAAGCCCTGCAACCTTAGCAACCCAAAAAACAGCAGCAGTGGCACCTCTCCCCTGCCACCAGGAACCAGGAAAGGCTCCAGGGTCTCCCTGAAATGTCATTTTAGACCAATCACTGCCCCTCTTTACTTCCCAGTGCCTTGGTCAGGATATTTGCAGGGAATCTGTGAGCAGACCTTGATGGTTGCATTTGTTCCCGTGCTCAGAGCAGAGTTTTGCACCCTGCAGAATTGACCCTAAACATGCGGCAGGGAATTTATAAACACACCCAATTCTCTCCCACAGGAAAAGGCTACAAATTCTTTTTTTTTTCTTCTTTTTTCTCAAGCAGATTTTCGAATCTATTCTTCATCCCTTTTCACCTAGCAGCAGCCTGTGATATTTTGTATAAGAAGCAGATAGAATGCAGCTAGGAAAATGAGGCAGACAGCAGAGTTATCCAAGGATATGTGCAAGTAGAGAGGATTTGATCCTGAAATCCTCATTCTTGCTTTTATTCAAGCGGTCAGACTGCAGTAATTGGAAAGGGTTTTATGGGAAAACACCCCAGAGAGATGCAGAATCAAGTGCTTATTCTGTCCTCAGTGTGCCTTCCCTCACTTCTTGCATTTGCATCCTGGAGTTAAATCCATTTTCTCCCATGCATTCTTCCCCTCCAAATGTGTCCTGATTTGCCCCTTTTTCACTACAAGAAGCAGCTCAGATTTCTCACTGCATTTTTGATTTATAGTCACGCCAGCACATTTCCTGAGGGCTACTCACTTCCTTTATGGTTTCACTCTATCTGCATAAAACTGACCTTATTTACTCTCTTAATAAATAGCCTCTACAATGAGACAGAGACAGGAGGATTTAACCATTCTGGATACCAGTTTTTCTTACTATACATTACCATTCAGCTCCAAAAATTCTTAATAAAAATACAGAAATCTTTGCATTTTCTGGGGCCTTTAAAACCCTACATTTTTGTGCTGAGTAAAACAGAGAATGAATTTACAGGATATATTAACACCTAACACAGATTTTTTTTTTCATTACCCGCAGAGAAAAATTACAGGAAATTAATCCAGATTAAATAAACCCTAATTAGGTAAGATTGGTTAAACAACACTAAGACTTTATTTAAACATTGTAAGTCCAAGTGAAAGTGACCTTCATTCACACTGTCTCAATTTATTCCAAAAATGAAGTGCACTAGACGTAATTAGGGCCACTTTAATTCTATATGAAAGGGCAGCACACACCTAACTGCAAGTGTCTGTATGTGAGAAATTTGCTTTATCTCCCTGTAGAGTTAGGGCAGATTTAGTCAGTGTAGTCCACAGAGTGCAATTTTTATCATCCTAAAGTTGATGCTTAAAACAGATCTCAGGAACTTTGCCCTAAAAGTGCCTCTCTTCATCTCCTACTGCCTTCCCTGCCAACATTTGGAATTAGAGGAGCTGAATCTGGGTGAAATTGTCTGCAGTGGGCACAATTAATCTATTCTTACATGAAAGCAGCCCCATTTCCATTGATTCTTTCCTAAAAATGCACCTTCTGTCACCTGACTGTGCAGATGAAGGTGTCCCAAGCAATATCAGTCACTTCCACATCAGTCTTTTCCTCTCTTTTCCTCATTGGCTTTAAAATGCAGTCCCAGGTGAGGGGTGGTGTGTGCAGACAGCTCTGGCTTCAGGATGAAATAAATCCCACCCTGTGTAGCCATGATATTATGAAAAACTGGTGCCAATTGCTCTGTGCTTATCAAACCCCCTCCATCCAGGATGGTGGAGAGCACTGGAGCCCTGGTGAATTTTTTCATAGGCAGCAAAGGATTTTTCATAATATCATGGCTACAGCCCTGGACCCTGGGGACTTTTTTAGCACCATCCATAGCTCAGGTGCAGCTTGCTGGATTTATGGGACTAACCCCACCACTGGCTGGAATTTTTTTTCAGAAGGATGTGGTGGTTTTGGTTTAGGGTCTTTTTTTTGTTGTTTTGGTGGGGGGTTTTTTTGTTTGTTTGTTTGTTTGTTTTTTTGGTTTTTTGGTGTTTTTTTTTGTTTTGGTTTGGTTTTTTTTTGGGGGGAGGGGTTGTGTGTTTGTTTGTTTGTTTTTGGGGTTTTTTTTGCTGGTGCCAATTGCTCTGTGCTTATCAAACCCCCTCCATCCAGGATGGTGGAGAGCACTGGAGCCCTGGTGAATTTTTTCATAGATTTTGATAGATTTTCATGGTTGCCATAAAATTTCCCTGCAGCAGAGCTCAGTGTAGAAGAAATTAAGAAAAATCACCATTCTCCCCCACATTCACCCTGCCTAATATCCTCCAGCCCATTTTGTGGCCAAGGGGGAAAAAATGGCATTACCTCTGGGATACTTGGTACCTACTAGTGCTCACAGCCACTGGAAAGCAAGTTTTGGCCATTCCCAGTCCATACACATGAGGTTTAGTCCTCTTCACATAACCCAGCCTAGCAAAACTTAGCTTTTAGGGAAAGCTGAGAAGGTTACAGACCTGCTTTCTTGCTGTGCTTGATGTTTTAAGTCTGGCTTTGTTTCTTTTTAGGTGCTGGGAGGAAATAGTGGAATCCCCATTCTGGTGGATCATTAAAACTCCTATTTTGGTGTCTATTTTGGTAAAGTATCAGCACGTTCTGCTGGCTGCAAAGGTGTTTAGTCCTCTTCACATAACTCAGCCTAGCAAAACTTAGCTTTTAGGGAAAGCTGAGAAGGTTACAGACCTGCTTTCTTGCTGTGCTTGATGTTTTAAGTCTGGCTTTGTTTCTTTTTAGGTGCTGGGAGGAAATAGTGGAATCCCCATTCTGGTGGATCATTAAAACTCCTATTTTGGTGTCTATTTTGGTAAAGTATCAGCACGTTCTGCTGGCTGCAAAGCCATCTTTAGTCCTAACTGGGGAGGGGTGAAGGGCTGTTGAGAAGTGTCCTGTAAATGTCCATGGGAAATGCACTGCCAGGTAAAATCCCACTGTACATTGAACATCTGCTTTAAGATGAGGAAGTTCCTCCTGCAGATAAACACCCTCACCTGCAGCATTGACCACAGGAAGAGTTTGAGTTTGGAGAGTTTGAGGCCACCAGGGTGGAGCTGACCTGATGTAGCTGTGACCACCTCCATCTCCTTGGTGGGGTGGCCATGGGAGATGGAGGAATCTGGTTGGACATCCAGGAAAGGCTCATTTTGCCTCAGGAATCAGTGAATTCCATCAGGTCACCCGTGCTAGGAGTGGTTTTGTTTCTCTGAGCTGACCAGGCATGTCAACACTTGTTCAGATGTCAACACTACAAATTAACATGAGTCCTACCGTGAATTTCCACTCAGATAAAAAGGGAGTAGATGAATTCCCTCAGGAATTTGCCTCTTGCATCCACTACAGAGTTGCATTCCAGCTGTGTATTTTTGGAGTAAGTTCTAGAGGAGTTTGGCTAATTTCCAGAAAAATCAACAGAAGGGTTTTATTTTAATTCTCTGGATATGATCAATCCTGACCACAGAAACCAGGACACTTCTCAGGAACTCTGGGTCCTTCCATCCTTGTTGAATATTTCTCTGTTGGGCATGGATCCAAACCTTAAAATCAAATGAACTGGAGTTAAACTTAGTTTTGAGTTTTCTTAAATTATGTCAACGATGTGGCAAGGGAAGCAAAAAAAAAAAAAAAAACCCAAAAAAAACCAAAAAAAAGCAACAGAAATCAAATCAATCTCTTTTGAACAGAAATCTTTCCTTAGACATCCTTCTTATTCCACGTACATTATGATTTTTACAAGAAGACTATTTTTTTTTCCTGTGGCATTTATCATGCAGGGATTCCAGACTGAAAGTTTCAATAATGACATCTCGCTCTGTTTACCTCATTGGAAAGAAATATAGTACTTAGATGACACATCTCCAAATATTTATATCATCCTGGAAAGCTATAGATAGTATTTTGCTTTTCCTGAGATAAGCTTTCAGTCAAAAAACACACCCTTTTATTCCTCTTGGATCAATGGGTCTGCCTTTTCTTTTGGCCAATAAATCTTTTCTTCATTGCCAAACAGAATTTACCCAGCAGTTCCTGATTTTCCCTCAGCAGATATCCTATAAATCTGTCCTAAAGGAAGGGCATGATAGCCACTGGCTGATGAACAGTAGGTTTCTCCAGGGGGTAATGCAGCATTTCCTCCAAATCCACAGGAATACAGCTGATATCTCAGTGTAACGAAGAAATACAGATACAAGATCTATAAGATCTTTAAAGAACATGAGATATATCTTGTGTACAAGGTGTTAAGCACTGGGAACACATTGATTCTCTTTGATTACATTCTAGGGATAAAAAATAATCTAAAAAACGTCTCCAGTATCCTGATTCCTGTATCTTCTGCCATGGAATTCCAAAGTTATACCAAGCCCATATACCCACTCCAGTCAGTGTGTGCTCTTGACCTCTCCAAGCCAACACAGTTAGAATTTAATTGCTCCATTCTTGCCTTCCTTGCAGCAGTTTGTGTGTTATCAATGATCATTAGTGTAGTTGATCTAGATAATACTGGCTGGTTCTAATAAATTTCACTTCCTACCAAATCAGACACACAAACCATTTTTTAAGGAAATAAATACAAACAGAAATTATGATAAATTGCTCAGGATAGGTAAGAAGTGATTAAGCAATGCATCATAACCAAGAAATGCAATGGGTATCCAATCACTAGGCTTTGTAAAAAGAGTGTCTATTTGAGAGATGGGCTTCAGTCTGTTTTATTCATCTATTGTTGTGATAAGTGTAGGAATTGCTGGAAGAAATATTATAATCTATTTTTGCAAGGAATCAGATTGGCTGGTTTAGCACAATCCCTTCCAGCTGCTGAGCTTCTAAAAACTAGAATTGTTTGCACATTCACTGACCATGAAAGGATAAAAAAAGGGGTTGTGTGCCAAACTAAAAGTGAACTAAGTCCCCAGAAATTTGTCACTGCTTTTCTGTTGTCTGTGTTGCATGAGTAACAGGATGACTCAACAGAGAGGACCTTGAAAGCAGCAGATCTGAATTCAATTAATGCCATCAGGACATGCCCACTCCTAGCTCTACACCTTTGCTATTAAATAAGGTTCACATCGCTTGAGTACATTGGTAGGGCACTGTGAGATTTTGGGGTGAAAAGAACCACCTAAAATCTGGATATCAGCCAGACTGCTCTGGTCTAACATCCCAAGATGGAATATTCCCCACTACCTTGGTGAGGTCTATCCCTTGCTGCACAAGACAGAACATGGCCAATATGATGCCTTGGAGTGGCTACCTGAAACAGAGGCTAGACAAGATTAAGAGAATAAAAGTGGGTATTTATTGAAGGCCTTCAAAGCTTCACCTTGGGCAATCAGAAATCTCAGAGAGGGGCTACACCCAGGATGGACAATGCTCATGAGTTTTTCACACAGTTATAAGTTTGGTCTATTTACATACCGGGGGTTATACTGGTGCCTGAAGCAGCTGGAAAAGAGGCTAGACAGAGTTAAGGGGAATAAAGAGGATATTTACTGAAGAGCCTTCAAAGGCCACACCCTGGCAGTACCAGACCCACAGTCATGGCTCTGCCCGGATGGCTCCAAGATGGAAGCAAAATAGGGCTTGGTCATGAGATCACACATTTTTACAAGTTCTGGTCCATTTGCATGTTGGAGTTAATTGTCCAACCACAGCTCCAGCCCATGAAGTCCCATCCTGCTTGTTTTTCTCTCTTCAGTCCATCGTTTTTTATGCTCTTGGGCCTGAGATCTGGATTGGTTGTCCTTGGGTCCCCAGCTAGAGAAGGATTTGTTGTGTCTGCCTACTCTGTGAAGAGAGCTCACCATCCCCTAATATGAAGCTCAGACCCAGACATTAAAGTAGCAGAGAATCTGAAAAAAATAATTATAAAGCTAAAGCCTGAGGCATTAAATCCTTCAAATTACAGCTGCAGGTAATGAAGTCATATACCCCCAGTTTGCTCACTTTTGTTTATACTTTTCAGGGCCTGAGACAGTCAGGTGTCCCTGACTTTCAGGCCCAGAGAGAAATTGTTTTGTCTGAACAAAACAGGAGAACAGCAGCTGACAGGCTGTGGAGTTTTAGAGCTATCCCCTAAAGCAGTACAGGATCTGAAAAACCTAAAAAGCTAAATCCTACGGCATCAAATAGGATTGGGCAGAGGCCCTCTGGAGTGGATCCTGCTTCGTGTTTTGGTTTGGTTTCCCTGGCTCACCACGCTCAGCAGCTGGCCCCATGTCACCGCCTCGCGAGCCGCCGGTGCCGCGGCTCCTCCCCGCGCGCGCAGCAGGAACGTCGTGCGGAGCTGTGCTCTATGGGCTTGACATCATCATACTTGGGATGTATGACACGAAGTCCCAAGCAGGCTGATGTCAGGCCCAAGATGCCATCCTGTGTCGGTTTTCCATGTGCTCCCCCGCCCCCGAGAGGGGCTCTCTGCTCATGGCTTGTTAAACGGCAGCTCCTTCCATGGCAAAACCCATTCCAGTGAGAGGAATTCCCCTCTAGTGATGGGCTTTTTTCCTTGAAGGAAAATGCTGATGTTTTACCCCTCTCTTCCCATCTCCACAGGTGAACTTCATCCTCTTCATCTGCATCATCCGTATCTTAGTCCAGAAGCTGCATTCCCCAGATGTTGGGCACAATGAAACCAGCCAATATTCGTAAGTCCCACACTTTGCCAAGCCTATCCTAAAAGTGATTTTTGGGAAACCTGCCTGGCTGCTTGATAGTTCATTATTGTGTCTTGATTAATGATCAAAATCAATTAATTTTAATTGCTTAAAGCAGATTAGAAATCAGGAAATGGAGCATTTGCTAAAAGAGCTGGGCAGGTTTTATGTCAGTTTGTGACAGGTGAGAGGGATTTCTTCTGGGATTAATGATGAAGAAATGAGAGCAATAATAATGATAATGAAGCCAAATATAATTTTTCTTTGAATATTAAATATTTATTGGATTTTGAAGGCAGAAGGACCCTGATGGAAAACAAAAAGTTGCTCTCCACAGTGTACAGGCTTTTTTTCCTCAGTTTTAAAGGAGACATCTAGAAAATTTCCATTCAGTAGGATCTATGACAAATTTTCCTTATCCTAAAAGAGATCTCTAAACAAGATTGGATTAGCTCAATACATTTCTCTTCTCTTTTGAGAAGGATCACTGTCTTAGAAGTTTTACTTGACTTAATACTTTTATTCCAGGGATATAAGGTTGACCTTAATGGGACTTTATATAATGAACAACATGCCAGAGAGATCAACATCTTTCTCTCAGCGGCCAAAGCTGGTCACAGCTGCAGTATTTTAAGAGTGAAAGAAATCTGCATGGATTTATTCTGGCTTCAATGCAAATAAAATAAAAGTCCAGACCAGGTTATTTTTGACTCTTCCCACTGTTCTGGCTCCGCTTTTCAGCTATCCTGGGTATTTATTAAATGTTTCCTAGAAAAGAATTAAATGAAGAGTCCAGTGTCTGCATAGTCACTGCTTGTAAATCTTTGTCTTTGGAGGGAGCTGTGCTTTTGGGTACCCTGGAAAATCTCAGTTCATCTTCCTGCAGGATGGAAAAAAGTAACAATATGTTCCTTAAATCCTGCCCAGCCACGGCACTGAGACTTTCTCTCTGGTGGTGGTGAATTATTCATTTCATCTGCCTCGAGAGATTCTCAAATTTATGGAAGGAAATGCCAGTGTTTGACCTTAATTCTCCTGGCAGCAGCCAAAGCCAATTACCTATTTTTCTGTCATCACAACACACCTACATTACCAGACCCTGTGCTTTCTACCACCTGCCCTTCTGGGTTTCCAACTGGGAATTTTATCTTTGCACCCCAGGTTTGCAGCAGGTGCAGAGATTAAATCAGCATATTTAAATAATTTCTAGTACTGAGCAGCGTCCTGGCACTGCTGGCTCCTGTTCACCTCAGCAAAAGTGCTGCCAACATGCACCTGATGAGTTATGCCCAGATTATCTCAGAGGTCATGCTGGGCTTTGGGTTCAGAACACATTTTCCAGTGAGGTGGAGCTGCCAGGAAAGCTCTTTTTGCCTTGTAAACAAACGTAGGGCATGTTGGTAAAACACGGAGTTCCCCTCACTGACCTGCTCAACAGGGGGTTCTGCTGAAGGACAACTGATCCTGACACCACAATCCTCACCTTCCTTCACCACCTGGAGAGATGGCTCAGTTCCACTAGGGAATTATGGTTGTGTTCGAGGGTCCCAGGATGAGGGAAGAGATGAGAATCTTGACTCCATGTTTCAGAAGGCTGATTTATTATATTGTGACATTATATATTATATTATATTCCCTGGCAAAAGAATTTTCATAAAAATATCATGGTGACAGGGAATGAATCAGTTGCTCACTTCACAGAATCACAGAATCCCACAACATTTTGGGTTGGGAGGATTAAAAGCTTAAAGCTCATCCAGTTCCAACCCCCTGCCATGGCAGGGACACCGTCCTCTATCCCAGGTTGCTCAGAGCTCCTTCCAACCTGGCCCTAAAATTTTAGGTTTCCAAGGCACATGACGTGGTTCAGGACACTTCCAATACTTCCACGGACCTGTCAGACAGGACATAGGACCTATGGGACACTTGTCCCCTTGTACAGTGGCACCTGGCCACCAGCCACTTCTGGAAAACTCTGTTGACTGTATTCATTGCAGTAGATACAAGACACCACACTTTCCTATGCAAACAAATATTAATTGTCTGAAACTGAAGTTTAGATCCCACCAAGGTGAGTTCTCAGCGTGGTCCTAAGATTTTTACTTTCAGACAGAAATCTGTGGAGACTTCTGGGGTTTGACTGCAGGACCCAACAGTTCTTAGCAGAAAACTGCTGCTGAAATGTTGAGGGAACTGGGGGTGTTTATCCTGGAGAAGAGGAGGCTCAGGGTGACCCTATGGCTCTCCACAATTCCCTGAAAGGAAGTTGGAGCCAGATGGGGATCAGGCTCTTCTCCCAGGCAACGAGTGACAGGATGAGAGGAAATGGCCTCAAGTTGTATCTGGAGAGGTTCAGGTTGGACATCAGGAGAAATTTCTTCACCAAAAGGGTTGTGAAGCATTGGAAGGGGATGCCCAGGGAGGTTGTGGACTCCCCATCCCTGGAGGTGTCTGAGGAAGCCCTGGAGATGCCACTCAGTGCTCTGGGCTGGGACAAGGTGGGGATCAGGCACAGCTTGGGCTCGATGGTCTGGGAGGTCTTTCCCAACCAAACACCTCTGTGATTCCGTGTGCATTCCTCCTGCCAAATCTGAGACAAATCTGTTTTAAACAAACAGCATCTCATTTGCATTTCTCCCTCCTTCTCGTGTGTATTTTATACTGTTTATTTTCTACAAACACAGCCTGCTGACATGCTGACAGCATTGTTCAGCTCTAGAAGGTCTGAGCTTAGCTGCAGGCTGGAAGTTCAGGTGTGCTGCTGACTCCCTCATTAATGCTGCAGACAGAGAATGGGCTTTCATGTACTGGAAGCTCTGAGCACACTGGATATCTCATTTGCATTTCTCCCTCCTTCTTGTGTGTATTTTATACTGTTTATTTTCTACAAACACAGCCTGCTGACATGCTGACAGCATTGTTCAGCTCTAGAAGGTCTGAGCTTAGCTGCAGGCTGGAAGTTCAGGTGTGCTGCTGACTCCCTCATTAATGCTGCAGACAGAGAATGGGCTTTCATGTACTGGAAGCTCTGAGCACAAGTCTCCCAAAACAGTTTTCTGGAAATGACAGGGACATGTGCAAGAATGGGACAGCAATATTTCAGGCAAATAGAATTTGTCTTCTGCAGCAGAAAACTTGAGCAAAATTCATCTCTCCATTCTGTCCATGTCTGTGGATCATTATTGTCATCAAAGTCCTCTGAGTAACTTTTCCATTATGATTTCAAGGAGCGTGACTGAAATGTTGGTTCACTCTTGCCCACTCCCAAGGACAGGAGCAGGTTCCATGCAGGTTAATGGACACGTGTTCTCCCAAAATTACCTGTCACCACATGTATCTGTCAGAGAGGGGAGGTCTGGGATGTGCTGGGAATCAGAGTAATGAGGGTTTTGAGAATCCATGGTTTCCAGCAGATTTAACCAGCTTTAGACAAACCCCCAAGCAGTTCTGCCTCCTGCACAGCCAGGCTTGAGATTCCTGGGAGAAATCACACTGGGACTGGGTGATGACTTTCCTGAGTGCAGTGTTTAGGGGGTGGAGTCTTCTAAAAATCACAGAGCCCTTGCCTTGATGCCAAAATAAAATCTAAAACTCAGTATCTGGTGAAGCTTAGTGTTAGGAACAAGAGATTGGTGTGAGGTGTGCAAATTGGAGGAGGGGGCTCAAGTTTTGTCATTAATGTCCTTTTCATCACCACAGTCCAGCCAGGAGGGAAAATATTGCAATTAAGGCCCCAGTATTGTCTGCAAGGATAAGATAAAATTTTCTAATCCACTGGAGGTTGCAAACAGCATCTCTGTCAATGTGGGACACAAAGCACCACATCTCCTCCTCTAGGCTGATGTTCCTCAGAGAACTGAGATTCTTGATCCCTATGAGCAGGGATGTACCTGCTAGTGAAGGGTGTGGGAAAGGCAAACTCCTGTAAAGTTCCTCATCTTCCTGCAGGCTGTCATGTTTCCTGGAATGAGCCACAGCCTCCAATCACAGCCTTAATGTTGAGCTGTCTCTGGGCCAGGCCCAGGGAGAGCTAGAGAGGAGCTCTGGGAGGCACAGGGATGAGCATCCTCTGCACAAAGCTGCCACATCAGCCTCCCAGTGGGCTCCTGCAGGTGGCAAATGAATGAAGAGGGTCTGAGAGGTCTGAGCCTGAGGAGGCTTTGGAGGTGGAGGGGTTCCAAGTGGAAAAATGAGCATTTCCAACATCCCAGCCTCAGCTTTATTTCCTCCAGAAGCCTCTGAGAGAGGGGGAGATGTCACAGGATATGAGTGACCAAGGGAGACAAAACCCCCACAAGCATCCTTAGACCCTTGATTTCATTTTCTTTCTGCCAGCTACTTTTTAAATAATGATTGCATTTAATACATTATCATCTCTTCCTAATTAGACCCCTGATTACCCAGCATGATGCCATTAAGCACTAATACTGTTCATCCCCCTCCTTTGGAGACATTCATTGTGCAGTAGCCTGTCATTATTCCAAGCTAAACATACCATTTCTCTCCCAGAAGCTGTAATTTTCAGAAATCCCAGGCAAACAAAGACATTGCTAGATGATGATTTAGCTTGTGGGGATGAAAAAAAGATCTCTGGTGGGAGGGGAAGAAGAGAGGAGGGAGAAAGAAATACCTCCAGTGGAGCTACTGGGAATAAAAATGTCACATTTTATGGTGCCACCAGGTTTGAAATCACCAGCCATCTGCAGTCTGTGGGACAAGGAGAAATAGCAAATTTTTCAGGGTTTATTTCAGGGTTTATTTTATCCTCAGCTGCAGATTCCTCAGCCTCTTACCCTCTTCCCTCTTCCCTCGTGGCTCATGTTTGTCTTTCCAACAGGAGGCTGGCCAAGTCCACTCTGCTGCTGATCCCTCTCTTTGGCATTCACTACATCATGTTTGCTTTCTTCCCTGACAATTTCAAAGCAGAAGTGAAGCTGGTCTTTGAGCTCGTGGTTGGGTCATTCCAGGTAAGCCACCATTTGGGTCACCAGGGAGAAAGGCAACAAGCTGGACATGTTTTGTTTTTTTTTTCTGGACATGCCCCATACTGCTCTTGTACCTTTATGGAAAATCTACTCACTCCAGCCTGGCCAGGATGAAAGATAAATTTATATTTTGCCTTTCAGAAAGAGATTCTCTTCCCTCATTTTAGGAAATGAAAAGAAAATGTTCCTCTGTGCATTGGTGTCTCTGTGTTTTTTCTACTTAAGGGAGAAAAATAAGCACATCAGTTCAGTTTTTGTATCACTGACTTGTCCAAGGCCAGGGCAGATGGGGCTTTGAGCAGCAAGTTTCATTCAGTGGTGAATTATTAACATCCCTGTCTGCATCATCATCGCTGCACATCTGGCATCTGGAAGTGTTCAAAAACTGTGCAGATGTGGCACTTGGGGACTTGGGTCAGTGGTGGACTTGGCTGTGCTGGGGGAGTGGTTGGCCTTGATGACTTTAGAGGTCTTTTCCAACCTGAACACTTCTGTGGCTGTGTGATCTCTCCTCTGGGAGCTGAATGGATCTACACTCTTTCTTAGTGTTAGGAACAAGAGATTGGTGTGAGGTGTGCAAATTGGAGGAGGGGGCTCAAGTTTTGTCATTAATGTCCTTTTCATCACCACAGTCCAGCCAGGAGGGAAAATATTGCAATTAAGGCCCCAGTATTGTCTGCAAGGATAAGATAAAATTTTCTAATCCACTGGAGGTTGCAAACAGCATCTCTGTCAATGTGGGACTCAAAGGTAGCACCACATTTCCTCCTCTAGGCTGATGTTCCTCAGAGAACTGAGATTCTTGATCCCTATGAGCAGGGATGTACCTGCTAGTGAAGGGTGTGGGAAAGGCAAACTCCTGTAAAGTTCCTCATCTTCCTGCAGGCTGTCATGTTTCCTGGAATGAGCCACAGCCTCCAATCACAGCCTTAATGTTGAGCTGTCTCTGGGCCAGGCCCAGGGAGAGCTAGAGAGGAGCTCTGGGAGGCACAGGGATGAGCATCCTCTGCACAAAGCTGCCACATCAGCCTCCCAGTGGGCTCCTGCAGGTGGCAAATGAATGAAGAGGGTCTGAGAGGTCTGAGCCTGAGGAGGCTTTGGAGGTGGAGGGGTTCCAAGTGGAAAAATGAGCATTTCCAACATCCCAGCCTCAGCTTTATTTCCTCCAGAAGCCTCTGAGAGAGGGGGAGATGTCACAGGATATGAGTGACCAAGGGAGACAAAACCCCCACAAGCATCCTTAGACCCTTGATTTCATTTTCTTTCTGCCAGCTACTTTTTAAATAATGATTGCATTTAATACATTATCATCTCTTCCTAATTAGACCCCTGATTACCCAGCATGATGCCATTAAGCACTAATACTGTTCATCCCCCTTCTTTGGAGACATTCATTGTGCAGTAGCCTGTCATTATTCCAAGCTAAACATACCATTTCTCTCCCAGAAGCTGTAATTTTCAGAAATCCCAGGCAAACAAAGACATTGCTAGATGATGATTTAGCTTGTGGGGATGAAAAAAAGATCTCTGGTGGGAGGGGAAGAAGAGAGGAGGGAGAAAGAAATACCTCCAGTGGAGCTACTGGGAATAAAAATGTCACATTTTATGGTGCCACCAGGTTTGAAATCACCAGCCATCTGCAGTCTGTGGGACAAGGAGAAATAGCAAATTTTTCAGGGTTTATTTCAGGGTTTATTTTATCCTCAGCTGCAGATTCCTCAGCCTCTTACCCTCTTCCCTCTTCCCTCGTGGCTCATGTTTGTCTTTCCAACAGGAGGCTGGCCAAGTCCACTCTGCTGCTGATCCCTCTCTTTGGCATTCACTACATCATGTTTGCTTTCTTCCCTGACAATTTCAAAGCAGAAGTGAAGCTGGTCTTTGAGCTCGTGGTTGGGTCATTCCAGGTAAGCCACCATTTGGGTCACCAGGGAGAAAGGCAACAAGCTGGACATGTTTTGTTTTTTTTTTCTGGACATGCCCCATACTGCTCTTGTACCTTTATGGAAAATCTACTCACTCCAGCCTGGCCAGGATGAAAGATAAATTTATATTTTGCCTTTCAGAAAGAGATTCTCTTCCCTCATTTTAGGAAATGAAAAGAAAATGTTCCTCTGTGCATTGGTGTCTCTGTGTTTTTTCTACTTAAGGGAGAAAAATAAGCACATCAGTTCAGTTTTTGTATCACTGACTTGTCCAAGGCCAGGGCAGATGGGGCTTTGAGCAGCAAGTTTCATTCAGTGGTGAATTATTAACATCCCTGTCTGCATCATCATCGCTGCACATCTGGCATCTGGAAGTGTTCAAAAACTGTGCAGATGTGGCACTTGGGGACTTGGGTCAGTGGTGGACTTGGCTGTGCTGGGGGAGTGGTTGGCCTTGATGACTTTAGAGGTCTTTTCCAACCTGAACACTTCTGTGGCTGTGTGATCTCTCCTCTGGGAGCTGAATGGATCTACACTCTTTCCTTGTCTGTAGTGCTAAAATCCTGTTTTCTCCTTTCCCCAGGGGTTTGTGGTGGCTGTTCTGTACTGCTTCCTCAATGGAGAGGTAAGACCAGACCATCAGGTTTTTTTGGTTAATATTTGCAGCCAAAATGAACGCATGTGGAAAGTGGATTGAGAAGTGTCCCATTCCTGATCCTGGTGTTACAGAATTGGGGGAAAGCATGCAATCACAACTGTCTCTCCAGGAAAATAATTCAACCATTTGCCTGACAGTTTTCAGCACAATTAATAACAATTAATAAACACATCAGGACTTGTGTGTGCACTGTAGTGTTGCTGCTGATCCCATCCTCTCCTCATGAGACAGCATCAGCAGAACTCCTGTGTGAACTTGCACAATCCCTGATCCTAAAGCACCACGTTCAGCACAGCAGGATAAATCCCATCTAAGCCCTGTTCACGCTTAGTGCCTCCAGGAATCCTCCTCAGGATCACACCCACTGCCAAAACCAGCACAGGCATTGCTGTGACTGCACAGAGCAGTGCAGGTGAACGTGTTTCTGCCTTGCAGGAATAATATTGACTTTCCCACGTTTTAGTCCTGGCATTCTCATCCTGGGATTGTACTGTTCCTGTGTTTGTTTATCCCAGAGCCCTTCAGACACAGCTGTTCCTTCTAATTCATGCTGTTACCTAAAAATTCGCACTAGAGGGCTGCAGGAGGGGACAAGGACAGTAGCCAGGTTTGTTCAGGATTTGAATTGGGATGACATAGACCAGGTTATTTCTGTAAACAATCTGAGCAGCAACAAGCAGCTTCTGTCAAAAAAAGCATAGCTGTATTGACAGCATTACAAACAAGCTGTAGTTAAATCATTTCTATTTGAACAAAAAACAGGGCAGTGAAAAAGAAAGCATATTAATTATACTCACCAAGTGTTGTCATTGAAGCTAAGTAATCCAGCACCTTGATTGTGTAAATGAGAATTTCCTTTCTGATGAAGCTCAGGGATTTCTGCTCTAGTAATTTACTGACTGGAGTGTCCCTTTATGTGGGTAAAAGTTATGTCTAAGCCAAGTTTAGTAGCCTTTATAAAGTAACTCTTGGCCCTGGGGCAGGTGGGTTATCCAAGGCTGCTCACATAATAGGTTGGGGATGGTGGACAGTGCCCACGCAGAAAGGGACCTGGGGGTGCTGGACAACAGAGACTGACCATGAGCCAGCAGAGTGCCCTGGTGGCCAAGGAGGCCAATGGCTCCTGGCCTGGGTCAGGAATGGGGTGGCAGCAGGAGCAGGGAGGTCACTCTGCCCCTGTCCCTGCTCTGCTGGGGTCACACCTGGAGTGCTGTGCCCAGCTCTGGCCCCTCAGGGTCTTGAAGGTCTCTTCCAACCTGGTCATTCTGGGAATTCTGTGAACAACATCAAGTGATGCCCTGTGCTGCCTTTTCTCTTTCCCATGCCCAGGTGCAAGCTGAGCTCAAGAGGAAGTGGCGGAGGTGGCACCTGGAGCGGTTCCTGGGCTCGGACATGAAGTACCACCACCCTTCCCTGGGCAGCAACGGCACCAACTTCAGCACCCAGATCTCCATGCTGACCAAGTGCTCGCCAAAGACGCGCCGCTGCTCCGGCTTCCAGGCCGACTTCTCCCTGGTGTGAGAGGCTCCCCAGGCACTGAGCATCCAAAACTGGGACACGAGGATCCCCAGGAATCAGTGATCCCATGGCAAACCCCTGTGAAATGACCTGCTCCACTTGAGCCAACAGAGGACGCGCAACTGGAAAAGCCGCTGGCATCCAGGATGAGATTGGACAAGCCAAGAGGCAGAGAAACACTTTTGCTCTCCCTCTTTTCAGGCCTTTCACTCTTCAATTTCAAGCCCTCAGGGATTGATAGCTCTGAGGAATTGTCCAAGCTGCTTGAGGACAGCCTGGGAGATGCTGGTGTGTCATAAATAATGAAGTACTGGGGTAAGGGAGGGAGAGCCTCAGTCCTCAGTGGCTTTACCAGAACTGGCATCTCTAAAACAGACAAATTGCACTTTTTTTTTTTTCTAAAAAAAATGAGCCAGTAAAGGAGAGACAGAGGCAGGAAGCAGGGAAAAAAACCCACCAAACATATGAATGTGCCAAAATTCCTGTGAATATGAGGTGATGATACAGCACCAAAGGTGGTGCTGGGGACATGGGGAGAAGGGACAGGAGGAACATGAGCAGGAATGGAGAGGCCAGCACATGGCTCCCACGTTTTACACAGGTGGAGATGAATCTGCAGCACCAGGAGAGCCCCTCGGAGGATGCCCCAGTGTGTTCTGCTATTTCCCCACCATCCTTGGGAGCAGGAGCTTTCCAGGAACCCTGTGGAAGAGCAGATCACTGAGAAGGACCAGCGTGAGGACGCCCTTCTCTGCACTGTGTTGGTGACATGGTGCTTTGCTTGGTTGTGTTCCATGAACAGGAAACTCGATTTGCATGTATAAAAACCAAGGCCAGATGCCAAAAGCAGAGCACGGCTGTGTCTTTTCATTCTCTTTAAGTTGTCCCAAAGATCTCGGTGCATGGATGCACCCAGGATCATTAGGGATCAGGGGGAAATAATTGGGCTGTAATTCATTTGCACTTGCTTAGCACACACTGTCAGGAAAGGGAAATATAGAGCCCTGTAATCCTTAATTGAGTCACAGCTGCCATAAGGAGCCAGATGAAAAAAATTAGTGTCACAGCAGCAGGTGAAATTGCTTTCATCAGAACAAGGTTGTCTCAGCACACAACTGGCACTCCAGGAGGGAGGAAGGAGTGAAGGAGCTATTAAATGGATTTCTTCTTCAGCTTTTGTGGGGAGCTTTCATCCTATGTGAAGGCATTGTTAGACGTTTAAGATGTATGTGTGCATTTTACCTCTTTTCTGAAGACCTGTTAGTTTCCATACAGGGGCAATTCCTACTTGAAGGATCCCATTAAAACCAAGAGAGTAGGGTTTTTTAAATTCTTGTTTTCATGGTAAAGAGGCAAAGGAGGAATGTTAAAGCCCAGTCCTGCTCATTTGAGGCAACCTCACAGTCCCAAAGTCAAAATACAGGGTACAGATGCTCATGTTTGTGTCCTACTCAACTGCATTGAGTGGGGTTGAAAAAGTTTTGTGCTGAGGGTAGGAAACCCCTGCCCAGCTCATGTGTACCCTCAGAAATTGGGCTGCTGCCATGCTACTAAAACGTGTCCTCGTGAAGGAGTGTCTGGGTCACCAACACAGGCACCTGGAGAGGGAGGTGGGCTCCTCTTTTAGAGCTCAGAGATCTCAACTTGCCTGCTTTATTTCTCCAAAATGAAATGCAGCTCATTGGAGGGAAGCACCTGCAGCCCAGTGGGGTTGGGGGGTGTTGGCCTTAAAACCACACTGAGCTCAGGAGGAGACTTGCAGATCCAGCTCCTTTCTGAGTCCTGACAGGGCAGAGTTCCATGCCATCACCATTCCCAGAGCCTGTTATCAGCTGAGCTGGATGCTCCCAAAGTATTTCTCCAGGTGTGGGACTGATAACAGCATTGGGGGCTGGAGTCGCTAAAGGGCCATGAGGAACTCTCATCCACCAAGGGCAAACTTGCAGTCCTGATTTTGCAGGGAGCCAGCTCAGATCCTGTCACAGTGTAGCCATGGCTACCCAGCCTGTAGGTCCTAAAACGATAGGAAGGTGTGAAAATTCCTGGAATTATAGTGCTGGTGACCCCAGGCTGGCCAGGTGTGAGCCAGCTTTGTTGTGGCTACTTTACACTGAGCCCACATCAACAGTGAGGATACAACTCTGACGTGCCATAAGATCATCAAAATGCAGCTCCCTGATTCCCAAAATGCAGAGAAAACAAGAGGATGCTCAAAATTTCCCCACTTTTCTTGCATTGAAGCACTTATGCCTTGACACCCCTCAAACAATATCCCATTGAAATCCGCAAGGTTCTCAGAGGCAAGAACCTTTGAAGTGGTCCTGGTCAGAGTTCAAGAAGAGTTTGGATGATGCTCTCAGGTCCTTGGTGTGATTTTTGGGGTTGTCCTGTGCAGGACCAGGAGTTGGACTCGATGATCCCTGTGGGTCCCTTCTAACTCAGGATATTCTGTGATTCTCTTTGTGTTTGGTGCTTGTGTTGCTCTGCTGAGCATTTTCTGACCTGGATTAGGACTCACCCAGGAAATACTGGAGAAATCCCACCTGTACCTCCAGTTCTTCTGCTGTGCCGGGTTCAAAGCCAGGATTTGACCTGCATTTTTCCAGGTGAATGACTAACTTCAAGGAAGCCCAGAAGAAGCAAAAGAAAATTCTGTCTCAGCTTCCAAGTTGTTCATCTTGATGTAAAATGCTTTGTCTCACTGTTTCAGAGCTTTGAAGCAATGTCAGTCTGGGAAAGATTGGATTCATCAGGCTGCAAAGCCATTCCCCCTGTTCATCTGTCATGATAATATTTATACCCAACAAAGCTGATGGGCTGCAGAGGAACACTGCCTAATCTTGGGAATGCATCCACTGAGGTGTGAACTGGAATTTCAGGTCCCAGCCAAGCAGCAGAGGAACTGGA
This sequence comes from Pyrgilauda ruficollis, assembly GCF_017590135.1. Taxonomy (NCBI): domain Eukaryota; kingdom Metazoa; phylum Chordata; class Aves; order Passeriformes; family Passeridae; genus Pyrgilauda; species Pyrgilauda ruficollis. The sequence continues at coordinate 764,376 of NW_024510321.1, read as the reverse complement.
GCACAGAGCTGTAGAGCAGAAGTGCAGCACCACTGCCAGCAGCCTCCTTTGTGGGATGTGAGGGAATCCCTTCCCATCTGTTCCAGGCAGCCTTGCTGGGGGGAAAGCCTGTGAGCCATCCTGTGAGACACATGGAGCGTTTTCCCTCTGGTCTTCACCTTCCCTTTCCTCTCCCTGTGCTCCCTTTTCCTCTCCATTTTCAGGAGGAAATTCGTGTGTTTGCAGCTTTTCTTGTGTTCCAGCCCTGTGCTAACCCCTGCCAGCACCAGCCATGTGCCAAAGACAGCCAGGAAAGGTTTGCCTTTTGGAGATGTGACAGGGAAAAACCCCAGCTGGTGATTTACCCTCACCACAGGCTCCTCTGCAGCCTGTCACACTCCCCACCAGGCTGTTCTGCACAGGAACCTGAAGATGGGATGTTCCCTCAGCTGAGGGGGCTCCTTCAAAACGTGTGGAGTACATCAGCATGCCAGAGCTGTGCCCCCAGGCACCCTACTGACAATTATTTCATTACTGAACATCCAGCCATGCCTCCTCTCTGCTGTCAAGGATGTTTGAGGGATGAAATGAACGTGCTGAATGGACCTGCTGTGACAGGCTCTGCAATGTCAGCGATGCAGAGCTGCCAGCCCAGCTGCCTTGGCCCCGTGTTCCAGGAAAACAGAGGAGCTGGGGGTGGAATCACTTTATAAAGAGTGAAATCTTCTCACTCTGGGGACGTGAGGAGCAATCAAGTGTATGATGACATTGGGATTGGGCCCTGTTTGACTGGCTTAGTGCAGGAATTTGGCTCCATAACTTGGCCTGGTCTACTCTGTTTTTCATCCAGCTCATCAATAAAATGGAATTCAAGGACTTCACTGCAGATGACAATGTGGAGCAAGCTGTCCTGGCCCCGTGACCTGGCCCTGTGTCCTGGCCCCACACAGAGCACAGAACAGAGCTCTGCACTTTTGCTGCTCCCCCAGCTCCAGCCTGACCCCCTGACCCCAGAAATGACCCCAGCAGGGCAACTGCATCCATTTGCTGCATCAAAGATCAGAGGTGTGCCTCCTAAAAGGTATTAAAGGAGAAAAGGAGACTCAGGGGTGCCCTCCTCACTCTGCACAGCTCCTGAAAGGTGCCTGTGCTCAGCTGGGGCTGGGCTCTTTCTCCAGCAGCACTGACACAACCAGAGCACACAGCCTCCAGCTGCACCAAGGGAGTACAGGTTGGATAGCAGGAAAAAGTTTTTCCCAGAAAGGGTGATAAAGTTGTGGAATGGCTGCCCGGGGAGGTGGTGCAGTCCCCATCCCTGGGTGTGTTTAACAAAGCCTGGATGTGGCACTGGGGGCCAGGGTTCAGTTGAGCTGTTGGGGCTGGGTTGGACTCCATGGTCTTGAAGGTCTCTTCCAACCTGGTCATTCTGGGAATCCTGTGAAAGCTTCTTCTGCCTCTGTTAAAAGGCACAGATGTGTTTGAGGATCATGAATTTGGTCTCCAAAACTCTTCATAGAAATAAAGCCAAATTCTGATCCTGCTTGCACCAGTCAGCTCACTGCAGTGACTCCTGAATTACACCAGCATTCAACTGGGATTTGCCTTCAAAATAATTCATTTTTCTTCATTTTGGAGCTGTTTACTCCCTTTTTACATCAGGGATAGAGTAAGCCCCCCCGTTCTATACTTCAGTGATTGAATTATTTAAAATTATTAATAAGTATAGAACAATTAAAATATAAACAATAAATTATTGTCAAGGTCTAGATGTACCAGGTTCAATGCTAATATTAGACCGTAGATATTTCTGTTCAGCTGGGACCTGTGTTGCTTTGTGACCCTCTCACAAATAGCAAGAAATGAGAATATGACCATGTTTAGGATTTAGAAAAGAAATTCTGTTGCAGAATTTTTGGGGCATTAAAATCAAACAAGTTTTTTAAATCAGAGTTATGTATGCAGGAGCAGCAGCATTACTGCAGTTGTGGAATGAAAAGGGGGAAAGGCCAGAAGATGAAAGATCTGAGCATTTTGTTTTAGCTGTGGTTTGTTTGGGGTTTTTTGCTAGGAAAAAAGTTATGTTTTTCTCCAGGATGTTGTTGCTGGAGAAAAGATATTTTATACATGAACTAATCATCAGGTTTCCTTTTTTCTCTATATCCCACTGGGTTCCCATTCATCTCAAAAGCAATGAGGGTCATGTCTGTGCCACAGGGCAGAGGGATTAAACCCAAATCTCTGCTCCAATCTGATGGAAATGCTTTCAGAGAGAAATGCACCTGCTGATTAATGAAAGATTGCTGTTAGCTTTTCAAAAGCAAAATGAAGTTCCAAAGAAAGCTCAGGAGTGAATGAACACTGCTTGGCTCCATGGCAGGGATTAAAGGGGTTTGGGGGGATTTTTTTGTCTCCATTCCTTCCAGCTTCACCCCAGGGTTTAAACAAGGGGAAAGGAAATATGGGGAAAGAAAATACAAAATAATTTCCGACTAAACGGGAATCTCTCAAACTGGGAAGTGCCAATGTGTGTCTCCATGAAGCTTATTTCACTCTGACCACACAGGTGCATCTTGGTTTGGTAAATGGACTGTGGAAACACAGGTGGACCAGAAGCAATGTCCCTTCTCTGGCAGGTGAATGCAGCTGTAACAGGAAAGCCCACATAAAACATTCCTCCTGCTGTGTCCCACTGGGTGTTTGGCACAGCCCAGGCTCCCTCCCAGCTTTGTGCTTCCCCCCCCAGCAATGGCATTTCTGCAGCCATGGATGTGCCAAACTCCTGGGGACAGGGATTGCAATCCTGAATTCCCTGGCTTACAATGCAAATTTGCACTTTTCCCACCCCGGTGCTGATGGGGCCAGCACCACGAAGCTGCTTCACTGGAGATGAACCTTGAGGAGCAGGGGCTCACACACACCCACATCCATCCAGAAGGACTCTGCTGGCATCATTCAGGCACTAAACTGCTGTAAAAAGGAAAAGATTCCAGTCCCAGACTGGCAGGTGGAGTCAGATGTCCCAAAATGTGGATTTCAATCCATTTCCTTTCACCCAGTCAGCTTTTCATCCCCTCTCCAAACCCAGTATTTGCATTTCAGTCTGATGAGGTGTAATTACAGTGACTGACCTTGTTATTTTCCCTGGAGACCTGTGCAGATGAAAATATGGCTTTTAATCAGGAGTTTCTTGGGAGCACAGATCATCTTTTCCACCTCTTCCTGAATGTCCTAACTTGCATGATGTTGTCCTATATCCTGAAGAGCCCTGGGTTTGAAACTCTGGTTATTTCTAGAATACTGTGAAATCGCAGGGGAGAAAAGCAAACATTTTGGACTGGAGGCTACAGGTCTGTAAAGAAAATAATGCCCACTTGTGTTCTGAGGGCCAGACCCTGAGGACACACACACGCATTGGCAGCAGCAGAGCACCAGTGTTTTATACCCAAGTTTTGTGGATATTGTACATTTGTACATAGAGGAAATCTGAAGAGCACATTTAAAAAGATAAAACTAAACACCACATTTTTGATACTCAGACGATGACGATAAATCGAGTTCGAAAAGGCAGTTTTGAACTCAAAAGTGCATTTTTCCGAGCCTGTTTCAAACACCTCAAGCTGTGGGTCAGCAGCTGGTGCCAACTGACCCTTCTCACTCCAGCTGTAAACACCTCTGCTCTGCCCTCCTGTAAATAGGCTTTGGCAGCAGAGGGTGATGGGCACTGGCTGTGAGCAGAGAATCTCTGTCTCTGTGGGCTTCTCTGTACCAGGTGCTTGTGATGTATCCTCCATGCCAGCAAGAACAGGCCTGCTTGCTCAGCACAGGTGAAATCTCTGCCTTGTTCCATGGCCTTTTGCCTGATGTTATTTATTTTTGGTCTGACTCTGTACATATGCAATGAAATGGCTATTTTTTTTTCCTCTTTTTTTTTTTTTTTTTTTTTATTTGGTTCTCCTCCTTGCTTCAGAGGGGGTTCTTCTCTGTGGTTGACACTGCTGAAAACAAGCAATAAAACCATCGTGAAGGCATTGCGTCTGAGATGTTCCACCTGATATTTTAATTTATTCCTCACAGTCCTGGAGAAGACACAGAGAAGGAAAACTAAGAAGGAAGTTGTGAACTGGGGAGGCTCTTGCTTAGTGTTAAGCATAATGATCTCATACTTTGAAAGGTTAACCAGACAGACCAAATCACTCTTAAAATCAGAGAATCATAGAAATATTAACATTGGAAGAGACCTTTAAAGGCCATTTAGTCCTTGCAGTGAGCAGGGACATCTTCAAGTAGATGGGAGTTCTCTGTAGACCTTCTTTGAGAACATCTGTGCCAGCAGAAGAACCAGTACCAAATCCAACATAATTTACCCCAAAACCTCCCTCACTACACAAGCTGGGTGCACGGATTGTCCTTTGGGTGCAGGACTGATGCATGGAGGTGACAACCATGAAATCACAACCACACTGCGACAATTTTGTCACAATCCACAGGTGTGAGATGATTCCTGCAATCACAGGAACATACAACCCCACACACAAACAGAGATGCGCTGATTGTTGCTGGAATATCCCCCAGCAAACATCTTTAGTGCTGAGAACAAAGCAGGAGCCTTCCTCTATGCTGGAGGAAAGCCCAGCAGGCAACCACAAGTGAACCATAATTGTTCATATCAAAGACAAATGATTTGATGCACACAAATATCAGGCAGTGCAAACAGATCTCAGCAAGAGGTCAGTGAGCTTTTCCATGTCCATAGGGCCACTCACCCCATTCTTAAACTGATTTACTCCCAGTGCTGACACTGCTGATAAAGGCCAAACCTACAACTTGAAATGACAGGTCTTGGCTATATTTGTCCCTCTTTCTGCATGGATTAACCATTTTCATTTAAAACAAGGGGTCTGATGCTCTGGGCCATTCTGAGAAGTGAAGCTGTTTGTACTGACTTCCACTGGATCTCTCTGTGGGTTAAGCCAGAAATCGGGAAAAGAGCTTGTGAGGGCTGTAATTGACAGCCAATTACATTTATTCTGTGTCTGTAGAGGTGAGGATAATCCCATCCCACCAAAAAACATCTTCCACATGAGGAACTCCAAACACTGCTCACAAAGTAGTGTAAGTGGGTTTGCTGAAGATCATCTGAGAAGTTTGGAAAAAAAAAAAAAAAATCAGCCCAACCCTCTCTGGTCCCCTCTGTGTCCTTCCTGGCTGGCAAAGAGCAAGGCATGGCTTTTCTTAGGCACACACCATTATTCTGAATTCAATGGAACATGCAATCACAATTTCTGGAAGGTTTTGAGCTTGGCTTTTAGGGCTTCTCTGTGTAAGTTCAGTTTTCGTGACTGCAAAAGCATCTTTCTCTATTAGAAAGAATCATGTTTAAAGATGGCAAATGACATCCTCTTCCTTTGATCCCCCGTGGTTTCCATGGCAAAATACCAGGATGAGGAATTTTGTGATCTCCATGACATTAAAGCAATTTCCCATGTAGTGGATCAGTCCTAGTGGTTAAATCATCTTCATTCCACATGCAGTTGGTTGTATCTACACCCTCCCAGTGGGGATATAAACTGAACTGTGACTCAGTACAATCCACAGAGGGGATTTGGCTGTCCTCAGCCCAGAGAGATGCTGGGTTGTCCGAGGATCCCAAGGACATGTGGCACACAGAGCCCAGGCATGGTGTCACAGCTGTAACACTGCACTTTCTGAAAGCCTAGAAACCTCTTCTGACAGTGCTCACAGGGCAATCATTCCTACTGTAGAACCCCTCATGCACTTGTTAGCGTTCAGAAACACATAATCACAGAATGATTATATGCAGGTGCTTTTATTGAAGAGCTCTGGGTGTCAGGGGCACAGACCCAAATCTGATTCTGCCATGGGTTTGGGATGAACACCTTTTTATACCCCTATCATTATATAACTACATATTCATTATTAAACTTACATTGTTCTATTGTGTACATTGGTTTCATCCAAGCATGGATTTTTGTAATTTCCATCAAACCTCCCAAACATAGTTTCTCGTGATTCTTGTTACAATTAAACAATAATTATATCCAATTACCAAACAATCATCGCATTTAACAATCATATTTATCATAGTCATTAAATGATTTTACAGGTGCAGTTTCACATGATCCAGTAAGGCCTAACATTTTCCCAGGGCCTACCAGGCCCAACCTTTTCCCAACTCCCCTGAATATCCCATGATTTTAGAAATACTTTATCCCTATACTGTCACACTTACTCCTTTGTTGGATCACAAGAACAAAGGCAGGTGAGTGGCAATGTCATCTAAAATAGCCTTTTCCCAGGTCACAGAATCACAGGATCACTGAGGTTGGGAAAGCCCTCCAAGACCTCTGAGTCCAGCCTGTGACTGATCCCCATCTTGTCACCAGCCCAGAGCACTGAGTGCCACCTCCAGTCCCTCCCTGGACACCTCCAGGGGTGGGGACTCCACCAGCTCCACCAGTCAGGCACTGGTCCAGGTGTGGGAAGCTCAGAACTAAACTGGCCTTGCATCCAAAAACCAGAAGCAGAAGTTTCCTGTACGTGGCAACAGATCCCTTTTTATGGATGTAAACCTCTCCTAGAGTCCATCCCCACCCATCAATACTGATTAAACCTCTCCCCTTGGAAACATCTCCACTCCTGCCAGTCTAGATCAACATCTTGAATCCTCCCCACACACAGCCTAAGGGTACAGGAAGTAACTTGGAATGCTGAAAGCAGCCAACATCAATCACCCCTGCCCTTGGTTTGCAGAGCAAATCTACATAATTATTCTACAATGACTGAGATAGAGGGAGGAAAAAGAAAGGAAAACATTTGGCTTGTAAACCTGTGATTTGATGTGCTTGTTGGGGAAGACAGGAACATCTAAAGCACATTTTGTTGTCCAAATATTAAGAGGAATCATAAAATCACAGAATGGTTTGGGTTGGAAGAGACCCCAAAGCTCATTTTGTTCCACCCCCTGCAATGGCCAGGGACACTGTTCTAGTTTGAAAGCAAAACCAATGAGGGACTCCAAGTCAGAAATACCATTTATTAGGGAAAAAAAATAGTAAAATACATGCAGTAATACAAAAGAAAAAACACTGACAGAGTCAGAATACAACCTGACACTCTGTTGGTCAGGGTGTTGGTCACAGTCCAGTTGGAATTGTGGCTGCAGCCCTCCTGGAGTGTCAGGTGTGGTTCTGCTGGAGCAGGGATCCTGTAGAAGGGTGGAGTCTTCCTCTGAAGATCCAGTGGAAAAGGCAGCTGTTCCTCTGGGAATCCAGTGGAAAGGCTGTTCTGGTGTCCCAAAACCTGAGATTCTATCCAGGTAGGAATGCTTGGCTCCTCCCCTGGGCGGAGCATCTCCCAATGGGATGCTGGAATTTTATCAGTCATGCAGGGACATTCAATAGCCCATTTACAGCAGATGCCTCCCCAGAGGGAGGATTGGTTGGTGGAAGAGATAAAAAAAACTGCCCAATTAGCAGAAGATAACTGCCCCACCTCTGACAGATGGCAAATAGAATACACATTGCCTTGCAGTCTAGGACAGACACCTGCCACAGACCAAGTTGCTCCAAGCCCCACCCAACATTTCCAGGGATGGGGCAATTAATTCAACTCAGAACTTCAATACCTTGATAATTTGTCCTGGGTGACAAACAGGAGTTCTGTCACTTAATATCAGCTCCAAATCAAGGAAGTGGCTTTTAAAGCACAGGGATGCCAGTATTTGATGTGAAATAAACTAGGGTTGAACCAACAGCTGCAAATTTGTCTTTGTCTCCTGAAAAGTGAGACAAAGCACTCAATCACCATTTTTTTTTTTCTTTACCTGAATCCACTTGTGAAACTTATTTTACAAAGGAAGTAAAATACCAGCAGCAAGGCCCAACACTGAGTTGGGCACTGCTGCCAAGAATCTGCCTCCCCCAGCTCTTACAGATTTATTGCTCTGGGATACCTAATTCAATGGCTGCTCCTTATCAGCCACTTAATCCCGAGCTCTTTGGCATAAAGCCATTAAAATCCATAATATTTCATTGTGTCCTATCTGCTCCCAGCTAAAAAAATATGGGGATCTGGTAGAAATATGACCTCAGTTGGCAGTGATGAAGGAATTTATTACGTGGAATAGATTTATGTGTGTAATGTGATTTTTGGGTTGGAATGCATGCAGGTTTTCATTCCATCCCATCAAGCGTTTCCCATCAAGTGTGATCTAGCTGGCCACTAAATTCCAGCTCTCCTCGTGTCCTGTTTAGTTCACAGGTAGGAGTCTAAACAGGAGGCTTCAGGAATTCTCTGGCTTTTGAGAAAATTCCAAACATGTTGGTCCATGATGGGAGAAAGTCCCTCTTGGCTGGGTCTGAACTCAGCCCTTTCCCAGTTGGTGATGGTCACATTTCCTAGGATCTCATTGCAAATTTCCTGACCTGGAGAAGACTGGATGGTGTTATCCTCCCCTGCTTCCATTACTGGCCAGGAACACACAGTTTCTGAGACAATTACTGTAATTTTGGCCAGAACTGGGCAAGGATAAAGCTTGGAATCAAAATTATAGAGTACAACTCAGTGCTGGGCTCTCAAAAGCTCTCCCATCTCCAAGATTTGGAATTCATCAGCTGGATCAGTGATTAGGGCTTGTGTGAACAACTGATTGTGTTTGGAAGAGAAGAGAAGAGAAGAGAAGAGGTAAAGTCAGAAGGACTTGCAAAAAAGGAGGATGGCACTGCCTCTCTCCCACTGACTCATCTTAGGGCAATTAAATAAAGTGAGGGCAACAACTCAGATCAACCTGCTCTAGTGGAAGGTGTCCCTGCCCATGACAGCAGGGTAGAACAAAGTGGTTTTTAAGCCCCTTCCAACCCAAACCATTCTGGGATTTAATATCCAACTGCATCAGTTCATTTTTTCTATGTACACAATGATTTACTTGTCCGTAGTTATGATACACATCATTCTCATGGCAGGTGAGAAACACAAGGGTTGTTCTGTGGAGCTCAGGAGCAGCAAGAGTCAATGAGCACCTTTGCTAACATCAAAAAACTATGTATAGAACTCAGCAACTCTCATCATTCAAATCCAATCTAATTACAGTGCAAAATGTAAATTAATGCAATGTTCTTTGAGAGCTGCTCACATCCATAGTAATATGCCAGCTCTGGAAGATGCCCAAGCCTTGAACAAGAGTGAAATTCTTCAGATTCAACATCAAGTGCTATGGTCTGTTCACAAGGAAAAAGCATTTTAGGTGTCATTAAGGCAAAGTTTAAAGCAGAAATTGCTCCAGCAAGAAAGAAATTTCCAGGGAGCTTTTGAGATGGGGTCCCACACACACAGCTGGAACACATCTCTTGTCAGGAGGAAAACAAGTCCTTGAGGAGCCAAGGGCTGGCAAGGTGCTGGAGAAGTGCAGGCTGACACACAGGCTTGAAGCCTTCAGCAATGAAAATAAATGAGAGTGCTCATTGTTGTCATCTGGATGCAGAAGCTCACTACCAAAGCTTTTACATTTCAGGAACAAAAAAACAACAACAACAACAACAAAAAACCAAACAAACAAACAAAAAAAAAACATAAAAAAACAAAACAAAACCAAAAAAACCCTTAAAACTAACACAGCACAGCTTGGTGATGTGAACAATGAAAATTTCCTTTATTCTGAATTCCTGTTAATTCTGAACCCTGATTTAAAGTTGTTCTGACCTTCTCCAGGTGTGAGCACTTCAGTTGGATAGGTTTGCTTTCCTCACCCGATCTTAACTGGGTGAGCACAAATTCCTCACATCAGAAATAGATCCCACAGCCAGAATTCAGCCCTAGAATGTGGATAAACCTTCCACCCAATGTTTCTGTTCAGAAAAACAATGTGTCTCTACAGAGAGAAGCTGAAAAACTACATTTCACTGCACATAGAGCGACACTGGTTTCCCTCTGCTGGGTGGGACAGGGTGTGAAAAACTGTTGTCAGCTTTGTAAACACAATGAGAATTGTTAATTCATTTTTACATATTTGTTATTTTAGTATTGACTTTCTGGAGGAAAATCCTCTCACCTGGTTTTAGGTGTCTGTTAAGCAGCTATGAATGCCAGAGCCACTCATTGGAACTCATTTCCAGGGAGTTCTTGTCAATGTAGTTAATTCAGTTTAGGGGGAAATTCATCTGTGCAGGTGCAGCAGATAAATTTATACTCAATTTAAATATATTTAAATAACCCCGAGTTGTCTGATTTGAGACTTTGGAAACTAAAAGACAGAGAAGACACTGAAATTCCCAATTTTTCTGTTTGAGAGGGGCAAAATGTGCACCACACCAAGTCCTCCCCTTGCTGAATGCATTGCATGGAAACCATAAAGGAGGGATTTAGGGACTCCTGATGGGTGTGAACTGCTCTGCAAAGGTCTAAGGTCATGACTACAGAGGTGCTGCCGAGCAGAACTTGGACTGTCAGTTCTTTATCTTCTTTTCTGCTTCTGTCAGGGTTGGGATTGAAAGCGCTTGAGACGATATTTCGTGTTTAGACTCAGATGTTTATTAGTTCTTACCTATCTTATCTATCTTATTCTATAACAGTCTCACAAACCCTGAATTCTACAGCATTTTACTAACAAGTGACAAAATGGCCCCATCTCTCTCTCTGCAAGGCCTTTGAAGGATCAACTCTCCAATTAAGAAATGACACCTAAATTATTTTTACTTTTAACCCAATAACCAAACACCCGTGGCCATAATGGGGACTTTTTTATCCAATTACACAAAGCCACCCAAACCCATGGAGAAGAAGGTGAAGAAGGACCAGCCTCTGCCCTAAAACCTCCATCTTGCTTTATATTACTATATTTTAAACCCTTAAACTCTGAGTTTCCCACCCTGTGATATCACAGTCTACTCAAACTCCACTCCCACAATCCCAATTCTGTCATTCCATTTTGGAAGCTTCTCCACGGCCTCAGGTCAGTGCAGTGTTCTCCTGGGGGTTCAGTGCCTGGCAGCACAGAAAGTCTGGAATTCTCAGCAGCCAGGGTTCCAACACTGGACATCCAAGGAATGGATGGACCACCAGCATCCACAGATGTTCTTGGCCTTCTGAGACACAGCTGCTCTGGTTCCTGACAGGTTAGTGAATACAGAAATTGCTAACAAGTTCTTGTGAAGAAAAATGTGTCTCATGGGAAACAACACCAGTAAAAAAGGTGTGATGAAGAAGATGTTACACAAACCCATTTCACTTCAAATTCTTATAATAAGAAATTTTTTTTTTTTTTGTGAGCAATGCTTATGGAAACTTTGAATATTACAGGATTAAAAGATACTTATCACCAAAAGGACACTGCTGTTGTTAAGAACATAATTATCTTTACTACATTAGCACTTAGTGAAGGGTAAGGAAAACATAAATTCAGAGCTTTTAAAAAAGTAGCGAAAACATTTTCTACCTCCAGCAATACACCTAAAACTCATAACCTTGGCTCAGTGACAGGAAGAATTTTTTGGGCCACTGTGGGTTCAACAGAGAGAATTTGACTGTGGCTTCAGCAAAGAGAGATTAACTATGATAAAATAACCCCCAGATGATCATTAATACAGTTCTTTTCCTTGTGGGTTGTAAAAAGTTCTTTCTTCCCCAAAGACAAAATGAGAACAAATCTGAACTTCAATTTATTCCGTTTCTTTACTAATGGAATATTAATTTTTGTTTTTCACGGGGCTGTTTGGGAGGTTGGGGTTTAATATATTGAAATTGCAGCTGTATGTATTTGAATTATTTATGCAGCCAGACATGTAGGCTGTGATTAAGCTTCTTATTTGGTTGTAACACAAGGTTCATTTCTTCTGCTCGTTGATTTAGCGTGAGGAAACCTTCCCTGCAGCTCTGCTTCACAATAAGTTGCTATTGGCAGATAGAAATGTCAGGTTTACCCTCCAGATGGGAGCAATAACAGATCAGACCTTTGCTTGTTCCATTTATCCTGCTGCACGTGTGACAAGAGATGTGTGTTGCTCTCTGCTGACTCTGTGTCTCTCCAATGCACGATTACATCGAGGCATTTTTCCACAGGTTTATTTTGTGGCTACAAAAACCAGCTCAGCATCCGTGCAACCAGCTCAGAAAAACTTCTCAGGCCCAATTTTCAACTTCGCCATGAATCTGTTCAAGATGAAATCATGTTTTCCTTTCCTGGGTTGCATTTTTACAGCGAATCTCTTTATAACCATGGGAGACTTGGTCAATACCATGGAATCACAGAATGGTTTGGGTTGGAAGGGACCTCAAAGTTCATCTCATTCCACCCCTTTCATGGGCAAGGACACCTTCCACTGTCCCAGGTTGCTCCAAGCCTGGCCTTGGACACTTCCAGGGATCCAGGGGCAGCCACAGCATCTCTGTGCCAGGGCCTCCCCACCCTCACAGGGAAGAATTTCTTCATGATATCCCATCTAAACTCTCTTTTCAAAGCCCACAGCATCTGCCACAACTCTCCAAGCCTGTTTTTGGGCACCTGAAAACCTCACCCAAAGTGCTCATTTCTTTCCTTGAATAAAGGATTCCTTGGGGCAGTCTCAGCTGGAGATCAGCAGTGGCAATGTCTGATGCCTGGCCAGGACAATCCACCCACTGTTGCATAACATAATTTTTTTTGACTGTAAGTACTACAAAACACGGAGCCTTTTTTTTTTTTTTCCCTTTGGCTACAAAATCTATGGATCTAAATTTTAATTTATTGTCTGGGACAGTTTTGGGCAAGCCACTACAGTCCAAGGGCAACGCTATGGCTTCCAAGATCCCAAACAGAAAAAAACACTCTGGATGAAGCTGCCACTGTGGGAGAAACGAGGCTGTAGCTGAAGATGGAGCCAAGGTCTGTGGCCTTCAGGATGCAGCTCCTGCTTTCCTCCACCTTCTCCACTGCCTCCCTCTTCCTGCACATGAAGAGCCTGCTTTCAGCTCCTTCAGGAAGGTTCAAAACGGTTTCCCTGCACATTCTAAATGTCTGAAAAAGGCAACTGACAGCAATGGAATGGACAACCACTGGATATCATGGGGGATTGTATCATTCCATTACCCAATGTGGTTTTCAGAGCGCTTCATCCCTCCCTGGTAACTTAGGAATGTATTTATCTGATGTCTTTGCTTATTTTCATCAAAGCACTTCAGTGACTGAGCTGGAATTACATTTTTCCCATGTTTTATTTCCAGTTTCTTGCTCTCCAGGAGGATGTAAACACTTTTGCACGTTATGTCACTGCCCACGACCGTGAGAGACGGCGCGAGGGGGAGGGAAGGGGCTGCTCCCAGACAGGGTGACCTTGCAAACATCAGTCATCAAAACACCCAGAACTTCATGCAAGAAGAAGGGTTTGCTGCTGGGAGTTTTTGTCCTGGCTCAGTTCCTCATACCATCTAGGAACACGGTATGCAAAAGGGTCATCCACCTCAATGTCTTTGAATTTTAAAAATGGCCAGAATCCTCTTTTGCTTTCCCCTGCTGCTCCTTCTCCTCACAGCAGCCTGTGTTGGTGCTGATGATGCTCCTCCAAATTAGCTTTGGGCTCCAAAAATACATCACAGTAGCTGTAAGTTGTCCAAGGAGTTGGAGTGTCGCTGTTGTACTGAGGAAGGGTGAATAAAGTGACAGAATAAAGTCAGAAGGTAAATGTAAAGTTTATTAGACACTACACATTTTTTTATAGACAATTACAATAAAGCTGGACCTGACTGGTCCTTAATTAACACTCTTCACACTACTGGTTAATTAGGAATAACACCCTTCTTGTAAACATCTTACAAGAAAACAACACGTTTAAAACACTAGTTGTAAAGATTAAGAATTGTTTTCATTTTTTCTCTGAACTTTCTTAAAGCTTCTCAGAGTAATATCTGGGAAAGTTTATCTGACTCTGTTTCTGACCAGACTCCCAGCATCCACATTGTGGGATGTCAAAGAGGGAAGTAATGGTGGGGAAAGGTGGTCTTGCTGAGGAAGAAGCTGACTGAACAACCTCACCAGTGCCCTAAATAGAAAGGTGGAAGACTCATTTTCTCTGGCCCTAAGAGAAATTAGGACAGCTTGTGTCCTTACAGATAAACTTTCTGACTCTGGAGGAAAAAGTCACATTTTCCATACTGGCTTGCAGAAGCGTTTTCACAAACACTCCCCCCACAAAATCCAACTGGAAGTCAGGCAATTGAGATTTAGTTTCCCAGCCATTGGTGGGATTTAGAGCAGCTTCTAGATCATGCAGAAATTCAAGGAGTGCTGTTAAAGGCTCAAGCCAGTGGTAGGAAGGAGTGCCTGACTCACAGCTGCTGGTAGAGCTAAGCTTGAAATCCAAAGTAAAAAAGAATTACAAAGACACTCCAAGTACAAAGCAAACTTGCAACCGAAGTTTAAAAAGGCCAAACACATTTCACCTCTATTTGTCCCTGTTCTCACTTATCCCCCTGACCTTGTTGTCTTGCTGCAATTATAACAGGATATCTCCTCACAGCATCTTTGGGAATGTCTGATATTTGTCTGCCAAGCAAAAACCACAGAGAAACAACAGAGAAACAAGGACGTTGAAGAGGCATTCACAGATCTCCATTCACCCACAAAATAACATGGGTGGGTCTGTGTTTGAGGCAAAAAGCTGTTTTGATTTGTCCTCTTCCAGACACCATCATTTCTGCCATTTCTGCCCAGACCAGAATTGTTGTGTATTGCTTTCTGTGCAAAATCTGAGCAAATGAGACCATTTGTCTGAGTCATGGCAGCTTGGTTAACACGACCTCGTGTGAAAACATATCAGGCAGCTTTTCATAGGGGAGGTTTGGTTTTGTGTATGTGTTTTCAATTTTCCTGAGCTCTGTGCCACACCTGGTTTACTCTGAGAAACACAGCACTCATACCCCTGGAACAGTCACAAAGGTGCATATGAAGGCTTCCTTATTAATTCATTTATATATTTTAATAATGAAGCCTTCTGATCCATGGACACTGGGATGATGTCAGCACACAGAGACAGGCAAAGCCATCCTTTTTCATTCACTGAAATGGGCTAAATTGGTAAGTTGTGTTCAAATAAAAGCATTCAATTGTGATTTTTATTTTTTTTTGTCTGCCTAGAAGGTGAATTAAAGCAGAGAAAGGAGAGCTTGACAAGCAGACGAGGACCTCTGCTGCAAGAAATCCTGCCACAGAATCACAGAATTAACTTCCAGAGAATGACTTGTGCTAATTGAACAAGATGAGAGCTGGAATTAGGGGTGCAGCCAAGACAAAATGCCCAAGGAGGAATTTGCAGCACCACAAAGACTGATCAAAATCTGCTAAATACAACATTGGCCACACAGACTCATTCAGAGAATCCCAGAATACCAGAATGTTTTGGGTTGGAAAGGATCTTAAAAACCATCCATTCCACCCCCTGCCACAGGCAGGGACACCTCACACTATCCCAGGCTGCTCCAACCCTGCCTGGCCTTGGGCTCTTCCAGGGAGGGGGAGTTTTCTGTTAACACAGTGTGTTGGAGAGGAGGAATTTGGTCTTGGATGGAGATCTCCACATCTCCTTGTGTGGGTCACACCAGGGAGATCTCTCTGCCTGCTGTCACCTCTCCATCCAGACGGGCCTGGGGTTAATATTTTGTGACAAGCTTCCCTGTTGTGACCATTCCTGGATCAAAACCAAGAGTGGGGAATTTGCTGACAGCTTTGAAGATTCTACTTGGAAAAATGTTCTTTTGAGCTGCCAGTGTCATCATTGCCAAGTTCAGCCAGTTAGTGCCACCCCTGCAGCTGACCTCTGTGAACTGTCTGGTTTTGACTTAAAATCTTCAATGATAAGCCATTTGGAAAGCTTCCAGCATTAAATTAAAGAAATTAAAGAAAATTAAAGGAAAAAGATGCCTGGTCCATACCATGTAAGAGTATTGCCACTGTTGCCTAAATGCCTTAAGTTTTGCACTGGATTTGCAAAGCCTCATGAGCCTCTCAAACTCATTCCTTCTGAATTTTTCTTGTCCTAAAATAGCTTTGTTTTAATGGGTGTAACTGTGAGAGAAATTTCTCAAGCTGATCAGGGGTGTGATCAGGCTCATTTATTTTACTTCTGTAACCACATTTTTATGCAGGCAGCAGTAGAAGCAGAAAAACAAACACAAGAAACACCAAGGGGGGTTATAATAATTTCACTATATGGGTGATCAACTGAGTGTCTGGAAATGTTCCCTGGCACTTTGTGGACATAATTTCAATTGTTCACAGGGCTGTCTAGGGGGTTAAAATCCAACCTGCAAACCTGATTTTATGTTAGCAGGGTCACAGGTCAAGGTATCAATGTCACCGTGGTTTTTCATAGAGTCACAGAATGGTTTGGGTTAGAAAATACCTTAAAGACCACCTAATTCCAACCCTGTCCATGCGCAGAGGGTTGGAACTGAGTGACCCTTAAGGTCCTTTCCAACCCAAACCATTCCAGGAATCCATGTCTAGGATGGTCAGGTGGGATTTTGGGATGCACACAAATCACTGCACACAATCTTCAGTGTGTGTGCTTGGGACAGAATAATTCTGTTCTACCCTAAAATGAAATTCTCTTGTACAGAAGAGGATTTGCTTACGGGTTGAGCTCAGCTTAATCCTATTTAGCACAAGGACAGACTGCACAGCCAAATTGCCCACGGCTTTTCCAGAATGAGCTCCTCAGCTGGAATCAGAGAAGGAGCTAAACCCCAAGAGGTGGGAACAAGCATGGGGTCCCTAGAGCTCCCCCTGATTCAGAATACAACCTCAGACAATCTTTGCCTTCTACCAACAGTATTTTTTTACCAAACACCATGACCTGAGCTCCTGCAGTGCCAGCTCAGGTGATGCAGCGGTGACAGGTGAGACACAGGTAAGGACCAGGTGCCTTCATTGCCCTCATGGGCCATTTTCCAACTGCAGACAGGGCACCTGCAGGATTTTCTTGCAGGTAGAAGCAGCAAACCTCTTGGTGTGTGCAGTGTGTGCTGCAGCTTTGCACTTTCCTGCAGGCTGTGTTGGAGCCTTTGTGCAGAGGGGATGCACCATGGGGTGTCCTGTGGGAATAAGAAAAATAGAAACTTCCACAGACATGAAAGCATTTGATCTGCAGCCTTGGGAGAAGATGGGATTGATGTAAAAATACAATACACAGATGTTAAGCAGAAAAATCATAAACTTATGTTTCTGTAGCTGTAAGTAGGAATATGTTTTAAGTAAAAAACTGTATTGATAAGATGGTGAAGAGTTTATAATGTAGGGCTGTGGTTGTATAGAAAGAGATAAGAGTTAGAAGTTATAATAGAAATACATTTGTGCATGTGAGACAAAAGCCCCCTGGATAAAAATATCCACAGGGCAGGAGAAGTAAAGGTGATAGGTCAGAAAAGCAAAAGAAACCCTGTGACAACTGTCTGATGGGTTAGAAAGTTCTACATTGCCTTATAACAAAGAACTTATGACTACTCTGAGCTATGGCCAATTGCTT
The DNA here is from genome assembly GCF_017590135.1 of Pyrgilauda ruficollis. Taxonomy (NCBI): domain Eukaryota; kingdom Metazoa; phylum Chordata; class Aves; order Passeriformes; family Passeridae; genus Pyrgilauda; species Pyrgilauda ruficollis. The sequence goes on along the minus strand of NW_024510321.1, from coordinate 746,890 downwards.
GCTCCTCTAAAATCTCACAGCCTCTGAGACTGATGTTTATCTGAGCAATAAATCGTTCTTAGCCCAAAAATAGCCCCATCCCTCCATTAATAGGGGTGATAATGACAGTGTCCCAGAGGGTTGCACAGCACGTTGCCCTTTCTGCATGCTGGAAATTAAAAGCAGTCTGTGAGAGGTGTGTCCTCGCCCAGCCTGGCCCCTGTAGGAGCTGTAAGGCATTAATATGCAGAGGAGCTGCTCTCTCCTTGCTCAAGAGGTGCAGTGCACTGGCAGGGAGCCCAAAAGGAGGAGGGAGGAGGGCCTGGCAGCTGTTGGAGGCACTTGAAAGAGAGATCAAAGAATATTAACTCATTGTCCTTCTCCAAGTCCCCATTTCTACGGCATGAAGAAAAATCTTTCTTTTTCTTTCCTGTGAATGATACCTCAAGCAACTGTTCCTAACTTCAGGAATGATCCCTAAGGTCCCTTCCAGCACAAATCACTCCTTAATTTTCTGAATCCCTCTTTTTCTCTGGGCTTTGCCATGATGGAGACACAGCAGGAGGAGCAGGTTTGGATGCGGTTCAGATGAGCTTTTTCCACATCTCTGCACCAGCCTGTCTCCCTCTGTGGAAAAGGAGGGGCTGCATTTCTGCCCTCCCTCCAAGAGCCCTGGGTGATCTCTGGTCTGGAAGCTCTGCTGCATCCCTGCATTAAACAGATCAGAAATAAACAGAAATAAACAGAGAATCAAGGGTTTTCACTCAGGTGCTACAGCTCCTCCTCCAAAACATCTTCTGCTACTGTGGCAAAAACTCTCTTTTTGTCCAAGGATAGTTTTCTGGACTTTTGTCACATTTACAAGGGGAAATTGCTTTAATTTGAGGAGGTCAGGTTTAGATGAAATATTTGGAAGTTCTTCCCTGTGAGAGTGTAAGGCCCTGGCACAGGGTCCCCAGAGAAGCTGTGGCTGCCCCTGGATCCCTGGAAGTGCCCAAGGCCAGGCTGGACGGGCTTGGAGCAGCCTGGGATGGTGGAAGGTGTCCCTGCCATGGAAGGGATGGAATGAGATGATCTTTAAGGTCTTTTCCAACCCAAACCATTCTGTGGCTCCATGAAGGACCACAGTGACACTGGTGCATTGCCCTGTGACCCTGCTAGCATAACACCAGGTCTGCAGATTGGATTTAACCACGTAGACAGTCCTGTGAACAATTGAAATTACGTCCAAAAAGTGCCAGGGAACATTTCCAGACACTCAAATTGATCAATCCTGTAGTGATATTGCTACAATACTCCTTGGTGTGCCTTGTGCTGAGGATAAATGGCACATTCCCAAAGAATTTCTGGGAGTGTCTCATGGGGGAAAGTGGTGAGGGTCATTCCTGATGAACATTTTGGATGGAAACATTTTGGAAAGCCAAAGTTTAATAAAATAGAAATGGGCCATTGCAGCAGGCCTCAATACCAGAGAATGATCTCAAACCTATTTCACCACTGCAGTAGCTGTATCCTTAGTGTCTATTCCACATTTTTTCTGGGTTCCTTTTCACTGTCAGACCTTACAGTCACAAGGACATTGCTGGGGCAGCAGGATGGCAAGAACAGCATCCCTGAGCTGGCTTTAGGGTGTCTGAAGTGCCACCAAAACCAGTCACAAGGAAGAAACCTGACCTCAGGGCAACCCTTGCTCTCCATGGATTATGATTTTCTTTCTCCTCTCCCCAGACTTTTCACAAATGGGCATTTAAAATTCATGTATTGCTCCATGGAGGATTGATGAGGTGACCGTGGATGTTCTTCTCCTGGTACAGCTTTGAATTTATAGGATATTTCTATTTCTATGTTTTATTTATAAGAAATATATCTATATTTATGCTTATTTCATATTTATGTTTATATTTAAATTGATGCTTAGATATTTATATTCCTATTATCTACTTTTAGCAGCAAATATTTCACAGGCCCAGTGATCCCAGCTCCCTTCAGCCTTGCAGGCAGTGCAGTGACTCATTCCAGCCCTCTGTAATTCCTCTTTTCTGTGAGTCTCTCCCCAAGGCAGACAAGCCATGTAAATGAATTGGTCTGGTTTGTAATTTGTTTATTGGGATTTCACCTCGGGGGCAGCGTGAGCAGGCACATGTGAGAGTATTTTTCCCCTTATCCTTCTCTTTAGGATTGCCCAAGTCCCACTGGTGTTGCCCAACTTTTGAAGGGTTGGCTTTACAGTTTTAAAAGTGCTTTTGAAATGCAACTTCAGTGGGTAATATCCCATTAAAAAAGGATATTACCTTTTTTTAATAGGGATAAACAGCAGAAACACCATCCCATGGCATCAATCACCCCTCAGGCTCTCATCCCTCTTCTTTAGCAGAGCTGGAATCCCTCAAAGAAACAGACTGCAAGATGAAGGAAGGAAAAGTGCCCCTGCCACTGGAACCTGCTCAACCATTCCAGAAACACATTCCCTATAAAAACATTCCCAAGAGGATAAACAGGATGGAAAGGCATGCCTAGCCCAAATTGTTCAGTTTGTGAGGGAAACAGGAAAATGAGGTGAGCGTAGTGTAAGTAAAATATTTTTACATATATTAAAATGTTTGGGGCATATTTGTAGGCTGAAACTTCAGGCAGATTTGTGGGGCCAGTTTCTCACCTCCACTTGGGAAAACAATAGATCCATGTCCAGGTAGTGGTCCAGAACAGGAATAATTTGGGATCTCTGCAGTGTTTCCCGGTACTGCCCCTTTTCTTTTCTCAGCCTGTCATGGCCAAAAAGAAATTTTGGCAGAGGGGAGAAATGGGATTTTCACTGTGATGGTGAAAGTGGAGTACTGGGTGCCTGGGGAAAGAGCCTGGCAAGGTTTATTTCCTCCTGTGCTCCAAAACCAGTCAGCTGAGTGTCTCTACTCCAGATAAACACTCTGTGTGCTATGAATGGATCTATAAATGAGATTTTTTTGGGTGGTTTAGGTGCTAATCAATGAAGCAGCATTAAACTGCCCCCATCCAGTTACTTTTAACTCCAGCAAATGGTTTTCATGGAACTACACTTCTCTCTGGAAACATCACTCCCACCAGTGGCACACAAAGTGAGAAAGATCTTCCTGAAGTCTCTCTGTGCTCCTTCTGTGCTGGAAAACCCTTTGTTACTTTGACAGAGCACCTCAGAAATGCATGGATTTAACCAAAAACCACTAAAGCAGTGTTAGCCACAGCTCTGGGCTCTTCTCTGGCAGTGGCGTGGCCCAAGGGGATGGTTTCTGAGGCACAAGAAGATTTTCCTCCTCAGGTGTGAGGATCTAGTCCAAAGCCACTGGAACAAAATTTCTCCCTTTTGCTGGAAGATAATACAGATATCAAATTTAGCAGCAACATTTCTTGCTCTATTCATGGTTTCATTCAATGAATTAAGGACATTTATTTTTCCTTGAGTGGGCTCTCAGCAGGAGACACCCCAGAAAAGCAGTCACTCAAAAAAAAAAAAAAAAGCTAAAACCTCCCTTGATATGTTTTTACTCCAGTATTTATAATAATTAATCAACTTCCATCCAGCTGTCAAGCTCCAAACCTGGCAGTTAAGTCACACCAGGGCATTCAGGCTGCTGCCTGAAAGTTTCAGCCTGGGATCAAGGTTTTAGCCTCATGAGGGCTTTTCCCACAGAGACACTTCCCAGATTCCTTTCTGACTGCTCACAAGAACCCCAAACCAGCAAACACTTCCCCAGCATGACAAATCCACCAGGCTGGGCAAGGATGGGAGCTAATTGGAAACCTACAGAGAATCACAGAATTTCTAAGGTCAGAAAGACCTCAGAGGTCAAATCCAGAAGATCTGTGTTTGTCTTGTAGGTTGAACAGGTTGCCATCAGCAAAACAAGTGCCTTTACAAAGACCTGCTCCATGGAATTGGGAGCAAGTTTCTATGGCAAATTACTGTGTCCTGCAGGCAGCAAAGTTAATTTGGAATGAGGCAGCTGAAATAACTCTGCCTGAAATAGTCTGGGCTTTTATCAGCACCTGACTGTAGCCAGCAAGGGTTAAACATTAATTTTGAAGACCCCAGTTTCAGGATAAATTAACAAATCTGATGTGCTGGGAACCAGCCCCAAATAATTTCACAAGAATCTCTTTAAAAGTTCTCTTCTTTATCAGACAGAGGAATGAGAGACATAAAGAAACAGCTCAGGTAGTTAAAGGTCACCCAGAAGTCAAAGGTGAGAATAAAAACTGCACCTTTGCCACCCCAATGCAGCCACAGCAGCCACAGGGCTTCCCAGCTGAGGCAGGAATGGTGTGGGAGGGCCCTGATGAGTCTCTCCATTGGCCTCATTAGGATTTGGATCAAATATTGAGGCTAATTTTTTCTCTGTTCCCCCATGGAGCTGTGCTCTTAAATGATTTATGCAAATGAGGTGCATCTATTAAATTTGCAATGCTGCAGGCATCAATATGCAAGTGTTAGAAACAGTTCTGTATTCAAGAAACCTGAGCAAGACCCTGATTTTCCCCTGAAAAAAATGAGCACTGAAGGAGCTGGGATAAAGCTGATTCTTTCAAGTACATATTTTTAAAAAGGCAGAATAATTTCCTATGTATCCCTGCCCTCTATTATTCACTGAAAAAGGTCTCATTTTTTATGTCTCTGTAAATATCCTGCTCTCCATGATTATGCATTGTCATGATTCTTTTGTGATGAAATAACCAATCCAGCTGCTCTGCAATTAAGCTGAATTTTGCAAGTGATTTTTTGTTGGGGAAAAAGGTGCAGAGCAATCCTTGTTCCTTGAATTCAGGGAATCAGCCCTCTTGGATAATAATAATCCTGAGTTAAATAATCCTGAGTTAATCCATTGATGGTTTGACAGCCCAGCCTTCCAAGCCTTGGAAAACCTGTGAGGGTTTTAATTCACACCTGATTCTCACCTGCAGGCAGCATCCTCATGGGCATGGCCACCACCTTGGAATCATGGAATACTTAAGGTTGGAAAAGACCTTATTATGTCCAAGAATCAAGCCAAAACTGTCACCATGTTCACCCCTAAATCACGTCCTCAAGTTCCACATTTTGGAATCTTCTAAATCCCTCCAGGGATGGCAACTGCAGCACTTTCCTGGACAGCCTGTTCCAATGCCTGACACCCTTTCTGGGAAGAATTTTTCCTAAATATCCAACCTAAACCTTCCCAGGCACACCAGGGCACTCTGCTGGCTCATGGTCAGTCACTGTTGTCCAGCCCCCCTATGTAGTAATTACACATCCTCTGAACAGAGAGAGACATAGTTCTCTCAGGAAAATCCTGGGAAGCTGTGTAGAAACTGAGAGAAACTTAGAAGAAAAGAATTCAAACAATTATTATCTCTCTTTCTACAACCATTGTTTATAGACATAGCTCTCCAGTGCTATTCATAGTTCTCCAATAGTGTGAGAGGAGTTTCCTAAAAGACAATCAGGTCTTAAGTCCACCATTGCTTCTATAAGAGCTTCCATCCTCCTCTTGGATGCTTTGGAAGCCTTGAGATAATTCTTCTGGAAGTCTTAAAGGACGTGAGGAAACAAAACAATTATTTGATTCTATTTAATTTACAGAAGAATTTAATAATTATTTAATTTGGCAGTCACATTAAATATACATTCTGAAAAAGAGGGTTAATACCAGATCTCTCCAAAATATGGTCTGTGCTGTCACTAGAAGCAAATCCTTCATTTCCAAGCTACAAAGCCCTCCAGAGCAGGTTGGTGCACTGGAGAACTCTGACCTGAGGAGAAAAAAAAAAAAAAAAAAAAAAAAGGGGAAACTCTCCAGAAACATCTTCACCAGCAACCAAACACTGTCCCAGGTTCACCCAAACTCTTCAAGCCCTTAGAAAAGCTTTTGTTTACAGTTTTGGCCTCCCACCAGCACCTTCCCAGTCCTTGCCCAGGTGTCCTTTATATGGGTCAGGACCATTTCCTGTTCCCCTAAAGGATGTCCCTTGTGCCCATAGGAAAATTAACACCCCCAAATTAGGGTTTTGTCCATGTTGACATCACGGCTAAAAAAAAACCCCCAACAATTCAGATCCAACTACAAACACAGTGATATCAGCAAAATTCCATTTAATGTCCTAAAATCCCTTCACCCCGGAAACTCTAGGGAATGCAGAACCTTAAAAAAGGTTTGCATGTATCTTTGGCAGGCAAAACCCCTCCAAGACTTATTTTTCCTCCTAATTCAGCAGGAGGAAATTCAGTTTTCAGCAGGGAAAAGCAAATTTGTACTTGTGTCTTCAAACAGAAATTTCTAGCACCTAAAGAAAAATATTCCACTTTCCCATATAAATGCAGCAGCACAAGTCAAAGGAGGGGGGGGAAACACTCCTTTTATTTAAGAAATATATAGAATAATATGGATTTGTACTTATGCAGTAACTTTTCATCAGCTGCAGCCCACGGCCTCTCACAGCACTTATTAATAGAGCTCCAAGAGAGTTGCTTTCTCAGCTTGTGCATAAATCATACAGAAAAAATAATTTCAGGATAAAACAAATCCCATTCTTAAAAAAAAATAAAAAAAGAACACAAAGTAATAAATGGTGCAAAAGCACCAGTCTCAGTTTCAAATGTTTTCTTTAAGAGATTCTGTAGTAAAGGGCTTTTTGCTCAAATGGTACCATTAAAAATTCAAAATTTCATTCAAAACCACAAGGTGAAAGATTTAATTCTGAAAAGCAGGAAAAGAGGCAATACAAGCACATTTCAAAATTGCTGTTTGTCCCATTTCTACACAAATGAATTGAAAATACCAGTAATAAACATTCTGTTTTATTATTAAACCAGAAGAATAAACCTTCTGGCCTCTAAATCTGAATGTCTCCCATGGAAAAAAAGAAGTTTTAACTGTAAAATGTTGCCCAGTTTTTCATTACACTCTTCCCTGCCTAGAAATATTTGCAGAGGAGACACTTTTCTCTAAGATGCAGCATCCAGAAGAGGAGAAGAGTTTTCCTGAGGAAACTGGACGATTCAAAGCTGGAAATGGAACACAAGTATACTCCACAGAAATAAATCACTAAATTCTTGACATTTCCACAGAAAGGTGTTTTCAGTATTATCTCTATTTAGCAGTGAGAATTTCCAAACTGCAGAAAAAGTTACAGCAGCCAGAAGTCTGTGTCAAGACTCTCGTGGTCCTTAGTGTAATTTTCTGAGGGAGAACTCAGCCAAATTCCCATTTTCCTTCTGAGAAGTGGCTTTTTGGTGGCAATGGCTGCTAGAAATCCAATCTCTGGGGTGGTATCTCTTCTGAGAGGCAGAATTTCTCCTGAGCTGTGCTCCTTACACCTTGTTGTGTCTTTTCTGATCCTTCCAGGAAGGACACTGTTAATTAGCATCACCTGTTGGAACCCTGGATGCTGAGAATTTTAAACTTTCTGTGTTTAAAGGCACAGACCCACAAGAGAACACTGCATTTGATCTGAGGCTGTGGAGAAGGCTTCCAAAATTGATTGATAGCACTGAGATTATGGGTGTGTAGTTGGTTACAAGTGTGTAATATCACAGGGTGGAAAACTTAGAGTTGGGGATTTTAGAATACAGAAAAAAATATGAAGCAAGATGGAGGTTTTAGGGTGGAGGCAGGCTGTTCTTCTTTACCTTATTCTTCCTTCTTCTTCGTGGGTTTGGGTGGCATTCTGTACTTGGGCAGAAAAGTCCACATTGGGGCTCTTTGGGATCAGTTATTGGGTTAAAAGGGAAAATAATCCAGGTGTCAGTTCTTAATTGGATAGTTTAGTCTTAAAAGACCTTGGAACAAGAGATTGTGGCCATTTTGTGCCTTCTGATGAAAAGCTGAACTCACAGTAGTGAGACTGTTTTACTGATAAGGAATAACAAACATCTGAGTCCGAACACGAAATACCATCTCAAGTGCCTTCAATCCAGACCCAGAGAAACCAATCACCACCCACACAAATGCAGAATTATCAGCTCCTCTCTGTGAGTTACCCAAACTGGACAGAAATCCTGGATAAATCACAGAATCCCATAGTGGTTTGGGTCAGCAGGGACCTTAAAGATCCCCTCATTCCCACCCCATTCCATGGGCAGGGACACCTCCCACCATCCCAGGCTGCTCCAAGCCCCACCAATGCCCAGTACAGAGGGACAACCCCTGCCCTGGCCCTACTGGTCATCCCAGCCAGGTGCCAGTGGCCTTCTTGGCCACCTGGGCACACCTGGGCTCATGTTCAGCTGCTCAACCCTCACCCCCAGGACCTTCTCCACGAGCAAATCCCTTCTGGAGCACAGTTCCAAGGGGCTGATGGATAAACTCTCACCCCTCCTCTTTCCAAAGAGCAGATCTACAAATCCCCCTTCGTGGTTCACCCTGGCCCCGGCAGTTCTACTCCAGCAGGAGAAATTAGTTGTGCACAGCATTGACATCAACATTATGGGAATTCTTGGCTCTTCCCAGAACTGGTTTGTCAAGCCTGGGGTTAAAATTCATTCCTTTTTTGTACAAAACAGCTTGACAGTAGATATTTCCACCACTGGAAATATTTTTATATATAAATATATATATAAATTTAATTATATCAGTACTATAATATCTATTATACAATAATAGATTATACAATAATTTAATATGCATATATATAACTATCTACATAATAGTTAATAATAAAATATAATAATGAATAAAAATATAATATAATATAAATATATAAAAATATGTCTATATATTTATATATATATATAGATGTAGATATAGATATAGATGATATATAGATAGATTAGATATAGATTAGATATTGATATAGATAGATATATACATATAAATATCCACTACTTTTCTGGCCCAGAAAAGGTTAAATAGCTCTCTTCACTGACAGTAAGAGCAGCTCAGTCTGTTATGCTCCAGATTGATTGCTCTGTTAATTATATGCTGGCACTCCGAGCTTGACAGATTTTCCAGATATATTCCTGTCTTTTTCTATGCACACACACGTGTGTGGATAGTGATAGATATGTTTGGGGTCTTACAAGTTCAGCCCCAAAGTACAGGCAAAAAGGACCCTGGCCAGGCTTGAAATTAGAACTACTGCAAGCTCCTGAAATACTTTTTTTTTTTTTTTTAATATATTCTTCAACATATCCCCCCTCTGCCCACCTCCTTAGGAAGTTACAAAGGAAATACTAATTATCTGCAGGCAGGTCTGAGCTCTGTGCAGCTCTCCACTGACAGATCCTGTGCAGTAAGTGGGTCACACTCCCAGATGCACAGAATAACCAATGCATGGTGGTTTGCCTGCAGCTCTGGCACAGGAAAAGCAGAGAATCTCACAGAGAAAAGGACCCAGCTCAGCTCCTCGCAGCCTTAAGAGTGCTTGAGTAGAGTTCTTTATCAGCATTAAAGATTTATGAGGATTTGTTCAAAATCTTCCAATATCTAGCTTGTAGAAAAAATAATTTTGCCCTTTTTGCAAGGCTGAAGGATCACAAATAAGTTATTGCACTGTTGGAGAAGGACATTTTACAAGGGTGTGGAGTGACAGAACAAGAGAAATAACTTTAAACTGAAGGAAGGCAGATTTGGATTAGGTATTAGGAAGAAATTCCTCCCTGAGGCCCTGGCACAGGGTGCCAGAGCAGCTGTGGCTGCCCCTGGATCCTTGGCAGTGTCCAAGGCCAGGCTGGACAGGGTTTGGAGCAACCTGGGATGGTGGAAGGAGTCCCTGCACAGATTTGGAACAAGGTGATCTGAAAGGTGCCTTCCAAACCAAACCATCCTGCAGCTCCACAATTCTATTACTTTCCTCTGCCATCCACTCTTCACACCCTTCATCTTCTCCAAAACTGAAACTAGAGCATCTCCTTTAGTGAAAACATGGTGGCATCATTAAGAACCTCAGAGAAGAACCTCTGGAGCGGTGCTGGTTGATGCCTGCAGGGGTTTAGGCCTGGGTTTTCAGAACTGAATCATTTTCAGATTGGGATGATGGACGTTTCTATTGGCCATAATTGAACATGGGCTCTTCACATGATGCTCACATTTTTCCTTCTTTCCAGATACAAAGGATCCAAAATCCTACGTGGTGCTACCCCACCACTACAGAGGTGGCATTGATGCCACAGAACTGCTGCAGGATGTGCTGGATGAGTTCTGGCAGGATAAAGGGATGGCCTGAACCATCCGGAATGGATAAAGGGCATCCAGGAGAGGTTTTTTCTTAATCCAGCTCCATCTGTGGAGAAAAAAACAAGTGTAAAAAGGGCTCCAGAAAACCAGACATTGTTTGGAAGCAGATTACAGCTGTTCCTAGTAAGAGTTCTGCAGAAACTTAAAATTACTTAAGCAGGAAGCTAGGCCATTTATCCCACCCCAGGGAGACACCAAAATCCCTCAGGTAAAAAGACATTAATGGGGTTCCCCCTTCTATTCTTCCAGGATAATAATTTTGGCCAGATTCTGCACTCATTCAGAGGTGAAATTCCAAAACCCTGGAGGTGCCCACTGTCCTAGGCCCATCCCACACATCCTGGGAATTATCCAGCCCTGGGGGCAGATCTCTGCCTGGAATTCTGAAATGGTTGTTCAAGCTGAAGCCTGGATCACGTTCAGAAGTTACAGCAATGGGAACATGATGGTTTGAACATCCCAAGGATATTCAAAATTCGTAGTTAGCCTAGAGGAGAAGGGGAAGACAAAGGGAGGTGTCATCCCCATGGACTGAGTCTCTAAAGGGAAAAGATAAAAAGGTATAACAATCAGTAATTACCAACAGATGGCTCACAAAGTCTGGATGGGAATAATGAGCACAAACACCAGATTATTTCCACAACCAGCAATTCCATCCTGTCAGTGCTACAAAGTCAACAATGGGATAACCTTATCCCAGTTCCCACAGGTGACAACCAGCACATCAGGGAACACACCCTGCAAGTGTCACACAGCACAGTTCTAAGATCCAGCACACCACCTCTCAGAGCAGACAAATTAACTTGGGGACCAGCAATTTTTTCAACAAATATAATGAATATTTACAACAAATACATTCTAATGGCTTCTTGTCCTTGCTGGCAAATGCTGAAAATTCTTTGACTTATGGTGAGCATAGCTCAGCAACCAGAAAATCAGTGTGATATCAACATTATCCTCATGCTAAATCCAAAACACATCTCTGTACCAGCTGCTAGGGAGAAAATTAACTCTGTCCCAGCCAAAATCAGGACACAAAATAATGAGCCCAAATTTCCTCTTCCTTTTTGTGGGCTTTCCTTGTCCAAGCTATTCAGTCTCTCTTGTTTCCAGTCAGAGGGATACAGCTTCATGTCTGACAGGAAATTTAACAGAGGCAGAGGGGTCCTTGATCCCAAAGCAAGGATGCTCAGTGCTACAAAGGCCTGACACAGCAGGCACACAGATCCCAGCTTCAAAGAGCAGCTCCTTGTTATCTGCACAGCAGCTAAGGCCAGGGCAGCTTTTGAAGATGCCCACCAAAGACATTTGAGCCCTAACCCAAGATTTAAAAAAAAAATAAACACCCTCCTGAGATGACTTCTGTTTGCTGATCAAAGTCAGAGCGAGTGCTGAGTGTGTTTGGGAAAATCCCAGAGCTGGGCTCACTTCACACAAACTCCAGCTTTTAACAAAGCCAGGGATTCACAGGGATTTTCTCCACAGCTCAGCACAAAGGCAGGCTCCCCTCCAGGAGATCAACCTTCCCTGAACTGGAGAGTGTTAGAGGAGCCTTGGGTTAGAGCTGCAAACTCCTTCTAGGAAGGGACCTCCTGGAGGCACACGGAGCTTAAAGAGCCACAGAAATAGTCAGAGAGTTGGTCAGGTTGGTTATTTTTCTAATCCCAGAGCTGGTTTCTCAGCAGTGAGCATGAAACACTCCTGACCTGAGATTAGAAGGTCCCCACAGGACGTGTCTTCCAAGAGGTGTTTTTGGGATGAAGCACAGGTGGCCATAGGGAGAGAGGAGCTGTCAGCACCATGCACAGCTTTAACCATAACAAAGATAAACTGAAGGAAGCAGATTAAGGTGGGATATAAGGGAGGAATGGTTCCCTGTGAGGGTGGGCAGGCCCTGGCACAGGGTGCCCAGAGAATCTGTTGCTGCTTCGGGATCCCTGGATCCCTGGAAGTGTCCAAGGCCAGGCTGGACAGGGCTTGGAGCGGCCTGGGACAGCGGAAGGTGTCCCTGCCCATGGAACTGGATGGGCTTTAAGATTCTTTCCATCCTGAATCATTCCATGATTCTGTGATTCAGACCCACTTTCTCAAGCCCCTCTGGGTCCTTCCCAGCCCTGCTGGCACCATGGGCAGCTCAGCTGTGGCTCTCGTGGCCCAGGGACCAGGCGGAGGTGCCACCCTCCCTGAGGGCCAGGGTCAGGCCAGCTCTCCTTCAGCACCTGAGACGGGACAGACCTGCAGGCAGCAGGGACCAGAAAGCTTTGTTCTTGCAGGAGAAAAGAGGGGAAGCTTGGATTGGAAACACCAGCCCTCCTGAGGCATTCTCAGCTCCCTGAACAGTTCCTTCTGCCGGGGTTGTGCTCAGGATGAGGCCAGGCTCTGGATGGAGACTTTTTTTATCTGTTTTGCCCCACAGAGCTGGTATTTTTGCGTCAGGCAGAGCCTCAGGATGAAGGTTTGATATCTGGCTGTACCCACTGCAGTTCCCACCACCTCTCCACTCCCTAACACTGACCTCCAGCTGCTCCAGGCTGGTGGGAAATGATGCCTCAGGTTTGAGCTTTTATATTTTTCAGATTCTGTGCTGCTTTAGTGTGTGGGTCTGGGCTTCACATCAGGGCATGGTGAGCTCTGTGCACAGAGCAGGGAGACAAAACAATTCCTGCTCCAGCTGGGCACCAAGGACAAATGATCCAAATCTCAGCCCAAGAGCACAAACCCCGTGGGCTGGAGAGAGAAAAACAAGCAGGATGGGAGTGCAGGGGCTGAGCTGGAATTGGACACTGAACTGCAATGTGCACATGGAGCAGAGCTGATCCCAGGGAGAGACCCCGGGAGCGCTCGTGCATTTTGGGACCATTTGGGTTCATCTTGGCTGCAGCCCTGGCTGGGCTCTTGTGCTGCCCAAGGTGGATCCATGGAGGAGATCCTTTGAATCAATCTCTGCTTTATTCTTTAGCTCTGTCCAGTCTCTGTTGTAGGTCAGCCTGCACAAGGCATCAGGACCTTCCAAGAATTTTGGTACCTTCCCCAGGGAGTAACCCTGAGCAAAAATCTGCTGCCCATAGCTCTTATTCTCTCATCCACACACTGCAAAGACTTTGGGGACCCTCCCTAGAGCTGAACCCATGCTGAGCAATCCCCCCTCTGCTCCATAAAAAGCAGGGCTGGGATGAGGCACAGCAAAACCATACCTCAGGTAAAAAGACATTAATGGGATTCCCCCTTCTGTTATTCCAGGATAATAATTTTGGCCAGATTCTGCACTCGTTCAGAGGTGAAATTCCAAAACCCTGGAAGTGCCCACTGTCCTAGGCCCATCCCACACCTCCTGCCACTGGGAGTTATCCAGCCCTGGGATAATTCTCGTCTTTTGTCCAGACTTCCCTGCCAAAAACTAGGGCAGCCACAGGCACACCATCTGCATCCTTAACTTCTGCTGTCAGTCTGCAAAAAAAAATATCAGGAAGGCAGCTCCCGAGTACACAGATTGGGAAGTGTAGGTGTGGGAGAAACCTTCAGGAGTGCCACCCACACACCTGAGAATCCATGGATGAAAGCACTGCACAGCCCTTGAAGAGCTTCAGTCATGAAGTTACAGAACAGAATGGTTTGTACTGGGAGAGAATTTAATTTAGTTTTAACCTACAGGGCACCTTCCACTATCCCAGGTTGCTCCAGGCCCCATCCAACCTGGCCTTGGACTCTTCCAGGGATGGAACAGCCGTAACTTCTTTGGGCAACCTCTCTAAGGCCTTATCACCCTCACAGGGAAGAATTTCTTCCTAATATTTAGTCTAAATTTTCCCTTTTTCAGTTCACACCCAATCTCTGTCCCAGACCACTCCATCCAGTATGAACTCTTTCCAATAACCATCAGTGCCTTGGTTTGAAAACACAGGTGTCTAAGGAAGGCAGGAGCCTCCCTTGAAATATAAAATTCAAACATACACACCCCCAGCCACATTTTGCAACCTAAGACAATAAGGATTTTCCTCCCAGCTATGAGGCAAAAATTTACCTGGAGAGATATAAATTGACTTTATGTTGTCAGTGGGGGAGAAGCTCTCACAAGGCCATGCTCAGCCCCATGACCAGCATGGGGTATATTGAGATTGGCAGTGCATTTATTAATGCACCAGAGCTTCAGAGAGCAACACACACTGGAGCACAAATAAGGGAAAATAGACATCACTTGACTTCAATAGTGTCAGCACAAAAGGGTCAGCAAGGGGTAAAAGGTTCAAGAGCGAAAACTGAGCCACAGACTTTCCTTGGTCACAGATCAGAAAATGGAATCAAAGAAATGATTAACAGCCTGGTTCATACAAACTGAGATAAGCCAGTGCTGTAAAGAGTTCTGGGGATCTGCTGCCCAGAGGTGAACACTGTGTGTTGTTCCTATAATTATCTTCAATAAATTCATGTCATTTTGTATTTGTGATAATAAAAGAGGAGTTGTTGCTGTGGCTGTGTCCATGCTTAAGCTCCTACCTGTAAAAAAGCCCTGCTCTTGGGAAACTGAATTTCATTAAGTTTAGGGAGATTTATTTTCTGCTGATTGCAAAGTATCTTCAAATAAAGAGTTGAATCTGAATCTCCATTTTTAATCTAAAGCTTTATTTCCTTTTGCATTGATTTTCATCTATTTTGTGAGGTTTTTTCATCTCTCCTACTACACAAATATCACAAGTGGCATAACAGTGTCAGGCAGGAATTCTTAAGCCTTATTTGAATTACACTTTATTTACTAATTAGGATATGTTTAGCATTTTAAGCAAACATTAGTTTCTTTCCTGTTTGTTTGAGAGACTCTTTTTTTCTCTGAGGGATTGCTTGAACTCTCTGTGCTGCTGTATCAATCAGGGGAGTGAAGATCCAGAAGCCTGAAAAATCCACTGCTGCATCTGCTGCTTCCCTAGTGTTTTCAGCAGAGATGGCTGAACTTGGGCTGCAAATTTAAAATGTTTTCAAGCACATTTTAGTGCAGTCTGCACTCAGATCCATTGAGGGAAATCATTGAGCCCCCAAAGAGTTTGGGTTGGAAGGGACCTTAAAAATCTGGTTCTACCCCCTGCCATGGCAGGGACATATTCCACTAGCCCAGGTTGCTCCAAGCCCCGCCCTACCTGGTCTTAGACACTTCCAGGGATCCAGGGGCAGCCACAGCTGCTCTGGGAACCCTGCGCCAGGGCCTCAGCGCCCTCACAGGGAAGAATTCCTTGCCAAAATCCCATTTAAATTTACCCACAGCAAACTTCTGAGAAGAACAAGACACCAGATTGGCTCCATGGTACCACCTAGTACATTCAGATTTCATCTTTTCATCTACTTTCATTCTTCAGTTGCCCCCAAAATCCCAAACCTGGCACTGAGATTCTGATTTTTAGTGGCTACTGGAAATGTGGGGAAAGTCAGAGGGCTCCAGGGTTGCTAACCTAGACAAAAAGGGGTGGCTGATATGGAAAAAAGCCTTGTGACTGGAAGCCTGAGAATCCTGACACTCCACAAGAAGTGGGAAAGAGGATCAGGCAATGCACTCATCCATCGTGGTGACAGCATCTCTACAGGCAGCACTTTCCATCTGAATGAGCCTCGTGCATTTGTCATAGTACCTGTCCCCAGAATGTGCAGAGCACTGCTCAGCCTGGTATCTACATGTTCCCCTCAACCCTCTAGGTGAGAAAACAGAGATAAATGAACGCCCTCTTGTCTTGGTTTGAAAAGACAGGTGCCTGCTAAGGAAGGCAGGAGCTTCTATTCTGACTCTATCAATGTTGTTTTCTATTACTGCATTTCTTTATTTTATTTTTCTTAATAAAGAACTGTTATTCCTACTCCCAAGAATATCTTTGCCCAAGAGCCCTTTAATTTCAAAATTATAATAATTCAGAGGGAGGGGGTTTGCATTTTCCATTTCAAGAGAAGCTCCTGCTTTCTTTAGCAGACACCTGTCTTTTCAAACCAAGACACAGCATCTCTCCATCAGTGGGTGGGAATCAGCCAGGCTGGTGTGAGCCAGATGTTTCCTGGGTGAGGAGCTGGCAGCCAGGCTCACACTCTTTTTCCTGGCTGGAACATCACAGCTTCCTTGCTTGGTCTCAGCCTCCATGGTGCCCTACAGGAGTTTGTTCCTTTTCTCTTAGTGGTGTTCAAAGAGCTGCTCCAGATTGCTCCAGAGAGCTGCCCTAATCCAAAGAAGCCTCATTTTCTCTGTGTAATTTCAGCATCAAGTCCTAACATCTCAATGATGGATCTCCAAAGAAGCCTCATTTTCTCTGTGTAATTTCAGCTTCAAAGTCCTGACATCTCAGTGATGGATCAGAGCTGTGATGTCTCCTTCAGCTCCATTTTTGCCCTGAAATCTCATCCTGACGCAATGAAAGGAACAGCCCAGGAGGTTTTCCCAGCCTTCCCAGATTTCCCAGCTTTCCCAGCTCCTGAGTACCACTGCTGAGGAGTCTCTGGTCACTGTTAGTGACGCTGGCTCAGCTAAATTCACCAAATCCTAATATAATTAGCAGGGGAATAACCAAATTGGCTTTATTGCCTCTCCTCTGGGAACTCACAGCATTCCCTCAAGGCATTTTGAGGCCGTGTGTAACTCCACAGCTTTAAACACTCTGCCACATACCCCCATGTCAGAAACTGAGAGAAGTTTAATCACACTTTTTTTCCTGAATTGCAGCTTCCAGGCAACGTGGTGACCTATGGCTGAAAACCTTCTTTACAAAGGCTCTTGATTTATTTTGATGAAGATGGATAAGCCCATCCCGTATTCCCAGCAGAGGAGGGCATTTTATGATTGATATGCATCACTGTGACATGTGCCGCTGGTGCTATAATCACAATTTCCAAATGCAGGCAGTGAAGGACTGGATGGGGACTATTAGATCCCTTTTCTGATTACAGGTCTCAGAGGGGAACTGCTCGCAGCTTATTCAGCACTTTGAACATTTGGTTTCCTCTTACTTTTTTCCTTTTCCCATTTTATCTCCACCAATGGGAAAATAAAGATAAAAGGAGGACAGGGCAGAAAGAATATGAGCCTTGTACCTCCATCCAAAGGTGGGTGAGCACTCATTGCTCACTCATTTTGTTTTGGCTACTTAACTTTTTCTTTTTTGTGGATGTAGAATGTGTTTGTACATAATCAGTCATGACAGAGTCTCTGTCAGATGAGTCCCTCACCTATTCCAGGTATATTTTCATTTGCCAAGTTGAAAGCCTGGTGTTGAAAATTGTACTTTCCAACATAAAATAAAATAAAATAAAATAAAATAAAATAAAATAAAATAAAATAAAATAAAATAAAATCTTCTTCACTGCTGCTCATGTAATTTTCAGTGTCCCAGAGGAGCAGCAGGGAGCTGAGCTCAGCACAAGCTGCCCTGGTTTGTCTAGACGTGTATTAGCGTACAAAAGATTAAAGATGCAGTGGGTATTTTGGATCCTGCAGTGTGCTGTGGACCAAATTCTCTGCAGCTATGGCTCTCCTGAAAGCCTGAGGGAGGTGCAGCTCTGAGGGCAGCAGGGAAGGTGAGGGTGGCACCTCCTCCTGGCTAAAATGCAGATATTTAAGCCTGAGATTCTCCCCCCATTTTCCTTCTACAGTAAAGAGAGAGAAATTAATTCCCCCATCCAGAGGGGAATTCACCTCACCCTAAAATAAGAAACCAAGGTCAGGCTGACCAAGAGCCTTTGGCAGAGCTGTGGGCTAGAAAGGGATCCCAGGATGAGGAATCCAAGTGCAGGAACTCATCTGACCTCCAGATGCACAAAATGAAGACAAAACCCTCACCCTGAATAAAGGTCCCTGTCCCTTCCCACCACACCACGTGAAGAGACCAGACCCTCCTCTTCCACACCACACCAGAACTGGGATGAGGGGAAAGGAACCCTCCTTTTTCATCTCTGAAGGGAATATCAGGCCCTCTCCCACTCCTTGGGCCTGAGGGAGAAACCAATATCTGTGTGCTGAGGACGGGTGCTCAGCTACAGCAAGAAAAGCACAACTTCAAGGTTTTTTGGAAGCAAATGATCTTCCTGGGAAGTATGAGCCTGATTATCCCACCAGATCACCCCACTGAAGCAACTGGGGCTCCCCAAGGCCACTCAGAGAACAGAGGACAGAGTCCAGGGTTTCCTGGATGTTGGAGGTGTGCTTTTCCTTCCCAATCTCAGGAACAGGCAGGTGCATAAGAAGATGATCTTGGCTGAATCACATTCCAGCCAAAGAGCTTCTTCCATTCCAGCAGTGGCAGCTCTGGGTCCCTGTCCTTGCAGGGGACAATTTCTGCCTGAGCTTCACTCATCAAAATCAGAGCCACTCCGTGCTCTGCACTCTTTTGTGCTCAGAGGCATTCACTGAAAGTTCCTCTTTTTTCCTGTTGGTTCTTTATCTTCTTTTTCTGCCTTGGTCAGGGTCAGGATTAAATGCCTGAGATGGTGTTTCTTTGTTGGACTCAGATGTTTATCAGTTCTTATCCATGTCACAGTCTCACAAACCCTGAGTTCTGCAGCACTGCACTCTGACAGACTACAAATGGAACCCATCTCTCTCTGCAAGGCCTTTGAAGGATCAACTGTCCAATTAACAAATGACACCTCAATTATTTTCACTTTTAACCCAATAACCAACCACCCGTGGCTGCAATGGGGACTTTTTTATCCAATTACACAAAACCACCCAAACCCATGGAGGAGAAGGTGAAGAAGAAGGACCAGCCTCCACCCTAAAACCTCCATCTTGCTTTATATGTGTTACTGTATTCTAAACCCTTAAACTCTGAGTTTCCCACCCTGTGGTATCACACACTTCTATTCAAACTCCACACCCACAATCCCAGCTCTGTCATTCCATTTTGGAAGCTTCTCCACGGCCTCAGGTCAGTGCAGTGTTCTCTTGGGGGTCAGTGCCTGGCAGCACAGAAAGCCCAAAACTCTCAGTATTCAAGGTTCCAACATTTTCCCACTACCAGGAAAATCACTTCACTTGTCAGTGGCACAGAGGCTTTTTGATCAGCCTGAGACAGGTGTCTGACAGAGCAAATCCCTCTGCATGCTCAAGGTGCAGCCTGCACTGTTTTCCAGGCTTAGTTTGCTTTGTTTTCCACCCTCAGGTTCTTTTTTTATAATGCAGCACTGCAAAGTGGGACAATTCACACTCTCTGCCAGAGCCCATCAGGGAACTATCCAGTCCCTGTGAGCCTTGCAACATCTATTTTTTTGTTTAATCACAGAATGGCTTGGGTTGGAAGGGTCAGCAAAGATCATCCAGTCCCACTCCCTGCCATGGGCAGGGACACCTTCCACTATCCCAGGTGCTCCAAACCCCATCCAGTCTGGCATTGGACACTTCCAGGGATCCAGGGGCAGCCACAGCTTCTCTGGGAAACCTATGCCAGGGCCTCACCACCCTCACAGCCAGAAATTCCTTCCCAATTTCCCACCTAACCGTGCCCTTTTTTAGTTTGAAGCCATTCCCTGTGCCCTGTCCCTCCATCCCTTGTCCCCATTCCCTCTCCAGCTGTCCTGGAGCCCCTTTAGGTCCTGTAAGGGGCTCTGAGCTCTCCCTGGAGTCTTGTCTTCTCCAGGTGAAAATTCCCACCTCTTCCAGCCAGGCTCCAGAGGGGCTCCACCCCCGGAGCATCGCCATGGCCTCCTCTGGATTCACTCCAGGTCCATCCTCTGTCAGAGACCCCCGAGATGGACACAGCAGGGCAGGTGGAATCTCACCAGAGCAGAGCAGAGGGGCACAATCCCCTCCCTCAAACTCTGCCCGCATCTTTTTGATGCAGCCCAGGGCACAGTTGGCTCCCAGAGCTGCAAATCCACAGAGCTGGGGCTTGTCCAGCTCCTCATCCACAGACACCCCAGATGCCTTGTGCAGGCTGACCTAGAACAGAGGCTGGACAGAGCTGCAGAATAAAGCAGGGATTGATTCAAAGGATCTCCTCCATGGATGCCCCTTGGGCAGCACAAGAGCCCAGCCAGGGCTGCCCCCAAGATGAACCCAAATGGTCCCAAAATGCACGATATCTCACGGGGTCTCTCCCTGGGATCAGCTCTGCTCCATGTGCACATTGCAGTTCATTGTCCAATTCCAGCTCAGCCCCTGCACTCCCATCCTGCTTGTTTTTCTCTCTCCAGCCCACGGGGTTTGTGCTCCTGGGCTGAGATTTGGATCATTTGTCCTTGGTGCCCAGCTGGAGCAGGAATTGTTTTGTCTCCCTGCTCTGTGCACAGAGCTCACCATGCCCTGATGTGAAGCCCTGACCCACACACTAAAGCAGCACAGAATCTGAAAATATAAAAGCTCAAACCTGAGGCATCACCCCCAACCTCCAACACCTCCTGATCCTCAGAAAGGAGTGAGAGCCTGAGGGAAAAATCTTTGCTGTACAACAGCTGGTGTGCATTTGTCCCTAGAAGTGGTCTGGGCATTTCTGTGAACATTTCAGCAGCCAGACCCTGATCTGGGTGACACAGCAGGGACACAGAGCTGTCCCTATCACACTGGGATGTGGGACACTCCTTCCCAGGGGAAGAAAAGTGGAGAAGAGCAGGTGACACCAGCCTATGACACACCCGTGTTCCTGTGTTGTTCTCCTAAATGAGCAATTTCCAAACAAAAGAAAAAGGAGCATTCTTAAAGAGTTCAGATGTTTTGATGACATTTTTGAAAGAACCTATTTCCACCCACACAAGTTGTTCATTTGGAAAATTTCCCTAATTGCTCTTTTGTTATCTTAATTCTCCAACTTTGATCAGAGCACTTTGATTCAAAGGCAATGTTTTATTCCGAGGGTTGCAGCAGCTCAAAACACTGCTTTCCCTAATTACCCTGATTGCAGAGTCAGGGCAATTTGCCTGCCTGGCACAGGAGGTGACAAATGGCCGAGTCACAGCTGAGGCACAGAGTCACCACCACTTTCCAGCCAGGATAAAATCAAAATTCTGGTCCTGTTTTGGCTGTTCTTGAGAGACAAGCAATGAAGATGGGCTTGAGAGTCAGGGGTTAATTCCAGCCCTTCCTATAGGCTTTCCCTGGGGTTTGGATTCCTCTCCCTGAGCTCCTCAGCCCACCGGAAGTCAGCCAAGGGGACAATTTGCCTCATCTTTAAGAGGACACATGAATAAATCAAGCATTTTGCTCCCTGAAAGTACCAGCATCTTCCCTAAATCCATTATCAGAGCCCAGGGATAGAATTTATTTGCCTAAAATCAGGTTTTTAGTGTTATTTGAGAGCCATGGGACTCCACTGTGTGCTCAGCTGCCACTTCAGCAGGCACTGAGCACCTTGTGCATCCTTCCTGTCCCATACACATATTTAAAACATCCCAGATTGTGTGAAAAGATACCAAACACGTGTTTAGAGCTGATCACAAACTTCAAGAGACAGAGAAAACCATAATTCTCTGAAGAGTTTGCTCTAATAAGTGAACTGCTCTCAGTTTTCATGTTTTTCTCCTGGCTTTATTGTGTTTTTGTCTAGATTAAAGAGCCCATTTAGCATCCAGCCCCTCCCTGTCAGTGATGTCCTTTTAAAGACAGCAATCAATCCCCCTCTGGACAGAGTGTTTGGGAGGTTTTACTGCAAGATTGTGAAATAATTCACATGGAAGGCAGAAAGAGGCAGAGCAGGGCAAAAATAAACTTGAACAGAAGCTGTTTCTTAAAGAGAATTCAATCCCAGGCAAAGCACAGAACTCACAGGACTCGGAATTGTACAAAAAGTCTTGTTAAAAACCAATTTCTGGTTCTTCCTAGCATCATTTCCAGACCTGAGTGTTGTCCTTCCTTTTAGGAATGGATATTATTCCATGCAATAGGAATTTCCTCTTCCCTCACATCTGCTCTTGGCCATCACAGCCAAGGTGAGCACACTAATAAAGGAGATTTTTAGTGCGTCTACAGTGAGAAAAACTCAGCACAGGGAAAGGGAGCTCTGCCAAACCAGCCAAATAGTTGAGGGGAAAGTAATTTGTTAAGTCACTGATTGTTTTTATTACCAAACTTTCAACCTCTGTGGCTTCAAACAGGAGGAGCAGAGATTTTATTACAGGCATAAGCTAATGCAGGGAAGTAATTATGTTAATGAACAAGGCAAAGAGCTTGGTGAGGGGAATAAATGAGCTCCTGGGACACATCAGAGCACCATTTAGCAGGGCACAGGTGGCAAATGTCACCAAGGAATGAGGGATCTGCACCAGCACCTTGGGAGCAGAGGAGCAAACAGTGTTTGCTGCTCTGAAAAGAAAAAGAAAGGAGAAAATTTAAAAATAAAGATGTAGAGTAAGTGGTCAGTGATCTAGTTTATTGCTTCAAATTCTATCTGAAGGTCATAAACCTATTGATTCATGGCTGAATGCCACACAACTGCCTAAAAATATCATCAGAAAATGAGCTGGCCTCTGGAAGTTTCTGCTTCTTGTGTCTGATGTAAAGGAGCCTGGATGACTAATTTTAAACTGTCTGTTATCTTTTAAACATCTGATATTAGACAAAAACTGTTCTTCCCCTCTTGTTTCAGCAGGTAAAAGTGGATGGGCAGAGGAAATGATGGCTCTGTTACAGAGGCTGTTGCTTGGACTGCCTGAGCTAGCAGGATGAGCACCTCACTGATGTTCTGATTCACTCCTTGTGTTTTAGTTCATGAAACATTGTTCATTTCAAGATGTGCCTGCTCATTGCAGGGGTGTTGGGCTAGATGGCCTTTAGAGATCCCTTCCAACCCAGATTCTTCCGTGATTCTATGATTGGGCTTCAAATTCAAGCCGTCCCTCACCAACAGGTCTTTCCTGTTTGCAGGACTGATGAGAGCACTCTTCTCCAAAGCAAGTGCATTTCAAGAACACTCTACTTCCTTCCTTCTTTGCCAATAAATGGGTCCAAAGGAAGAAAAAAATCATCTCTCTCCCAGCCTGACCCTCCCCAGCAGGCACCACCTCAACTCCAGCTGCTCAAGCTGCCAATTCCAAAGGATGTCCCCTCCATCCAAACCTCCTGCCAGCCCCTGTCACCCTCTCAGGGCCACAGGAGCAGCCCAAGGTGGCCCTGCTGTCCCCAAGCTCCTCAGCATCAGACTGAGGACACCCTCTGCCTTGGAAGAAAACTGCCCCATGGACAGAGGAGAACTGCCCCAGCTCTGACAGGTAGGAAATAGAATTCACACCCCTGCCACATTTTGCAACCCAGGACACCCTCACAAGCTGCCCTCCCCTCCTGGGACTCCCTGGCTGATGGGATCTCACATCACAGGGCTTTGATGTACAGTGCTTTCTAATTTTATTTTGCAGAAGCTGCTTTCTGGGTGCACCAGACACCTCTGGCAAAATGTTCCATCTGAGGGCACAGAAAAGCCAAGAAGGAATGTGAGTCATGGCAAAGTGTTTTTAATGCACAAAAACTTTTTTTTTTTTTCCTGTGGCACTAAAAGCTGCACACTTGGCCTATTTTTAGTGCAGCTGGCAGTACATCAGCATCAATATAGCTGCAATATTTTAATGGGTGACAAGCTATGGAACGAGCCATCAGTCCCTGGTTAATGGATGTGTTCTTGGCTTGGGCCAGCATGAGTTGTTCTTCCTCTCCTTCCTTGCTCCACAATTTCCTGCTGCTGACAGCTCCCCTGTGACAAGTCACTGCCTCTCAGCTGAGTGATGGCAACGTGTCCGTGGGTCCAGCACAAATGTTGTGCAATGGGCACTGAAAGTAATTAAGTACCCTTAATTAATCCCACTCCTTTTGCCTGTTCAGGCACAGGAATGTAGCTATGAGCATGTAAAGTAGCTCATTCATATGAGCCCTAATGATGGCAGCATGATTGAGATGAATCATTTTAAATCCAGAAGTGCAAATTTAAATGTCACTCCTCCATCTCAGGCTGTTGACTGAGATGTGACATTTTACAAGGGTTTGTGGTGATAGGATGGGGAGGAATGGCTCTAAACTGAGAGGGGATTGATTTAGAGTAGATGTGAGGAAGAAATTCTTCCCTGTGAGGGTGGTGAGGCCCTGGCACAGGGTGCCCAGAGAAGCTGTGGCTGCCCCTGGATCCCTGGAGTGTCCAAGGCCAGGTTGGACAGGTCTTGGAGCAGGCTGGGATAGTGGAAGGTGTCCCTGCCCATGGCAAGGGGGTGGAATTAGATGAACCTTAAGGTCCCTTCCTACCCAAACCATTCTGGAATTCTGTGATTTGACCCCTTAACTGAGCAAGTCTTAAAAATCCTTCTAAACACAGGATGCCACTAGACAACCCTGTAACAGAAACACATGGGGATTAACCAGGTTGAGGTTGGGACAGATTTTAGGCTGATTTCTGTAGAGAAAATAGAACAAATTCTACTGCAGTGCCGTGCCCTGGCCACCACCTGCTCTCCTGGGAGCTGCCTTAGCCCAGCACTGAGCCTGGTGAGGCATCTGAAAAATCCTTGGGGAGATCCTTGGAATCAATCCCTGCTTTATTCTTTAACTCTCTCTAGCCTTTGTTCTAGGTCAGCCTTCCCAAGGAATCAGGTATTTATTAAAAGGCCTCAATGGCAGGGAATGGTCTGGAAACAGCCAGTGTTTCTCTCACTGACTGGGGAGAACCAACTTCTCTTTGTGCCCCCACTCAGCCTATAAAGGATCATGTTTACAAAAACACTACCTGCTCACCTAGGTGGTTTTATGGGCGCAAAATGTCATGTGAGGATCTGGTTTAAAGTTCTCCTGTCCCAGCATTCCTGGTTAGAGGGGGAGATTCCCCTCCACAACTCCACATGGTGCTCAGGGAACATTTCACAGTCCAGGACAATCTAACCAGACATGGCACAGCCAGGACATCCCCAGACCCATGGGAAGGGCACAGGCTCTTTTTTTCTCCTGAGAGGAGCACAGAGTGCAGAGGTTCCTGGTTCCCCCTATCAAGGTTTGGATGCACCTCCCTGTCACTCCAGAGTCACCCATGGGGACACCCCAATTCTCAGCATTCACATCTGGTGAAGAAATTGTGCTGTCACTGCCTTGGGAAAGCCCCCAGGGCAGGAGTGACCTGACACCTGGCAGCAAAGCTTCTCCCTCTGTGATGAATTCTCCTCGTTCAGCAGGATGGATGGAGCTCTGATTTCCTGGGCATGAACAATCTGTTTTACTGAGGGCCTTTAACTCACCAGACAAATGCAGTGGGAGGTACAAGCTGTCTGGGCAGACACACAGACAGGCAGCTGGACAAGGAAAAGGGATTTTAGAGCTTGGTCATGATGGATTTCAAACATACTCAGAACTGAAGTGAGGGCTCTGCTGTGTTCATTCTCCAGAGAATGACAGCAAGGGGTGAAAAACTGAGGAGAGCTTCAAGAACACCTTGGTTTTACAAGTTTTTACAAGTATTTACAAGTTAAATACGGCGACAAGACAAATTAAAGATAAATTAACATTCTGTGCTTCTTGTGGTCATTGATTAGGACAAGAAGTTGACTGTGGCCTCTGCAATTTCATCCTGAAGGATGCTTTCCTGGAAGTCACCCCAGCATTATCAGGGATGCTGCTGTGCTGTGTGGGTCCTTTTGTCAGGAAAGGGCCTCAAAGCCACCAGCTCCTCCTGAAAGGAGCCACCAGCTCCTCCAGAACTGCTGGGATCCCCCAGGCAGATCCCCCAGGCATTGACACTTGCCTGCAGACTCTGGAGCAGGTCTCACTGATGCAAGTACAAACTGGACAAAAAACCAGACAATTCCTGCTGCAAACTTCTCCAAATCCAAATATAAGACAGGAAAATTGAGAGGAATGTGTTCTTTTATAGACTGGGAAGTGAGGCACAGGTGGAATGTACAATTCCCCCAGGGTCACTTAGGGAGGTTTGGCAGGACATGGGAGTAAATCAAGATCTCCTGAAATGTGCTGAGCTCCTGAAACCTGGAGTAAATCCCTCATTGCAGTCACAGCCAGGAAACATGAACATCCCTGCTTTGAAAATGCAGCTGCACATCAGCTGAGTCTCTCTAACACGGTGGGACTTCCCTGGAAGAGCAGGATGGAGAAACTTGTGGGGGATCTCTGCAGTCCAGATGTGGCTTGGGGGCCAGATTTTACATTATGGGAAAGAGGCTGCAAACAAGGAGTTCTTAACCCCAGAAACAACTTCACAGAGGCCAAAACTGAACCCATACTAGAGAACTCAGTATATTGCAAGGCTTGGCTTTGCCTGTGACACGTAAACATGAAATAGATGCTAAAGACCACAAATGCTGTCACTTTGTGGGTGCAGAGAAAGAATTCAAGTGCCATTATTTCTGCTTGGCTTGAGCTTGACAAGACAATTTTCTCTCAACTCTTGTTAATGCTGGCATAAAGAGAGGCCAACCACTGACACACACCATCAGTGCTAATAAAAACCACGGTTGCTTGGCTCACTGAGATCCTTCTGAGAGCTCCTAATAAGTGGGAAGCTGCTGCTATTACCACTCCAGCTCCTGTGAATGTCAGCCTTTAAAAGAGGGAGTAAACTTCAAGGGGGATGTATCAGCTTTACAGCAGCAATAACATTTTGATTTCTAATCCACCATTATTTTAAATGAGAAACTCTCACTGCTGCAGCTCAGCCTCTCTCATTCCTTTGCTGTTTATGACAATTTGCAGGTGGTCCCATCCCTGTGGTCTGTCATGGTCCATAGGAACTGATCCCTAAAATGGCCCAACAAGGAAAATGCCCACTTCCCACATCATAAAATCCCAGAAAGGTTTAGGTAGGAGGGGACCTTAGAGAGAATCCAGTGCCACCCCCTGCCGTGGGCAGGGACACCTTCCACTGTCCCAGGGTGCTCCAAGCCCTGTCCAACCTGGCCTTGGACACTTCCAGGGATGGAGCAGCCCCAGCTTCCCTGGGCAGCCTGTTCCTCTTCTCTGGATCTGGGGCTGATACTTTTACATCTATAAACAGAAGGACTTAATGCCTCTGCCTGTCCATCACATAATCAGGGACCTCACCCATCTTCTCAGCCCCCCTTTTTCTCATTTTCCCTGTTCACAGAGGTCAGCCCTGGCTTTTTGGTCCCTTTTGTTTCCACTGACTCTGAGAGGCACAATTTAATCCCAAGGGTTGATTGAGGCATTTCTTTCTCACTGCAGCATCTTTCCCCAATCCTTCAGTTCAACTCAGCCTTTTTCCTCTGTCTCAGGCAAGCAATGACTCTGAGCAACATTTTTTTAGTGGAAGGTGTCCCTGCTCATGGAAGGGGCCTGGAACTTGGGGATTTTTAGGGTCTCTTCCAACCCAAACCATTCTGTGACTGACCCAGCCAGAGATCCACCTTTGCTCAAGGCAGCCTTGTAAGCACTTGGTTGCAGGATGAAGGTGAGAGAAAAACCAAAGAGATTTTGATGAGAAATACCTGCAATTACAGAGCCTGGGGCTGCATCCTTGGCAGAGCTGAGACCTCGTTAGCACAGCTTTGCACTTATTTATGGAATTTGGGATATACTTCAGCATAAAAGGTGCCATGTAAATCAAATATTACCAGCAATTATTAAAGACTCAGCTCATGCAGAAATCAGGACTTTCAGTGGCTTTCTGACTTCATCTTTTGTTCCTTTTCTTGTTTCACTGTAACAACAAGGGGGTGAGAAGAGTAAGGAAAGGAGCTCAAAGGTACCAAGGGGAGTGGTTACATCAACTCAGTTTGTGGAATCCATCAAGGAAAGATAGTGGAAGAATCTTCTCTTTTGAATGGGACTAAGACAATTATTAAAAATGCTCAAATGAAGAATTATTATGGGAGCAAAAGGAGCAGCAGCTTCATAGGGGATGGGTCTGTGCAGGGATTAGGGTTGGACTTGATGGTCCTTCTGGGATTCCACACTGTGATTCTTGTCAGAGCTCCTTACCCAGCACGGGTATAAAGGAACCCCCCAAAAATATGGAACAGAGAGACATCAGATCCCTGAGGACAAAACAAATTACATTCCTGGCCCTACACTTCTATATCCCTTCATGGGAAGGAACCTGGCACCAAACCTTTGTGCTGCTCCTCCTGTGATGTGGCTCACAGGGCTTTCCAGAAAGCCAAGAAATTAAGATTTATCTTTTGGCCACAGCCATTTAATATCATCAGCAGAGCCCTGCAGAGAGCTGTCCCTCAGCCATTTGCTGATCTCTGCAGACACCCTGGACATGATCTATAAGCTGTGGTCAATCAGCACGAAGTCTTAGACAGCTCTTCCTCCTCTTTCCCCTCTGAGGCTGTGCAGAAGTGACAATTTTGGCTTTGCTGAGGGCAGGCAGGGAGAGAGCCCACACTCCATAAGCAGCAAGGCATCACAGCTCCTTTTCAGGCTGGAATTTGATTCCCTTCCTTCACAGTCACTGTTTATAAACTGTTTGATCTGACAGGTGGCTTTGGCAGAGCAGGGTAACAGCACGAGGAAAATTGTCAGTTGTTTGTTTAGAGTACAAATAACTGGGCATTCTCTGTGTACTTCAGGCCTGGGAAATCACCAGACTCCTCCTTTTGGGCTGGATTTGGCAAAGGGAGGTTCTGAGTTTGCTCCCAAGGAGGTGAAAGTGCTGCCATTCATTATCACAGTGATGAAACTCAGTTCAGCCTCCAGAAAAGCCAAGACCAGTTCTCCCAAGTGAGCAGGAGGAGGCACATCCTGGCAATCTGGGCTACTTCTTATTTTGCTTGAAAGAAGAAGAAACACTACAAACATGCAAAGGGAACACAGATCTCTCTAAGAACTCATTTACATGACCTGAAGAACACAATTTGCAGACAGAGGACAGTGATGCAGATGGTTTTAAAAGACTTCTAGAGAAAAAAAAAAAAAAAGAAATAAAACAGGAGAAGATTCAGAAGATAACAAGGATGATTCACAGATGTGAGAAAATCCTTGACAAGACTTGGACAACCTGATCTTGGTGGTAGCATCCCTGATCTCACCCATCTAAGGTGATCTTAAAGTCCCAAACCATTCCCCAAAGAACATTTCATTGTCTTTAAACAGCCCACACTTAGATGCAGCAGCTTTGTCCCTGGCCAGGATGCACAATGGGCCAGAGCAGTGTCACTTGTGCTGTGAGAGCACAAAATTGGGGCTTTAACAGCTTTGGGCAGCCTGAATTCCTATTTTATACTTTTCATAAGAAACCAGGTCAATTGGGTTTCATACTGAAGAGATTCCCTACAAAACAGGGAAGGAAAAAGGAAAAGGAGTGAGGTGGTGAATTTCCTCAGAGCAGAGAGGCCACACCTGACTGAGCTGTTTCCTTGTGTCCTTCCTCTGGGGAAAAGCACCACAAACTGGTCCCAGTTCTCCAGATGGGAGCAAATCCTGATTAGCCCAGTGGCAGCTGGTGAAATATGTGACTCCTGGGCTTTCTCTGACCACCAAAGCAGCATGGGGACAGAATTTATCCCTGATTGTGCTGGTGGCACCATTTCTGCTCACTGAGCCATGCAGGCTCCCAGGAGTAATCAGGGAAATGGGGTGATGGTCACAGCTTGGTCTCAGCCTCAGCGTCAGCAAATTCAGGCCTTGCTAAAGCCCTGCTGTGGGCTTTATTTTTATTTATTTATTTATTTGTACTAAATCCAGAATCTGAAATACAAAACACAAATACACCTGCTGTGGGCTTTATTTTTATTTATTTATTTATTTATTTATTTATATTAAATCCAGAATCTCAAATACAAAACACAAATACACACAGAGCAGTGCATGGTGACTACTGGTCTTTCAAAGGCATCCATTTGTCCTTTTTTGGGGGAAAAAAATCAGGAAAACTGTGTCAGAAATTAAATTATAATGGATTTGAGGTCTTCTCAGAGCCTGGTATGACCAAATATCTCTCCAAATAAGTTTTATAACACTAAGGGAGAAAGATCCAGCCTGGCTCAAGAAGAAACATCCACATCTCTGAAAAGCAAGAGCCAGGTTTGTCACTAGTCCTTGCAGTTACCCAGGTCTCAGAGAGAACAGTTTAAATGAAATGTGGGCATTTCTGGGTTCAGACTGGCCAAAATCAGCAGCTTCTCAGGCTCAGTGCCCAGTGCTGCTGTTCCCAACACCTCAGGGAGCAGGGAAAGTGTCCAAGGCCAGGCTGGATGGGGCCCAAGCAGCCTGGTCAAGTGGAAGATGTCCCTGTCCGTGGCAGGGGGTTGGAACTGGGTGATCCTGAAGGTTCTTTCCAGGAATCTGATGTATTTTATTCCTTTCAGCTCTCTGGTTGCCCATTCAGCTGAGTTTGGTCTCAGCCTTCAAGGGCCATCATCCAGCTCTGAGGGCACTTCACTCTGAGACAGAGCAGCTTCCAAATCCTCAGGGCAGGCTGGCAACCAGACCGTGTTCTTCACAAGACAAAGGCTGTTATTGCCTCAGCAAGATTTAAAAAAACCCTCTGGGCAGGGATAAACAGCATGCTGGCACCCAGGATATGAGAGGTATCCCTCTGGATATTCCCTGCTGGGAGCTGGAGAAGGGCATCCAAAAGGAAATATTTCAGAGGAAATTCTCCCCTGAAGGACTAGAAGCTCTACATATTAAAACATTTGAAGATTTCAGGCCTTAATTCAGTTTTTCACTGGTGAAGGCTCAGGTAAGGGTGTGGGACATCCTGGTTGCTGTGGTTTTCCTCTCTCCAGTCCTGGTCCTGCCTTTCCTTGGAGGTTTGTCCTTGCAGAGCTCCTGCAGCATTGTGACACTGGCTCAATGTCACCCACCACCAGTTTAGCTCAGAAAGCACAATTTCAGCTCAGGGTTTTGCAGGAGCCCATGGATTTAAAGCTCCTCATCCTCCACGCACTTCGTTTAGCCAGAGAGTGAAATCCAGCCCTGCTGGGTCACAGCACGGATGTGAAACCAACAAAAGAGGTGGAAAGCAACAAAAATACTGGCTGCTGCTTTAGGCTGAGTTTAGGGGCAAAAAGGGGAGTGTTCAGGCTCTAGTCCCTCATTCCTGGCACTGAGAAAGGCACAAATGTTTTACACAACCAAACAAATTCACTGTGGGGTGCCCCTGGTACCCTGCAGGGCTCCTCTGCTGCTGAGGTGACAGCACAAGGACACTGAAGACAAGACATCATTTTAAGTGTGGACTCACTGATCTCAGAGGACTTTCCCAGCCAGAATGATTCCATAATTTTTTTATTTTTCCAAACCAGCCCCTCGCAGTCAATCAAAGCTGTGCAGAGCAAAGCAGGGATTTTTTGTGTGTGTGTGGTCGGTTGCTTATTCTGAGCTGTCTTATTTTTTTTTCTCCCCCTTCCTGTTCCTCTCCAAGTCTGAGTTTTCACACATCAACTCTTAAGAGGAAGGGTTTGTTCCCCAGATCAAGCTGCCAGGACCCTGCCTGGCTCTCACACCTCCTTCATCCCTCTCCAGTGCTGCCTTCCCACCTTCCTTCCATTTTTACCAGGGGAAAAAAAAATCTGCAGAGCTTCACTCCCTGTGATGCCCCTGCCCAAATCCTGAGGTTTGTGTGCTCCCTGTGCTCTCCAAGAGCAGACATTGGGTTTGCTGTGCAGTCCCTCACATATGGGATCACCCTCCCCTACCTGGTTTTCATTCCTTTGAGCAGACAGCAAAGAAATATTTCCCTTGTGAGAAATTGAAGGAGTTTTCTGATTTTCCTGCTTTGAAACTCTGAGGATCGTGTCAGTCCTGCTTCCTCCACCACCACCTAATGGCACGAGAGAAAACAGCACCTGGATCCCAGTGAATTCTGTGGGACAGGTGAGGCACAGCCAGGACTTGGTGGGCAGCTCTGTCACTTTGGATTTACTGCACAGAGCAACCCCTGCCAAAATATCCCGAATTAATCCTGCCTCACCCCTACACAGGCACAGCAGCCCTTCCCAGGGACACAATTCAGCCACTAAAAATTATGATGTCCATTTTGCACAGGAAACAGAGGCCCAAAAAGGACAAAATGATCAAAGAGTGGAGGCAATGCAGAGAGAGGAGGAATTAACTCAGGTTCTTTGTCATCACAGAAACAAACAGAGCTCCTTCCCTCACATCGATTCTTTAACTTCTTTTCTGCCTCTGTCAAGGCCAGGATTGAAGCTCGAGATGATATTTTGTGTTCAGACTCAGATGTTTATCAGTTCTTATCCATATCACAGTCCTACAAGTTGAGTTCTGCAGCATTCTACTAACAAGCTACAAAATGTTTAACTGTCTCTCTCTACAAGGCCTTTGAAGGATCAACTGTCCAATTAACAAATGACGCCTAAATTATTTTCACTTTTAACCCAATAATCAACCACCCATGGCTGCAATGAGGACTTTTTTATCCAATTACACAAAACCACCCAAACCCATGGGGAAGAAGATGAAGAAGGAGGACCAGCCTCTACCCAAAACCTCCATCTTGCTTTATCTATATTACTGTATTCTAAACCCTTAAACTCTGAGTTTCCCACCCTGTGATATCACACACTTCTATTCAAACTCCACACCCACAATCCCAGCTCTGTCATTCCATTTTGGAAGCTTCTCCACGGCCTCAGGTCAGTGCAGTGTTCTCTGGGGGGTCAGTGCCTGGCAGCACAGAAAGCCCAAAATTCTCAGTATTCAGGGTTCCAACACTTCCCTGCTCCATGTGTGCCTGTACCTGGTGTTCTGGGCCAGTCCAGGACTGCTCAGCACAGCCAGACCCTTCCAGATGGATTTATAGAGTTATCAAATGGCACAGGACAATTTAAATTCTGCCTCCCCCTCACACCACAGCAAATGCACTGGTTTTTCTGATATTTTCCTGCACACCAGTGTGATGCTTCATGCTTTATGTGACCTCTAACATGCAATGTATGGATAAATCCTGCACTTGGGTTCAGGATTTTTGGTCCCAGGAGGTATTTAGGGTTTTAATTCTTTAATGAGATACTTTGGTGAAAGTTTAAAACCACACAGCCTGCCTGGGTTGGCGACGAAAATCAATAAGACACTGAGATTTATCTCCATGCTCTTTAGAGCATCTCCCCTCAGAGATCACCCAGGCTTAAACACTTCCCTGGACTTAAACCAAAAAAAAGTCTGTTTGAACTGTCAGGTACAACAAAAAATGCTGCCAGGTCTGCCAGAGCTGAAAACCACTGGCAAGGCAAGAGGAAAATCAGGATATGTGTTATGTCAGGAATGTCTTGTCCCTTGAAAGGTGAAACACAGGGAGGGAGTTTGCTTTGCTACAGCTGAACCTCATCCCAGGTGTCCAAGGAGGGAAATCCTCCTTCATGGAGGGTCAGGAGCCTCCCATCACAATCCTGCTCCACTCAGGATCCCCAGATACTGATGCTGAAGGAGGGGAAAAAACAGCAGTGTTGTGTTTTCATTCAATATAACTTCATTTAACTTTCCTGGGAGTGTTTAATCTGGAGAAAAGGAGGCTCAGGGGAGACCTTCTTACTCTAAAACTTCCTGACCCCAGGGGACAGGGACAGAACCTGAGGAAACAGCCTCAGGCTGTGCCAGGGGAGGTTTAGATTGGATTTTAGGGAAAATTTCACACTGAAAGGGTGGTCAGACATCGAAAGGGACTGCCCAGGGAGGTGTTGGAGTCCCCATCCCTGGAGGAGGCACTCGGTGCTCTGGGCTGGTGACACACTGAGGATCAGTCACAGCTTGGACTCCAAGGTCTTGTAGTTCTTTTCCAACCTTAATAACTCTGTGATACTCCAGGGAAAGGCATTTGCTTTTCTTCCAATCTCTCTACATCTCCAGCAAGAGAAATCTTACCTTGTTTATTCACTAAAATTATTTATGCCACTTCGTGCCAAGCTTGCTGAAGAGGGCTCTGCTCCACCACCCACACCCAGGGTTAAATTTGCTTTCTCCTCACACCCAGTTTCACAGCTCTGGCTGCCTTTTCTCCAGGAGCTGGGATGACAAGTCCCTGTGTTTGACAGGAGGGGAAGGAGCAGGTTTTCCCTGCTGGCTGACGTGGGCATTTGCTTCTCTCCTGGCAGGAACCCACGAGGAAAACAAGCACCACATTTACCTTGGCTACATAAAACCTGTCCCAGTCCTCCCCTGCTGCTGCAGAGCCAAGAGAGGGGAAGGCACCAACACCCTGAGACCTTTTATATCCCCTTTGTACAGACATAACCAGCAGGGAAAATAAAAAAGCAAAACACACCTTCTGTTTGCTAATGCACACAAATTCCAGCTCCCTCTATGCTTTAGCTCAGCTCTGCAGTGTCCAAGTGTGAATTGACACCTCCCCTCACCAAGTTTTGCACGGGCTGGTGGAGCCCCTGGCATAATTTAAGCCTTTTCTGGGTTGTTTTTGTTTTTAGCTGCCGGCAAAGCTCCCCAAAGGACTGCTGGGGCTTGGGGTTCAGCTTATCCCAACCAGCCAGGCTGGGGAGGAGAAATGGGTGAGGTGAGGATTTGATGTGGCACTCCTGGTCTCCCCAGTGGCACTGGGATCCTCACTCCAGCTTTGGGAGACCCCCAGCTAAGCCAGGCTTACACATGGAATCCAGCTGGGCTGAGCCCTCCCTCAACACCAACTCTGGTGCTAGGGCAGGCTCTGCCCTCCTAAATCCATTCTGGACACCCCCCAGCTGCCTTTTCAGGAGGATGCTGGTCCCTCATAAATGCCCTGTGACACCTGCCTGTCCCTTAAAAACGTCTCAGATGCCATCCCAAATGGTGTTTGGCAGCTGTGTGTGGGAACTGAATCCCACCTGAGACCTGCAGGACCAGGGAGCTGAATTCTGGGCCCCCGGTGTCTTTTGTTCTCCTAGAAAAGGACTCCTGGGTGACAGGTTTAGAGTTGAAATTTGAAATTAGGTAAGATTAATCCTCTGCTGAAAATGCTGGGGTTGCTCAGCCTCAGTAAGAGAAAGCTCTAGGGGGGGTTTAATAATTCCTAAAAATTCCTGATGTGTGGAAAGATGGAGCCAGATTCTTCTCATTGACAGGACAAGAGGCAACAGGCTCAACCCAGAGTGGGTGAAATTTCACTTAAACATAAGCAAAGCTTATTCAGAATCAAACTATGGGCAAATTTTAGAGAAAGCCTCTAAATTTGGGTCCTCTAGAAAGCAAATCTAAGTGCTTCTTCCCCCAACTGGTTTGGGAAAGGATTT
The DNA here is from genome assembly GCF_017590135.1 of Pyrgilauda ruficollis. Lineage (NCBI taxonomy): Eukaryota > Metazoa > Chordata > Aves > Passeriformes > Passeridae > Pyrgilauda > Pyrgilauda ruficollis. Next base: position 711,653 of record NW_024510321.1, on the reverse strand, counting down.
CTTTGGAGACAAGTGGGAAAACCTGTTTATTTAACAGCCAAAACATTTAGTAGCAGAAAAAAATTAATAATACTAAATAAAAATACAATTTCCATGGGCAGGAAGTCAAGGCAAGGAAAGGCTAAAACTCAGGAATTCTACAGCAAGGCAAGGAATTAATCCCAGGTCTCCTGAGCATTTTTAAAGTTCATCTTCTTTCCCACACCTCTTAGAAACAGGGTTTTGTCTCTGCTCCTGCCCCTGCTTTCTCCATGGAGAAATGATTGAATAGGTACTGGAAGCAGCTGTTAGTTCTGCCTAAACCATCCTGGTGATATTTCATGGTTGTGATAATGTTTTTGTAGGTTTCCTTCCTCCAGGGTCAGTTACACCTCTCCCAAATCCTCTCCGATTTTGAACTAGCCTCGCCATGAGGAAGCTTTTGCTAACATTTAACTAAAAAAGTTTTTCCAGATCAGCTCTTGTCCCTGCTAACAGAGCAATGTCCCACCCTGGGGTCCTGGCCCCACCCAGGGGACACACACAACAAAAAAAACACACCCAAAAATATGTGCCCAAACCCCCTCATGGTCCAAAGTGTTGAGCTCACCTCTTCTGCCACCTGGCCAGGCTGATCCCCTCAGTGTCACTCAGCTCCCTCCCCCAAACCCTCATCCATTAGCTCATTTAGTTGCAGCTTTTCTGAATCAATGGCATTTCATCGATTCCCCAGGAGCTGCTCTGGATTTACTGCTCAAACAGATCAGGGCCAGCTGGCAGCTTGGTTCTGTGTCCTCCCCTCAAATCAATACTTAATGGATGAGAGGGATCCTTGAGACTGAACACACTTTGGGGATGGAAGGTATTTTACACCCTGACTGTCTGCTTTGTTTCCTGCAGCCCATTTGCAGTCTTTTAAAATGATCACAAGCATAACTCACCTCGGAACAAAGCAAGGATAATGCAGGAGTGCTCTGGGCAAACCTCCCTCTGCAGAGATAAATGGGTTTCATCACTCTTCTTAAAGGATCCAGCCAAGCTCTAGAGGCAAAAGTTGTACTTCAAAAGCAAATTGAGCTCGTTGAAGTGTCGCATTCACATTCTCTGGAAAAATCCCTTTGTCCAAGATTTTTCTCCTGGGAAGCTGAGAAGCCTCAGAAAAGGAAAACAATTCTTATCTCATTTGCTTCTCCTGTGTTTTGCTGCTTTGGAATGTGTTTGGAGATTGTTTACCCACAGGTGATTGTTTCATTGGATTCTGGTGTGAGTTGTTTTGACTCATTGGCCAACCAGTGCCAAGCTGTGTCAGACTCTGGAGAGAGTCACGAGTTTTCATTATTATCTTTTTAGCCTTCTGTAAGTATCCTGTCTGTATTCTTTAGTATAGTTTAGTATAGTATTCTTTAATATAATATAGTATCATAAAATAATAAATTATCCTTCTGAGAACATGGAGTCAGATTCATCATTCCTCCCTGCCAAGGGGGTCCCTGCAAATACAATATTGAAGGGGGAATGGTGCTGGGCAGCCTGATGTAGCTGGGGGTTGGACCTGGTGACTCCTTCCCAACCTCGGCCATTCTGTGACTCCAGAACAGCTCCCAGTGCAAAGATTTACATCATCACAAAAGATTTACATCACTCACCCTGCTGCCAGCTCAGTGTGTGTCAGTCTTGTGGCACCTGTGGTTTTCCTAAAGCTTCTGATGTTGAAATTGTGCAAGAATATAAAGAGAATTAGCAAGCCAAGGTCACTGATTGAAGCCTTGGAATGAGGAATGACCCCACTGTCACCTGGCCCTCCCATTCACACCAGGGTTGCAGCTGCCTCCGGTGACTTGACTTAAAAAGAGGTAAATTTACCCCAAATAAATTCAACGTAAACACAGAATGAAGCAGTGGGAAATAGAGAAATAAAGAAAGCACTTCCAGAGGACAAGCCACAACTGAGCTGGACCGGCTTTACACCACAGTGACAGCCTGGACCAGGAAATCTGGATAAAATGGGAGAGCAGGTGGTTGAAGCAGAGCCATCCAGCAGATCCAAGAGGAGCTGGGCAGGATTAACCCCATATCAGCCCCCGCAGCTGTGTGGGTGCTCACTGATGTCTGCATGCCTGGGGAAGGGGACCTCTGAGTTCTGGGATGCTTTTTTGCGCGTGGTGATTTGTTGGAATGTGCCCCTTGTTGACGGAGTGACAAAATTATCCTTTGTCTCCAAAAAAAGGAAAAAAGCCTAGAAGTTTCTCTCTTCACTTAGGTAAAAAGGACCTTGAGGACTTCATCTCAAACTTAAGCATAGCCAATTAGAAGCCAAAAAGCCCTGCCTAAGCAATTTACTAAAAAAAGAAGACAACAAAGGAACTAATTGCTTTTGTGAAGTGTTTTACCAAGAGGAAGAGCCTCTTGCCCTAGCTCAGTTTTTCTCTGTAAAGAGCTTTGTTAATTTGCCTTTTTATTAAAACTTCTCTGTTTCCAACACTGCCACAGAAGCCATCCTGCTGATTTTGTGCCATCTGAGGTGGCTGAGCTATCTCAGGTAGGGTTGCAGCTGCCTCCGGTGACTTGACTTAAAAAGAGGTAAATTTACCCCAAATAAATTCAATGTAAACACAGAATGAAGCAGTGGGAAATAGAGAAATAAAGAAAGCACTTCCAGAGGACAAGCCACAACTGAGCTGGACCGGCTTTACACCACAGTGACAGCCTGGACCAGGAAATCTGGATAAAATGGGAGAGCAGGTGATTGAAGCAGAGCCATCCAGCAGATCCAAGAGGAGCTGGGCAGGATTAACCCCATATCAGCCCCCGCAGCTGTGTGGGTGCTCACTGATGTCTGCATGCCTGGGGAAGGGGAGCTCTGAGTTCTGGGATGCTTTATTGCACGTGGTGATTTGTTGGAATGTGCCCCTTGTTGACGGAGTGACAAAATTATCCTTTGTCTCCAAAAAAAGGAAAAAAGCCTAGAAGTTTCTCTCTTCACTTAGGTAAAAAGGACCTTGAGGACTTCACCTCAAACTTAAGGATAGCCAATTAGAAGCCAAAAAGCCCTGCCTAAGCAATTTACTAAAAAAAGAAGACAACAAAGGAACCAATTGCTTTTGTGAAGTGTTTTACCAAGAGGAAGAGCCGCTTGCCCTAGCTCGGTTTTTCTCTGTAAAGAGCTTTGTTATTTTGCCTTTTTATTAAAACTTCTCTGTTTCCAACACTGCCACAGAAGCCATCCTGCTGATTTTGTGCCATCTGAGGTGGCTGAGCTATCTCAGGTGTGATACAGATCTCTAAAATCTTATGAGACCTGGCTCGAGGAGACCCTTCTATCAGTGATTCAAGAAATAAATCACATTTGCAGAGGAACATGAAGGCCAATACAAGGCCTCAGGTTGCCCAGAGAAGCTGTGGCTGCCCCTAGATCCCTGGAAGTGTCCAAGGCCAGGCTGGATGGGGCTTGGAGCACTCTGGGACAGTGGAAGGTGTCCCTGCCATGGCAGGGGTGGCACTGGGTGATGTTTAAGGTCCCTTCAGCCCCAGGCCATTCTGGGCTGCTGTGGTTCCATGATTCAGGGTTGGGACACCTGAGATGTCCACACAGGACTGGAACACAACCCACAGGAGACCCAAACCTCCTGGCTTTGGACCAAACAGGGCCAAAAAAGAGACCCCAAAAAACCAGAAATGGATATCCAGACACCTGAATGTCCCTGTGCACAACTTAAGGAACATAAACATTGAAAGGCACACAGTTTACAGGGCTCTTCACCAGCACCACATTCATATTCAGATGTTTATCACACCACTTATGCCACAAATCATTTCTCTTTAAGAGCTGCTTTTGTGTGCTTTGTCGAAATCTCTCTGCAGAAGAAAACCAGCAATTATGCTGAGCCCTCTTCAAGTAATTTGAGCCTTTTTCATCCAGTCCCAGTGTCTGCTTGTCTAGGATGTGTACTACACCCTTTGTTTGCATTTTATGAGTTTTATCACCCATTTTCAGACTGACAGGTTTTGTCTAAATTTCTGGATAGAAACCACTCTGCATCCACACTGTCACAGAGCACCCGAGGTGCAAAATGATGGAAAGACTATCAAGTAACTTTTGAATTTAAAATCAGAGAAGTCACAGAGATATCTCTTCTGTGATATCTCTAAAGAGCATTCCGTGCCCTTTAGAGATATCACAGAATTTTAGGATGTTTTGGGATGGCAGGGACCTTAAAGCTCACCCAGTTCTAATCCCCTGCCATGGGCAGGGACACCTTCCACCAGACCAGGTTTTTAACCAGTTCCTTCCCTTCATATGTTAAATAAGGTCAAAGAGGGTGAGCTCAAACATTCAGACTGAAATAAAACCATAAATACTGAAAGCAAAAATAAAATGACAGGGAAATACTCCAAATCTAATTATACCAGATATTTAGGCAACTTGCAAATAGCAAGTAGTTCACACCTGCAGAACTCAGGTAGGGTTGAAAGTTTATCAGACCTCCTGAGACACAAAATAATGGGATGGGGAATCTAAATTAATCATTTATTGTCTGCCCCTGCCTAGGGAGAATGAGCACAGCATGGAGAAGGGGCAGTGTAAAATATCACAAAATCAATGCCCATTGATTTTCCACATCGAGTAGGTTGATCTATTTGACTCAAAAGTCTCATGTTCCAACAGATTTTATTGGTCTTCCCTGGTGGTGAACATGACTGAGCAGACAGAAAAGGGTGAAACCTGCAAAAATATTCTCAGCTGGGCACTGGAGGGTTTCTGACTGTGTTATTTTGACTATTTTGCTCATCGTGGCTGGGTTTTTCACCATCCTGGGCTCTCTGGCAGTACTTGGTATGAAATCTCTCTCTTTGTCCATGACTTGGTGGATTTGGGCAATCTTGTACTGATATATTTTTTATGGATACCTACAGATAAACTTGGAATTTGCTTCAGAAGCTGTGGCTGCCCCTGGATCCCTGGAAGTGCCCGAGGCCAGGGTGGACAGAGCTTGGAGCAGCCTGGGATAGTGGAAGGGGGTTGGAACAAAATTATCTTTGAGTTCCCTTCCAACCCAAACCATTCCATGGTGGGTTTGGAGGTGTCAGAGGTGTCTCTGTGGCCTGTGGGGGTTTCTGTGTGTGGTGTTTTGGGGCTGAGTTGTTTTTCATGCCAATTGTGGGGTCCAGAAAACAGAAAAGGGATACTGGGATAGAGGGAGGGAGAAGAAGGACAGGGAGGATGAAAATGGGTCAATGGCAACACCAACCAAGAAATAAGAATGCAGTGGTTCTGGTTTTATTTATTACATCATATTTCAGATGTAAAGTTGGAATATTTTTAGTCCCTGTCCTTTAAAGTGCAGCCAAAGGTAAATCTGGCAGCCCCAAAGCCCCAAAAGCTCGTGCTGAACAGTATCACATGCTGCCACCCTGACTGCCTTTTAACTTCCTAAATCAGCTGAACAGGAGGATAATGAATGGCTGGAGAGGGAAAGCAAATGCACACGGAGCAGTTCTTTCATTTGCTTTCCCCAGCTTGTGAATCCAAGTCTCCAGTGGCACTTTGCCCAGTTCATTTTCCTTTAGCAGCTGGTAAATGAATGTGTGATCAGGAAGCGTTTCCAATAAATGTAATTACTCCTCTGCTGGGGGGGGGCAGTGAGGGAAATGCAGCCCAGCAACGTTTTGTATGAAACAATAAAAAGGGAGAAAAGAAATCCTGAGAAATTGCAGCTTAACTTGGTTCTCATGGGTTAGAGGAGATCACCTAAGTCCTAACCTGGTGAAAATCAGGATTAGCTGTGAAAGGAATTCCCTCCAGTGGATCTACCCACTTTGATACTGCTAGAATGGCAAATCCAGGCAATCATGGAATCTCAGAATGGTTTGGGTTGGAAGGGACCTTAAGGATCATCCAGTGCTCTGCCATGGGCAGAGACACCTTCCACTGTCCCAGGCTGCTCCAAGCCCCATCCAGCCTGGCCTTGGGCACTTCCAGGGATCCAGGGGCAGCCACAGCTTCTCTGATTAACCTATTCCAATGCCTCACTACTCTAAGCAAAGAATTTCAGCCAAACATCTCATCTAAACCCATTCTCCTTCAGTTTAAAGCTGTCTCTCCTTGTCCCATCACTCCCTGCCCGTGTAAAGTTCATTTTATGGTAGGAACAACTGGAAGTTCACCTGGGAAGAGGCTGAACAACCACATCTGCTGCCACACCAGCTGTGGGTTTTGTCCCCAGGCATTTGGGCACTGAAACTCTGCCCCATCCACTCTGCAGTCACAGCTTGCAGGCTGCAGCCACAAAGGTGCAAATATGCCATAAAAACTTACCTGGCCTAAGTTCACACAGCTCAGAGGCACTCCTGAAAGTCCTGCTTTAAATGCAGAAGAGAGGAATAGCTGCTTGGAGATCAGATTATTCCATTCTGTTCAGGTGTGCCTGCAAAAATATTGTTATGACACAACAGAAGGAAAAAAAAATAGCTGAGGTGGTTTGTTTATTGGGTTTTTAAATAAAATTCTACTGAGGGCTGTTTAATTGATCCCAGAGTAATGAAGGGGAATGCTGTAAGAAAAGTTTCATTTTCCTTTCTTTCACTGGAAGTTTCAAAATGCTGTCTGGTAATTTTGAGTGGAATTCCATCAAAATAGGCATTTTGATTTTTTCTGGTTTTTTTTGAATTTTTCTTTGGAAGAGAACAGTTCAACAAAAAGGTTCTGCAGCTGTTTGATGCAGGAGGAAGTGAGGCACAGAGAAATTCCCATATCCTGACTGGGGATGACAAGAGCCTCATGTTGGTGTGGGATCTGTGGATCCTGAGGGAATTTGATCCTGGAGAGCAGATGCTCCAGTCCACTGCTCAGAAATACTGGTTAACCATAAAACCTGATTTCTGCATGACCCCACATCTGTCTGGAGTCACACAGGGAATTCCTGGAGAGCAGGAATTGATCCCAGTTCTCTTCAGCTGTGCCAGAGCTTCCCAACCCCTTTGGTTCGTGGAACTCTCCAGTGATCCCTGGGATGCTCACTCCAAAATAGGAACAACTGAAGTCTTCCAATTGGAAAAGCACTGTCAAATGGAGTTATGCTGTAAGCTGGGTTCAGTAGGATGAATTTTAGAAATCTGTCTCAAAATCTAATTAAAGAAAGGAGGTGAATTCTCAGAGGGGCTCTGGAATAATTCCTGCAGCTCAGGTTCCTCAGTGTGTCCTGAAATCTCCGTGTATATCATCCAACACATCAACACCTCCTAACCTGACTCCAGCTCCTCTTTTGAAGTTCCTCAGGCTTCACCTTTCCTTCCATCTTCCCCACATTTACATCCTCATTTCTCTTTTAGTTCTGTAAGCAGTGACCAACTCTGCCACCAGCCAAAGGCCACCCAGGACCTGCACATTTTCATTTTTCTCTGATTTTACTGAGCTCTCAAACGCTCTCACCAGCAGAGCTCACTGATCCCTGGCAGGAATGGTTTGCACTCCAAAGTTACTGCTGCATTCAGCATCCACAGGCCAAGGAAAACTGTTGGAACCTTGAATACTGAGAGTTTTGGGCTTTCTGTGCTGCCAGGCACTGACCCCCAAGAGAAAGGATGGGGATTTTTGACCATCCTGAGGGATGAGGTTTTTTCACCATCCTGAGTGATGAGGTTTTTTGACCACACTGAGGGATAAGGACTTTTGACCACACTAAGGGATGAGGTTTTTGACCATCCTCAGGGATGGGGTTTTTGGATCTCCTGCAGGATCAGGTTTTTTGACCTCCCGTGGGATGAGGTTTTTTGACGTCCTGAAGGATGGGGATTTTGGACCATCCTGAGGGATGGGGATTTTTGATCACACTGAGGGATGAGGTTTTTGACCATCCTCAGGGATGGGGTTTTTTTTATCTCCTACAGGATCAGGTTTTTTGACCTCCCGTGGGATGAGGTTTTTGACCATCCTGAGGGAGGTGGGTGTGCAGGAGGTGCCCCAGCTGCCAGAGTGCAGTGGGGCTGTGCAGGTTTGAAAAGGCAGAGCCCATCACTCACTGGAGACACCTCCGCATCGTGTTTAATGCCGTGACCTTTTGCATTATTGAATATGCTCCTTGCTATAAAAAGGATTGATTTTCCTCCCTGGCAGTGATGGATGGAAAGATCTGATCCAGGGGAAAGAGCTGTTTAATAACCTGGGTCAAAAATATTCTCAAGGGCTTTTTCCTTTCTTGCCCACATCCCCAGGTGTGCCTAAAGCAGCAGGAGCTGCCATAATGAACCAACTGAAGCCCATAATTCCTCAGTACATCAATGGATTTGGGGACTACACAGCTGACCAGGCACCAAAGGATGACTTAATTTGCAATCATTAATTTATTAAGCACTTAAATTTTTAAGTCAGTCTTAAAAGGCAATGGGGTCTCCACAAAACTGAGCAGTGAATTTTAACGACTCAAGACTGTCAGAACAAGGGCTGAGAGCAGTTATACCCTGCCTTTAAAATCTTCATGTGATTAAACTCTTTGATCAGAGCCCACTGTTGCTGTTTCTAGGCTTTTCTGGACAAAAACTCTCTTGAGTTGAACAAAATATTTCATTTTCAGGATGTTTTCTTTTTGACTTCTATCGAGATTGAGGCTGACAGGGAAGTATCAGTTTGGATGAAAATTGCAGCATTTCAAGTTTGTTTTTCTTAAAGACAAGTTTGGATTTTTCTGTTTGTGACAGAAACACCAGAAATCCCAGAATGGTTTGGGTTGGATGGGACCTTAAAGATCATCTGATTCCAATCCCCTCCATGGGCAGGGACATCTTCCACCATCCAAGGTTAGTCCAAGCCCTGTCCAACCTGGCCTTGGACATTTCCAGGAATGGGGAGATACAGTCATGCAAATCTGCAGTAAAAATTATTTTTATGTCTTTTTTGGAGTCTGGTGTGTCTCAGTCATCAGAAAAGTTAATCATCTTAAGATATGGGAACAACACCACATTTCTATCCCCAGCACACTTCCTTCCTGCTTTGGAAGGCACTGGTGGTGTCAGGTTGTTGTAACTCTCCCATAAACCTATCAGAAACTTGAAAATTGAAAGTTTATTGAGTCAAATTGCTGATAACAGGAGGAAATTAAAAGTTTTCTAAATTCTATTGATGTTCCATTTCTATCAAGAGAGCCTTCAGGGAGAAAAAATTGATTTAGGGTTGTTGGTGGGGGTTTTTTGAACGCTGTGCTAATTTAGGACCTGAGTGCAGTGAAGCAGCTGAGCAGCATCCAGAACCCTCAATCACAGGATGGGGAAGTGCCAGAGATGCTGGTGGGCAGGAACATTAAATCACAGGTTTGTCAAAGCACAGGGATATGGTTGGAAGGGGCATTAAATCAGGGAGATGTGGCTGGAGGGGACATGGAGTGCAAGCTGTAGCTCAAGGCAGGACTGACACCAGCCCTGGGGCACATCAGCTCTGCCCAGCCTGTGGGAGCTGCTCCAGAGCTTCACTTCCCTCCTGCTGCAATTTATATCCAACACCCAGCCTGGACCTGCCAGTTGCAGTCACAGAACCACAGAACCACAAAGGCTGGAAAAGGTTTCTCAGGTCCAGCCTACACCCAGCGCTGCCGTGTTCACCACCAAAGCCTGGCCCCAGGGGCCACATCCACACTGCTTTGAACACTTCCAGGGATGGAGATGCCAGCTCCTTCCTGGGCAGCCTTTTCCAGTGCCTGACCACCCTTTCCATGAAGAAATTTCCTCTAATCTCCAACCTAATCCTCCCCTGACACTATTTGAGGCCGTTCCCTCTCCTCCTGTCCCTGTTCCCTGGAGCACAGCCCGACCCCCCGGCTGTCCCCTCCTGTCAGGAGCTGTGCAGAGCCACAAGGTCCCCCCTGAGCCTCCTTTTCTCCAGGCTCAGCCCCTTCCCAGCTCCCTCAGCTGCTCCAGCCCCTTTCCCAGCTCCATTCCCTTCCCTGGACACGCTCCAGCCCCTCAATGTCCTTTTTCCCAAAAACTGACCCCAGGACTGGAGATGCCCCAGCAGTGCTTTACTCTTTGCCAGTGAAGATGTGGTACATGACAGCTCAGCACTCCCCATGCAATGATCAGGAAGAGATATAAAACAAACAAAAAACTTCAAAAAAAAAAAACCACTAGGGAAAGAAATTGCTGAAAGAAATCCCTAAAATTGTGGCTGGGAATTGTTTTCCTGACCGCAGGTGATACCAGAAGAGGGTTTGTGTTCCAGCCCCTCTCCAGCCTCGCTGTCCCCTCTGGCCGTGCTCAGTGTCCCAAGGTCCTTCCCAAACTGAGGGGCCAGAGCTGGGCACAGCACTCCAGGTGTGGTGTACACCCCCTGCATAGGAGAGTGTTTTGTTCCTGTTCATGTTTTGGGGATCAGGAAATCCTGTGTGAGCTCAGGGAACAGCCAAGGAGCCCTGGGAATGGGGGGAACAAGGCTTTTCCCTGCTGGGTTTAGTGTATTCACCACAAAGTGCTGCTGCTCCCCACCTGCCCCCTCCAGCCTCAGCAGCCACAGAACAAACCAGGAAGAAGCTTCAAAGAGGAGAAAAGTGACGTTATTAACCACGGGCCAGACACAAAGCAGAAGTTTCAGTACCACCAGCACAAGGCAACCATCCCTGGAAGGGTTAAAAAAACCTGTGGGTGTGGCACCTTGGGACATGATTTAGTGGTGGAGTTGAGGATGTTGGACTCAATCCTTGGAGGGCTTTCCCAGCTTCGTTGATTCTGTGATTGTGACTCATCAGGGGAATTTTGGCTTCTGAGCCCAAACCAAAAACCCAGCTGCCAGCTCTGGGATGCCTCAAGCAGCAGAGGTTCCTGCTGTGGATCACCTGAGTGTTTCTCAACCACCCCTTCCCTGAGCAGCCAGTTCCAGTGCCTGCCCACCCTTTCTGTAAAAAGATCTCTCCTAAAATCTAACCCAACCCTCCCCAGGCTGAGGGAGCACCTGGCACAACCTGAGGCCATTTTCTCTGCTCCTCTCCCTTACCTGGCAAAGGTAACCACTTGTACATAAATCTGGGTCACACCTGAAGCAGAGACAGCAAATCCCAGGGTGAGGGACTGCCACTGGCCCAATCCCTGTCCCCTCAGCAGCTGTGGCTGTACTGTCACCTGCTCTGAGCAGCACTCAGGGCACATTGAACCCCCCCAAACACAGCGGGCTGTGCTGCTGCAAGCCTGGTGCGACCCGCACAGGTTTGTTCAGCACCTTCACTACAGCGTGGTTGGGTTTCTGACCTCATCTAGCAGGTAAATAGGAACATTTTGGGGCCAACCAGGCCAGGTCTGTGCCCTTTGCTCCTGCCCAAGGCCACCACAGCAGGAGGAGGTGGCAGCTCCCCAGAGAAAGCCTTGTGCTTGCTTTGCCCTCTGGTGGGCACTGAAGCATTTCAGGGCTGAAATTTCTGCCTAATTTGTCTATTTCCCTACAAGAGCCCATGAAATAAGGGATTTGGGATGTTAATTGTGGAGTCTTTTTGCCAGGGTCAGGATTAAATGTGTGAGATGGAATTTCTTGTTGGGACTCAGATGTTTATCAGTTCTGATCCCTGTCACAGTCTCACAGACCCTGAGTTCTGCAGCACTGCACTCTGACAAACTAAAAATGGAGCCCATCTCTCTCTGCAAGGCCTTTGAAGGATCAACTGTCCAATTAAGGAATGACACCTCAATTATTTTCATTTTTAACCCAATAACCAACCACCTGTGGCTGCAGTGGGGACTTTTTTATCCAATTACACAAAACCACCCAAACCCATGGAGAAGATGATGAAGAAGGTGAAGGACCAGCCTCTGCCCTAAAACCTCTGTCTGGCTTTATCTATATTACTATATTGTAAAACCCCAGTCTCAAAGTTTCCCACCCTGTGATGTCACACACTTCTATTCAAACTCCACTCCCACAATCCCAGTTCTGTCATTCCATTTTGGAAGCTTCTCCAGGGCCTCAGGTCAGTGCAGTGTTCTCTTGGGGGTCAGTGTCTGGCAGCACAGAAAGCCCTCAGAAAATTCTCAGTATCCAGGGATCCAACAGTTAATTTTTCCCCCTGCATAATGAAAGGATTAATCTCAGCCTTCCATGCTGTACTGAAAGGTACTTTACCTTTTAATGGTCATTATTTCAAGCCCTCCTTACCATTCTTACATCAAAAGACATTTATTCCACCAAAGGGAATTTTAAAAGCATTTTGTGTTTTGCTTACTGTGTACTTTAAGTGGGAACAGAAAGCAAAGACTTTTTAGGGCTATTTGTTTGGTGTTGCCATTTAATTACTTTCTAAAGGATTCCTCCAAGAGCTGGAGAAAAGTGGCCCAAGGGAATCACAGAATCCCGGAATGGTTTGGGTTGGAATGGACCTTAAAGATCATCTCATTCCAACCCTTCCATGGGCAGGGACACCTCCCACTGTCCCAGGCTGCTCCAAGCCCTGGCCTGAGCTTAGGACAGTGGCCCAGGGCTCTTAAATCCATGACCACTTGAGAGGGACACTTCACCTGTCCCCACCTCCTGCCTGCCCCTGCTTTTGTGGCCATGGTTTCCTTCCCCCCCTCACAAACAGTTTCTCCATGCAACTGGGTCACCTTTGAAAGTCAGCAGAAGTGCAGTTACTTTGTTTAAAATAAAAACATGTATTTCTATCACCTCAGGAGTTGTTTCTGTTTCGGCACAGGGACCCTCTGATCCTCCCACCTCCTTTTATCAGCATCTTCAAAAGAGAAAGGGAGTTATAATTGCTTTCTCCCCTCACCACAGAAGAAAGGGAGAGGCTGCTGTTCCCCTCCACTGGCATCCTGAGAAGAAACATGCTTTGAGCAATCATTTATTTACAGAACAAAAATAACATCTGGATTTCAAAGGGCAGAGCAGCTCAGAAGAATGATGCTCTCTCCTCCTGATTCCCACCCCCTGCTCTGCCTCTCTCCTCACTCCAGGGGCTTCTCCCTCTCTCTGAGCATCGTTTTGCTTTTGCCACAGAATCCCAGAGTGGTTTGGCTCGGAAAGGACCTGAAAGCTCATCCAGTGCCACCCCAGCCATGGACAGGGACACCTCCCACTGTCCCAGGCTGCTCCAAACCTGGCCTTGGACACTTGCAGGGATCCAGGAGCAGCCACAGCTGCTCTGGGCACCCTGTGCCAGGGTCTCCCCACCCTCAGAGTGAGGAAATTTCCTAATATTTAATCTAACCCTGCCCTCTGTCGGTTTGAAGCCATTAGATATCCCGTGGAGAAGCAGGGAGCAGAAAAAATGGGAAGAAACCAATAATTCCACAAACCTGATTTCTTCCAGCTCTTTGATTTTTGCATTATTTTCTGGTTCCTGATTCAGCAGAATCCTCTGAGTCCTGTCCCACAAAGCATCTCCCCCACACATGAACACATCCCATTCCAGTGATGGAAAAGGTGAATTTTCTGTCACATCAACCCCTTCGTTGCTTAAAAGCTGATGAATTGGTGTCTTCAGAGCCATAAGCAAAGGTGGCTGAAATTCCCCCAAAAAAGTCCACAAGCTCTTAGTAGGGACAGACTAATTAACAAGCCTGTTTTCATTAAGGCTAAAAATGCACCTGCAAACTGCCACATCCCCACTATCCCTGCCAGGCAGCTGGAAAGGCACCTTTGGGATGTGTCACACCTCATTTCACCACTTCAACACACAAGTTTTGCAGGAAAAGCCTCTGAGAGTCCCTGAAAATAAAAAGCAAGCTTGTTAAAGCCACAAGGAGATTCTATCCCAGCATCCTTCAACGGAGGATTCTGCAAATTGGGATTCTATCCCAATCCCCTGCTTGGATAATTAAATTTCTATATGTATTTATAAATAGGTTTATACAGCTCAGCTGATGAATTGGCCACAGGGATCACTGAAGGTGCCTGCAAAAATGGAATGATGGATTAACCTTGTATCTCATATAATCAGTAAATTCCAAACACTGCATGAAGACAACATTACAAAAAAAGCCATTTATTAGATATATGTACATATATACATATACATGCAAAATGATTTTATACACATTTACACAGGTTTCATTATTAATACAGTGCAAAAATGTCTAAAAAGGTACCAGCCCACCTTCTACAAACTCAACAGGTCTTTGGGAGAAAAGGGGGAAAAAAAAAGAAACCAGAGAATTACCAGCTTCATAAAGTGACTAAGCACTGAGTAAGCAAATCTGGAAATTACTCAAGTTTATTCTTTGCCAATTTGCTTGTGCTGAGCTGCTGGGTGAGGAGAAGAGTTTCCAGAAGACTTCTCTTGCAAAGTGACAGAATGAAGAAGATGCAATTCAAACCACATCAACCAGTTTAAAGCTGCAAAAAGGGATGGATTTCTCTTTGGGGATTTGATTCAATACAGGAAAAATCCCACATTATGAGTCAGATTTTGTGTTCTCAAACTGCAAGTCATTCTTTTTTATCAAATCTTAAAGCACTGAGATCAATGTAAACTATTCTATTCCTCTTGCTGTTTTGCCAAGAGAAAATGTTTAACTGTATAAATACTGTGTGGACATGGGATAAATACCAAATTAAAAAGAAAAATAGGTCAAATTCTGAAATTCTGTGTGCTCTGCCTCATCCTGGAACCCAAACCCAAACCTATGAAGTGCACACAGACTAATCCATGTAGATTCCTTAATATGGTTTACACATATTACAGGAAAATAAAAGGTTGCAAAGGGATTAAGACCAACACCAAAACAGAGCTTTGTCATTGAGTAGAAAACACCTGAAGATTCAGCCACATTCCCCAAAAATCCACAAAGCAAAAAATATAGAAGTTTAGGCAAAGGCAAAACTGAACCAACTGATTTGGTTTGATTTTACTGAAATATTTTTAGGAAAACCAATTCAAAAAAAAGCTGAAATTAACCTTTCTCCACTCTGTTAATTGCACAATTATCCAGCCAGCCTGTTCCAGCACTCCTTTGCAGAGCTGTGGCTGCCATCCCCTGGCTCAGGGATGGATTTGTTTCAGGACAGAGCAGTTGGATGCTGGGGAAGCAGCAGGAATGTTACAATTTTTCCAATCAGCCCAGAGGAATGCCCTCTGGAAATGCTCTGTGTGGGCTGGCTTTAGCCAAGCCCAGGAGAAACTGGAAAAGCTCTTCTGGACTCTTTAGCCACAGTGAGGATAAAAAGGCAGGAGCAGGGAGTTGGCTCCTGTCCTAAAGTCCTTTCCATGAAGATTTGTCTGTCTGTAGTATAAAATGTTTCATCCTTTCCCCACAGGAATCCAATTTATGCAATTTTTTACCCAATTTATGCTCCTGGAAAACACCAGATCCATTACCCTTAAAGTGTTAAGTTTCTAGTGTCAGATTTCTGGGGTGTTCTTTTTTCAGATTTATTTTTTTTTTTTTAACTTGTAATCCAAACTTGTGGCTGCAAGTTCCCTGCAGTCTCCAGAAGTAATTTACCAGGGAAAACTGGGAGTGAACTGTATGAAAATTAAGAGCAGCACAAAACCCCTCATATCTGTGGGGTCATCTTGGCGTCTCAGGGACAGTGTTTGAATTGTGGCTTCATTTCTCCACTTGCAGACTGACAGAAAACTGGGATAATGGCAGACAAACAACTTTAATCCCTTCCCTTATAACAGAAAACCTCTCCCTTATGGCACACAGCTCGAGCTGTGTCCTTAAATGCCTGGCTAAAACATTCCTCCATCATTCCTACCAGACTATTCCTCACACTTTGGAGGTTTTTATCACATTGCTGTTCCAGTAAGCGCAGTGAAAAAGAAATTTCTACATTTTCCTCCTGGGAAAAGCTCTGGCACTAAGTCTCCTGATGTCCTAGGAACTGTCCAGGTTGTAATGGGCTGCCCATGGATGCTGTTGCTGCAGTCAGCTGCATCCAGAAGTGCTGCCAAGGTCCAGCACCACAAATTTCTGGTCTGATCCTTGTGTTTACATCCTGAGATTCCAGGAAAACTCACTGGGATAAAAGAAAGGAATTTTCTCAAGTGTTCCTGCAAAAAAAGACGACTCTGCTGCATGTTAATCTCTTTGCAACCAGAGGTAGAGACTGTGTGAGAGAAAAAAGAAATCTTTGGTGAAAGACATGGGGATGATCATGAAGAAAAGAAAAAAAGGAAATTTTAGGACCATAATTCCACAATAACATACCTACAGTTTGAATCTCTACAACCCCTCAAGGACAGCTGCATCAAACTGCTATGCATTTTTTTAACAGCCAGCCTAAATTATTCCTCTATGGCCTAAAATGCCCCTGTGCACCTGGATCCATGACAGAGCAGAACAGCCAGTGCAGCAGAGGTTGGGAATTCCAGTCCCCTATTCCAAAGTGCACACCCAGAAACTCATCTGAGTGTAAGAATTCACCACCATTACCCACAGGTGTTTTACAGAACAAAGAGAACCTGCTCTTGCTTTCCATTCCTGGAAATTGCTTTCTACTCACTAGCTACTCATTTTATTAAAAAAAGGTGAAGGAGTCAGTGGCCTGTCATAAATAGGCTTGCAAGATTTATTATCCATACAGGCCAAGCAAACATGGAATTGCCCTTATCCTAAAAGTGACCTTAGCCAAGGAAACAAAGGCCACAAGAGCTGACAGATCACTTACACTCATTTGGATTATTTTCTGCTGCCCCAAGCATATTTGCAATTAACCCATGAGCACACACTAAACTGCAATGTGCTGTTGAGCCAAGGAGATATTTATAGACTTTATGGTTTATAAAACAGCCACAGCCTTTCCCTGTCCTTCCAAACTTAGAAAAGTGATCCTGAAGCTCACCCTCAGCATTTTTCCCACTGATACTGCACTCACCTAATTACAGCAAACAACCCCTTTACTCACATTTACCAAGAAAATCTAGAGACAAAAATGTTATCCATCACTTTACCTTTGTTTTACTACACAATTTGAGTATTTGCAGCAGCAGGGCAAGATTGACCTGCCAAGCTCTCACAGAGCCAGTGAGACAAATGGCAAAATGCTGTCTGGATGGTGGCAGCCAAGGAGGAAAAGCCTGCTGAAGGTAAGAACTTCCATCTGTGGAGACACCTGACAAGCTCCACCATAAACCATGTGAAATACAGCTGCAGCCCTTGCTGTGTGTGCTGGACATAATTACAGAATCCTACTTATCCCAAGTTGCTTGGAACTGTTCTCCTTGCAATAACCATTGCCATGGATGGTTAAAAAAAACACTCTGAGCTATTTTTGGCCAGGTGAATACAAAAAAAAGAGTTGTAAAAACAGAGTAGCAAACCCCAAGTTTGTTTTTTTTCTTCATACACCACAGTCAGGTTGCTTCTCCAGGAGCTGCCTTGTCAGGATCTGGTAAGAAGAAAGAGAAGCCACTCCTATGTGGAAGGAGATTTGCCAGAGGTTCCTCAATCCATACAAGTAGATATTGCATGAACAAATGCAGAAAAGGAGCACAAATGTCTTCACCTTCCTGGCTGAGCTGTAGAAGAGGTACAGGTAACACTGCAAAAGGAGCAGAGAGGGAGAGTTAGCACTGAACTCTGCACAAAACCAGCTGGGAATTGCTGCCTGGGACCCATCCTCTGGGAATGTGAAGGGCAAAACCCTCACAGGAGAACATGAGAAGCTCCCAGTGCTGACAGAGGAGGGACTTCTTCCCCTCAGGCAGTGACAGATCAGCCTTTGTCAGCTCAGGTCACAATTTCCAACTGTGCTGATGCCACAGGCAGAGGTCAGCACGTGGAAAGCACTGCAGGTTGTGCAGAGCTTTTGGGGAGAAGCTGCTATAAATCAAAAGAAGAGAAAACTCTCCTTTATTCAGCTTCCCTGGCTTCAGGTACTCACAGGGAAAGAGACAGCACAGAGCCTTTCTTTGTGAAAAACAGCTTACATCAAGCACTTAAATCTAAACTAATTTATTACATCTAAATTAATCTGTTAGATCTAAATCCATCTATTAGATCTAAATAAATCTATTAGATCAAAATAAATCTATTAGATCTAAATCCATCTATTAGATTGAAATAAATCTAATAGATCAAAATAAATCTATTCACCCCAAAACTCTGCCATGAGCAAAGGTGTAAAAAAGCTGAAAGACACTAAATTGTATCATTATACAACAAATAATCCCATAAATACATCAAAGACTGCAGACAGTGGTCCCCAAACCATGATCCAAAAGCAACAAGGGTAATGAATGCACTGTAGGCATCAGTTATTCCTAGAAACAAAACTCCAACACCTTTCTGCAATGCCAGGCTGAAAGCTGAAGATTTTCCAGCATATATTGCCCCCAAGTTAAAGGTTCACCTTTAACTCAATTTTTTTAGGAATTCAAGGAGCCTTTCAAGAAAAAAACAATTTGGAATATGTGGTATTTTCCTCATTCAAACTCTTCTGTGTAAGGTCAGAGAAAATAACCCCATGATGGAAAAAAAAATCTAAGGAACCACCAGGATTCAATGTGATTTTTCATGTAAATTACACCATTTTCAATAATGTTGCTGTCCAATATTTGCTCAGGTGGTTGTGCTGCAAAAGCCCATCACTAAGTCTGACACTGACAGGAAGATGTGTCCATCCTTTTGGGAAGAAACCATCTCTGGGATGGCATTTATCCATCACACCCAGCCCCCTCTGACTTGTCAGAAGGTGGAAGCATTGAAAAAGCCTGCAAATGCAATTTCCCAAGGGTCAAAACGTGCCTTGAACTGCTTTTGTGCCACTTCACTGGAATAAATCAGTGGAATCACCTAGCTAGGATATTAAAAACCTCTGCTTAGATGAAAATGGCTCTGCCTTGTGAATTATAACAGCAAAATAATCAGCAAAGTATTTTATTTGCAGTTAACATACCTGAAAAACACAGGCTAGAAAAGGTAGAAAAAAAGCTATCACATTTCCAATTCCTTCATGGTCCTCCTGTTGGGATTAAAAGAAGTGACAACTACGTCAGGCACAGCTTTTAGCAAGTGCTGCTTGATATTTGAGAACATTATACATATAGTCAAGAACCTCTTATCCCAGTTTATGTTGATTGACTGTAACAGTGTCAAACACCAAGATCAATATCATTGGATAAGACACCAAGAACTGAGGCTTATGTGACAGCTCCTGCTAAATAAAACTGTGTCAGGATACAATCAGGACACTTTTTTTCCCCCTTTTTTAAAGTTGTTTACAGTCTCATGTTTATTTTTAAAAAAATTACAGAAAAGGATCTAAAATAAAATGCAAGAATGGAGAAAAAAAATCCAGGCAGCGTGGTAAGAATAAAATATTTCTCAAAATTTAAACTCCTCTAGAACAGGATAAAATGCACAATGTTGTGATGTACAGGAAAATACACAAAGGTGTAGCAGGTGAGCAACCAACTGTACATTCCCTGGAGAAACAAAATACTTTCTTGTGCTCAGCTAAGGGGCAGAACAGCCACCCTTGAACTGGGTACCCAAAAACTCTCTGCCTTTCACTCATTCTCAGGTCTGGGAGCACTCAGGGTTACCTGAAAAGAATATTCTGCCAGGTGAACTCCTCGGATGAGGTTCAGAGCTCCACACATGATGTTCAGAACAAGTGACAGAATCCCCAGGGGGGTCACAGGCTGCATTCTGTAAGTAGGGACTTGAAAAGAAATGAAAACCAGACATCAGTGAAAGTTTGCTTTATTACTTTCAATCTTTTACTAGAAAACACCACAATTACCTTGTGTGGGTTTTAAACACTTTCAAAACCTTTCATGTTTGCTCCAGGAAAGACTGATTATGACTAGAAACCCCCCCTTTTTTTTTTTTATTGTATTGCAGTATTCAGTTCCTCACACATCCAAAAATCATCAAGAGCTCTGGAGTATTTTTAAACAGGTCAGCAACAGATTTTTCTTGACCTATTTGGCATCAATGTCTTCTACTACGGTGCATGTAGATAATTCTTTGTTTGTTCCAGCTGATGAGGATGCTCAACACTGCTCAGGTCAGCAGAAAAGCCAAAAACTTTCACCATCCAAAGGTCTGGGGAAGGGCTTGGATTTCACCCACCCATCACAGCAAGGCAGCAATTCATCTCCTCCTTAACCAGTAATTAAACATTTCTTCCCACTTGAGGGCTCAGGCTGCCCCCATTTCACAGGCAGTGAATTATCTGCCTCCTTCCTTTCTCACCTTCTCTGCTACTACTTAACACCCACACTGCTGAACAGCAGTTCTGCATGATAACCTCATTGATACATCCCTAATTAAGGTCAAAGTAATTATCATAAATGTGTGTTTAGCTTTGGAATCTGCTGCCTTTAATTCAGGCTTGGCCAAGAGCACACCTCCAGTTTTCCAGCACTTGTCCAACAACAGATTCCACACCTTGATCCTCACCTACATTTCATCCCTGCCCTTGGATCACCACAAGAAGGACACTCAGTTTCATAAAAAATGATAATTTTCAGCTCAGATATCAAATCCAGATCTTCTCCTGCACCCAAGACACAGGAGAGAATGAATGAGCCCTCAAGGAAACCATCTTCTCCCTGTGTCCAGGTGTATCCAGATCCTATTTATCTGATTATTTATCTATTTATCTATTACAGATAAACTGCACCTCTGGCTTTCTTTAGAGCGACAGATTAATCACCACAAGAGCCACCACAGGGAAAAAGGAAAGAAGTTTCAGAGAGGAAAACACTCCTGCCTTCTCCTTCAAGCCACATTTTGATAGATGGATGTAAAAAACTCTGGTGCCAAATTAATAAAGGGATGTAAAGCACCTTTCATCCATGTCTCTGTAATTAATTTGTCTGGCATGCACTCACACACCCACAATTTCAGCTCCAAAGGAACTGGATCAACTCAATTTGATGTGTGTCACTTCAGGGAGCATTACTGGGTATTACAGACAGAATGGTGTAACTCTGTCACTCAGAGGCAATTTGGCTTTTCTTTTGCTACACAGTGACATTTACAAAGAACTTGTAGCAGCGTCCTTATTCATTCCCTGACCCCAGAATTCAGTTTCCTTCTATCTTTTCCTGCTATTCCTACTTCCTACTTTTTGATTAACTAAATAATGTTGCAGATATATATATATATGTGTAACTCTCCCACAGATTATTTCCTAATAAAGACTGTTTTTCTTCCTCAATTTCTAAGGTTTACTTCAGAGGCATAAATGTCTCTCAACCAAATTATAATTATCAAATACAAATGTCATTCATTGAGCAGAATCCTGCAAACCACACATGCCAAGAGTTCCCTGTCCCTAGGTAAGAACAATGTAGGTCTCAATATATTGCTTCTGTAGCATGAAATATTATGTAAAAGTTACATTTTTTTTTTAGTCCAGGAGGATAAAAAAAATTGCTGTCACAGATGCAGGGGAGATTAAAACATCCAGTTGCTCAGGGTTCAGATTCTGTGAAAACTGGTCTTGAAATGGTTTGCTGCAGAGATTTATTTGTGCTGTTAAATTCTGAAGTTTAACTCACAAACTGAAATTGCACAGAGAAGCGAGTAAAAAAGCTGAAAGACACTAAATTGTATCATTATACAACAAATAATCCCATAAATACATCAAAGACTGCAGACAGTGGTCCCCAAACCATGATCCAAAAGCAACAAGGGTAATGAATGCACTGTAGGCATCAGTTATTCCTAGAAACAAAACTCCAACACCTTTCTGCAATGCCAGGCTGAAAGCTGAAGATTTTCCAGCATATATTGCCCCCAAGTTAAAGGTTCACCTTTAACTCAATTTTTTTAGGAATTCAAGGAGCCTTTCAAGAAAAAAACAATTTGGAACATGTGGTATTTTCCTCATTCAAACTCTTCTGTGTAAGGTCAGAGAAAATAACCCCATGATGGAAAAAATATCTAAGGAACCACCAGGATTCAATGTGATTTTTCATGTAAATTACACCATTTTCAATAATGTTGCTGTCCAATATTTGCTCAGGTGGTTGTGCTGCAAAAGCCCATCACTAAGTCTGACACTGACAGGAAGATGTGTCCATCCTTTTGGGAAGAAACCATCTCTGGGATGGCATTTATCCATCACACCCAGCCCCCTCTGACTTGTCAGAAGGTGGAAGCATTGAAAAAGCCTGCAAATGCAATTTCCCAAGGGTCAAAACGTGCCTTGAACTGCTTTTGTGCCACTTCACTGGAATAAATCAGTGGAATCACCTAGCTAGGATATTAAAAACCTCTGCTTAGATGAAAATGGCTCTGCCTTGTGAATTATAACAGCAAAATAATCAGCAAAGTATTTTATTTGCAGTTAACATACCTGAAAAACACAGGCTAGAAAAGGTAGAAAAAAAGCTATCACATTTCCAATTCCTTCATGGTCCTCCTGTTGGGATTAAAAGAAGTGACAACTACGTCAGGCACAGCTTTTAGCAAGTGCTGCTTGATATTTGAGAACATTATACATATAGTCAAGAACCTCTTATCCCAGTTTATGTTGATTGACTGTAACAGTGTCAAACACCAAGATCAATATCATTGGATAAGACACCAAGAACTGAGGCTTATGTGACAGCTCCTGCTAAATAAAACTGTGTCAGGATACAATCAGGACACTTTTTTTCCCCCTTTTTTAAAGTTGTTTACAGTCTCATGTTTATTTTTAAAAAAATTACAGAAAAGGATCTAAAATAAAATGCAAGAATGGAGAAAAAAAATCCAGGCAGCGTGGTAAGAATAAAATATTTCTCAAAATTTAAACTCCTCTAGAACAGGATAAAATGCACAATGTTGTGATGTACAGGAAAATACACAAAGGTGTAGCAGGTGAGCAACCAACTGTACATTCCCTGGAGAAACAAAATACTTTCTTGTGCTCAGCTAAGGGGCAGAACAGCCACCCTTGAACTGGGTACCCAAAAACTCTCTGCCTTTCACTCATTCTCAGGTCTGGGAGCACTCAGGGTTACCTGAAAGGAATATTCTGCCAGGTGAACTCCTCGGATGAGGTTCAGAGCTCCACACATGATGTTCAGAACAAGTGACAGAATCCCCAGGGGGGTCACAGGCTGCATTCTGTAAGTAGGGACTTGAAAAGAAATGAAAACCAGACATCAGTGCAAGTTTGCTCTATTACTTTCAATCTTTTACTAGAAAACACCACAATTACCTTTTATGGGTTTTAAACACTTTCAAAACCTTTCATGTTTGCTCCAGGAAAGACTGATTATGACTAGAAACCCCTCCCCTTTTTTTTTTTTTTATTGTATTGCAGTATTCAGTTCTTCACACATCCAAAAATCATCAAGAGCTCTGGAGTATTTTTAAACAGGTCAGCAACAGATTTTTCTTGACCTATTTGGCATCAATGTCTTCTACTACGGTGCATGTAGATAATTCTTTGTTTGTTCCAGCTGATGAGGATGCTCAACACTGCTCAGGTCAGCAGAAAAGCCAAAAACTTTCACCATCCAAAGGTCTGGGGAAGGGCTTGGATTTCACCCACCCATCACAGCAAGGCAGCAATTCATCTCCTCCTTAACCAGTAATTAAACATTTCTTCCCACTTGAGGGCTCAGGCTGCCCCCATTTCACAGGCAGTGAATTATCTGCCTCCTTCCTTTCTCACCTTCTCTGCTACTACTTAACACCCACACTGCTGAACAGCAGTTCTGCATGATAACCTCATTGATACATCCCTAATTAAGGTCAAAGTAATTATCATAAATGTGTGTTTAGCTTTGGAATCTGCTGCCTTTAATTCAGGCTTGGCCAAGAGCACACCTCCAGTTTTCCAGCACTTGTCCAACAACAGATTCCACACCTTGATCCTCACCTACATTTCATCCCTGCCCTTGGATCACCACAAGAAGGACACTCAGTTTCATAAAAAATGATAATTTTCAGCTCAGATATCAAATCCAGATCTTCTCCTGCACCCAAGACACAGGAGAGAATGAATGAGCCCTCAAGGAAACCATCTTCTCCCTGTGTCCAGGTGTATCCAGATCCTATTTATCTGATTATTTATCTATTTATCTATTACAGATAAACTGCACCTCTGGCTTTCTTTAGAGCGACAGATTAATCACCACAAGAGCCACCACAGGGAAAAAGGAAAGAAGTTTCAGAGAGGAAAACACTCCTGCCTTCTCCTTCAAGCCACATTTTGATAGATGGATGTAAAAAACTCTGGTGCCAAATTAATAAAGGGATGTAAAGCACCTTTCATCCATGTCTCTGTAATTAATTTGTCTGGCATGCACTCACACACCCACAATTTCAGCTCCAAAGGAACTGGATCAACTCAATTTGATGTGTGTCACTTCAGGGAGCATTACTGGGTATTACAGACAGAATGGTGTAACTCTGTCACTCAGAGGCAATTTGGCTTTTCTTTTGCTACACAGTGACATTTACAAAGAACTTGTAGCAGCGTCCTTATTCATTCCCTGACCCCAGAATTCAGTTTCCTTCTATCTTTTCCTGCTATTCCTACTTTTGATTAACTAAATAATGTTGCAGCTATATATATATATGTGTAACTCTCCCACAGATTATTTCCTAATAAAGACTGTTTTTCTTCCTCAATTTCTAAGGTTTACTTCAGAGGCATAAATGTCTCTCAACCAAATTATAATTATCAAATACAAATGTCATTCATTGAGCAGAATCCTGCAAACCACACATGCCAAGAGTTCCCTGTCCCTAGGTAAGAACAATGTAGGTCTCAATACATTGCTTCTGTAGCATGAAATATTATGTAAAAGTTACATTTTTTTTTTAGTCCAGGAGGATAAAAAAAATTGCTGTCACAGATGCAGGGGAGATTAAAACATCCAGTTGCTCAGGGTTCAGATTCTGTGAAAACTGGTCTTGAAATGGTTTGCTGCAGAGATTTATTTGTGCTGTTAAATTCTGAAGTTTAACTCACAAACTGAAATTGCACAGAGAAGCGAGATAGGTCCTACTAAGGAAAAATTATTTCACTTTCTTGGGTGAAGTCAGTCATATTTTTATAAAGAGAATTTCATACTGGAATGGTCTCTTACATTATATAAGGGAAAAGAAGAGTACAAACACTCAGTCCAAGACAGCACTACTCTGCACAAGCACAAATAAACACCAATTAGGCTTTGCATTGATTTGACTCTTCAAGCACACAAGTTGTGCACTTCAGAGCACAAGATCCAAACAGAAACATTCAGGGAGCTGTGGGTGATGCACCAGCAGGTTTGAACATGTGCAGAATAACTGCAAACATCCTCACACAGTGAAGAAATTGAAACCTCTGCCCGTGAAAGATTTTCTGGCAGAGGCCTGTGGCCATTTCACTGGAAGGAGACACCAGAGTGTGCAGCAGCTTGGATCTGCCTCCTGCAGGCACAGCACAAGGTTGGACACTGAGTCACTCACTCAGAGCTCTGCAGAAAGAGCACCAGGAGTGAGAAATGAAATCACACTCCAACAGCTTAAACTGAAATACAAGCACACAAAAGGCAGGGAGTGAGACAGCTTCAAAAGCAGCCCCTTGGAAAGGCCTCTGAAGGACTCCCTGTGTGCCTGTGGAAGATGAAGAACACTCACCAAGGGGAGCTGCAGGATTCTCCAGCTGGCTGACAAGAGCAGTGGCACAGGTTGTTCTGCTGCTTCCCAGAGGCAGCTGTGATGTGCAAACCCCCCCTGGCCACAGAGAGCCCCCCTGTGCCCTGCACACAGCCCCATGTCCTCTGGCTGTGCCCACACTGACACCAGTGAGCTCCGAGCAGCAGCCAGGGCTGTGGTGTGCTGAGCAAGGGCACAAGGGAAGGGATTTTGGGCTGGGTTTAGTTAACAAAAGGAAAGAACAAACAGCAGAAAGAATGGAAGTAAGAAGGAAAAAATCTCTTGTTCTCATGAATGCTAGCAAGGACAAAGCTGCCCTGACTTTTCTAGCCCCTTTCACAGCAAACTGAAGAGGCAGAGGATGAGCTCACCCAGCTCCAAAGAGGCCAGCAGCAGCTCCAGCCACGTGAGGAAGGGATGTTTGGATCAGCCCTGGATCAATCAACCTGCACCAGGGAGTGCAGTCACAATTCAATCCTGCTCTCCTGCAGCCACAGCATTTCAAACAGCCTCTTGCAGAGCAGAGCCATGGTATAAATAACATTAATATGGAACAAACACTATGCACACAGCTAAACTTAGAGCAGCAAAGTGGGATTCAGCTGGGAGGGGATGATGAGAGGAGAGAGACACAAGCCAGGAAAGCTGACTCCAGTGGAGGCAAACAGATGATCATAAACATGATCCTTAAAATAAAGGCAGAACAATCTGTGAGAGTATTTGGGTTAGACCAGAGAGAACAGGCAGAAATAAAAAGCCAGATGGAAAGTAAAGGAAAGCAATTAGGAATAAGAGGGAAGTGAAAATGTATTTCTGATCTGTGGACACAGACTAGATCACAAATATTTACTGGCACTGAAGCTGTTCAAAATTTAAAGAAAAAGTGCAAAGAATTTCTAAGCCCTGTCATAACATGAAAAGATTTAACCTTCAAGCACAGCTCTGAGGAGCACTCACAAATCTGACTGGCAAATGAAGTGGTTTCCATTCTATTTTTAATTCCTCCTGGCCAGTGCCCTTCCATACTCTAATTTAAAATACCTATGTCAACTTAGATTCCAGCTCATCTATCATAAACAATAAGACTGAGCAACTGGAACTTAATTTTATTAGTGTTTCATAAGCCAAGAACAACAACAAAAAAAGGAAATATAAGCTCATGGCACTCCAGCTGCATTTAAACCACCGTGCTAATAGGATTAAAATAGGGAATGGTTTAGTGGTGGACTTGGCAGGGTTTGGTTTCTGGTAGGACTCAATGATCTGAAAGGTTTTCTCCAACCTTAATAACTCTAGGATTTCATTTGTGGAGGAGGTAGGCAGGACCTTGACTGTGCAACTGAAACACAAGTAAGAGATACCAGTTTTGTAATAAAGAATTAGAGGTTGGTACCTCAAAAGCAGGTAAAACATCAGGTTTTATTATTAAAAAGGCCCTTGTCAAGCCTCTGTGTTATTTATACAGATACACAAAGCCTCTTTCAGAATTTTAGTCAAATGTATTAACTTTTTTTAAAAATAAGGTAAAAGGAAAAAGCAAAGAGGGGAGAACAACTCAAGCCAGACAATGTGGGAACAAGAGGTGACCCTCAGCTCATATTTTTCTCATCGTCTTTTCCCTCAAGGCTGAAGAAACTCATTCAGACTGAATTATAGATCTTTCATTATGAATTTGCAACAAGCAATGAATGAATCAGTGCAGCTTCTTTAGAAATTTGAACAAGCAAGGGTTTGAAGAGAAGAGAATTGCACATAGAAAATATCAAGCCCAGCCTATATTTTCCATACAGAGAGGAAGCTGTAAGGCTGGAAGAAGACTCCACAGCAGTCTCCAAAACTCTGCTGCATACCTGCTGCAATGTAAAGCCCATATGTTGCTTACTATGATGGAAAAAGCCTTTTTTGGTTTCACACACACAGTGTAAATAAACATTTCTTGGTACACAAGGAACCCCCACATGTTTTTCTACCATGTGCTGTGGGCCACAATTCGTGATCAAAAAATTAAGCACAGCAGATTTGTCCATCAATTTAAATCTGACTGCCAAAACAAAACGGACTTTTGAGGTAGAAAAAAGAAAATAGCAGCCTGAGTATTGGCCCCTGAGGATGCTGCTGCAAAAACTTAAAAAATGCTAAGAGAATTGAAAGTGCTAAGTAAGCAAACCAATGCTATGTTCTAGGCACTAAGTGAGCTGCTAATAAATGCTAAAAACACCAAGCATGTAACCCTATAAAATCAAGCAACAGACTTTTCACTGCTTGCCCATGGACATAAGTGCTAAGACTTGGAAAAGATGTGCTGCTTCTGCCTTTCTTCACACTCAACATCTATCCACATCCAGAAGCTGAAGGAGCAAGTAAAGGACTTAAAAGTTGAGAAGAGCTCAGATTACATCAATGAACTGTTCAGACAACGGGGTTGACAAGATGGTTTTCATCTTTTGCCAAACAGATTTTGTAGGTTCTAATCATTGCTTTTATAGTTTTACTCATGTTTCTCTGTTTAGTTAGTATCTACAAAAATCCATTGAGAAAGTCTTCATAGTAAGAAAGAACAGGGGAGTTGTGGGAACGTAATAAACCAAGCTTTGCCCTGGAAAGATCTACCACAGAGTTTTCCCCACCTAGACTGAAGGAGAGGACTTTTCCCCATGGTGTTCTGCAGCACTATTGCCAATCTACATTAGAAATATCTCTTGGTTTGAAAAGATAGGTGTCTACTAAGGAAGGCAGAAGCCTCCCCTGAAATGGAAAATGTAAATCCCCCTCCCTCTGAATTATTATAATTTTATTTAAATTCCCCCACTGGCCGTTGATCCTGCCCACCCCAATTGTTCATCCCTCATCCTCCCTAGTTTGCTGCCCTTTGCACCATCCCTGTACCCTCAAATCACTGACCCCACACTTAAGCCTGTGCAGACCACATGGTTTTTGTCTTTGTCCCTGATCCTTTTGGCATGGTGGATGCAATAAACCTTTGCTGGAATCCATCACACAAAGACCCTTCCTGTCCTTCCTCCCCTGAGCTATCTGTGGTGTGTGCATGGACTTGAAATGGCTCCCATGGCCTTACTCTGAGCAGCTTCTGAAGGAGATGCTTTGAGGGATGTTGCAGCATTTCTACTGTTATAGATACAAATTATATTATTGTCTTTTTGCAAATATTAAAACAGATTTTATGTGTGTCATGTTAAAGTCACTTTGTTATAAAGATATAGTTTTTATTTCTGCTGTTAATTAAGCTCAGTGCAATAGCTGATGTCAGTGTGCTTGTGTTAAAATGCCTGCTGGGATGGGATAACACCCAATGGACACAGGATGAGCACACCTGTACAGATGTGCCAGCCAGCAGCACTCACCCTCTGAAGGCAGAGTGGACCAAGGCCCAAACACTGGAGGTGATAAAAACGGACTAAAGCCACAACCAAGGAATGTGCATGCTCTAAAAATGCTGATCCAAGGAGGAACCGTGCTAAACAATTCTTGCAACATGTGAAGTAGTTTGGGAAAAAGTTTACTACGCACAAGGATCCATGAATATGCAACAGGCTGATGTAATTAAAAGGTATTTAAGGGGTATCCCTGAAGATAACAGGGTGCTCCTGGCTCAGTGCCAAGATGCACCCACCCATAATAACCCTTGCTCTATTGTCCTTGTCTCCTATTGTCCTTTATTAAACTTTTTACATTTTCACAGAAGAGTGCCCTAGATTGCAAGGCAATATGTATTCTATTGCCATCTGTCAGAAGTGGGGCTTCTGTTCATTGGGCAGTTTTCTTTATCTCTTCCACCCTGACCAACAGAGTGTCAGTTGTATTCTGACTCTGTCAGTGGTTTTTCTTTTGCTTTATTGCATGTATTTTTTTTTCTTTTCCTAATAAATTGTATTTCTGACTTGGAGTCTCTCACTGGTTTTCCTTTCAAACCAGAACAAAGAGTGAACGTGTTTTTCTACCATCCTGCCACCTGGCACCAATGTGAGGGTGAGGAAATCTCCTGTCACCTGGTGTAGAAGTAACTTACCAACCTCCACACGGCCTCCTGCATGCCCTCCGTTGCTCAGCCCGTTCAGCAGCTCCGTGGCCTCCAGCTGCAGCTGCACTGGGGGCTGCAGCTTCAGCTCCTCCTCCACCCTCTCCCAGCTGCCCTTGGCCCTGGAGCCACGGGCGCTGTTGAAATGGTGTTTCACCTTCTGGATGGTGTTATCTGAAAGAACAGGAAAAGCTGCTCAAGTCACCTCTGAAGGACTGCTTAATTAATCCTTAGTGTTGTTAAAACCTTAATTGTGGTGATATTTTATCATATCGTGGCGTTCTCTTTGGTTGTTTTAATTTCTTTATTTCATTTCTTACTGGGTTCAGGCATAAAATTCCACTGCTGCTTAGGGACAAAAATATTTCTTTTAGGTATTTCATAGCATAGAAAGGTTTGGGATGGAGGGGACCTTAAAGATCATCCAATCCCATCCCCTGCCATGGCAGGGACACCTTCCACTGTCCCAGGTTGCTCCAAGCCCTGTCCAAGCTGGCCTTGGATGTTTCCAGGGATCCAGGGGCAGCCACAGCTTCTCTGAGAAGCTGTGCCTCCCCAACCTCACAGGAAAGAATTTCTTTAAATATCCAATCTAAAAAATAATAAAAGTGATCTGTAACTACCAAACAAAATATTAAAATCTTGAGCATCAAGCACATCTTAGATCCAAACATAGGAAAGGAGATGATTAAATTAATAAATAAATAACCACACAGCAATATTAGGCACTCAGTAACTTAATAAAGTATAAGAGTAAAAATTCTTTTAGAAATGTATTTTTTCTTTGAAAAATAAGCTTTATGCAATTAAAAGAGGCTAGAAATTCCCCCAACTCCTACTCAAGTTAAGAAAAAAAATACGAGTAATGTGGATCTCAGCATGAAATTACATCCTGGCTGTAATGTGCCCTGCAGGGGAATCCACCCAAAATCCAAGATGGCTCTAAAAGAAGCTTTCCTGATGGATTTCTCAAGTTTTTAAGCCTGAGTTTAGCACTGTTACTGAAATCTGGACTGAAGAGTGCAAACACACTGCAGGATATTATCCTTTCCCAGAAAGCTTTCTCACTGCAAGGGAATTGTGTCTTTCAAAGGTGTGAAGTTCAATAGAGCAGCTGCTACTTGGCAAGAAAACCAATTATTTTAGGCTAAAAAAGAACCATTGGGCATGGTTCTGAAGCATTCTGATGCCAAGTCATGCCAGAAATAAAGCTGCCCATAATAATCTATTCTGTCTCCATTTTTTCCTGTACTCATCTCTCCTCACTTGTCAGATTTTTTTAATTAAGTTAGAAAGTGTCTGAGATATCAATTTCTCTTTTCTTCTCTGCTTGTTCATCAATCACCACAGCATTTTGTTCATAATAGATGAACTCTCAGGAACTCCAAACCAAATACTTCAAATAGTTTAGGGCATTAAGATCTCCCCCTCCTCCTCCACACACAGGCAAAGGCACACCCAGAGTCACTTTCATCATCAGCCTTTGGCCAGGAGATGTTGTTTAACACCATCAATTTGGCAGAGAGAGGATTTTTACTATTAGAGAACAAAGTTACAAACCAAATTCAATAAAAGCATATGGTCTGGAAGCTGAATTGATGCTCCTTGTGTTGTAGGAAGCAGCAAATTCCCAGCGAAGCTCTTCCAGGAAGCAGAAGGCCATGATGGTTGAGTAGCTGCTGGAACAGATTGCCATGCAGGCAATATCCCCAGAAGAAAGGAAACTGAAATAGAAATTTTAAAAAACATCACATCAACATAAAAAGGTGAAAGTCCTGCTGAATGTGAGGATGAAGCTGTGCTGTCTGTCAGAACAAAATGTACAGACTGAGCTGAGAGAGCAGACTGGAAAAAAAAAAAAAAAAGGGATTTTTGTTGTTGTCAAAGTCCTTCAATCCCTGTAGATCTATTTTTTTTACACAATTATTTATTCTTAACTCATCCAGGATGCCTGAGCACAGTGAAGAGCACAACACAGACTTTATTAAATTGGTACATCAGTACAAATTGGGGACATTCTTTTCCCAGGCTGGCTTTAAATCACCTTAATAAAAACCAAGGTGATCAGAAAACCAATTTTGAAAGAAAATGCAGAAAAAAAAAATAAAAGCAAGGAAGTTTGTTACCAGGAAGCAGATGGCAACATCATATTAACAGCAAGAAATACTTGCTAATTTGCACAACCCAAGATTTTCAAACACTTCCTGCTTCATCATAATAAAAATTTACCCTAGAAGGGGCTCCTCTAACACTGAATCCATATTTATGTAGAAGTTTCCACCTGCAGATGGTCCAATCCTTCCAGATTTCTCAGGGACATCTTCCCTGGCAGCCCAGTCAGCAGGAAATCAGTTTCACACCCAAGTTTTGAAACTGAACAATTTGTCTCCTTCCTCCTGTTCCTATATTTTACCCCAACTTCATTTCCCACTCACGGTTTCTATTTCACCTCATTTTTTATTTATTTGCTGTACTGTGGACTTGGGATTCACAGTTTTGCTTGGCTCTGCCAACCCAGTTCCACCGGGGAGCTTCCCCAAATTCCTGCTGCTCCCAGCTGGGATCAACACCATGCCTGCCTAAAAGCACCTTTTCCAAGTTGTCCATAATTTATGGCTTTTTTGCCACGGATCCAATTGCACTGCTCTCATTGCAGAGCCAGGCTGAGCTGCTGCACAGACCACAGCAGATTAAAAGCAGCAGGACTTGTTGGCATCAAAGGGCACAAGTTGGCTTTGAGTGAAAAGGAATTGAGATGAAAATCTCTGCTTTTCCATCTGTTTCAGTGGAAATTCATGTGTTTTTTAATTGCCCCAAAAAAGGGATGCTTAGTTTTGGTCACTTAAAGTTTTCTTCCATTTGCACATCAGAAATGCAATCAGAAGCTAAAACTCACTTCTTAAATGAGTTTAAACAAATTTTTTCATTTCTTTCTCTGTAATTCCTTCTTCTCCTAAAGTAAATCATTCCAAGGCACTTGGATGCCTTCTTAAAGGGATTTGTAAAAATCCATGATTCTCCAACTGCTAAAGTAACAAGCACTGCCCATTTTTACCACACAAAATGAAAATTAACATGAGCAAAATATATACAAATAAGAAATATCAATATACAACTAAATGTGTATAAATATTATGTATGTATCTATAAATATAGAGCTAAATGTGCAAAAGTATGATGTATGTATATAATATATATAACTAAAGTATCTATAAATACATAACTAAATACATATAAATATTGCATAGGCATATAAAATATACAATTAAATACATGTAAATATTGTGTATGCATATAAAATATATAATTAAATATGTATAAATATTGTATATGAGTATAAAATATATAACTAAATACATATAACTATTGTGTATGTATATAAAATATATAACTAAACTATTAATAATAACTACTGTGTATGTATATAAAAGATATAATTAAATACATATAATTATTGTGTATGCATATAAACTATATAACTATATGTGTATAAATATTGTGTAGGTATCTAAATATATAACTAAATATGAATAAATATTGTGTTTGTGTATGTGTATGTAAATATGTTGAAATGTATGTGAATTTATATGTATAAATGTAAGTGCAAAATGAAATCTGTGTAAATATAATACAGTATAAAACAAATAACAGTTATGTAAGTATATTTATATAAATTAACACGCAAAATACAATATATTAACATATAAATATATATATAAATATACAAATATATAACTAAGCACAAGCTCACTACATTGAGTAGCAAGTGAGCAATAAGACTTCAAAATTATTGCAGTTCACACCCTACACAAGCAGTGTGGGATTTCAGGCTGGAATCAGGCACTGCAGACCACACCCACAGTATTATTTCAATGTAATACTAACCCCCAAGAGCAATATTTCATAAAATAAAGCCAAAAAGCTCCCAGCAAAGCAGAGCAGGGACTCACTGGATGCTCAGGTTACGTCCTTTGGCCGTGCCCCGACTGGGGTACCGCGCCAGGATCGAGGACAGCGCCTTCAGCCTCTTCCTGCAGTCCAGAAAGTCCTGGTTGAGATGGAAATCTGTGGAGGCTGAGAGGGGAAGCCCATCCCTCACCCTCACCACACAGGCAAAGAAGATCATGGACATTCTCCACGGGAGTATTCATGAGGACAATCTGGAAATGAAAGGTTTAAGTCAGTTCGTTCTGAAATTCCAGGCAGGATGAGAGCGAAATCACCACTGGAACTGAACAGCACTGGCAACAACTGGAACCACCACACAGCACCTCTGGTGACACCTCTGCCACTGCAAGGCAACCAAACTGTTCTCAAAACTCATGGCTGTGCCCATTTCTTGCCTCTCAGATTAAAAGGTGAGGCAGGGGATCTGATAGGGCAATTATCTACCTGAAAAATATTCTTGTTTTCCCTCCTGCTTTGCCCAAAGCACCAGAAAGGCTGAGTAAAGCTCTCAGAGGTGTTTGTGGAAGCTGCTGTGCTGAGCTCACATCCCACTGATGTGCTGCATCTCCAATGGAGCTCCAAAAAGCTGCCTGAGTGTAGCACTTCTCTATTTTCTAGTGTAACACAAAAGTCCAAAAATAAATTTTAGGTTAGAGCCCATCAGGTTCTTTTTACAGACTCACCTAGGGCTAAATATAGAACAAAAGTTGCCCTCTCTTGACTTCTTCCTCTTTAAGAGGTCACAAACTCCTGTGAAAAGTTATTCTTGGGCTTCACCTGGCATATTCAGACCATGCAGAGATGTGTCCTTCAGACATACCATGAGGATCCAGGGCACGGTGTCAGAGGATTAACAGCACTTCATATCATCTCTGAAAGAGAATCAGAATGAACTAATTAAAAATTAGTTTAAAAACCTAATTAATTACCTGTATTTACATGCATTTTTACCATCAGATCTCCTGTGAAGTGGGAGAACATATCCTAGGAAGTGTTTTGCCTGAAGGAAAATAAACAGCTCATTTTCTTACCCAATATATTCATTTCTAGACTCATTCCAAGATGCTGTGGAATGATATGCAAAATATTTATGATGCCCCAATCACAAGTTTTTTAAGTTATATCAGTAAAAGAGCAGCTCTAAATCAGCAGGTTTTAAGGAATTATCACAAACAACTCAAGGAATTAAACAAAGGGGAAAAAGGACAACCAAAGGCATTGACTTGGCTTCAGGCAAACTACATAAACAAAGCATTGGGGAAATAAAAAGAAGGGAAAAAACACTTTGTGAACTCAGACTTTGGAAAGAGACAACAACTGCTTTGACCAGCCCTGTATCACACAATTCATTAGGATGCTCAAAGTGTCTTTGAAATGTGGCTCATCAGGACGAGCTTCTCTCGTCTGAGAAGTCCAGAGAGCAAAACCTCCTCTAATTCAGGCACCACAAACTCTCCTGATGTCTCATAAGGGCTGAGTTCTTGCCACAGGCACCACTGAGAGGATCTCATTTCTACCCCAGAGGAACCATTCCCACAGAAATTGGGGGAACCATCCCTCTGTCCAAGGTGCCAGCACGTTAAAGCAACTGCAATTATCAGAGGATAATTATCAGAGGAATTAGCAGAAAGCACAATGGCACAAAACTTGTTTCCTTAGAAAAGCAATTTAAAACTACAGAAGATCAGACATCTCTTGAGAAGTGTTATCTTGAACTTTTCAAATGGAGATTAAAGAATTAGATGTGATTTTTTTCCACAATCCCTCTCACAGCTCTCTTCCAGCTGTCATTTAAGTTGTGAAAGCAAACTAAGCTCACAAACTCACACATCAAAAAGAATTTCAACAATAATCACGGTTATTATAAACCAGTTTGAAACATCCCATCAATCTTCAATGTGCTCATAAGCTTTGCTAAAACAGTGCAGATAACTTTTATATGAAAGTGAAATAAACCCAAAAAATATGAACTTTTAACAGAAATATTAACTTTAACACAGCCAACTTCTAAGCACAGTTGCTGAGAATTGCAGTTTTACAGTGAAGGGTTGCTTCCAAGGGAAGTTTAGCTCCAAAATAACTCCAAAACAGCCAGAAGATGATCAGGACAATGAAAAAGCACCAAACTGAGAAATCAAAGACACTTCCTAAAACCTACCCAGCCCATGAAATTATTCAGCACCCTATGCCACTAACAGCAAGAGTTTAAATTTACATATCTATATTTTTTATTAATCACCACGGATAACTTCACCTCCAGTTAACCAACTACACACAGAGAGTTTTCCAACTTTCCAAGAGGTACAAACCTTCCTGCTGCAGGGCCTAATGCTTCAGCTGCCATCAGCTGGTCTGGGAAAGAAAGATCCAGGAAAACTTCCAAATTAAATGCCAGACTTCACTGGAGAAAGGAATCCACTCTCCTTCCTCAGAAAAAGAGGTGTTGGGTTTTCCTTTTCCTTTGGCACAGCCCTCGCTGCTCTCCCATCAGATGATGGTCAGAGCTGTGTGGTTTTGGCAAGTGACAGCCACCAATGGCACAGCCCTTGGAATTTTAACTGCTTGCAAGCCAGTCCTGCCACGTCACCTGTGCCCAAGCACAAAGTGGCACAGCTGATCAAGGTGTGCACCTAGGGAGGTGGCTCGGTGCTGTCACTGTGTCACCCTGGCTGCCCTTTCCTCCTGCAGTCTCTCTGTTTGCTCACCATCAGCAGCCCAAAGATCTGCCACCGCCAGGACGTGGCAGCTCTTTGACCTTGGCTCCGAACTCGGGCAATGAACTCAAGGCTTTGCATTCAAATCTTGCAGAGTTCACAAGTGATAACATCACGGCAGCATCTGGCACAAAGCAGAACCTTGGGAAGTATTTCAAGCAATTATTTCAGAAGAAATAATTTAGGACTGAAGGAAACAAAGTTGGTTTTTTTTCATTTGTTGAAGCACCTGTACACCCAACAATGCTTCAGAGTAAAACTGCCCAGTGCAAGACTCACATTAACAGCCCCAATCTCAGAATAAACAATTCCTCAGTGTGTCTAAGTGACCTGGAGCACAATTCCCCCTTCCCTCACTTCCCAGGGAGCAGCCAACTCTCCCCTGGCTGAGCAGGGATTATCAAGGCAGTCTCAATCAGGCCTCCTGCACTTTACTGTGTGTTACACAAGCTCCTCTGGGTAAGAAGATTACACCCAAGCCACCAGGCCACACTTCCCCAAATGCTCAACAAACTCCTGCTTGATTGCCTGGACTTAGAAAACAATCTGCTCAAAAGGCTGTGAAAGCAAACGCAAACCAGTGCAGAGTTCATGAGGGAGATTATATCATAAACCTGGTTCTTTCAGAAATTATCTCACCATCAAAAGCAGGTTTCATTCCAAGAATGGCACACTGCTCCCAAAATACGGGACCAGGATTTCTCTCAAGAATTCACTGTCTCTCCCTGTTCAGACACATTTCCCTGCTCTCTAGAGGTGTCCAGCTTCAACCCTATCTGCTTTGTCCAGTTCTGACCTTCCTGCTGAAGAAAGAGCCAAAAGCTTTACTGGATATTCCCACGGTCCTGATGCAGAATGTGAAATTCTTTGGACATATGACAGTTTGCTATATAACCAAAACTATTGCACTAAAGCATCCTTCCTCAGGCAGGTATCTCCAGAGGGAGCCCTGGACAGCTACAGGTGGGATGAACATGAAAGAGATTCAGGTTGATTCATCAAACACAAAAGCTGAGCTGCAGCTCCAGTGCTGCTTTGGGTCTCACCCAACAAGGATGTGGCTCATGAGGGAGATTTATCACCTCCCTGAGGGATCACAAAGTGGAGTTTATCTTCTTCTCAGATATATAAAAAAAAAAAAACCAGACCACTGTTAAATTTATCATTTTCTAAGAGTGCACCAGTAACCACCTGATCCTTCCCAGGTGACCTTCCTCCAAGCTCCCAGCAGTGCTGAGCAGCTACACACAACCAGACCTCCTCTCCAGACTGAGCAGTGAACAAAAGCAATTTGAAAACACGCCGCTATCTCAAAATTTAACACAGGATTTGCGCATATCCAGAGCTTTAAGGCTCCTATAAATCCTACAGGCTTACTCTTATCCCCAAAGGGAAGCATGTGGAAAAAACCCTTGCCATCACAAATCTGTCTGCACACACTCCTGTGGATTACCAGAAATGAAGCACACACAAACCTCCAACCCCAGCATCCTGTTCCCACATCAATCCCACTATTCCAACAGGCAATCCTCCAAACCACACTGCAACAATTCTGTGATGCTCTGCTCCACCTTCATCTCTCAGAAACACCAAATTCACCTGGTCTCAAATATTCACCCACCTCATCCACCTCAATCCTGACACTTCCCCAAGCCCAGCAGCTCATCCCTGTCCCTTCAGAATCCCACCTAAGGACCCATCCTACATCCATCCTGTTCCACTCACATTACACAGAACTACACCCCACCCACACCTCTCCTCCCCCACATTAAGCATCCTAAAATCCCCAAAAGAAGCCTCTTCAACAAACCCGGGTACCTCGAAAGCAAACACACCCATGCCCCCAGTCGGGGCTCTACTTTGTGCTGACAAGGCCTTCCACACATCCCTCCAGACACCCCAAAACCTTACCCCCATCCCGCAGCTCCCACGTTATCCCTGCCCGCCCCGAGCCATCCCCAACCAACCCACGCCGCCTCCTCCTCCTCCACCCCTCAGGCACCCCAAAGAACCCCCAAATCCTATATCCTATATCTCAACATGCACATCCCCCTGCTCCCCACCACATCCCCAAACTCCCCTCATCGCCTTCCCAACCCCCCAGACACCCCCACACCCCAATTTCACCCCGGTTCCCTCCCAGTTCGCTCCCCCCACACATCCCGGACCGCCCCGCCCCGCGGACAGGAGCACGGGAACAGGATGAGGAGCAGGGTCAGTGTCCCCCTGCCCAGCCGGGACTCTCCGGAGCAGGGTCGGTGTCCCCCTGCCCAGCCGGGACCCTCCGCCGCCGCTCACCTCCCTTCCCCCGGCGGCCCCGCGGCCTCGGCCCCCGCTCCGCCCGGCGCCGGCCCCGCCCGCCTCACCAGCGAGGAGCGGCGGGAGCGGCCGCGCGGGGAGCGCCGGGACAGCGCCGGAGGACCGGGAGCGGGCTGGGACCGGGAGAGCGGGCTGGGAACCGGGGCTGGGACCGGGAGAACGGGCTGGGAGCTGGGCTGGGAACGGGAGAGCGGGCTGGGAACCGGGATGGGAACGGGACTGGAGAGCGGGCTGGGAACGTGGGGAGCGGGCTGGGAACCGGGATGGGGACTGGAGAGCGGGGGAAGCAGGCTGGGAACAGGACTGGGACCAGGGGGAGCGGGCTGGGAACGGGGATGTGACCAGGATGGGACTGGGGCTGGGGAGCGGGCTGGGAACGGGGCTGGGGGTGCCTCGGGATGGTGATGGTGTGTGGGGAAATCCCGCTGGGAAAAGGCAGTGTCCATAAGGAGACAGAGGATCCTGCAGCTTTACCCAGGTATGGGCAGAGAGGCCCTGGGGCACATCCCCGCGGGGTTTTCTCTCTCGAGGTTCCGGAGGGCGCAGCCTGCTTTTACCCCAAACTCCGACCCTCGGTGCCCTCTTCCTTCCCCCCTGGCCGAAGGTGCAGCCTTCCCGAACCGCCTGCCACATACCCCCTGAACAGGTTATTTACCCCAAAGTTTAGAAACTCAGGGTTGTGCAGCCCCATTTGGCTCTTTCAGGAGTCAGACTGTCCGGGCTCTGTACAAACCCTCTGCTTGAGGCTGGTAGAGACATTAAACACCATTTCAAAGCCATTAACAGCCATCCCCTCATCTGTGGAATTGTTTGTAAAGACATCAGCACACATCTTCCCTATGGGAATGAGGATGGGGATGGGGTTGGGGATGAGAATGGGAGTGGGAATGGTGACAGGGTCAGTAGGGATGGGGATGAGGCTGGACATGGGGATAGAGATGAGGATGTGGTGGGAGTTGGGATGGGTGCAGGGTTGGCATTAAACACCTGAGATGGTATTTTTTGTTCGGACTTAGATGTTTATTAGTTTTTATCTATTCTGTGGAATTGTTTGTAAAGACATCAGCACACATCTTCCCTATGGGAATGAGGATGGGGATGGGGTTGGGGATGAGAATGGGAGCGGGAATGGTGACAGGGTCAGTAGGGATGGGGATGAGGCTGGACATGGGGATAGAGATGAGGATGTGGTGTGGAAGTTGGGATGGGTGCAGGGTTGGGATTAAACACCCGAGACGGTATTTTTTGTTCGGACTTAGATGTTTATTAGTTTTTATCTATGTTACAGTCTCACAGACTGTGAGTTCTACAGCACTTCACTCTAAAAAGGAGCCTTATCTCTTTCTCAATGTTTTTTTTAAGGATAAACTCTCTAATTAAGAAATTACACTTAAATTATTTTTACTTGTAACCTAACAACTAACTACCTGTGGCTTGTAATGTGGAATTCTATCTTATTACACAATACCACCTAAACCTGTGAAGAAGAAGGTGAAGAAGAAGGTGAAGAAGAAGTATTAGTCTCTGTCCTAAAGCTTTCATCTTGCTTTATATATATTACTGTATTCTAAAATCTTTAAGTTTTCTACTCTGTGATACTACACATTTCTATTCAAACTACACTTATAATCTCAGTATATCTCAGTTTTAATAATAATCTCAGTTTTATCATTCATTATAATCTTAGTTTTATCATTCAGTTTTGGAAGTCTTTACGGCTTTAGGTCAAATGCAGTGTTCTCTTGGGGGTCAGTGCCTGTCAGCACAGAAAATCTAAAATTCTCAGTAACCAGGGTTCCAACAGGGATGGGACTGGATGATCTTTAATAATCTTCCCAAACCCAAACCATCCTCTGATATCATTTTGAGTTTCGCATTGCAGGTGCTGCAGCAGTAACACAACACCAACTGCTCTCACAGGACATTCATCTGAAAAACCAGCAGAATAAAAAGAGTAAACAATAAATCATTCCTGAACAAGGGAGCTCTGAACTCAAAAGCCATGACATGGAGCTGTTATCTGAGCTGTGGCTGTCTCTAAGCAATAGCCCTGCTCGGCACCACGTGCAGTGAATAACCACTGGTGTTCTGCTGTTCCTGTGGCAGCTTCCACTGCCCATGAACACATCCCACTGCTGCAGCTCTGCCTTGACCATCCCTGCTGAGGCTTGCTGCTTTGAACACATTCCACTAGCCCAGGTTGCTCCAAGCCCTGTCCAACCTGGCTTTGAACATTTCCAGTTTGATTTCTGAGTACAAACATTTATAAGGAAAAAAAAATATTTCCATCTACGCATCAGCAGTGATCTACCCAGTGGCGCAGGAGAGAAACAAAAAGCTGATTTTTCCCTTGCCACAACCCCAGCTGTAAGAATGTGAACAATGAGGCACAGAGCACCACTGAAGTTCCAAAGAAAACAAGTTTACATGCAGACAGGCTTGAGCCAGATAAGCTGACACAATCTGTATCCCATATGAGAAGCTTTGCCAGGGAATTTGAATCTTTGCTTCCATTTTTAAGCAGAAAATCCTTATGTCATAGACAAAAAACTGTAGAGGAAAGCATGGACTGAGGATTTGGGGCAAAAGGCATAAAAACAAAGCTGCATCACTGAATACTGGAGTGTTGGGAGAATCTTTCTGTGTTAAGCACTACAAACAAACAAACAAAAACCCCACAAAACAACCAAACCTGGGGCACATTCTGAAATGGCAGCATGGTTTATGCCTATGAAATAGGAATATATTTGAAAGTTTCCTTTCTCAGGGTGCTATGGAGGGGGGTCAGCACACTTTAGAAATGGCACATGCAGGGTCAGGCAGCCCAGCCAATGGGATCACACAAACTCAGGCATTATTCCCTAAATCCTCAGGGAGCTGGGGAAGTGCCAGCCACCATGAGCAGGGCCTTGCTGTGAAAATACCTTGCAGTTATTTCACTGAATGGGTTTTTAGGCTGTATTAAATGGAAATTCACTTCTTGCCATGGCATGGGGGTTAGAAAGAGGCAGGGCACTCATCTACTCAGCTCCCCAGGGCACTCAGGAAAATGTGAATTTTTTGACTGACCTCCTGTTTGAATTATCCTGCCAGCCTCAGAACAAAAGACTGCTTTATTGGATTGCTTGCCTTTGGGATTTTTTTAGGATTTAATGATCCTAGCCATGACTGGGAAAGAACAGAGCATGTCAAATACTGGAACTTTCCCTAAAATTTTAAATTAAACTAGAAGAGAACACACTGACACGCAAAACCCTTGACAGCTCCCTGGGTGAATCCAAGTTGGCATTTGGTGGTTGTGCTAAAATAGACATAATGGCTTGTTAGAGCTCAAATGTCTTCACCACTACTTCCTGAGTGAGCAGGAGGGCTGGACACTAATCCTGGGTTTAAAAGGCCACAGTGCTGGTTCCAAGGTAAATAATTGTGAATTACTCAAGTGATAGCACACAGCTCTGCCTGACAGGAAAGGTACACCCTGGTTTGACAGACAAA
This sequence comes from Pyrgilauda ruficollis, assembly GCF_017590135.1. Taxonomy (NCBI): domain Eukaryota; kingdom Metazoa; phylum Chordata; class Aves; order Passeriformes; family Passeridae; genus Pyrgilauda; species Pyrgilauda ruficollis. Next base: position 669,650 of record NW_024510321.1, on the reverse strand, counting down.
GCTCTGACAGGCTTTATGCCTCTCACAAATGCTTATTTATGGTTATGTGGATGCACTTTGTGGGTGTCTGAGTAGTGGAGTGAAACCACTGCTGTGTGTCTGAAGGTTTAGATGGGATATTGGGATGGAATTCCTGGCTGTGAGGGTGGGGAGGCCCTGCCACAGCTTTCCCAGAGAAGCTGTGGCTGCCCCTGGATCCCTGGAAGTGTCCAAGGCCAGGTTGGATGGGGCTTGGAGCAACCTGGGATAGTGGGAGGTATCCCTGCCCATGGCTGGGGGTGGAATGGGATAAGCTTTAGTGTCTCTTCCAACCCAAACCATTCTGGGATTCTGGCACCTTAGATATGCAAACAGTGACCCCAAAACATTGCAAAGTGGGGGAGGAGTGTAAGATTAAAACCTCAGCACACTCCATTTTACACCTGTCCAGGAACCAAAGCCTCCATGAAGAGGTGCTGGAGGAGATATCAGTCACTTTCTGGATGGAGATTTGATGTCTCACCCACAAGAGTGGATCATGACACTCCTCTGACAGTGGCTGGCAAGACCAGGTAGCTCAGCATCTTCTGTAGCAGCCACATTTCTGTCTCACACTGTCAGAAGGGCAACAAGATGTCATGAGAGATGTCATTAAACATTTTGTGTCACCAGCACATCAGTGTAAGACCTTGGCTGAGCTCTACATTCACACAGTAATGACAGTCTCCAAATCACATCATAATGCTCATTTCATTCCTTCCCAAAACATCCATGATGGAGTAACTTAGGAAATAAAGCCTTAAATTTCCATTTCCTAAGAATTTGGCAAACAGATTTATTAACCTCTAGAACAACTGATTTAATACTGTAGCAGGAGGTAAATCCTTTTATTTGCTGTACATTATTGGAGAAGAACATGTCACAATTCATAACCCAAATCCTCAATCTTGTGAGCATTTGATGAGGACGTGGGAGGTTTATTTGTCTGACTGCTCTTCCTGAACTGAATGCATCCATGCCTTTAAGAAATGTCATTTTGGCTTGTTTAAATGTGCTCGGGATATAGGGTTTGTTTTATACCTCATATGGAAAGAATCACTGAATAATTATTCCACTTTTTAATATTTGTGTTAATGGTTTCTTGTTAGTATATAAAAAGGGACAGGGATACTGATTCAGATGGAATGTGTAAGTAGTTTTCAAAAGTACCTAGAAGCACACGTCAAAGAAAGGATAAGTGATATTTCCCACATGAGCTAGAGCTTCCAGCTACTCTCATCCCAGAGAATTCTGTGAACCTTATGTGGTTTTTCTACTTGGTAATCCTCAGCAGAACTCTCTGAAGTCCTGCCTTAATTTCCTTTTTAAGCCAGGAAAGTTTTCTCCATCCACAACTTCTGGCAAGGAGTTCTAAGGTTCAGCTGCCCACAGCATGAAGAAACATCTCTTCTTCCCCTGTATTAATATTGAAATATGCTGTTTGTTGTTTGGGGTTTTTTGTTGGTTTGTTTGTTTTTTTGTTTTGTTTTGGTTTGGTTTTTTTTATGATGAATTTACTCTGAGTTCTCCTGTCTTTGCCATGTTATCATGGCTTACATACAGGTAATTTCCATTGCTCCTGCTGTCCCTGTGCCATGAGCAAACCCGGAGCCTCTGGGTTTCCTCTTCCACTCACGCTCCAAGGACAAAGAAAGCAGCCGCATCCTCCAGGCAGCTCCCAGCAGCTTTTCACTGTCTGCCCAGCTTTTACAGGCGCTAAAACTGACACAACTGCTTGAAGTCTTCTGACACCCTGCTGCTCATCCCTGTCCCGCTCTGCCACGATGGTTTTGGTGAGGGCAGATCAGAGAATGAAGGCAGAAAAAAGAGGAGATTCACCCACTCGTCCGTGTGAGCTCTGTCACGGAGCCCCGGGGCAGGCGGTGCAACCAAAGGAGCAGTTCAGGAGGAGGTGAGAGTGTTTTAAGCTTTGAGGAGGTTTCACGTTACGTTCACCCTGGAGTCAAGCAGCAGCTCGGAATATTTTTATCAGCAGGGAGCCCTGAGTACTTTGACTTTTAAAAGCCTGAACAGCATAAGCAATAAAGCAGATGTGCTTTCTGTCTGCTGAATGCAGCCCCATCACCGAGGTTGCATTCTGTGTCCATTTGCAGTCCATGTGAAACGGGGACTAGAGGGCACGATGCCTCTGCAAAGGGAATTAATAATCAATTACACATTTATACTGGCAAAGAATCCCACCATTGTAATACTTAAGTGACCAGAATGGGAATAAGCTTTGATTTCATTATATTACTTCCTACTTCCCTCTGCCAGGAAGAGCTGCTTGGCAAGGCAGGGCAGGCAGAGCCAGATCTGCACCCCAGCTCAGACAAGGACCAGGGGCACGGTGCTGAAACAGAGCTCTCAAGCCCAGGGCTGCAGGTTCATGGGCAAAAACTCCAAGCAGGAATTCTCGGGTTTCCACAGCAGCCTGATCCAATGTTTCAGCTGCCCTGCACCAGGGCTGACCCTGAGCACCTGCAGCTAGAGGCCTGGGAGAGGCAGAGAAGAGGCTGCAGAACCTGTTGGTGCACTCAGGGCTGTGACAGTCACCTCCTTTCCCACCACTGTTTGTCCCCACACATTACAAAGGTCCCGGTTTGGAGAAGCAGGTGTGAAATGCTTGGTGCACAGATACCGTCTCTCAGAGGCCAGATTCACCTCAAGGTGTCCAGGGGCCACCAGTTTGGGGTGACAAGCTCTGTAGGTGCTCCCAACAGGCTCTGCTGTGCTGGGATCACACCAAGGGGCAGCCAGCAGGGCAGTGACGTGGCAGGGCTTCTGTCCCCTTCAATGAAGTGTCAGGGCTTCTGTCCCCTGCTGTCCCCTCTCAAAGGGCCACAAAGATGTTCTGAGGGCTGGAGCACTCCTGCTCTGGAGCCAGGGTGAGGGACTTGGAGAACAGAAGGCTCCAGGGAGATCTTAGAGCAATTTCCAGTAGCTAAAGGGGCTCCAAAAGAGCTGGAGAGGGACTTGGCACAAGAGCCTGGAGTGACAGGACAAGGGGGCTTCCCACTGCCAGAGGGCAGGGGTGGATGGGATATTGGGAAGGAATTCTTGGCTCTGAGGGTGTGAGGCTCTGGCACAGGGTGCCCAGAGCAGCTATGCCTGCCCTGGATCCCTGGCAGTGTCCAAGGCCAGGCTGGACAGGGCTTGGAGCACCCTGGGATGATGGAAGGTGTCCCTGCCATGGCAGGGGTGGGGTTGGATGATCCCTTCCAGCCCAGACCACTCTCTGATTCTATGAAAGATGTTGGCAGTCACTTCATTCATCTGGGACTGTGGCTGAGAATGAAGGGGACAATCCTGTAAGGCAGAGACCTCATCCTGGGAGTGCAGGACGGGGTGGGACACAGCCAGAGCACTCAGGTAGGACAGTGACCTGGAGGGGAATGGAAATGCAGGTGACAACTCCTGAGAGCCTCCCAGTGTGGGCCTGGTCCCACAGCACCTGGGCAAGGGGAGCACAGCAGGTCCAGTGACAGTGGCCAAGAGTCCAGCAGATGCCAGACAAATGCAAAGCATGAGGCAGGTCCAGGAAGCCAGGAGCAGGTCAGGACCAGCAAGGCACGATGCAGGGCACACAGAGACCTCAGCATCCCTCAGGCAAGGGAAGGAGCTTCAGTGCAGCTCCTGAAATACAGGAAAGAGACCCCAGACAGGTCCTCCCACACACACAGCTCAGCAGAAGGACCCAAGGCCATGGCTGAACATTGTCAGAGCTCCTCCAGCACAGGCAGCCACAATCCCAGGGAAGAGAGGAGGCTGTAGAGCTCAGTGGTGCATGCAAGGCCCCGAGGAGGTCTCCTCTCTCCCTGCACATCCTCTTGTCACGCTGCATTAACATTTAAGACCAGACACAGGCCAGAAGCCTCTCCAGCTGACTGCGACTGTGAGGGAGCTGTTTGCAGCTTTGTGCTCCTTAAAACAGAACCTTCCTCTCTCTGTTCCCTTCCCCCTGTAATTCACAGCATGTTCAGGCTTTAAAAATTGTCAACTGCTTCATACTGGAGAACTTTGGTGTAGTATTTTTACTTTAGTGTTTCTTGGGAACTAACAGGTCATTCAGAATAAACATTATGACAGCTCTTCCATCATTGCTGCTCCTCCTCCTCAGGAGGTGCTGTGGCACCTGAAAGTACTGACAGGACATGGTTTAAAAGCTCAGCCATTTTTTCTGCCCCACAAATAAGCTAATTGACAGTATCTCTACTTGTAAATAAAGGTCAGGGTTCATCCTCTGACCTGAGAGCAGGGCTCCTGTTGATGCAGCTGAACTGTGCCCCTGCTCTCCCCACAGGACAGGCTGGCTCCTTCCTTCTGCTGGTCCATGGCTCTCTCAGAGCCTGAGTCAGCCAGGAGATGCCAGCAGCATCCCAAAGCCAACATCTGCACAGTACAGCCACAGACAAGTGTCCACATCAGTGTCTGACCATCTTCAGTGGTTTGTAGGTGTCCATGCAGTCCTTAGGGTGGATATGTACATAATTCTTTCAGAATTAAAGAATTAAAGTAAGATTTGATCCTAAAAACTGTCTCATTTTCTCCTCTGATTCCCAACTCAGAAAGGGAGAATTTCAATGTACCTGCCATCCACAGGTTGCTGACTTTTACTTCCCCCTCTTACATTACAAGTTACAGACTATGTGGAGAAATACTCGGGGAAAAATCCAATCCCAGATGAGATCAGACAGGACAATTTCCTCGTCCCTTTTAGCCCTCAGTATCTGAGGACTTGGGTGCTGATACTTCTGCCTTTTCCAGCTTTGGGTTTTTTTTGTTTTTTTTTTTACCTGACCTGTGGCTGAGGACTTGGGTGCTGATACTTCTGCCTTTTCCAGCTTTGGTTTTTTTTTGGTTTTTTTTTTTTACCTGACCTGTGTCACTGAGCAGTCTGGCTGAGCTGGAGGTCCAGCTCTTCCCTCAGTGCCAGCATGTAGGAATGCATCACTTCAGAGAGGCAGGAACGACCTTGGTTTGCAGCATCTCCTGTCCCCTGTGGCACTGTCAGACACCAGATAAAGAGCCTCTGTGCTTGATGAGTGCTCTTGCTTCCTCTGAGCCACAAGGAATATTTCAATTTCACAGCCCAAGTTTCCCTTGTTAACCCTTCCCCTGCTCTCAGGGCATTTTTATTCTTTCCAGTCTCCAAGAAGATTCAGACTGCAGGTTATGTTTGACTAATTAGCAGTAGGCAAATATGCAGTTTTATAATGTTCAAAGAACCTTTTTTCCCCCTAGGGATTCTTAGTGATTTAGAGTAACAACATCATCTACCACACAAACACACCCTGCTGGAGCACCTTCATGCTGAATGCACAGCAATGGAGAGCTGCAAATTTAAAAAAAAATCTTATCAAAAGTGGCCAGGGATAATTAGAGGGGGAATTAAGGTCTGGCAGCAGCAGCCAGGAGCACCAGAGCTCACAGCCCCTCTAAAATGCTGGTTTTTAATGAATCCTGGCGACAGGATTCACACAGGACGAGGAACTGTGGCACCTGCAGTGAGTGACACTGCTGGTGTAGCACACCCTGCTCATCCAAAGAGAGAGGAACAGTGGAGTTACTGCTCCTTCCACCCCTGCTTCATGTCCCTGTCCACAGGGATGCAACCTTTGCCATGTCTCATGGATTCACTGAATCGTTTTCATTGGAAAAGATCTCTAAGGTCATCAATTCCTACCATTAAGCCAGCACTGCCACGTTCACCACCAAACCATGTGCCCAAGTGCCACAATCACCCATTTTTTGAATGCTTTCAGGGAAGTGTTTTACTACAATGTGTAAAATATGAGGTTTAAAGGTTCAAAATTCTGGGATAATGGGAAACCAAGGAAAATCCTTTCCAGAGCAAAGGAAATTGTAAATATTATAAGAGAAGAGTAGAGCGAAAATATGAATCCCTGCAAGCATTTTTTAAAAAGCACCCCAGCTGTCTTTGCTTTAAAAATCTTACAGGTTTTAATTCAGGTTGATGAACCTTTGGAGCTGGACTTGAGGGATGAGGTGATATATCCAGATGCCACAGAAACTGTGCCATGGCAGGGACACCTCCCACTATCCCAGGCTGCTCCAAGCCCTTCCAGCCTGGCCTGGGACACTTCCAGGGGTGGAGCAGCCACAGCTTCCATGGACAAACTGTGCCAGGGCCAGAAACTTCCTCATCTTGCTGCCACATCCTTTAAGACCTCATTGCAGCCTGATCCAGAGCTGCTTCCTGAGCAATGCCCACACATCCCTTGCAGCCTGTAGAAAAAATATTTGGTGGGTATTAAGCAGGGAAGGATGCAGAAAATGACAACGTGCTCACATTTGCACAAATCCCAGAAGTCAGGGAGGCAGGCTCAGCTTTACAGGTGGTTTCAATGTTGTTTTCTCACTTTTCCTCCAAAGAGCCCACATTTCACTGCTCTCAGCAAATGATGCCTTTGCTCACAAATATTGTTTCTCCCAGAAACCTCCCTTCTAGGACAAAGCTCATCCAACCGTGGCACTACAGCATTCCAGTTACATTTAATCCAAATTAACTTGTCTCAGTTTTCACACATCAGGTACCACCAGTGCTGGTAACAGCCCATAAAACTGCAAGAGAGACACCAAAGCACCAGGAAAATTATTCAGAAAGTCTGCTCCATTAGGGAGAGAACACACCAAAAGAAAATCACCGGCCTCAGGAGCAGAAAATGAGCTGTGTCCCTCAAACATGATGTTTGCTGGGAATAATGTGGCATATTCATGCTGACTTTTGCAAATACTGCAATTACTGTCTGGCTGCCCTAAATAGTCCCATTTATCTCGGGGGAGTTTCTCTGCTCTGTGTGATTTTTCACGGCTCTTCCTCGGAGCTGTTTGCTCCCCGGCAGAGTTGTTTACATGCTCGTTATTTTTATGGCTTTCCCCTTCATTTCCCTGTAAGTAGAACAGCAAATAAAAGGTGTAGGGAGGGTGTGAGCGAGTTCCTGCCAGGGGTCAGTGGCAGCTCAGTCAGGCCAAGCAGCAGAAGGTGGTTCTGACAGCAGGTTCATCCTACAATTGTTTGAGACAAGTCAGTGGCTGAGGTTGACTTTAGAGAAGGAAAATGATTGATGTGGTGCTCTGGCAGGAAAACAGGAAGAAAATTAAGGTAGAGACACAGTTTTACTTCAAGAAATGAATTGTTTTCACCTCAGAATTAAAGGACACATTATTCACATTTATAGCACCAGGAGAATTTGATTCAGCCACACCTTACTTGTCAGTGCCAGCAGGGATGCAGGAGAAAATGTGGCCATGGAGATGTGATTAAATACCCTTTAAAGAAGTTTTCCAGTTATTTTCCTTGGCTCATATGTTCTAACTAGACCCAGGGGCATCCAGTGTTTGGGACAAAAATTACACTCAAAACCTTTTTCGATTCTGTGGGTTTCGGTTTGGTGAGCTCTGCAGATGTTGGTCTGTAGCACTGAAGTGACCAGCACCTGAAACATTTTCAGTGTAGCCAGGATCTAAAAGCCTAGGCAAAAAGAGTCATAGAATGGAATCACAGAACTGTTTAGGTTACTAAGGTCTTCTAAAATCAAAATTAACCATTAACACTGCCAAGGCCAACACTAAACCATGTCTCTAAATGCTACATCTACACATCTTATAAATCCTTCCAGGAATGGTGACTGTCCTACTTCCCTGGGCATCCTGTTCCAATGCCTGGCCACCCTTTCCATAAAGAAATCTTCCCTAATATCCAATCTAAACTTCCCCTGGTGCAACTTGAGGCCATTTCTTCTCCTTCTGTCACTGTTCCCTGGGAGAAGGGACTAACCCCCAGCTGGCTGCACCTTTCCATCAGGGAATTGTAGGATCAAAAGCCCCTCTGAGCCTCCTTTTCTCTGGGAACCCCCAGTTCCATGGGGTTTATATACAAACCTGTATGTAGGTTTACAGCTGTTTCTTGCCTCAGAATCTGAGGCTGAATCTGTGCAGCCACTCTTGTATTGATCCTGATTTGTGTTTATAGACATTGTGTGATTTTATCACTCTTTCATTTACCCACATCCATTAACACTTCCACATCTGACTGCCTATTTAGATACCAACAGACAGAAACAGCTTCATGGCTGGATTTTCCCTCATCCTGTTCTTTAATTCACCATTAAAACTTCGTTATTATTGTGATGGTAAAAGGCTTAGTTATTCATCATTACTGTCCCAAAGGCCAGGCAGATCCCCTGGACAAACACTTGGCAGATTCAAGCACCAGGACTAAATCTTATAGGGTGATGCAGAACGTAACAGAAATTATTTCCAGCTTATCCATAATCCTCCATCAGAAAAGCAACATTTATCTGTCTTTGACTGACAAGAACACATGATTTGATCAGGACATCCAAGCTGCAGGTGCAGGATACCTCACCTACGTGACACCTGCAGCAAGATGATCTTTAAAAGATCTGTTCCAACTCAAACTATTCTATGATTTTCAAAATCTCTGTGTGGTTTCTCACATGGTCAATCCTAATTTTTCATGCTGGGAGGGAAGTTTTGGCACGCACTGGAAGGAAGCAGGCTGGAGTTTGGCTGCTTCCTAATTCACATTTTATTTACATGTTTAAATTCAGGTTGTACTTTAAGCTCCTGTCTTATCATAAGGCAAACTCTTCCTATGCAGAGGCATAAATAAGATTTTCACTACATCATGCCAGAGTTTTAGATATCTCTGTCCACCAAGATATCTTTTAGTATCAAATTAAGAGAGGCACTGAACTCCCAGCACAGATATTTTGCTGCTGCTGCAGGAAAGAGAAATTGTCATTCCCAAACAGATCGATGCAGTTTCCTGTCTCTGACAGTGGCCAGTGCTGAATGTTTCAGAAGACAATATAAATCCTTCCCTTCTTCCAGCCTGCTCTATCCATAAGTGCACACACTGCACTTAATTGTTCAATCCGGTAAAATAATATCTTCCTAACCTTAGCTGATCGTAATTGCATAGAGCTTTATTTATATCACCATCAATATTCATCTGGATGAGTATTACCAGCACTGCTACCAGGAGGCACTGAGTGTTTCATCACTGCTGTTCTCTAAAGGCACTGTGCCAATCCAGGACTTCTGGCAATCCTTCATTCCCTGATAGAAACCGCCCACTTCTGTGCCAGAGCTCCCTGCAGGAATCCATCCTGCCTGTGCCCACAAGCCAGAATTTCACAGGGTCATAGAGTCACTGAATTATTTGGGAAGGAATGGACCTGAAAGATCATCATCTTCCAACCCTCCTGCCATGGGCAGGAACACCTTCCACTATCCCAGGTTGCTCCAAACTCCATCCAACCTTCCAGGGATCCAGGGGCAGTCACAGCTTCTCTGGGCACCCTGTGCCAGGGTCTCCCCACCCTCACAGGGAACAATTCCTTCCCAATATCCCACCTAACCCTGCGCTCTCTTAGTTTGAACTCATTCCTCCTGTTGCTGTCACTCCAGGCCCTTCTCCAAATTCCCCCTCCAGCTCTCCTGGAGCCCTTTTAGGGTTCTGAGACCTTTCTCTTCTCCAGGTGAACACCCCCAGCTCTCTCAGCCTGGCTTCACAGAAGAGCTGTTCCAGCCCTTGGAGAAGCTCCATGACCTCCTCTGGACCAGCTCCAACAGATCCATGTCTGTCTTGGACTGAGGACTCCAGAGCTGGACAGGGCACTCCCAGATGGGGTCTCATGAAGACAAAGTAAAGGGGCAGAATCACCTCCCTTGACCTGCTGACCTGAATTTTTCCGTGCCCTCATTTGTTACCAGGATCTCTGTTCATTCCTCAGGTTCAAGAGCAGGGAGTTGTTCCCTTTTGCCTACTCAGATCCTCTGTGAATTCCCCAGCTCGCTGGAGCCATGGCTCTGCCAGCTGCTCAGCTTTTCCTTCCTGGCACTGCTCTTGCTGTTATTATCACTCTGCTCTGGAGCCTCAGCTGCAGATTCACTGCTTTAACACCAGAACAAAGCACTGTATCAATTAGTTTGACCTCCCAGCTCACAGGGGCCACTACATTTCACCCAGTTCCCTTCGCGCTGTGCCTTGAATTCTTTATTTTTAAAGCACTGGCAGCTGTATGGATTTATCCATCCCTGACATGGCTTTGTGTGGAGTCAGCGTGGTTTCCATATGATTTAATGGTTCAGGACCAGCAGTGCATACAAATGGAGCTGCACTTCTTCCAGGGCCAATCTGGGTCTCAGAGCGATGCAGAGCTCAGCTGGTTCTGCTCGGAGCCAGCTCCAGCCTCTCTGTGCCACATGTCACACCCCTGGAGCAGGAAGTTTGGGACAGCAGTGACAAGGTGTCCCAGCAGTGCTATGTGAAGTCATCTCTGTCTCAGCACAGCAAAGTGATGAATCTCTGCCGCTCTGCAGAGCTGCTTTGATGGTCCCCAGCACAGCCCCGAATCTCTGCCTGTATTTGCATCTCAGCTAATTAACAATCCCTCCTGCGAGCTGCAGAGGCTGTCTGAGCTAAAGCTAACAAGCTCTGAAGCACCTGAGCTGACTCAGATTCAAGCATTTCAAGCTGCATAACAGAGTGTTCTCAGATGGTGCTGGGTGAGAATATCGAGCTGGATTTACACATCTTTAATAATGCAAAGGCAAAAAGGTAAATTAAAATTTAGGGGGGAAAAGAAAGGGAAAAATCTAGGGGAGAGGAATCACCGTGCCATGTTCCCCTGAAAAAGGTATTAATTAAATATTAGTTCCAATCGGAGTGATCCTGGGGATATCACAGCCTCTTACAGGGTTGTGTGGTTGCCTCCAGCAATACACATGAATTTTCTTTTTCTACTTGCTCAGTACCATTTTTTATTTCTAATCTCTGCATTGGTGTCACTTCTGAACAAGAACAGGCTTTTAGGCAAAATTGCCTTATCCCTTTTCCCGACAGCAGACCAATAGAGGTTGTCAAAGTCCCTACCAAAAGCTCTCCGTTGTCACCCACTCCGAGAGCTCAGGATTTAATAGGAGAGACAAGAGGCACAGGGAGACAGATGGGAGATGGCAAGAACACAGTAACACAAACAGTCTAATTTTATTGGAAAGGGTAAAAACTCCCTTGTGCTGCTGTTCTGCAGCGTGTCCCACTTACTGCCTTTCCACATAAGACTCCACATGCAGAACCAGACATGGCATCGTTAACCTCCACAATCTCCCAAATTCACTGGTTAATTATACGCTGTAGAAACGAACCTCTTGGTTTTGACCTAGTTTGAGTGCCACTGAGTGGGTAAATCATGTCTGATATGAGGTAATACACTTCTGCCTTTGCATAAAGAATAGTTTTGAGTGCTAACAAGACATCAGGGTGGGAGTTTTTTTCATAATTCTGAATTATAACACCCTGAAGTAAATGAAAAAAATAATTAATCACTTTGGGGCTGGGATCAGGCCAAGTGTGATCTTGAGACATTCCCAAGACATCAACCCTCACATCAGGCATTTATTAGTTAAGGAGATGTAAAATCATCAACCCCTTTATCTACACACAGCAGAATATTTTAAAAATGGACATACTTTTGTAAAATTATTTGGGAAGAACTCATACTAATGCAGGCAGGGGTAAGGGGAGCAAATAAGGAAACGTAACGTAACATAAACAGGAAGGTTGTGGAGGTAGAGATCACCCTGCAGCAGCTGGGATGAAATGTGGGTTTCAAGGCCTGAAGAAGCCACAAGCACAGGAATATTCCCTGCCCCATTAAGCAATTCACACATAATGGATTAATGAGTTGCTGATATTTCTATCACGCTGGGGCAGTCATTAACAAATTCTGTTTACTGCCTGGATAGCAGATGGGGCCACCTACTCATGCCAGGGATGGAAACACTCCTAAAGCTTCAGGGCAGGATGGGGGGATGCTCAGTAATCCTTCAGGAAGTGTGTTAGTGGTTCAGGTATTAAGTGGGTTCACAGGAAATCCCAGGGGAAAGGGAAGCCTGAGTGAAGAGAACCACAGGCAGTGTTTGGATGTTTGAGGTTACAGATACCCCTGTACCCTGTCCAAGGGTGTCCCCACATCAGCGCTCCTCCCCAGAAAAAGCCCTGGGATAAAAGTTTTGCTTAAGATGTGCTATTTCCTCCCCTTTAGCTCTCTAAACTCAAATGCTGACCTGGGGATTTTTTTAATGAAGCCCCTTTTTTGCTGTTCCCATTTGTTCAACAGATAAACTGCCTATCAGCCATTCACTTTTAATTTCAAGTGTGCTCAGCACTGAGGCTTGGTGTAATTAAAGCCCCTTTTCAGTTATTCTGGACTGCAATATTTACTTTTCGTAACAAATACCAAAGAAATGGTTTTGCATGACTGACTGACTGAAGGAAACACTCCAGGTGCTCATCTGTTCTTCGGTAACAAGTTTTTTTTTAATTTAAATGCAGAATTTTCCAGCTCTTTTTTTATCTTTCAATGCTCAAAACCTCAGTGACCCCCGTGAACAGCTCTGAGTCAGTTCTTCTCCTGGTGTCAACACTTTGCATGCTTCCTGGAGCAGAATCTGCATGGAACAGTGAAGAGTGAGATTTTGAACAAACAGGCATGAATTTGTCTCACCAAAGTATTCCGAGCACCAGCCCCAGAACCCAAATGTCCCAGAACCCAAATGCCCCAAATAATGAAAAGCTTTGTTGGAAATTCCTTCTCCTCCTTGAGTAACAAACTAGGTAGGAAAATACTCAGCACCAAGGACTAGAGCAGAGGTTTTTCAGCCACTAGGCCCTCTACCAACAACTTGTTGCTCAGAATAAAACTCGTTTCCCATTGCAGTCTCACGTTCCATGCATGGAATTTGCAAAAAAGATAAGGAAAAGCCTCTAAAATACCTAAACAAAAGCTGCTTAGTTCAAGCTTTCATGGCCACATGGAGACTAATAGTTATTAAGGCAATCAAAGACTCTTTGGAAATTAAAGTTTGCGCCCCAGCTCAAGCAGTTTTACCCCAAAGTGCCTGCAGGCTCTGTAGCTTTGCAGCCTCCTACTTTTCAACCCCGCAGACCAAGAGGGCTCTGTCTCAGGCAAGAATGCAGCTTCCAGCCAAGATTTGTCCACGCGCATTCTTAGGCATGAATTGTACCACCAAGAAATCTCTAATGTCGATTTGAGGTAGGATAAAGTTGGATCCGCAGATCTTGGTGTGCTCAAAAGTTGTGTCTTGGACTGGAAAATAAATAATCAGGAAAATTTTAGCCTATAAAAGGAGGACATTTCACAAACTTACGGCTTATCAAAAATTAGAATGACACAGAAGCAATTATTCATAACTGAGTGTGGTGCCCCTCACACAGCCTACACCCAGAGCTTCTGCCATCAAAGGGCACTTTGTCACTGCTTTCAATGGACACAGGATGTGACCAGAGCAGCATCTGCAGCAGCTCCCAGAGAGGAACACGAGGGAAAAAAGATCTTCATTTGTAACTCAGTGTTTCATCTTTCAAAAGATCGGCTTCAGATGTGCTTCGGAAACTCTTCTTTTGGGTATCTCTTTCTTTCACCAAGCTGCATATTTATCAGCTCTATCTAGACATGATCTTAGGAGCTTATCTCCCAAGAGATCAGAACTTCTTTCCAATTTGCTTTTGTATTAAAATAATCAGGGCTTGAAATCAGCTTTTTTATTTTTTTATTGCTCACAATCTTTGCTATTTTCATCATGAGCAAGCAGCACATTTCCATGTCTTTTTTGGGACTTTCTGCTTATTTATTTGCTCATCTGCCTCTAGCAAGTCCATGAGGACAGAAAAGCAAGAAACTGCAGGTGAAAGGGAATCAATAATCCATTTGAAGATTAAGGAAATCAAGGAGATGTGCTTTCAAATTTTAATTCTGGCAAGGAATTCCTGCAGACCTCCTGCAACTCAACCTCTCAGTAGCTTTGTTTCTCAGCTACCATGGAAAAGTGAGGCAAGTAACACCCTTCTACTTTATGAGAGCATTTCACAGCCAAATAATTGAGGACCAGACTTGTTCCTTTTTATTTTTTTCTCTTTTTTTTTTCACATTTTTGACAGCTTACCCTGTAAGTGTCCCCCCAAGGACCAGCAAACCAGCATGACAACTCCAGTGACAGGATTCCTGAGGGACCACTTGCACAATCATGTATTATTACCTAATAAAGAATGACAGAATCTGGCTGTTAAAACTTCAAGAGATCCTCAAACACTATAGTGACAGCAAGCATTAAACCATAGATAAATTACATCTAAAACAATCCCACTTTGCTGCATTCCCAACTGCTAAAACATCCTGTGATTTCAGCATTGCTACTTTATTCTCAGCAGGGCTTTTTTTTTTTTGTTTTTTCCATCTAAAACCTCTGAATTTCTCCTCAGACAAGGACATAATTGCAGATACTGCTGCCAGGTAAAATTACTGCAGAGTTCTGGTTCGTACAACTTTTGGGAAACATTGGAAATAATTTGTTTTTTGAGTGCTGAGGACTAAGTATCCTTCCTGCTTAGAAAGAAACAAAACTTCTTTCTGGAATTACTACAGGTACTGTTACAACAGGATTTATATAAATTAAATTAATAAACCAAAGTGTTTTAAGCTTCTGGATATCCTTGGTGTGAAGTAATTTTGCCTGAAGGATGTGTTAGGCTGAGGATTTACAGTTTTAACACTCCTTCCTAAACAGTTTGACGCTTCAATTTCTCATTACCACTTCTACACTCCAACATGGTCCAACATCTGAAAGGTGGAATAAATAACCTATGGCCTGCTGCAATCATTAAAATGTATTTGGTTTAAATTTTTTGGAGTTTTGAAGACTGAGGCTGAGCAAGAGGCAGGATGATCCCGGGCTGGCTGCAGCCACGTTCTCATCCTGAGGGGGAATCAAGAATTCATTGCAGCAATCATTTTCCATCCATAATCTTCTGAGGGCTTATTTATACTCGCAAAAAAATATTTTTCTTTCATAGAGAGTTGTCTTAGACGTGTCAAATTAAAGAAGTGAAGGAACTTGGGGGGCGTCCCTCGGCACGGCCATAAGGGTGAGGGGTCAGAGCAGAGAGATCCTCCCACCACGGCGGGTTATTTATTCTGTAAAGGTTATCTATTCTGTAATTTATCCACTATATTTATTCCGCAAAGGTTATTTATGATGCTATTTATTCCTGTTATGTATCCTGTAAAGCCCTTTCCTCCTCCCCGAGCAGCGTTCAAAGAGGTGGGCAAGCAAATTCCCACTCCCGTTTGTACAGAGAGGGGAGAACAGCAGAGGGAATCGAGCCGCTATTCAAACTCACAGCCCACCACTTAAAGGCAATTACACTTCCCACGGGGGAAAAGCATGAGTTAAGAGCTGGGTTTTTTAATTTTTTTTTTTTTTTTTTAACATTCATCGTTTCAAACGCGGCAGCGGGGAAGCTCGATCACGCCACGTCTAGCACGGAGAGGAGCCTCCTTCCCCTCATGGCGCCACTCCCCTTCCCCCTCACCCCGGCAAAGCACGAGTTAAGAGCTGGATTTATTTCTCACACTATCATTACTATTATTATTATTTAAACATTCATCATTCCCAACGCGGCACGGCGGAGGCGGCTCACGCGCTCCCTCACGGAACCGCCCCCCGGCCCCTCACGCAGAGGGCGGGAAAGCGCGGCGGGCAGGGCGGGCAGGGGGCGTGGCCTGGCGCGGCCATTGAGGCCGGGCGGGTAATGGCGGCCGGGGGCGGCGGCGCCGCCTGGCGGCGGGGCGGGGGGGCAGCGGGGGCTGAGGGGGCCGCGCCGTGAGGGGACAAAGCGCTGGAGCCGCCAGGTAAAACCCCGGGAGAAGGGAGCGATGGTGCGGGCTGGGAAGCGGCTGCGAGGAGGAGATGGGCCGCGCTGACGGCGCCGAGCCCGGCTGCGTGTTGGCGGCAGGAACCGCTTCCCCTCAGAGCGAGTTTCCCCCGCCGGCGGGGTCGGGGCTGAGGCGGAGCCGCCCCGCTGTAATTGAACCCCGGGGTGAGGAGGGAGGGACGGACGGAGGGAGGGACCGCGGGGGCTCCTTCTCTGCTTTGTGTCCAGGTGGCGAGGCCGAGGGGCGGCCATGGGGGTGCAGGACCGGCCCCAGTGCTTCTTCGAGATAGAGATCAACAGGGAGCCAGGTAAGGCTGTGTTCGGGGCTTTTAAATCACGTTTTTTTGCCTGCAAAATGGGCCCAAGACGCTAGCAGCGAGTTTGGCCATTGATGCGTTATTTCTGAGTTACTTTTTAATAACTTCGGATGTTTTCTGGGGTGCTGGATGCTCCTCGTTCCCCCTTGAGGTCGATTTTTATTTGCACACGTGAATATAAAGGTTCGGCAGGGCTGATAAACGCTGTTCTGGAGGTTGTTTGGTTTTTTTTTTTGTTCTGACTCTGTCTGAAGGATCTCTCCCTGCGCTGTTTTCTCTGCTCTCCCTGCACAGGTTGCTGCTCCCATTTCATAATCTCTCCTCCTGCCTCTTCCCCTCCTCAGCCTTGAGCTGTTCATCTCCAGTGAAAGTGGATTACCTCGTTTTCCCCCAAACCTATTTGGGTTTGGTGACTGATAGAGCTGTCAGGGAGGAATTGCAGTGTTGGTGTTCTTGGTGGTGCAGAGCTTGGGTTACCTGGAGCAGACCCAGGGCTTTGGCTCTGTTTTTGTCTGTCTGCATTTATTTTCTTTTGGAAGTAACAGGAATCTCCCAGCTGCACATCAAACTTGGAGCCCTGCTGGTTTCATTACACCTGACTCATGGCTTGGATTTTTGCAGGAAAAATGCCAGTTTGTAAAATTGGTGTTGGGACTTGCGTGCTGGCTGGTCATGCTACTTTATTCTGGTGCCATTTTATTAATTCACCATGCAACTCTGGCACAGGATTTAAGGATATATTTTAAAAGCTTAAACATTGCTCTCTTAGCTCTAAGATGACCTTCAGAAGCTGAATCAAGTGGTAAATCAGTGCTTCCAGATGACACCAAGCACTTACTCAGAGATGTGCTCTCCTGCTGGCACTAGTGAGGTATTCATTTTAACTTCTACACTGCCAGCAGATTTCCAAATGAACATTTTGCTTATTTTGGCTTCAATAAATAAGCTGATATGCTTATTGCATTTTAGGAGAAGTGGGGAGCAGAACAGCCTTGCATTTTGTTGCTAGCCAACAAAAAAGGCCTTGCCCCCACCTTGTGTGCACTGAAAAGCTGAACCAACATCTCCAGAAAATGCAGAGAGAAGGGGACGTGCCTCTTGCAGCAGTGGAAGCATCTTTTTGCCTGCAGAACACAAAACTGGCTCCTTTTTTACACTGTAGGTTGCTGCCAGTCCAAAACCATTCCCCCCACGCAGCTGCCAAATCTTGGCTCTGCCCTTCCAGGCTTTGCTTGCTCAGGGTGTGCCAGGATACCTGTAGCAATTAAAAGCCAGGTCAGTTTTACTCTAATAAGATCCCTTGGAAAATGCAGGAGCGAAGCTCTGTTTTGGCTGTGCTTCCAGAAGCTTTATTACAGCTTTTGTGTCCATATTTTATTACAGCTACAGAACCCTAGAATAAAACTCAGTGCCAGCTTGTACTTGCCTCTTGCAGTGGGGCAAACTTTGTTGACTTGGTGTTTTTTAGAGCTAAATTTAGTCTGCTTTTAAATAAGTTGCCTGTTAAGCATTTTTTTTTTAATAAATGCAGGTTGTGGCTCATAATTTTTAAAGAGCAAATGGAAAACAAATCAGGGAGAAGCATTTATTTTGATACTGGCACAAACAGTGCTTCTCCTTTCTTTTGGGCCTCCCACCAGTGGATTTGGGCACATTGAGTGTGCACACAGGATTAAACTGCTTACAGTATTCCAAGAATTTTGGGATGGTGGCAGATGCCTATTTAAATAATTCTGTCTTTACTCTGTGAGGCAAAATCTGTGTGAAGCTGCAGCCTTTCAGGTACTGTGGTAATTGGAACAGATGTCCCACTAGGATGTCACAGATGCAGTCTGCTGCTGTAGCAGCTCCTGTGGCCATCCAAGATCTTTTTCCCACATCTCACCCCACCCTCTGACTGGTGTCATCCATCATGAAGTTTGGTAAATTTACTCAGTTTTGATTTGTTTCATTCTTATTCATAGATTTTTTTTTTTTTCTCCTGTCTTCTGTTACTGTTTCACCCCTGGCTCATTGATTTGTTCCACTTCAGTTTCTTTCATTCCTGGGATGTGCCCCTTCCCAGAACAATCAGTCTGGTCTTTCTTTACTTCTCTCTTTCTAGTCACTTTAGCCTGAAGTTTGGTGTATTTTGGGATTTCAGCTGCTGTGAATTTATGTGAAAGGAGCACCCTTGCAACAGTCATTCTCTTGTGCCTCCAGTAATAGACCCAGTGATGCCTTGTGGAGTTTTTGTTAAATTCCTAAAGACAGAAACTGTTCTCAACCGGCTCCACATTAACTTTTAGTCTTTAGAAGGGAAAAAGTTGTATATTTGCAGAAAATAGAACCCAGAACTTTGGCTGTCCATGAACCCATGGGCAACCACTGTGTGTGGGACAGCAGGAGCCAAGGGGATCCCATATGGAGAAAACCTTTCTCAGGGGTGGGAAATGGAGATTTGAAAGAAATTGATTTAATAAAAAATGTATTCAGAATAATCTTGTGGAATTGTTGTCAGAGCAGGATGAAATACCCTGAAGTCTCACCTTGAGGTCTGGAACAAGTTGGATCAGTAAATAAAAGAAAAACTGATCAGCCTTTTCTGCCAGGAGAAGGCCAAGTGCTGCCTCTCGCTTCCATATCCCTGGGAAACTGAACCCAGGGAATGTTTGATGTGTGCAGGGCTGAAAAAACTTGGTTTTGTGGAGAATGGAGGGAACTTCAGGTGGTATTTGTGGAAGAATGGGCTTAGAGAGAGAAGTTTGTGCAAGTTTTCCTTGCAAAGAGTGCAGGTGGGGCGTGGAAATGTTAACAAAGTGTTAATGTGTCAGGGCTACAGGTCCCTGCTCAGGCAACTGAGGCATCCATTCTTGAAACTCGTATTTTAAATAAAATCTGTTCTTGTTCCACACTGAAGTTTTATTTCCTTGAAAACTGTAGCCACATTTCTACTTTGAAGCAGTTTTTTTTTTTAAAATTCATATGCCTTAGCATTGACAGATTTAGGGATAAACAAATTAATAAAATTCAAATAGGGTCCTTTTAGTGAGCTGTTATTTAAACTTGTATGCAAATCTGTCTGAGCCTTTGGGCCCTTGGCAGCCATCCTGGGCTGTGCATCATTGTCTCACTGGTTGCAATCCCTGCTTTCTCCTTCTGCAGGATATTCCTGCTGATAGGCTGGGAAAAATACCTCTTGTGTGGTTTGCTCAAAGAAACTGAGAAAAGATACAATCCAGTAGATACAGTTTTGATAAACCAGGTTTGTTTTGGGAATGTGTAGCTGAACTTGATACCTGTGTGCCCCAAACATAATAAAATGTAGCAAAGCACTTCACATTAGTTGGAAAATAACTTGAAACAATGTGTGTTTGGCTCCAAAGGTTTTTTTTCCAAAAAGTTGAGCAGCTAAATTAGAGGATTTACCTTTGAAAAAATAAACATTTGAAATCAATGATTATTTTAATAAACTTTGCTAGCAGGAGCCCTTGTTTCAGTATAGCATGGACATTCCTACTCTGAGTTTCTACCACTTGATTCAAATTAAGTACAAGCTCTTCCTCAGCTGGAAAATTGTTAAGGAGTTCAAAAACGAAAGAAAAAAAAGTTCATCGTTTAGTTTGAAGACAAAGTTCTGGAATTGGATTATTTTCGTTCATTTTGCCTTCTGGTTTCTCTTAATTGGTACAGCTCATTAGCTGCAGAGAGCACTTATCAAATTTCCAAACAGCTTAGATTTTATATAGGTATCACTTGCTGTATGTAATGTACATATTTTTTAAAGAATAGAGTAAGTGGTGAAAGAAAGAAGTTCAAAGCTTGTTTACAAATAATACTTAATCAAATTATTGTTTCATAAATAATAGCCAAATGCAATGTTTTTAAAGTAAAAAAAAATAGCAGTTTTTACTTTAGCCTGGAGTTGAGGTGTGCAGGCTCATTTCTTGGTTAAAGCCAGCTGAGGACTCTGGGTAGGTTTGTGAGCAGATTTTGCCTGCTTGACTGGCTCTTTTTAGTGATTTTTGTTTATTTTAATTTACTGTTCAAATATTATGGTTAGTCACAGAGAGCTTGTTCCCTGATCAGATCACTTAACCTTTGCATTGGGGAAATGAAGCTGAAGAAAGCATTGGAAATTCTCTGCAGTGAAGGTGGATCATTTCAGAGGAGAGGTGTCTAAATCTGGGGAAATAAGTAGCATCTCAAATGCTTTTTTTATCTGTGCTATATCAGCATATACCTCCGCTCCAAGTTTAAAATGAGAATTTTTTTCTTTTTTTTTGTGAGGGATGAGGTAAGAGAAAGATTTGTAGGTGCTAATCATACATACTTTTATTATTTTTTTTTATTAGCAGCTGTTCTTTCCTGCATCTTTGACCAAGGTGTGAAAATGGGTTTGATCTTTCTCTGGCACATTTCATTGCCTGTTTGTCAGTGGAAAATACAACCTCTCAGTGATAATGGTATTCATGCAGTTGCAGTAAAATGCAGCCAGTAACCCAGCAGATGGATTCACAGTGTGTGGTTTGTGTCTCAGGAGCAGACAGCAGCGTTTTGTGTGGCTGGATGGAGCTGGGTAAGCAGTGCTCCAGGTTTTATGGAGGAGACAGCCCTCATCTTATAAACTGGATCTGTCATCTTTGGATCTTGGATATATGTGCACTACAATTTGGAGGATTAAAGGGCATAAAGAGATCAGGCTGGATGGGCATGGAGTAACCTGATCTACTGGAAGGTGTCCCTGCGCACGGAACTGGATGATTTAAGGTCCCCTCCAGCAGGAATCATTCTGTGATTTTATGAGCACCTGGCAGACTTTGTTATTGACAAAGCGCTGGTGAAAAATACTGCTGAAACTGATACCTTAGTTATGAATGTCTCCTTCCATCTTCTGCCTTGTCATCTGCAAGAACATAAGAGTTCTTCCAGTGAACACCACAGTGGAGGTGTCTGCTGCTTCAGGTGCTAAATGTGGTGGGTTTGCAGCAAAATCCTTCTACAATTTATGTCTCAGAGTACAAGTCCCTTCTGGAGCCTGCAGGGACTAACAGCCCTCAGTTACTTGGCAGCTGGCACCTTGGTGAAGCAGCAGCTGGGCTGGAGAGCAGAATGGGGGGAGTGACAGCTTTTTCCCTGGAAAGTGTCGTGTGTTATTTCACACTGTGAATGCAGGAGGAATCTTCCTCTGCAGAGACAGAGTTGGGGCTGTTCAGCCTGGAGAAGAGAAGGCTCCAGGGAGACCTTAGGGTCTCTTCCAGGACCTAGAGGGGCCCCAGGAGAGCTGGAGAGGGACTCACATGGGTATGGAGCAATGGGACAAGGTGTCAGACTGAAGGAGGGTGGGTTTACATGAGATATTAGGTAGAAATTCCTCCCTGTGAGGGTGGTGAGGCCCTGGCACAGGGTGCCCAGAGAAGCTGTGGCAGCCCCTGGATCCCTGGCAGTGCCCAAGGCCGGGTTGGACAGGGCTTGGAGCAGCCTGGGACAGTGGAAGGTGTCCCTGCCCATGGCAGTACAGCTGGGACTGGATGAACTTTGAAGTCCCTTCCAACCCAAACCATTGTGGGCTTCTCTTCCATGGTTCTGTACAGCCTGGACGTGGCTCTCTGAAGCACTCGGTCACTGCTCAGTTCTGTGCTTGTGCAGCAGAGGAATGGGAATGGGATTTGTGTTCCCCTGAATTCTTGGGCTAGAATAAAAATTGGGAACTCTTCAACTGAACTGTCTTCTCTGTTGTGTTCCTTGTGGGAATCTTCAATCCTCCCAGCTTACAATGGTTTCTTCACCTACAAATAGCTATCCTCTCATAGTGATAGTTACAGAACTGCTGTTTGATGGGGGATCTTTGAATATTCCCTATTTCTTCATTCTTTGGACACTCTCCCTACCCATTTCCTTTAGATTTCCCTGCTGTCATGATGAATGCTTAGAGAACATTCTTGCTGCAGTTAATGAGATTCAGACCTTTCAACAGCTCAAGGCATCTTGAATTTTTATCTAAGATTATCAAGTACTGATGCTGTTATTTTATTTCTTCTTTTCTGAACCACCAATTCACTATCTTATAATTGCATATATTTGAACAGAGCCTTAAAATTGAATGCAGTTTCTTAGGAGCTCTCAAAAATTGTTTTGGTGACTAAGTATTGAATGAAATACATTTGAACTTTAAATTCTTTTTTCTTTAAAGGAAAGAAAAGAGAAGTTATTTGTGGAATAGTTACTTTTTAAAATGAAGTCTTACCAGTGTGCACCACTAGAGTGTAGTGCTCATTGACAGATTATTACTGGTCTCCTTGTAATTTTGCCCAACAGTGAGGCTTCTATGGATTGTTTTACAATCTGCAGAGATGCCAATTTTTTCTTTATTAATTATGTATTTTTTAAAGTTTTCTTACATTTGGGAGCAGTTTGTCATGGATTTTTTTTTTTAGTACTTTACATCCCAGTATCTTGGAAAATAAAATATAAAACGTAAATCAGTTTTGAAACAGTTTTCTTTATATTCAACCACTTTTCAGCAGTATTTTAATAGATTTGGAAGGTACATAACACAATCACCACCAGTAGCAAAGAGAAAATATTTAGTTCATAATATCTGGCAAGTGAAACATTAGTCCTGCCTGCCTTTCATCTTCCCTGTTTGATTCATCTGGGTTTTTTTTAAACTGAAGGATTTTGGGCCAAGAGTGCCAGTGCAGCTGTAATCCTCAGCACAATATGGAGCTAAGCCAGTTGGACTTTGTAGGTAATGATCACAGGGAAAACTGTGGAAATGTGATTATTAATGTATTTGTATAAACACAGTAATTGGGGAGGGAATTGCTCCAGCTCTCTGAGGACCTGTATTTATGGGAAATCATTTTCAAAATGGAAAAGATCTGACATGATTAAACTATTTTAGTAAATCAGCTTGGCTTTCCAGGTTCAAATCACAATGGAATCTCTAGGACTTCTGATAAATTGGATGGAGTGATATTACTTAATGGTTTTTTTTTTTACAATTATGTTATTCTTCTTTCTTGCTGTGTGTTTTAATATAAGCATACATTAGATGTTTTCTTATTCTGCTTGATAAAATAACCTTTTCTCAGAAAAATTACATTTTTAGAACATACATATTGATTTATATGCAGATTTTCTTATTCCAGACAGTTCTAAAACTCTAATTTTTTTTTTTTAATGATTTTCTAGTTGGTCGAATTATGTTTCAGCTCTTCTCAGACATTTGTCCAAAGACTTGTAAGAACTTCCTTTGCTTGTGCTCGGGTACGTAGCTGGAATTTTTCTTGTTAATAAATAACATTTTTATTGTTCATAATAATTTTTATTGTTAATAATAATGTTATTGTTAACAGTAATTTTTATTGTTAATAATTATTTGTTTATACAAGTACAAACCACAGCCATATGCAAGGCCTGTGCCCACCTGAGGAGGGGGGATGTTGTCCCATTGTGGACCATAGAATCTGCATAAAGCCATTGTCAAGCCAGGGTGTTTTTGGCAGATGGAGGAGGACAGAGTGATCCTGGCATTGCTGTCAGAAGTAGATTTTGCCCCTGGAAAGGTCCCTTCTGCCCAGAGAGAGAGTGGCTTTTAAATTCCAGCAGCTGGCCTTGCAGATGCTGCCCACCTATGGAACAGCCACGGGCCCATCTGCTGTGGTGCTTTGTCAGGAGCTGATTCCCTTCTGATCTCAAACGGGCACCACTTGGCACCCAATTCACAGTGGGTCACACTGAGCTGCCAGTCCAGCTGCTACCAGGGCAGCCAATTCTCCTCTGCCATCCCATTTCCACGGGGTTTGCAGGACATGGAAAGGGCTGTTTAGGCAAGATGGGGGTCAAAGACAATAATTTTTCTTTTCCTGACAAAGATTATGCATGTCTAGAGCAAAAAGAACAAGGCTGGTGTTTGGGCTGAAACAAAAGAGAAGCTGAGCTCAAGGGCAGTGTATTGGTTCTTGTGTGAAAGTGTCTGAGCTTAGGGAGCTGCTGCAGCTCTTGCCAGTGGAACAACGGCTGTGTCTTTACCTGACTGGGAAAGCACTGGCAGTATTCTAAAGGGGGGTAAGAAAAGGGACTGGGACTTCTGGCCACAGCCAGAGCTTCCATTTCACCTCCAGCTCTGTGTAAGAGCTTTAATTTTCAGTTTTAAAAGGAACAGAAATATTATCATTTATGTGTTCGTAATATATAATTTCAGAAAATACCATGAAAGTATTACAGTGCCATAAAAATACTTCATTTGCTGTGAAGTATACCATAGATAACTCATTTCATTGTTAATTTTTGTTTTTCCTTCTATGCTTTAAGACTTCCAGTTTTGAGTGTAGAGGTGGCATCTTTTAGTGTGCCATACAGGCAAATAAACAGATTCTTCTCCTGATCTTTCCACCTGGAGTGTAAATAACAGCATCATGTATGTTAATTCTTGTTTTAGAATGTCAGCAACCTTGTTCTTACCCAAATAACTCAAGATTTAAATCCATAATCTAATGTTTATTGAAGACACTCATAATAACTTGAATTATTCTTAATTAGAAATGTTTGCACTATATCTACACCATTGTAAGAAACAAAGTTTTGTCTCAACTGTAATTTGAAGAGACTTGTTTAAACCTTGTTATTGTTTTTCCTCCAACCTGTTCCCGTTTCTCCAGCAGCAGCAGAATCTCTCCTTAGAGCATCCATAAGTTACTAAGAAAACAACCTGCCTCCCTTGCCAGGGAAAATCTGACAAACATATTTTTTCTTCAAACAGATGAAAACTTTATTCTCAAACATGACAGAGCGTTCCTTTTGTCAATGGCAAACCGAGGGAAACATACCAATGGTTCCCAATTTTTCATGTGAGTAGATTTGATCCCTCAGTGGAGCTTTTCTTACACAGAGAAGCGCTGTTCATGAGAAAGATGGTATTGCTAAATTATCCATATCCATGTTCTCCATCTGATCCTGGCTAGGAGTGAGTGGCACCTGCAGCAGGAAGTGTTAGAGATCAATATTTCCTTGTGGTATTCATTTAGATTAAAGCTGGTGCTCCATGGATGTTCTTCCTTTGTGGCTTTTTTCCCTAAAAATATGATTTATGTTCAGTTCTTAGCAGCCAGGAAGCAGATTCTTTGCCTTTGTGGGTGCACAAATCTTATCAGATTATCTGCAAATGACAATGATGAGCATTTTATGTAAGGGGGAGTGAGATCTAGATGTGGTTTGTTTTGCTTTTTAAAAAATGGTGATTTTTGATTTACTTTTTGGGGGTGTTTGTTTGTTGTTTTTTCAGGAGGAGAATGAGTGGGGGCTTCTATTTGGTAATTGTGATTACTATTATTAATTCTTTTTTTTTAGTATTTGTTCCTGACATGCTTTTTTAATACATATTCTGCATAATTCTCTTAACTTGTGCATATACCAACACTGTATAGAATTATGTGCTGATAACCAGATTTTTCCTTCATTACCTTTAAAAAATGCCATTCTAGTAACCACATTCTGTTAAATTCTAGAAATTACAGACAACATTTTTACCCTTATTCATAAGTAAAACACTCAGGTCTGATAATTGAGGGTTTCCTGGTCAAAGCAGGTGTGTTTTAGGTTGAGTGTCAGTTTTTTTAAGCTTGCGAAGTTTGATGTGATTATTCCTTTTGTTAATTCCCTTTTCAAAACTGCCTCCTGTTAATGTTTACCGGTTTGTATTTGGAAGGAGCAGGTTGATAACTTTAGTCTAGAAATACTTTGTGAAACAACACTGGGGTTTGAAAAGTAAATTTTAGCATAGTTACTTAACTAGAAAAAGTCTCTTTTTTTCTTTGCCATCTTTCTTGGGGGATAAGAATGAATGGCGCTTCCCTGTCTTCAGTAAAGGAGTAAATTGTCCTCAAAAATCTTGTTTTTTTTTCTTTGCCTGAAAAAGATCTTCAGTATGATATGATGTAGTTCAGATAAGAAACATTTTTTGGTCTTTTCCTAAAAAATGTCCTGAAAATGGAAGATGCATAGGAACCTAAAAGAAAGTCTGACACTTACCACTGTTTAGACATTCAATAGAGATAAAATTCTTTTCAAAAGCTTGTTTTCTGTTCCCTTCAAAGGAAATTTTACATGTTGTGCTTCATTACAATAAATCTGAAAGGATGTGTGTGCACATTAATATGGAAAACAGTTTATATAAATACAACTCCATGGCTTAATAAGCTCTCTGAAGGCATTGCTTCATTAGTTTTTACTTGATGACTTGCCTTTGGGTTCTCTTGCCTTAATTTTCCATTTTTAAGCTTATCTGAACATTAAACATGAAAACCTAATGATGTCACATCAGTCAAGCAGCTGTCATTTGAGGGCTCTAAAGTTTCTTTTCTCTCCTACATTTGATTCCAAAGTCATCTTCTTTCCCTGATGCTTGGTAGGCTCAGCTTGTTCAATCAGATTTAAACACTTTGTCTCTCCCCACACACCAAAACAACCCAAGGTTGTGTTGGATACTAAATTATAATTAATACAGGCCAATAAATGAAGATTATTTAAAAGCACTTTCATCAAATACAGAAGTATTTTGAAAGATTCAGATTCCTTGAAAAGTTCTGGTTTTTTTCATAGAATTACTTTAAGGAGAAGTGTGAGTTCAGTGGAATTGAGGCAGAGTAAGAGACCTAAAAGCTTCCACGTGAGCTGGATTCACCTGAGCTGCCTGCAGGAATCCTGAGCTGGTTTTAGCTCTGGTTAGGCTTAAGTTTAGGCTCCTGGGCCTTCAGGATGAGGATGCTGTGGAGCTCTTCCCTTCCCATGCAGATTTCTGGGCTACCTCTAATGTCTGAAAAGGCACCAGCCTGCCCTGGAGCCAGGGGAGAGAATCAGAATTCCAAGTGGGAAAGAGCTCCTAAAGGTTGTATCCAGGCAGTTTGTGCCTTCACTTCAAAATGCAGTTTATTAAAGCAGTTAGTCTTGCTGGGTGGCATTTGTCTGGTTACTTGAGGGAATGTGCAGTGCATCTATAGAGTTTTCCTTTAATAAAATATTTTCTTCCTTTACACTTGAAGCTGAAATTAAAATGTGTTTTTTATACTCCCAGTAATGCTCAGTTTCTCTGTAGTTTATCATTAGGAAAAATATTCTTCAAATGCTTAACCTGAAAAGTGTGTGAAAGGCAATATTCACTGGTAGCCTTCAGATTTTTTTTTTTTAATATTTGTATATATTTCATTTCATTGATTAAATTTATAGAAAGGGAGATAATTAATCTGAGCTTCTTTAGAGCTCTGCATTTGTTTTCAGAGATGAGAACTCTATATCTTGTACACATCTAATGTAGCAGATAAGGAGTGCAAATAAGTGATTTTATTTTCTTTTATATAATAGTTTGTGCAAGTAGGACTAAAATAATAGCAAGGATCCTAACTATAAGATTCTGTTAATTCATCAAAATTCCCTGCTCCAGGGAGAAAAATTGTATTTGGAATAATGAGTCTTTACAGGAAGTAATCAGGCAGCAAATGTCTCTTTGGCATATTGCACCAGCAAACCAGGCACAACAAGACTCTGCAATGCCTAAAAGTTGATTTAAAGTGGACAGTTTTATTTGAAACAGAATCTCCAGACTCATGCTAATGTAAACAGCCATCTGAGCCATCCTAAAAAATCATCAGCTTTCTTGGAGCAGTCAGGGGTTTCTCTGGCATGAAAGAGCTTGGAGGGTTGATGGGCAGCAGTGAGAGCTGGGCATGGAAAAGGCAGTGGAAGTGATGTCAGGAGGCTTCAGGGAAAAGCATGGACTGAAATCCAGGCACTGCTGGGGAGTGGCACAGGGAGAGGTGGGGAGAGTCAGAAGTGTGTCTGTGTAGTATCACAAGTGCTGGGTTTAGTGCTTGTGGACTGTTTTCCTCCCTTTTTTGTTTGGTTTTTTCTTTTTCCCCTAATAGAGTAGGAGCAACAGTTGGGTGGGAAGGAGAAAGTGTAGCTGAGGGAGGATTGTGAGTTCCATGCACATGTGCTGTAAATAGGCCAAGTCTGCTCTCATGTGCCTGAGGAACATTTCCTGCTCTGAGGAACACAGCATTTTGCAGTCCAGCAGAAAGGATCCAGAGAGAATCCCTCTACATTTGTAAAATACTGCAATTTCAGTTTTCTGTACCCAAAGGCTTGCAGCAGTTCATTGCAGGCCTGTGTTGGAGGGAGTTGTGAAGGTACCAGGTTGGAAATTGGCTCGTTGTGTTTTCAGGGAGCCCCACTCTTTTTTTCCTTTTTTTTTTTTCTCTTTGTGAATAACTCCTGTAGAACCCTCAGTGATTTTACAAGTGTTCTAAACCTCATCTGGGCATGTAATTCTGTAACTGTCCTGTTTCCATGTGGGCCCTGAGCTAGGATTTGCAGGAACCACTCCAGAATCATCTTTTCTTTTTCTGTATCTCCAGTAGCTGCTTTCTTTGAATTGCTGCTGCCACCATCAGCAGCACTTCCTGGGGGAGCACAAACAGAGCTGATACCCAGGGCTGTTCTGGATTTTCCAGCTCGGTGGCTGGATTCCTCTGGGGGATGTTCTGGAGCCATGTGCTCCCTTCTCTTTTTTCTGTGAATATCTTGTCTCTTCAGAGCCACTCCATCATTCCTGTGGCCATCCCCACCTGCCAGTGAGGAATTCCCAGTACAGAGTAGTGCAGCTCTGGTGAAAATGAGGGAATAAAGTAACATTAATGACTCCTGATCCTCCTCCTGCTCAGCTCTGTTTCCCCCTCTCACACCAAATCTGCCAAGCTACATTTGTAGCAAACCACAAGTGCCCCTGCAGAAGGAAGAGGAAAGCAGCAATAGGAAGCAAAACAAAGTAACCTCTTTGTGAAAAGAGGGAAGGTTTTTGTCTTAATTTTTTAATTATAGTTCAGCTGTGGAGTGTGCTGAGGAATAAGCCCTTAGTGCAACCTAAAGAGGAGTCCTGGATTCTGTTCCTTATCAGTTCAAATGCTTGGAGTTCTTGCCTCTCTGTTCCACAGCTATTTAAAACTTGAGTCTGATTTCCTATTACTGACAGATTTATTTTTTTTTCCTTATCGAGGGTGTTGTTGGTTTAATGTGTCTCTCAAGCTCTGCTTTCTTGTTCAGAACTAAATAGGATTTTTTTTGTTTAAAAATGTTTTAACGTGTGGTGCCATGCCCAGTTCGTGAACTGAACCAAAGGAATCACTTTGATCTGCTAAATGAAGGATAAAATAATTTGGGAGTACTCTTGTTTTGATTTTACAAATTATTTCTGAATGTTACCAGCTCATTAAAAGTAGTTCATATCTTTATGGTCTCCCAAACCAGGTATTTTTCTAATCAACAGTTAATAATTTCTTTTTTTTTCTGTGAATGAAATACCTTTGAGCTAATTATTGAACAGTTGACTAATACAAAAATGAAAAAAATGTCAAATGGAAGGGGCTGATGTTGCATTATCTTTGAGCATTATTGGTACATGTGCACTTCTCACACAAGCAGGTCCCATTGGCTTGATCAAAAGTTTATGGAAAAATGAAACCATTCCCAGGATATTTTAATGTGTAATCAATAACAAAAAGATCATTTTAGCACTTGACTGTGCAGAGATAATTAATCACTGATGGTTTGTTGGGGGTGGGGGAGGGCTGTGGGTTGCTCAGCTGATAATGCAGTTTTCAAACATTGCTGCTGCTCAGAATCACACCAGGGTAAAATCCACTATCAGCTGCTGCAGCTGTTTGGGCTTGTTTGCACCTGCAATGTGGTTTTTGTTCTAAAATTCTGAACAGGAGCAATCAATGCACTGATTTTAGAGAAAACACTGATTTTTCTTACTTGTAGAAAAGCTTCATAGTAGGAGGAGGATGTTAGCTGAATGTGAACTCCTGGCTGTACACGTTTCCTCTGTGAATCCAAACGTTTGTGTGCCAGCCTGGGGAGTTCCTGCTTAGGAATGGATTCAGCAGAACTTTTGAACCCCTGTGGAGCTGCAGGCATGTGAATAAACCCACAGAAATTGGTTATTCATCTGCTTCAAGTTGGGCATTTTTTGCTGGATTGAGACTCAGAGGGGAGTGGGGGCATTCTCTTTCTAACTGTTTGTTTTTGCAGTAGCTTTGCAAGCAGGTTTTGTCTCGAGTTTTCTTTTTGTTTTTAAGGAGAACTTTAGTTTTCAAAGTGTATTCGAAAGAAAATTTAGAGCCCTCTTTTAGGCATCCTTTTTCTGCATACAACTTGATTAATAATAATTTTAAACTTGTATTTAATAAAACATAGACTCAGTTTTGTCTGAAAATGTATTACAATTTATTTCTGCCATTTTTGTGTAAAATTTACAGAAACAGTGTTACATCGTGCGCTCCAAAGGTAATGTCTCGTTCCTCTAAGGCTGTGTCCTTCCCTTTTCTTTCTGTTTTTCTCTTTCTTGTTTTTCTGATCATATTGTTATGTGCATTGAACCCTTTCTTAGGCCTGAGGTTCTTTGAGGGGGGTGGGTGAGAACGTGCTTTTATCAAAAAGATGATTTTCTCTTCAGCAGTATCTTAAACCAATTTAAACTTGAGTGAAGAAAGGTATTTGTCCTTCTGTAAATAACCTGCACAACAGTGTCTATTAAAAGGCAGATTTTGAATGGTGTAAATGATGAGAGCTCTATATAGAAGTGTTCTAATAAAGTATTATTTTGGGGGGATGAACTCATCATGACTTTAAGTTTCCATAATGCCAAGAAAGGAGGTAGGTTTGCTCCTGGTTAAGTTCTGAAGCCAAAGCAAATATTCAAAGATTGCTGCAGAAAACCTTGGAATGCTTTTTTAAAGTGTACCTTTGCAGAATAAATGTCAGATTACAGCCCTGACACTGAGGTGAGAACTTTCAAAAGCACCACAAGGATTTAGAGCTCTGTTTTCCATGGGAAGTTGTTCAGTCACCCAAGTCCTTGTGGTGCATCTGAAAGGTTTCCCTGTGGGACAGAGCTTCTCCTGCAGTTCTCTCTTGGTGAACAAGGACAGAAACCCTGTCCATTTTACCTCTCAAACTGCCAGGGGAGTGGGGCAGCCTCTCCAACCACCCTTTCCTCTGCTCAGTAAGCACCAGTCCAAAGGCACCTCCTGCTTAGGTAATTTGCTTAATTAGTCTCCAATGCTGCTGCAGCATGGCAGGAGCACCTGCAGGCTCCTCAGCCCTGGTTTTGAGCCTATTGCTTTTCCAGCTAATTCTAAACCCTCAGTCTTCACTACTATTGGTTTCATTGAAGTAACCCACTTCTATTTTTTTTCACCCCTTTAAATCAGCTTCATAATTAAAGCCACTTAAACTGTTTACTTAGCAGCAGGTTGTTAATGCAGTTAACTCTTGCTTCAAGAGCTTCAAAAGCCATAAGGGTTTTTCTTTTTGTAGCAATACGCTGTGGTAGCAAGGAAAAATCAAAGAACACCCACTGCTATTGAGAAATTTAATGTTGTGTTAATAGCATTTCTTTCCCTGTGTTAACCCAAAGAAGCTCTCTGTATTATTCAGTATTAAGGAAGTGGGTGGGCTGGTTGACATTTGGAGCTTAAAAAAAAAAAAATCAAGAGTGTAAACACTCCTGATTCACAGTTCCACCTTTTGGGATGTGTTCAGCACTGCAGGGTTTTGTGACCCAACAGTTCAAAACTCGAGGGAAGAGAAGTGTTTAAGAAGTAATATTTTATTCTAGCAGTAAAAAACTGACTTCTTCATACCAAATCTGTGTTATTGTAAATCTAGAAAAATCACCTGTGATTATTTATTTTGAGAGAGGGGAATTCACTGGAAGAAGGCTTTAAAAAAGCACAATAGTGCTTGGGAGGAGAGAGAGAAAGAATGCTTTCAGAAGTGATTTCTATTTTATTTCTCCCCCAATATTTGAGCAGGCTCTGATGTTCTTTACTCAATATTCCTGCATAGCAGGATCCCCTGTGCAGCAGGAATTCAGGCTCACTTGGAGAAGTAACTTCAGTTTGCTTTTGGAAAAGGATTCACAGCATTAGAATCCAAAAGATTTGTACAAAAGGCAGTTGCATTTTCCATTCAGGCTCAGTGTGAGAAGCTGAAAAATAGGGAGGAAATCTGCATTTATCAGTGAAGTGTAGGTGGCACAGAATGTCTGCTGTTGATTTTGGGAAGCCTGTGAGTTTTTGAGCTGAAGTGTTTGATGATTTAAGACAGAAATATTGCTTTGTATTCTGAGTCAGGAGGCCAAGCAGGTAAATGGGGAGTGAGAAAGAAGTGGTGGGAGGTGAGGGGAAGCAGAGAATCTCTCACATATCATAACTCTTCTTTTTAAAATAAGCTGTCTTTAAAGTGACCTTGCAATCTAAGAAGCTAACAAGCTCAGAAACATTTAAATCCCATTGGTCACCTAATATTTATCACCCAATTGTATCTTCTCTGTGATTAAAAATCATAAAGTTACATTAAATGTGTATTTAAAGACGCTTGGAAATTGTTTACTGCATGCATGAAATGATACTTGGTACAGCTTTCAGTATGCACACTTAGCTAAACTTCAAACAAACACCATGTAAAAGTTTAAGAAAGCCTGTATGTATAATCTGTAATTTTAATTTGTTAATTCCATGTATTTAACTGTGTTTTTTCACTATTTTTGTCTTACCTTCACCTCTCTTTTTTTTTTTTTTCTGTGTCATTCTCCTCTTTTACTTCATCTGAATCCCTGATTTTATTTTATTTTACCATCTTCCCATCTTGCTGTTTGTCCAACAGAACAACAAAACCTGCTCCTCATCTCGATGGGTAAGAATCCTTTCCAATTTCTCAAATGATTGCTGAAATTTGAGGGTTATATTGAAAGTAGACAACAATGGGGAAACAAATCCTTAACTCTGTGGAAATTATACAATGGGATGAGATGGAAAACAATAGTTTCAGTTCTATAAAAATTTCAAGTTGCAACTTATTTCCTAAAGCAGGACAAAAACTTGAATTGCCTTAAATCCTAGGATTATTTCTTTAAAACTGCTTGCTGCCTTCAGCCCATAAATCTGGGAGCTGAATTGCCAAATTTAATATATTTGAGCAGTCATCTCTTTTGGGGCTTGTTTTTAATCCCTAAAATTTATGGGGCAAATGGAAGACAGAAAGAGAAATGTGGTACCATAGAACAAAACCAAGGATTCCTTTATTTTAACTGTCCCTGCAATGCCAGGGGGGAATTGTATCCTGGGTTTGTAGAGATCTATAAATTCTGCTTCTCTGGGGAAGAGTTCTGTCATGTTTATAGATGGGCTCTTGATCTCTATTGCACAAAACTGCAAAAATAGAAGGGTGGGTTAGGAATTTTAATCTGTTTACTCTGCCCTTGTTGAGGAGATGAGACTGCTTCAGTTTGAGGGAAATACTTGATGTCAGAGTGGATCTTTGTTTCACATTGCATAAAATCTTAGCATTGTTGTCAATGCTAAACTTAAAACCATAAAAAAAACTTAATGCATTAAGAGCTCAATGTTTCTATCTCAGACTGACTTTTTAAATGTGAAATTAATTTGAAAATCATCACAGCGGTTCACATTTTGTGATTTGTAAATACTTCCTTTCTGCAGTGTGCACGTTGTCTTTGGACTGGTTATTTCTGGGTTTGAAGTCATAGAACAGATAGAAAATCTCAAAACTGATACTGCCAGCAGGCCCTACGCAGACGTGCGAGTCATTGACTGCGGGGTGCTGGTCACCAGGTCAGCTAAAGATGGTGAGTTCCCTGAATTCTTCTTTAATTCAGCATTCCCAAATTAGTGATGTTTATGTATGGAGAAATGAGTTTGTGGGGAATTCTCAAAGCCTGACAGAAGGCTCACACAGTGTGTGCATCTCTGTGCAAACCTTGAGATGAGAAATGCTGACTTGGAAATGCCATGGAATGGACAGACATTGCTGAGAGAGAAATGGAACCAGGAACAAGCTTCAAAGGATGGCCTTGCAAATAAAACTGGATACTTTGGAGAAATAGAACTAGGAAAGATGCATTGCAGTAGGATCCATGAGGGGTAATTTTAGATGATTTAAGGCATTTTCAGCATGGTGTGGCTAAAGCTGATAGACCAAGAAACTTTTATAATGTATTGTAATTAGGAAATAGTTGGCTTCTGATTGTGATGGTGTGAATTATAACATCTCTATCGTCTCACCCTTCTCATGAAACTGAAAATGGAATAAAAGTGTTTAAAACACCTCTCAGTTGCCCCAGCTCTGGGTCAGAAAAGGGAATAATCCAGCATCCCCCTCCCAGGAGCTGTTCCTGATCTCTCTTCTTGCTGTGCTCCAGAACCTGGTGAATGACAGAGTTCCTTTTGTTCTTCGTGGGTTTCAGGGTGGCTCGTCCATTCTTGAAGCAAATAGGGAAGAGCTCAAGGTCTGCTGGAGTTTAATCAATATAATTGTACCAGTGTGACCCTGGGAGCTCGGGGATTTCCCCCCGAGCAGGAGGGACTGGAATCACTTAGATTTGAAAAATAAGATAGGTGATGATGTATCAGAAGTCTAAACAGAAATGAGTGGGTCGCAAAGGGCTTTATCCAACACTCATGTTCTCAGAGAGTACAATTCCACCAACAGCTAAAAATCATTATGGTAGACATGTAGAATCTTAATTAATTCTTGCGAGCCTGTAAAACATAAATCTTGGTGTAGGAGAGGAAGGCACAGCAAAAAAAATATTTTCTGCTCTCAACATTTGTCCCCTGTTCATGTTAGAGGTTGACATGGGACATGGCAAACTCAAAAAGGAATGAAAAGTTATTTTTCTGTGTTAGAAAGAGGGAGACACAAATATGCTTTTCTTAAAGTTGAATTTTGTGCACTCTCAAAATGTTTATTTTAAGATTCTGTGAAGTCAATATATGCAATATATGTGGTCAAGTTTATTTTTCTTTTCATGAAGATTCATAGAGAATAAATGATCTTAAATGCATGTTTTGACAGTCTCTGTGAATTAGTGGAGTGTTGTAAGTTTGCATTTCTATATAATTTCTGATTTTCCTTAGGATAAGGTGGTAATTTATGTCCTTTAGAGAAAGTCAAGAGGAGCTCTAGTGTGAAAGTGTGAGGATGCACAAAACAGAAAATAATAAAGTTTTAAAAATAAAAAAATATACAACTGGGCCAGCAATGAATTTATTCTTAATCTTTGGTTTGCAACCTGTGCATTGTTTCTAAAAGTACCTAATTTTTTTACTATAAGTGGTCTTTGCTTATCTGCATATTCTGTCTTTGCTGGAAAATATGTGTATAATACCAACATGGATTTAGACTGGGCACAATCAGACGAATTTTTGATTCTTTGATATTGTGAAAAAGTTCACAGAGCTTTTCTAAAATGGCCCATTTGTATATACATCTATGAAATGGTGTGCTTTGTGCTTTTACATGCACACACGTGTGCACAGTGCCAATTGAAAATATCTGTTCAAGCTTTGGAGAAGAAGAAGAAAGTCTGCTCTGACTCAGAAGCCTCAGAGTCCTCTTCCAGTGCATCCAGCTCTTCAGAATCCTCATCTGAGAGTGAGGCTGAGAATGAAAGGAGCAGGAGGAAAAAGAGGAAAAGAAAAGCTAAAACCAAACAGTCCAGGAAACGAAGGAAGGAGGAGAGGAAGAAGGAGGAGCCAAGGTGCAAGCGAACCTCAAGCCAAAGACGGTGACTGTTCTCAAAAATCTAACAATTGCAGTAAAATCTGGGGAATTCTGCTTTGTTTTCATGAAGTGCTCAAGCAGTAAATATGAAAATGCTTTTAAGTTTGGGGTTTGGTGCATGATTTTATAAATAAACAAAAAACCCTGAAGTTGAGCTTGTTGAATTTTCCATTAAATGGAAGATCTTTGTAGATAAAAGCAAGAGTGATGTTGAAATTATTAAATCCCAGCACGTTAAACTATTCAGGGCTCAGCACATCTGTGCAAAAGTGAGACTTCAGGCAAATTGCAGAACTTTGTACATATATTTGATTATCTTTTAAAATATTTCACAACAAGTTGTAAATGAAAAGCAGAGTTACTTACTGTAAAGCAAGAACTGAACTTTCTCTCCAGTAATAATCGCCATCCTCCCTTTAGCCTAAAATGGGTTGTGGAACACATCTTGGTTGTTAAGCCAACTCTAAGTTTGATGCATCTTGTCCTGGAATCCAGTTGGACAAGGGATTTTCCCAGCTAACTGTGATTTCTCACCCTGCTCTTTCCCTTAGCAGCCTTTCTGACAAGAGCGATGTCGCAGACAAAGTCGACCTTAGCACCAAGCGGGACAAGCCCGTGGTACGTCCTGAAGAAATCCCCCCAGTGCCTGAAAATAGATTTTTGCTCAGAAGAGATGTGCCTGTTGTCAATGTAGAGCCTGAACCGTAAGGAACTCTGAGCTTTTTATTCTGACTTGCTGAAAACTGTGCATGAAATATTTCTGTTAACATTCTCTTCCTGGTGCTGCTCACTGCAGTGTCAGAATTGCTGCATGTGGTCATTTCATTGGCCTTTTTATAGTTTCTTTTCCTTGTGACCCGTGCCAGGGGTTTTTAGTGAGAT
The DNA here is from genome assembly GCF_017590135.1 of Pyrgilauda ruficollis. Taxonomy (NCBI): domain Eukaryota; kingdom Metazoa; phylum Chordata; class Aves; order Passeriformes; family Passeridae; genus Pyrgilauda; species Pyrgilauda ruficollis. The sequence continues at coordinate 633,020 of NW_024510321.1, read as the reverse complement.
CTCGAGATGATTTCATTGGTCTTTAAGGTGTTAAAATCAATTAAAAACAATTAATGACTAATTTCAGAAGTAATCATGCAATGCAAACCACAGGAAATACTTGATTGCAAGGGAAACTTGGGACTGGGAGGGGTGATTTTTTTTGTCTTTCTTAGACTGATGAAGAAACTTTGGTTCAGAATCAGTCCCCTGGAATTTCATGACTTTAGCAGTGTTTGAGAATAAGAGAAAATGCTCTTCTTTTGCTACAAAGGAAGTCACAAGTTCATGAGATGCTTTCAATGTGTTTTGTACCTCCACTGTCACATTTCATTGCTTTTGTAGCTGAGCTAATCCATTACAGTGAATTAGCTCTAAAATCAGTGTTGGATTTGTTTGGTGTTGGGATTTTTTATTTTCCCTTAATGGTACAGTCTCCTGTAAGTCTTTTCTTGGAACATCACTCAAGTTCCCAAAGATTTACTCACTACTTTTGGGGACATTACATAGGCTGAAAGAAGCAAAGCTTTAGAACCTGTGAACTATCCTGAACTGAGATCCTGAAACTCTTCTGCCCATGTTGTCTTCAGGATTTGTGCCCCAAACAGAAGTTAACCTCTTGTGACAGTGTTTTGCAAGTTCATTGTTAGCATTAATTTCTGTGTCAAGAGATCAGCCTGCACATTTGGTTGAGAACAAATACATGTTGATTTGCCTTTTGTTGCAGAACTCTCTTGCTTTGTTTCTTGAAAAAAACACTGAATTCTGTCTGAAAATGAATAAGATGATGAATATTTCTCATGTTTAACTTAAACTAATTGTAAGTTAATTGGTTTTTTTGCTGTGTAACTTCATACTTTATTAATTTATGTAGGAAGCTTCTTGATGCTGCGCCAGTTCTGACTGACCAGAAACCATCAGTCTCCAAATCTGGACGGAAAATTAAAGGAAGAGGCACAATAGTATGTGACAATTTTATTTATTTCTTTATTTCCTTTCACCCAGAGTAACATCTCCAACTTTGAGCTTTGAATTTCCCTGGAGGGCTTTGTGTGACACTTTATTTACATGTTGTAGGATCCAGTTTAGAAAGCATTGAAATCCTGTCAGGTAGTTGATTTTATAAAGCTTCTTTTCCATCCTTCCTGTTACTGTCTTTTAACTTAAAGATTGTTTGGAGAACAAAATGCCTAAATGGAATGTTTGGAAATACTTATGTAAATAAAGACTTGGGGGGAAAATAACTTAAAGCAGAGTGGAATTGGCTTCTGCTAGATATTGGCGTTTCTGTCCTTTTTTCCATCATTTTGGCACCTTCTCAGCAAAATTAAGAATGAAAAAAGAAGTCATTTAGGGCTGGCAGTTGGAGAAACACATTTTTCTTCCATCTCTTAGTCTTTATTAGCACAGTTTCCGTCCAGGTGTGATGTTTTTCAAAATACTGATTTGTAGGTTCCACGAGACTCTAGAATATAAAATGTGAGAATCAGGGAGGTCCATGACACCCTTCAATCTTTAAGGCCATTCTTCTGTAAAAGCTGTTTTTTATGTAGTTATTGCTTCAGCTGAAATAATAGGGAAGCTCAGGTTATATCAGGTTGATTTTGTTTTTTATATAAGAAAGATATTTTAAAGCCTTCTGTAATTACCTGGATAAATAAATGCATGCATCTTTGTGAGTTTATTCTGGGGGACAACACTGTTTTTACCCCATTTTATTGCTTTCATAAGTGGCTCAAAATAATTGAGTCAAATCCAGATGTGCTTTTATTGAGTCAAGGAGCATCTCTGTGATTCTGATTTCCTCACAGAATTTACCTAAGTGTGTATCCCACTGGGTAATGGAAAATAATGAGTTAGCAATAGCAGAGTTCTTCTTTCTCTGCTGCACAAGTAGCTCTTGTTGCCTACTTAAATGCTCTGCCTAAGCATAATTTTTCAAATGTGAAGCTTTATTGCTCTTTTTTATGAAAGAGTTTGGGGGTTTTTTGTGATTTTTTTTTTTGTTCAGTTTCTTATTTTTTTAATTGCTTTAAAGTGACTTAATTTGGATTCCCATTTCTGTAGAGTTGAACAGCAGTAACTTTTGAAATGGGGTTTGTCTTTGCTCCTGCAAACCGTGAATAGTCTGACTGAAGTGAAACATCTGTGCTTTAAAAACGAGGGTGGTTATCTGCAGTAATTGCGTTATTCCAAAAGGGAATCCGTGGCCTCTTCCTCGATTCTTCCTTTCACGTTTCCAAAAGCTGGGCGAGCTGCTGGCCTCTCTCAGGCTTTGCAGAATGCTCTATATAAAAGATGCAGTAGTTGTGTAAGAAAGCCTTGCTGCAGCTGTGTGTGTTTGCTGTCCCAGCGCTATCACACCCCGCCGCGGTCGCGCTCCTGCTCCGAGTCGGACGATGAGGAGAGCAGCGAGACCCCTCCCCACTGGAAGGAGGAGATGCAGAGGCTGCGGACGTACCGAGCACCCAGCGGGGAGAAGTGGAGCAAAGGAGACAAGTAAGAGCCTCAGCACAGCTCTGAGATGTCCTGGCCTTTGGCAAGCCCTCATTGGTTGTGTAGATGTAACCACGGCAGTACCAGGATGACAGGAAACGGCCTCATGTTGTGCCAGGGGAGGTTTAGATTGGATATTAGGAAATTATTTTTTTCACAGAAAACACTGGAGCAGGCTGCCCAGGGTAGTATGGAGCCACCATCTCTGGAAGTGCTCAGAAAACGTGGATGTGGTACCTGAGGACATGGTTTAGTGCTAACCAGGTGGTGGGACTTGGTGATATCTTTAAGATCTTTTCCAGCCTTAAGGATTCAGTGATCCTCTTTGAGGAGATGGATCCTTAAGGATTCCTTCTCCTCAAAGTGGAATACATGGTTTCTTTGGAGTAAAACAATCAAATTCACTAAGCCTCTATTATTTTAGTTGTATGTTCTTTCAGCAATTGCAAACTGTGTGATGGATGGAAGTCAGCTCTCCAGAATTCCTGATGGCTTGATACTAAATATGAGCTTCTATCAAATTACAGGACATAAATCTTAAAAGGAAAATTTAAAAATATTATATGTGACTAGTAGTGCATAATTGCAAACGTTTCAGGTTATTCTTTTTTATGTACTGAGATGTTTTAAAACTTGTATTTAAGTGTGGCTTAAGGAGCCTGTTTTGTGGAGGTCAAAGTCCTACAGACTGAGGTAATTAAAACTTTAAATCTCTTTACATGGGTCCTGAAATATGGGAAACTTGCTTGTGTTGGCTGATTTATTTCTTAGGGAGAAGTAGCTCTTGATAGTAGTGCAATTCTACGTCTTAAAATGAGTGTAAGGAACTCAAAGCAATTCTCACATTTTAAAAGTGTGTGCGCTAGGGTTTGTGTAATCTTATTTAAAGTTAAGTTTAAAAATACCTACTTTATCCAAAGGTTTTTAAAGATTTTGCACTTAGTCTGGGGTTTCTTTGTTTGTTTTCCAGGTTGAGTGACCCCTGTACCAGCAGGTGGGATGAGAGGAGTGCATCCCGGAGATCCAGGTCTTGGTCCCATAACGGTTATGCTGATCTGAGCACTGTGAGATACTCCAGCCATCACAAGAAGCACAGGAAAGAGAAGAAGAAGGTGAAGCATAAAAAGAAATCTAAAAAGCAGAAGCATTTCAAGAAGCACAAGCAAACAAAGAAAAAGAAAACATCAGCCTCATCAGATGTAGAATCCTCTCATTCCTTCCACAGGAGGACAAAACCATCTTGTGATCGTGAGAGGAAATCTCGTTCTTCCTCATTGTCTTCCAGGCGTTCATCCAGGAGAGACTGGTCTAAATCTGATAAGGAAGACCAGAGCTTGTCATCTTTATCCAGCAGAGGGTCTCGATCGTACTACAGGTCCAGATCCAGGTCTCGATCTAAATCAAGATCTTACTCCAGAAGAAGTTCTAGATCAAGATCAGCCTCTAAATCATCGCGATCTCGAAGTAGGTCGCGGTCAAGTTCTAACCCCAGGCAGCAAAAGACTGTTCCCAGTTCTCCACGAAATATTTCAGCACGGTTAAATGACACTAAGCTGACCAAGACTGCTGAGCCTGTCCGAGCAGTGATACTGCCCAGTGACAAGGTTATCGTGCCACCAGTTGTCCCAGAAAGCCTCCCTGTCATACCCTTAAGTGACAGTCCCCCACCTTCAAGGTGGAAACCTGGGCAGAAACCTTGGAAGCCATCGTATGAGCGAATTCAGGAGATGAAAGCTAAAACAACCCACTTAATTCCCACCCAAACTAATTACAATTTAGTGGTCGTTAAGGAGCCCAACACTTCTTCCTCGTACCGCAAGCAGGAGAGGAGCTCCGAGAGCGATCGGAGCGGTTATTCCAAAGGCCGCAGCGACAGGAGCTCGGAGAGCTGGCCGAGGTCCAGGAGCAGGTCCTCTCGAAGCCGCTCCTACTCAAGATCTTACTCAAGGTCTAGGAGCCCATCGAGCTCGAGGACAAAATCTCCTTCCTCTGGCAGGTCACCGTCCCCGAGTAAATACCGCAGTGACAGGTCGGGGTACAGCGAGTCCACGTCCGACTATTCCCTCAGCGAGGAGGACAGGCACAGGAACAAAAGGAAACCCACATCCAGCGATCCCAAAGCTCGGGGCCTCAAACTGAGGCAGGAAACGAGCTCAGATAGCACTTTGCCTTACAAGCATCCAAAGGACTACGATGAGTCTTCCCAAGGGTTGAAGGAGAGTGACAGTTTGTCATCCTCAGACTTATCCTCCGACAGCGAGCGCTCTGCCAAAGCCAAAGCGGTCCAAGAAAAAGAAGGCCGCTTTCTGTTAGAAGGGGATGCTGAGAAACAGGATAAAAATAGCTTAAGTTCTGAGAGAGGGGAGGAGAAAGCCAAGGGTGAGCGGGATTCTGATCACTCCAAAAAGAAAGCTGCTAAGGAGAAATGCTCAGAGCAGCCCAGAGGTGGTGCAAAAACAAAACGCAAATCCTACTCAGGTAGCAAATGGGACTCGGAGTCAAACTCTGAAAGAGGAGAGGCAAAGCATAATAGAGGGGATTCCAGACCCTCCTCTGGGAAAGAAGAAGGAGAGGCCACCTCAGGGTCTGACACAGAGCTTAGTGTTACCAAAAGGATAAAAAAACAATCCAATTCCTCAGAGGGCTTTTTGGGTTCTGACTGCGTGTGGAAGACAAGCAAACACTTGTCAACTTCTGAATCTGAGAGTTCTTGTTCCAGCTCAGCAGACACTCGAGGCAAGTTGAAAAAACACAAACATGGGTTGAAAAAGACTCCTAAAAAATCACATTCCAAAAAAGCAAAAGAAAAATCGAAAGGCAAAAAGGACAAAAAACACAAAGTCCAGAAAAGAAAAGAAATGTTTCATTGGCAGCCCCCCCTTGAGTTCGGGGAAGAAGAGGATGATGAGATAAATGAAAAGCCAGTTACCAAGGATGATAAAAAAGAAAAGCAGCTTAGCAGGGACATAAAGGATAAAAAACAAGTTTATGAAAAGGATGAAATAGTCACAGATAAAATGGGAAATGGTGAAAAGTCGTGTGTGAATGAAAACCTTTTAGATAAAAACACCTCATGTGGGGCCTCGCCAGATCGCAGCAACCTTAATAAAGAGCCCATTGAAACAAGCACTTCAACTGGTATTTTAAACTCAGGAATAAACGTGGCTGCTTGCAAGAGTGAGATTAAACAAGCTGAAGAAAATAACCAGAATGGGCTGGAAGATGTTATTCAGACAGATGACAACATGGAGATTTGTACTCCGGATCGTAACTCGCCAGGGAAGGTGGATGTGGATGTTTTGTCTCCTGTCATTCTCACTGCTAAACCTTTAAGTGCTGCTGTAAAAAAAGAGTTACAGGTTGAGACACCTGAGCAAGATGCTGTCAAACTGGGAAACAGCATAAGAGACTTTATTAATATTAAAGAAGAAAAAGAAACTGGAAGGCAAGAAAATAACTCTGCTCCTGTGTCTGGTGCTAAAGACTGTAGTTTAAAAAGTGAAATTTCTGAAAATGCATCAAGCAATATGATAGACAATAAATGGAAGCCTTTGCAAGGTGTTGGTAACTTAAAACCAACAACAATTAGTACAACCACAGAGGTTAAAAATGTAGCATCGGCACCGGAGCCTAAACCAGCAGGTTTAAGAATTGAAATCAAAGCAAAAAATAAAGTAAGGCCTGGGTCTCTCTTTGATGAAGTGAGGAAAACAGCCCGGCTAAATCGTCGGCCAAGGAACCAAGAAAGTTCCAGTGAGGAGGAATCTCCAAGCAGAGATGACAACAGCCCTTCCAGGAGTCTCAGCAGGTCACGAAGTAAATCTGAGTCTAAATCCAGACACAGAACGAGGTCCATATCCTACAGTCACTCGAGAAGCCGATCCCGAAGTTCTACCTATTCATACAGGTGAGAAGCGTGTGCTGCTCCCACAGCCAGCCCTGGTAAATTGTATGTTCTTATGTTTTCAAAGAATGCTTTTCAGGTTGTGTTTTTTGTTTTTTTAACAGCCCTCTGTTACAGAACCACAGAGTGGTTTGGGTTGGGAGGGACCTTAAAGCCCATCCAGTTCCAACCCCCCTGCCATGGGCAGGGACACCTTCCACTATCCCAGGGTGCTCCAAGTCCCATCCAGCGTGATTTTGGACACTTCAAGGAATCCAGGGACAGCCACAGCTTCTCTGGGCAACCTGTGTCAGTGTGAAGTGACCTCCTTCTCCTGTCCCTTCATCCCTTGTCTCAAGTCCATCTCCAGCTCTTCTGGAGCCCCTTTAGGCCCTGTAAGGGGCTCTGAGGTCTCCCTGGTGTCTTCCCTTCTCTAGTGAGCATTCCCAGCTCTCCCAGCCTGGCTCCAGAGCAGAGGAGCTCCAGCCCTTGGATTAACTCAGTGGCCATATCACCTAGCAAGTATGCAATAAATATTTAGCTAGCAAGCTAAAGATTTATAACTTCTTCTGGTTCCCATTTTCTGCTGCTCTTTTCCTCAGCTGTGTTCTCTCTTGGTGTCCTTGGTTGTAGGTCCAGGAGCTACTCGAGGAGCCGGAGCCGGGGCTGGTACAGCCGAGATCGCTCCAGGAGCCGGAGTAGCTCCTACCACAGTTACAAGAGCCACAGGTGAGTTCACCCAGCTGGAAACAATGCCAAATGTGTTCTCCTCCTCTTGTTCCCTCTCTCCCCCTGCCCTCTTCAGCACTTTTGGTTTCTGTTGACTAAAAACCCCTCTGTGGTTTTGATTTTGTCAGTCGGAGCTACAGCAGGAGCCGATCCAGGAGCAGTTCCTATGGTCACCACAGTCGATCCAGGTATGGACTTGATGCCTTGTGAAGGCTGATTTAGAACAGAGACTAGATGGAGCTAAAGAATAAAGTAGGGATTTATTCAAAGGCCTCAACAGATCCACCTTGGGCAGCACAACCCAAAATGGTCCCAAAATGCATGGGTCTCTCCCTGGGATCAGCTCTGCTCCATGTGCACATTGCAGTTCAGTGTCCAATTCCAGCTCAGCCCCTGCACTCCCATCCTGCTTGTTTTTCTCTCTCCAGCCCACGGGGTTTGTGCTCCTGGGCTGAGATTTGGATCATTTGTCCTTGGTGCCCAGCTGGAGCAGGAATTGTTTTGTCTCCCTGCTCTGTGCACAGAGCTCACCATGCCCTGATGTGAAGCTCAGAACTGCACACAAAAGCAGCACAGAACCTGAAAATATAAAAGCTAAAACCTGAGGCATCAGATTGTCCTTTTATACAACCTCTGCAAGAAATGTGCTGCCCATCAAATCATCTTAGTATAAGTCTACTTTTATTTACATTTCTTTAAAACAGACTTTATAATTACTGTCTATGATATATTATATATTGTATATACTATCTATTTTATTGTACATACTGTAATACAAATGCATATCTAAATACATATTTATTTATAGAAATGCTTTTTAGGATTACTTTTCTCTCATAGAATCCCAGAATGGTTTGGGTCAGGCAGGACCTTAAAGATGATCCAGCCCCTGGCCATGGGCAGGGGCACCCTCCTCTAGACCAGGGTGCTCCAAGCCCCATCCAGCCTGGCCTTGGACACTTCCAGGGACCAGTAGTACTTAAAACTATTATTACAATATCATGATGGCAACTTGAATCAAAGCAGAATGAACACAAGACGCTTTCAAAAGCTGAAAATAACCGAACCATCCTGGCATTACAGTTGTAGGCAATGCTAAAAGTAGTAGTGAACACATTTGCTTTTGTTTTTTTAAATAATATTGAGTTATAAATGGAATCGCTTGGCTTGCTTTCAGAAGTATCAGCAAACAAGAATTTTACTAGGAAAAATAAAAGGGACAGCACAAAGCTTTATAAATGCTTTGTATGTCCTTCCTGATAAAATTTGAGATCTTACTGTTGAAGATTGTTGTTGTGTTGAAACCTTTGTAAAGTGTAGAATTCTTCGCCGCATCCTTGACAATAATTTCTATACATCCCCTCATATCTCTATAGAAATGTCATTTAAAACAGCATTTTAGACCAGAAATCATGAATTCAGTACTATTTTTTTCCCCCCTTTAAAGCAGGTCCTACACCTATGACAGTTACTACAGCAGGAGTCGGAGCAGGAGCAAGAGGAGCGACAGCTACCGGAGATCTCGGAGCTACGACCGGAGATCCAGGTGGGTCTGACCCTGCTTGGGTGCACAAGGATTTGCTGAACACAAACAGAGGATGTTTAACAAGGCCAGGGTGCTGCTTTTTCCCCATAAGAATAAGAAATACACTCAGCAAAAGTAATAATTCAAACCAAATTCTAATTAAAATCAGAGCGTGAGAGAAGAAGTCGGAAGTTAAGACATTCCAAATAGGAGGATGGAGAGGCAGCCAGGATAAGGAAAGGTTGATTTCCATTTCATTGTGTCCATGAATTCAAAATAAGCACCTTTTCCCATGGAAAAGATGAAGTTCCCATCCCTGGAAGTGTTAAGAACTTGTGGAAATGGCATTGAGGACACGGTTTAATAGTGAAGACAGTGGGGCTGGGTTTGCTTGGTGACCTCAAAGGTCTTTGCCAACCTTAATGATCCTATTATTTGATTAATTATATTTTTTTAACAATATCAAGTGTTTCTTAAAACCCACATAGCTCTCAAGATTTAATTCAAGTGCTCTGTTAGTAACTCGCCAGGGAAGGTGGATGTGGATGTTTTGTCTCCTGTCATTCTCACTGCTAAACCTTTAAGTGCTGCTGTAAAAAAAGAGTTACAGGTTGAGACACCTGAGCAAGATGCTGTCAAACTGGGAAACAGCATAAGAGACTTTATTAATATTAAAGAAGAAAAAGAAACTGGAAGGCAAGAAAATAACTCTGCCCCTGTGTCTGGTGCTAAAGACTGTAGTTTAAAAAGTGAAATTTCTGAAAATGCATCAAGCAATATGATAGACAATAAATGGAAGCCTTTGCAAGGTGTTGGTAACTTAAAACCAACACCAATTAGTACAACCACAGAGGTTAAAAATGTAGCATCGGCACCGGAGCCTAAACCAGCAGGTTTAAGAATTGAAATCAAAGCAAAAAATAAAGTAAGGCCTGGGTCTCTCTTTGATGAAGTGAGGAAAACAGCCCGGCTAAATCGTCGGCCAAGGAACCAAGAAAGTTCCAGTGAGGAGGAATCTCCAAGCAGAGATGACAACAGCCCTTCCAGGAGTCTCAGCAGGTCACGAAGTAAATCTGAGTCTAAATCCAGACACAGAACGAGGTCCATATCCTACAGTCACTCGAGAAGCCGATCCCGAAGTTCTACCTATTCATACAGGTGAGAAGCGTGTGCTGCTCCCACAGCCAGCCCTGGTAAATTGTATGTTCTTATGTTTTCAAAGAATGCGTTTCAGGCTGTGTTTTTTGTTTTTTAACGGCCCTCTGTTACAGAACCACAGAGTGGTTTGGGTTGGGAGGGACCTTAAAGCCCATCCAGTTCCAACCCCCCTGCCATGGGCAGGGACACCTTCCACTATCCCAGGGTGCTCCAAGTCCCATCCAGCGTGATTTTGGACACTTCAAGGAATCCAGGGACAGCCACAGCTTCTCTGGGCAACCTGTGTCAGTGTGAAGTGACCTCCTTCTCCTGTCCCTTCATCCCTTGTCTCAAGTCCATCTCCAGCTCTTCTGGAGCCCCTTTAGGCCCTGTAAGGGGCTCTGAGGTCTCCCTGGTGTCTTCCCTTCTCTAGTGAGCATTCCCAGCTCTCCCAGCCTGGCTCCAGAGCAGAGGAGCTCCAGCCCTTGGATTAACTCAGTGGCCATATCACCTAGCAAGTATGCAATAAATATTTAGCTAGCAAGCTAAAGATTTATAACTTCTTCTGGTTCCCATTTTCTGCTGCTCTTTTCCTCAGCTGTGTTCTCTCTTGGTGTCCTTGGTTGTAGGTCCAGGAGCTACTCGAGGAGCCGGAGCCGGGGCTGGTACAGCCGAGATCGCTCCAGGAGCCGGAGTAGCTCCTACCACAGTTACAAGAGCCACAGGTGAGTTCACCCAGCTGGAAACAATGCCAAATGTGTTCTCCTCCTCTTGTTCCCTCTCTCCCCCTGCCCTCTTCAGCACTTTTGGTTTCTGTTGACTAAAAACCCCTCTGTGGTTTTGATTTTGTCAGTCGGAGCTACAGCAGGAGCCGATCCAGGAGCAGTTCCTATGGTCACCACAGTCGATCCAGGTATGGACTTGATGCCTTGTGAAGGCTGATTTAGAACAGAGACTAGATGGAGCTAAAGAATAAAGTAGGGATTTATTCAAAGGCCTCAACAGATCCACCTTGGGCAGCACAACCCAAAATGGTCCCAAAATGCATGGGTCTCTCCCTGGGATCAGCTCTGCTCCATGTGCACATTGCAGTTCAGTGTCCAATTCCAGCTCAGCCCCTGCACTCCCATCCTGCTTGTTTTTCTCTCTCCAGCCCACGGGGTTTGTGCTCCTGGGCTGAGATTTGGATCATTTGTCCTTGGTGCCCAGCTGGAGCAGGAATTGTTTTGTCTCCCTGCTCTGTGCACAGAGCTCACCATGCCCTGATGTGAAGCTCAGAACTGCACACAAAAGCAGCACAGAACCTGAAAATATAAAAGCTAAAACCTGAGGCATCAGATTGTCCTTTTATACAACCTCTGCAAGAAATGTGCTGCCCATCAAATCATCTTAGTATAAGTCTACTTTTATTTACATTTCTTTAAAACAGACTTTATAATTACTGTCTGATATATTATATATTGTATAAACTACCTATTTTATTGTACATACTGTAATACAAATGCATATCTAAATACATATTTATTTATAGAAATGCTTTTTAGGATTACTTTTCTCTCATAGAATCCCAGAATGGTTTGGGTCAGGCAGGACCTTAAAGATGATCCAGCCCCTGGCCATGGGCAGGGGCACCCTCCTCTAGACCAGGGTGCTCCAAGCCCCATCCAGCCTGGCCTTGGACACTTCCAGGGACCAGTAGTACTTAAAACTATTATTACAATATCATGATGGCAACTTGAATCAAAGCAGAATGAACACAAGACGCTTTCAAAAGCTGAAAATAACCAAACCATCCTGGCATTACAGTTGTAGGTAATGCTAAAAGTAGTAGTGAACACATTTGCTTTTGTTTTTTTAAATAATATTGAGTTATAAATGGAATCGCTTGGCTTGCTTTCAGAAGTATCAGCAAACAAGAATTTTACTAGGAAAAATAAAAGGGACAGCACAAAGCTTTATAAATGCTTTGTATGTCCTTCCTGATAAAATTTGAGATCTTACTGTTGAAGATTGTTGTTGTGTTGAAACCTTTGTAAAGTGTAGAATTCTTCGCCGCATCCTTGACAATAATTTCTATACATCCTCTCATATCTCTATAGAAATGTCATTTAAAACAGCATTTTAGACCAGAAATCATGAATTCAGTATTATTTTTTTCCCCTCTTTAAAGCAGGTCCTACACCTATGACAGTTACTACAGCAGGAGCCGGAGCAGGAGCAAGAGGAGCGACAGCTACCGGAGATCTCGGAGCTACGACCGGAGATCCAGGTGGGTCTGACCCTGCTTGGGTGCACAAGGATTTGCTGAACACAAACAGAGGATGTTTAACAAGGCCAGGGTGCTGCTTTTTCCCCATAAGAATAAGAAATACACTGAGCAAAAGTAATAATTCAAACCAAATTCTAATTAAAATCAGAGCGTGAGAGAAGAAGTCGGAAGTTAAGACATTCCAAATAGGAGGATGGAGAGGCAGCCAGGATAAGGAAAGGTTGATTTCCATTTCATTGTGTCCATGAATTCAAAATAAGCACCTTTTCCCATGGAAAAGATGAAGTTCCCATCCCTGGAAGTGTTAAGAACTTGTGGAAATGGCATTGAGGACACGGTTTAATAGTGAAGACAGTGGGGCTGGGTTTGCTTGGTGACCTCAAAGGTCTTTGCCAACCTTAATGATCCTATTATTTGATTAATTATATTTTTTTAACAATATCAAGTGTTTCTTAAAACCCACATAGCTCTCAAGATTTAATTCAAGTGCTCTGTTATGGATTAAAAGCTGCCTGGTATGCAAAGAATTCCACTGTATGGTAAATTCTTTTTGGTTATGCTGCAGAGGTGGATCTAAAACAATCTGGAAGGGAAACTAAAAGTTTTGCTGCAATCCAAATTTAATTTTTAAATTCGTAGAATGTATTTTGAAAGAATATTGTTACCTGCAAATCTGCTGAGTTTAGAATAAAATTTATTCTCCTCAGTCCAGAGGATTTATATATGTGTAAGTGAGCACATTTCACAGAGATCAGATATATGGAGAGTTGTAGATACATTTAATATCACTGATGATTTGTTTTATACCTTTTAATATGCCTCCTATTAGTAATAAATCAGGTTTCTAAGACTACTGTACATTTTCATCCTCTCCTCATATGAATTTTTTCACAGCTTTATACCAACTCTTAATGGACTTTGCTCTCACCCATTTGCACAAGACAACATTTATCTTGTGTTGGAGGGAAGATTAACGAGATCTAATGAAGAATGTGGAAATTAACTTAAAAACCATTGCTTTGTTATGTTGAGGAGCTTCAGTGTAGGATTAGGAAATGCTCACCTTTCACTTAGAAAGCTTCCCTTACAGGCAGGAGGCTGGAAAATCTCTGAAAGCTTGTTCTGTGTAATTTGAACGTGTCCTGTGGCTTGTCTGAAACCATCTGGGCTCTGTGTTGACATTTGGCCAGGTGCTGAGCTTGGAATTTGTCTGGAGGAGCCAAAACATTTTAAATACAATTTCCACACTGCAGACACACAAACACACCTCTGTTGTGGTTATGGGGCCTAAGTTTTAAGACCCTCCTTCAAACAAGAAAATGAAATATATAAATCAAGGATTTGTGAAATTATCCTAGTTGAGAAATGCTTGCAGTGTAAAATTCCACTTATTAGAATATGCTTCTCACTCAGCTCAATTAGCTTTTATAAAAACATTAATTTTGGATGTTTTTTAGCTGTAACAGAGAGAGCAAGAAGTTACAGTTTGACTTGAGTTACACCAAGTTTTCATCATATCAATTTCATGATTATTTCCATTTTGAGTAACCTTGAATGAATCCTCCACTTACAAGAAATACAATCCTGTAAAAGACTAGTGTGTTTTCCTATCTGTAACAATTCTTCGACATGATGAAATTTTACATTTGAAGCTCAAACTGCAGCTTTGGGGCATTTAAATCTTTTTTTCTCCTTGCAGATCCTACGGCTCTGACAGCGACAGCGATCGAAGCTACTCCAACAACAGGAGCCCCAGTGAGAGCAGCAGATACAGCTGAGAACGTTCCTTTGAGGATGGAAACTCTGTTCCAGAATTTTTTCAGTGTTATATTCAAAAAAACTCTTCTGACAGTGTCACAAGTGAAGGCTGTTTGCTGAATTAGCTGAAACCTTCCCATTTGACAGTGAACTCAACTCTGCTTACAGAGAGAAGGACTGAGCTCGACAGCTGATGTTATTTTTTATTTTTTTTATGTCAAATGCAACTTTTACAAAATAATAATAAAAAAAACCCAGTTTGGTTTCCTTGAATCAGCTTTTCCAAGCCATGTATTACACTTAGGTGAATTGCTGCTGCCACTTTTTGGGTGCAGCAGTCAGGACTGTCTTCAAGTCTGTTTATAAACACCTTAGGAAAGATGTGCTAGCAACTATTAAACTGTGAAGTCAATTTCTTAAAAAGGCTGCCATTTCTAGTTGATAAAAATGCTTTTTTTATTGCTGAAAGCTGTTTCCATTCTGTCTTGATTGTTGATTATTGCATTCTGTAGAGGATATAGGTGAGGAAAACAAAGCCTGCCACTCTGTCTTAATCCCTCCTGAACTGTGGTGTTCTGGAATTCTGCTGGAAAAGATGAGCTGATGCCCAGTGGGAATTGTCAAACTGACAAGCAGTGAGCAAAAGTGTGATGAATGAGTTTTGGAGCTTAATACCCAACTTGTCTAAACTTTTTATGTTGAAAAGAGGAATTTTGTGATAAACAGCAATGTCCTTCAGAGACTAAAAATGTGTTTCCAAACACTTCCTGACTTTTTTAGTTCCTATTACAGTGCTTGCATTCTTCAATACATTTTGAGTGTTGTAAACCATGAGTGTATCCAAACCATGAGTTTGTCCAAAGCACTCTTTCAAACACTGACATGATGATAATTTTTTGAGAAAACCAGCCATAAAGGTTCCTCTATAAAAGCTCTGTATCCCATTCACCATAGGGAATATCAGATACTGACATTGCAGATATTGAACCATATCTTGTTAAAGCAGGACTTGAAAAATACTGGGATGCCTCATAAAAAGCATGAACAATACCTTCAAAGTAAAGTTTAGTACCAAAAATTACTCTTAAGTTACAGGCAAATGGCTTGCAAAAAAAAAAAAAAAATAGAGTCAAGCTGAAGATCATTGAGTAATTCTTGCAATATTCTGATCCAGTTGATTTAAAATAATCTGTAAAGTTTTTTTGGGGGATTTAGAAAGTTATGTACTGAGAACCAGTTTTTTTAACGGCATAATGTCACCTGAAAATTGGGGTCTGTGGTGACAAAGCCAACGTGGTTTGATTAGAGCTAACGAGCACTGCTGTACCATAAAAGTTTCCTTACTGACTTTCTGTAATATCTGGAGATGCTTTCATTTGCTCATTTTCAAATACTGGAAATTAGTTTTCTTAATCTCATCAGGACCCAGTCGCTTTGACAATTAAAAGCGGTAATTTCTCGCTGAGGCATCAATTCCTTCTCTCTTTGATTGAATTAAGCTCCCCAAAATTTGATGATTTTTTTTTTGGTACACTTATGAAAAGCAAGTTCAAAGGGAGATGGTGACAATTCCCTCCATTTCTGTCCAGCCACATCAATTGGCCATGGAGGTTTTTCACTTTTCTAGAAGTACCCAAAACTCTGCTCTTACCCCTTTCCTACACTTAAGAGTTTAGTGACAAAATGTGTGCACACAACCTGTCCACCTTTTGGTAAACTTCTGATGCTTTTTAGCATTAAATACATTTAATACCCAAGTCAGGATACGTTTACAAACATGTTTCTAACAGCTGCAGCCATCTGAGAGTCCTCAACAAATATTTCAGTGATATTTGTTGTAGTTTCATCATTTTCAGTACAACTGTAGCTTGTTTTTTTCCCTTACTAAGAAAATAGAACTAGAGGGTTCATGGTGTCACAAAATATACAAATATAACCATTACCATTCAATACCTATTAGTGAAAATATTGCTCCAGGATCAGATTTTTATCATATTTTAGATCTGATTTGACTTTTTAAGGCCAGGAAAAGGTAATAGAAATATGGTCAAACAGTTAACTGTAGTTATCAAAAATTACTGCTCTGTCACTACAATCTTTCATATCTTTAGTCCAAGGTTTATAAAGAAATTCCATCAGGTAGACAATGGTTGGGGAGAAGTTGAGGGAAGGGTTGGGGGTATTTTTACTTAGTGAAGTCTGTTAAAATGTGTTTCAGATGGAAAATGTCCCCCTGAGCTGGTTTTCTAACGCTGCTCTATGTTTTTGCAATTTTGTTATTTCCAAAGTAGTTGCTGTTTGTAAAATAAACTTTTGTACATATCTGCATATGCTGTTTTCTCTGCATCTGGAAAAATTTGTGGTGCTGCTTGAAGGAAACGGGCAGGAAAATTAAAAATACACTTTCAGAGTCCACTTTTGTCCCTTGCAAGACTCAGACACAAATTTGCTTGTCCTTTTCTTGACCTACATAGGGGAACTATTCCTCAGCAGGACTCTGGGTTTACATAATAGTCATTGGAGGAACAAATATTTTGAAATTTCCAAGTGATTTGAGGTCTCACCATTTCCTCTAGATCTATAAAAGGTTCCTCTCCTTGGTGAAAAGAAACACTTAATGGATCTCCACGGAAATCTGGGAATGGGCTGAGCTAATCCACTCTGCTAAATCTCCTTTCCTAAATACACATTCCCAGCTGATTTCCTCAGCATATTGGGAATGTGCTGTTAGCCCAGGGCAGCACACGTGGTGGCTTGCAGGCTGATCCATTAGGCTTTCAGACCTTCTGTTCCCCAGAAACTGGATTTCAGTGGAAATACTGCCTTTGGCATGAGGTGAGGGGGATGAGGGGAGGTGATTCCTTGGTGTTTGCTGAGGATTTCAGTGTGATCTGGATAACCTGGCACTGCCTGACCTTGGAGGGGGAGTGGCACCACCACAGAGAAGATAAAAGTGTTGGACAAGCTCTTGTGTCTCAGGGCAGCATAAACCAGCTTGTCATGGAAGGACTTGGTTGGAAGGGACCTTGAAAGGGACATTAAAGCTCATCCAGTGCCACCCCTGCCATGGCAGGGACACCTTCCCCTGTCCCAGGCTGCTCCAAGCCCTGTCCAGCCTGGCTTTGGGCACTGCCAGGAATCCAGGGGCAGCCACAGATTCTCTGGGCACCCTGTGCCATTGCAGAGAAAACTGGGAATTTATTCCCATTGTCTCATCTAACCCAGTCCTCTTTCAGTTTGAAGCCATTTTGTGTCCCGTCCCTGCTCTCCTGGAGCCCCTTCAGGCCCTGGAAGGGCTCTGAGCTCTCCCTGGAGCCTTCTCATCTCCAGGTGAACATTCCCAGCTCTCCCAGCCTGGCTCCAGCCCTTGGAACATCCCCATGGCCTCCTCTGGACTCATTCCTGCAGCTCCAGGTCCCTCCTGTACAGTGACCCCAGAGCTGGACCCAGCACTGCAGGGTGGGGTGAAGGGGCAGGATCCCCTCCCCAGCAGGGTGTTACAAGTAGTCACCAACCTTTCTTTCATGTTTTTGATGCTTCCAGAGCTGTGTTCCCTGCAGGAGTCAATCCTGGGGATCCCAGGGCTGCTCTCAGGTGCTGCTGCTGCGGAGGTCACGCTGTCACCTTGAGCTGGCTGTGGAGGCAGGGCTGGAGCAGTGCTGGGTAAAAATAGAGTGGTGACACCCAGGCATGGACTGCTCAGGATCGAAACAGGTCTGAAATCCTGCAGTGAAGTGCAATTAGTGCTCAATTAGGAGTGATTTCATCAAAAAGAAGAAGAAAAAAAAAAAAAAGGTTCTAAGCAAGGTTTGGTGTGCAGGTCTGGGTTTGTTTTGGGAATGGGTTATCCACAGGATATTGAGGAGTGGCTCTGTCTCCAGTTGCAGGTGAGTGCCTTGTCTCAAATAAGACAACATTAAATGAACCATCTGCCTCTCCAACAACTACTTATAAATCACAGATGTACAAAGCCACAGCATAAACACACTTACCCTGCACTGTCTCTGTGCCAGGAAGATTCCCTTCCCACTCCATCACTTCCAAACAAGGGCTATTTGTCCTTGAACTCGAGGGGAAGGAGCATTCCCTGTGCTCTTCCCGAGGATCCCTGGGTCTGTGGCAGAGGATTAAATTTCTGTTCTGGCTTTGTGTGGCTCCTGATGATCCCACTCAGAGCAGAGCACCGTGTTTGGATGACCTTGGGCTGCACCCTGGAATCCCATCTGCTGTCAATCCCAAATGGAACATGGCCTGGGATTTAAATCAGGAGGAGATCAAGCTCTGTGTGCCCCACCCCTGCTTCACATCCTTGTAAATCATTATTTTTTAGGTGGTGCAGAAACAGAAATGATTTTCCACCTGGTACATTAAAACTGCTTACAAATCATCTGAACAATTAAAGGGACCCAGGCCTGAATTTTATCACATCCATGTAATCCCTGGGAAGTGGATGGGATTGCATGAGTGAAATCAGAGGGCCTGTGGCAGGTTTGGGGAGGGTTTTTAATGAAGGTAATAAATTTGTGTGTGGTGGATGCACAAAGAAGGGATTTGCATTAATTTGGGATTAACTGATATTTCTGCTGTGTATCTGTCTGTGGCATTGTGTGTTTTTACAAGTTTTACTGTTGTTTCTATTACAAAAGATAGCTACACTCTCTTAGAGAAATTGTTTGATCCTTTGTACCCCCATTTCATCCCCTCAGAATTGTTTCCCCCTAAATTGTTTACTCCCTACTTTTCCCACCACTTGTCTGTCTGTCACGATGACAGTCCCCCTGTCCCCCCCTCACGTCCTTAATGGCCATGTCAATCCCAGCTGCACTGCCCACCTTCCCTGTCAGTCACTATAACCACCCCTACCTTCTCTGAGAAAGTTCTGTGTTAATTGTCCCCTCTTTAGCAGATTATTTGTCTCTGGGGCTTCTTCCCTCCTCTGTGTGGTCCCTACTGGTTCTGTCAGGTCCTCTACTCCTCCCCTTGCTTTCCCCTTTTGGTTGCTTTGTGTTTCCACCCCTTACACCCACTCCCTTTATGAGAGCCTTTTCCAGGGCACTGGGATTTAAAAAAAAAAAAAAAGCCCAAGAGAGAGCAAGGATGTCAAGGACTCGATGTTCCCATCTGTGGGAAGCAGGGATGGTGAGTGGGAGCCCTTGCAGAGACTTGGAGGTGCATTTTGGTTTCTCTGTGCCACCAAAGCCACTGAAAATCATCTGGGACAATTCTCTGCTCCTGAGAGCTCACAGGTTGCTGTGAAGATGCGATTGCCTTCTGGGCTTGGCAGGGTTGGTTATTGCAGAAGCGAGAGCTGCCTAAGGAAAATGTGGTCAGCAGTAGAGAATCTGGGAATATGAGCTCACATCATCTCAAACCCAGGCTGCCTGCTCGTGTCTCTGGTGTGATTTTTGATTTCAGGAATGTAGCAATACACCTCTCTTCTATTAAACCAGGAGGGAAAACAAAGAAAAAAAAATCTGTTTTATCAAAACTGCTCTCTGTAACAAAACCCACATATTGATGGAGAAATCCAGCTTTAGCCATGGATTTCCTGCTGACTTTCTGCAGGAAGCTGCATAGATTCCATGCTCATCTTTCATTTCCATGAATAGCTCTGAACTGACACCTTTCACAAGGAGTTTGTGCCAGAGAACATGGCAAAAAGGGGCTTTTTCAGCTCTGCACAGTTTCCTCCTCTGCAGAGTCAGGATCAACTCCAGCTGTATAAATCACAGCAGTTCTTATCCAACCAGTCTATGAAAAAATTTACAGGGCTGATATTGAGCAGTTGGACTGCCAAAACCAAAATTGCCTGAACTATGCACTCTATTAAAAAAAAAAAAAAAAAAAACCAAACCAAGACAAAACCCCCAACCTTGTTCTTCTTGTTGTTGTTGTCTAAATTAAAGACAACCTCCTTTTCTGTTGCATGAACCCATCACTGCTGGTCACAGAGAGGAAGAGAACAACCTATTTCCTTCTAATAAAATCAGAGAATCTCAAAGTGGTTTGGGTTGGAAGGGACTTAAAGCCCATCCAGTGGGAAACCAACAACTGGAACCACCACAAGAGCTGTCTGGACCCTTTTTCCTTGGCCCTTGTTCCTGGTCCCACTGAGGAATAAAGCCTCCCTGGTATCCACACAATTGTCCTCTCTGTTGTTCCTTTATCTTGGATCCTCATAGCCCGCACATGCCAGCATCACCCACGCTGCAGCACTCAGCACCAGCTGGGCAGTCTCTGAGAGAGCCTGGGAATGGCCACTCTTGTGGCACCCTCCAGTCACACGAGGAATCACAGAATCTCCAGGTTGGAAGAGACCTTCAAGGTCATCGAGTCCAGCCCAGCTCCAACAGCTGAACTGAACCCTGGCCCCCAGTGCCACATCCAGGCTTTGTTAAACACACCCAGGGATGGGGACTGCACCACCTCCCCGGGCAGCCATTCCACAACTTTATCACCCTTTCTGTGAAAATCTTTTTCCTAATATCCAGTCTATATTTCCCTTGGTGTAGCTTGAGACTCTGATCTCTCATTCTGCCAGTTACTGCCTGGAGAAAGAGCCCAACCCCATCTGATTACAACCACCCTTCAGGAAGTTGTAGGGAGGGGTAAGGTCACCAAGCTGCTAGCTGGCATCCCATCGCTCCTGTGACTGCAGTGTGAGCCACATCTGTCCTTGCAGGAACGGGGTGCAGCCCAGGGAAAGTGATGTTCTTATCCCAAGGGTTCTCTGACTTTGCACCTGGAATTGTGTGTGCACTGTTGGGCCCCTCAGCACAGAAACACTGTGGGGTTGGAGCATGTCCAGGGAAGGGAACGGAGCTGGGAAAGGGTTGGAGCACCAGGAGAGGCTGAGGGAGCTGGGAAGGGGCTCAGCCTGGAGAAAAGGAGGCTCAGGGGGGACCTTGTGGCTCTGCACAGCTCCTGACAGGAGGGAACAGTGGGGAGGTTGGGCTGTGCTCCAGGGAACAGGGACAGGAGGAGAGGGAACAGCCTCAGGCTGGGCCAGGGGAGGTTTGGATTTGATATCAGGAAAAAATTCTTCATGGAAAGACTGGTCAGGCATTGGAAGAGGCTGCCCAGAGCAGTGGTGGAATCCCCATCCCTGGAAGCACTCAAAAAATGGGTGGATGTGGCACTTGGGGACAAGGTTTGTGGTGAACAGTGTTGGGGTAATGGTTGGACTTGATTTTGGAGCTCTTTTCCATCCTTAAGGATTTTGTGATTCTGGCATGGAGACTTCTGAGCTCAACACAGCTTGTGAACACTTGCAGCTCCCACTCTGCCTTTATGTCCCAGTCCTGGCCTCAGGCTGCAAAATTCTTTAGTTAATTCCTGCAGACAGGAAGGGGCTGCCCTCCCTCTTGGGGTTGCTTTTTCTTCCAGCTCATGGTGCACCCTGTGAGGGAGGATGAGGAAGGTCCTTCCCCTCTCCTTGGTGCCTTGGCCACCCACTTGGGCAATATCCACATAACTTTACCCCAATGAATTTTTGCCAGGGATCCAGGGGCAGCCACAGCTGCTCTGGGAATTCTATTCCAATCTCTCAGCACCCTTACAGGGAAGAATTCCATCCCAAAATCCCATCTAACCCTGCCCTCTGGCAGTGGGAATCCACTCCCCCTTGTCCTGTCCCTCCAGGTCCCTGTAAATATTTAAATAGAAGGGAACAGACTGCCTTAAATATTTGTAAAAGTCTGAGGTAGTAAGGTAGCTCTTGTCCAAACCTGGTCTTCTCTGCAATACATAACTCCAAGTCCTTTGATTATTCTGGGGGAGCTTGAGGGGTTTTTGGAGTTTGGGTGGGTTTGTTTTGATTTCTTTTTCCAGCTTCTGTGATTGATCAACCCCTGGACTTCAGCACCAGCCCACAACCTCCCCAAATCCTCATGTCTGTGCAGACAGCCCACTCCTGGTGAGGATCCATGGATCCACAGGGATCTAAATCACCTTTCCATAAGTCCTGCAGGCAACATTCACCTGCCCTTGTCTGTGGTTTGCTGCTTGTCCCTCAGAACAAGAAGGGGCTGCTGTTGTATTTGTGGGGTTCCCAGGCAAAAGAAGGAATGATGAATCTGACTCCATGTTCTCAGAAGGCTAATTTATTATTTTATAATACTATATTATATTAAAGAATACTAAACTAAACTATACTAAAGAATACAGAAAGGATAATTACAGAAGGCTAAAAAGATAATAATGAAAACTCATGACTCTTTCCAGAGCCTGGACACAGCTTGGCCCTGGTTGGCCATTGACTCAAAACAATTCACATGAAACCAATGAAACAATCACCTGTTGGTAAACAATCTCCAAACACATTCCAAAGCAGCAGCAAAACACAGGAAAAGCAAATCACATAATTATTGTTTTCCTTTTTCTCTGAGGCATCTCAGCTTCCCAGGAGAAGAATCCTGGGCAAAGGGATTTTTCCAGAAAATATGACTGTGACAGGCTGCCCATCCCAGGCAGGGATGTGACGCCTTTGCCACATCCCTGCTCCCCCATTCCCTCCCCAGACTGTGCTCTGCAGCCCAGCTCCTCTTATAAAAGCAGCATTTTCCCTTTGTTTCTCCTAAATTGCAGACTATTTTTTTATTTTCCAGGCTAATTCTCTACTGCGTCAAGCTTGTTTTGAAGTCCCAGCCCATCCTCCAAAGCTCCTCCAGTCCCTCCCGGCTCGCTATCATTTGCAGCTGGAAGAAGCAAATTTTCTATTCATGCAAGTAATTATTAAAAAAATATTTTGAGCAGTACCAGGCCTGGGACAGATCCCCAGGGAGTCCCAGGCTGTGTATCTCCTCGCTTTCCTGGCGGATCATAAATAACTCCTGTGAGCAATGTTCCCTCCTTCCAGCACTGCTTTCCTCCAGCTCTGTGTCATCTGTCCCTGCCATCTTCCCTCTTCCAGCTGTGCTGGAGCTGCAGGGATGGGAGCTGGTGTCTTAAATTTAATTTGAGCTTCAGCTTCTGGATTTGGGTCTTACAAAACCAAAAGGTGCCCATGGTTTGTTTTCCATACCCACCCTTGGAGCCTTGGTGGTTCTGAACCCTGCTGTAAATTTAGCCTTGAAAAGCTGAGCTTTCTACCCTGAGACACCTCTTTGAGGCCTTCACTTCACCCCTGTGTCTTTAGGATCATGGAATTAGGGAAAACCTTGTGTTGGAAGGGACCCTAAAAGTTCATCCACTCCTACCCCCCTGCCATGGGCAGGGAACCTTCTCTGCTGAATATTTCAGCACAAATACCAGCAGTTAATGGGGATTTTTGGCACTAATATAAATCAGACTATTTCTGTGTGATCTTCATCCTGGATTTGTTGTTTGGCTTTTTTGTTGGTGGTTTTTTGAGAGTTTTGTGTGTGGTTTGTTTTTCTGGGTTTTTTGGGTGTTTGGTTTTTTTTTTTTTCTGGTTGGTTGGTTTGGGTTTTTGGGTTTTTTTTTTTTTTTTGTTTGGAGCATTACATAACATGGCTTAGGCAGGGGAGGAAATCTCACTGGATATTTCCTGTATATGAATATTTCCAGAGTAAGATGGTTTCTTGTTTTTCACATTGCCAATTTCACAGAATCCCAGAATGGTTTGGGTGGAAAGGAAACTTAAAGATCATCCCATTCCAACCTCCCTCCAACCTTCCCCTATCCCAGGGTGCTCCAGCCTGGCCCTGGACACTTCCAGGGATCCAGGGCCAACCACAGCTTCTCTGGATACTCCTGTTTTGATGGATCCTGTGAATTTCAGGGACCTAAAAGCCAGAGGGGAGACAAGGGGTGTAAGATTGATCACAAAGGGGCAATGAAATTACTGCTGTTCCTACGTATCTGCTTTGCAACTCCAGCACTTCCATAGCAGCCTTA
The DNA here is from genome assembly GCF_017590135.1 of Pyrgilauda ruficollis. Lineage (NCBI taxonomy): Eukaryota > Metazoa > Chordata > Aves > Passeriformes > Passeridae > Pyrgilauda > Pyrgilauda ruficollis. Next base: position 609,386 of record NW_024510321.1, on the reverse strand, counting down.
AAAATCAGGATTATCTAAAGAAGAAAAAATAAGAATCTGTTTTAAAAGACAGATAAAAGGCAGGACTGATAATGGGGGGGTTGAAAGGTGGGGCTTCATTTTTCAGTGCTGCATCCCTGAACAGAAACTCCTATTTGGGGCAAAGTTTCCCCAACTCCCTGGAGACTCTCTTGAATATAAATGCATCTCCGGGTATTTCCTGTAATTCTTGATAATTATTTCAATCAAGGTATCAATTTATGACTTCCTGACTAATGAAAAGCTGCTTCTTGCTGCATTCTCCTTTGATATGCAAAGCTGCCTTTGAGCTGCCAGCCCCGTGCTGGGCAGACCCTGCAGATCCACACCTGGCAAACCCAGGGGTGACACCAACGCCCTTCGGAGCTGTCACAGGAATTCCACCCTTAACTTTGCACACAGGAGCTGTTAAATCCACCTTGGCGCTGTGTATTGGAGGAGGGATGAAGTTTATTGCTCATTGAAGTTAATTGTTTATTTATTGGTGAAGCCTGCAGGTGCTGAGCAGTGATCCAAGTGATAAACCCCTGGTTTTTCCAGGAGCAAGGAGGCCACCAGGCACCGCTGGCCACAAAGCAGGACAAGATCCCTTCCCAAGTCGGGTGTTTGGCTAAAAGAACCCACGTGGAAGACGGTGGAGCAGCAGAAGCTCTGCACAGCCCTGGGGGTCTCTGGCAGCCCCCCAGGAGGGCACTGATGGATGAGGATCAGGCAGATCCTGAACACGGCAATGCCAGGGGAAGCAGCAAGGGCTGGGAGCAGAGGATTTGGGAACATACACACAGATTTTACAAAGAATGCCATGTTTTACACAAATCACCACTGGTTATTTACACCTGGCCCCAGGACAGCCCCGGCCACTCCTCAGCTCTCCACAGGCTCCATACACCTCCTTCAGGTACCCAACCACCAGGTCCAGCTGCTCCTCATCCTCCAGGTAAGTCTCCACACAGGTTATGTACTGGCTGGAATTCAAGAATTTCTTCAGACAGCAGGATTGTTTCCCACTTTTCAAGATCCCCAGGAGATGCTCTTCAGCCTCTTTGGTCTTCACTATGAACTCCACTGGCTTCTTGTCTGGTCCTGTCAGGGAGCAGCTTCCTTGGGGGAGATGTCTGAGGAAGGCTGTCCAACCCCTTCCTCCCCTGTGTTTGGGAATGCCATCTGCACCACACTCTGGTATCCCTCTTTCCTCACTGGGTAGCTGATACCAGCAGCAAAATACTCCAGGAAGGACCCAGTGAAAGCGTGACAGCCCGCCGGGATCCGATAGTCCAGGATCAGCAGGGGGAACCAATGGATTTCCCTGGAATAGTTCTCCTTGGCTCATTCGATGAGCTCCTGCTTCTCCTCACAAAGTGCTTCAGGCTCTTCAGAGACACTGAGAAACCTTTTTTCTTCTCGTTTGTGGTGCCATCTGTGAAGAGCACACAGGCCCTGTGGTGCTTCCTCTTCGCTGCTTTCACCACTGCTGGCCATTATGGACAACACCACAGCTGGCACCACACCAACATCCCTTCCTCAAAGAATTTGGGTTCTCAGTGGGACAGAACGCTTGGGAAATTTTCCTCCTCTTTGGTGACCCTCCAACCCAAACCATAGGACTCTACGATCTCTACAATTTGATGATAATCTCACGTTCACTGACCTCATCACCTTCAGGATTTGCTTCCCCTGGGAAGCAAATTCATAAGCTCTCAGGAGCCTTCCCTTCTCCAAGCTGAATGACCCTGAGCTGCAATCTCACCTTGTAAAGCAGCTGCCCCATCCCAGTGGTCATTTAATTGTTTTTCCTTCTTCTCCAACACCAGCTTGCTCTCCTTGGACATCAGGGCTGCAGAGTTATGGAAACGAGAACACATCGGGGCTTCCTGCAGCAGCAAAGTGATGCCTTGAGCATTGGATGTGTGCAGGGAAGGCTGAGAAATAACAATTTCTTGTCTCTTTTTAGCTGCCACCTTGAACACTCCTTGGCCACACGCTGAGCCAGTGAATTCTGGGGGCAGTCCAAGATCTCAGCTCGTGGTGCCAGTCCCAGCCTTGGCATAGCACGAGAGTCGTTCAAATCTTTTTTTCTCCAGATGCTTTACTTTATCTATTCCTACATCAAAGCTTATTTGAAATTTCTTCTTAGCTTTTTCTGTTTTGAGGAGCCTTTTGGAGTTTATTGCCCTCAGTGTGGCACTTGATGCCCTCAGAAGATCTTTCCTGCAGAAATGGAGATGTGGGGCTGCTCTTGCTCCTGGCAGGTTGTGGGTGAGGATGTTGAAAAACCCTGGACTCAATCCCTGCTGTACCACACCCTGGACTCATTTCCATCCCAAGAAATGACCACTGAAACCTCTTGCTTTCTCTCTCTTTCACCAGTTTTCAAGCAACAAAAGGACTTTTCCTCCAGTCATGTGGCAACATGGTTTCTTTAATTGTGTTGTGAAGGGTTTAAAAAAAATTAAATAAATCAGTAAAATCCTGTGGTTTTCCCATCTAGATCATTGAATCCATGTGCTTTATCAGGAAAAGGTTAAATTTTCCTAAATTTACTTTTTTCCAGTGCCCTGAACATCACAGGGGTTAAATTGTTTGTGCAGGAAAGCAGTAGCCAATAATGGCTGGAGAAAGGCCTGGTGGGAGAATAAAAATATTTCTTTCCCCAAAATGTTGAAACTGCCAAGTCAAGTTGTTAATAGAGATTGTTCCTCCAACACAACAGCAGTGAGGACAACTTGGCTTGGGCTGCTTGGCTTGGCTCAGCTTGGCTTGCTCGGTGCATGCAGAGCACAGACCTTGGTTGTAAAACCTGCTCTTAAATAACTCTCAAATAAGCCCTTTTCCACCCAAAACGAAGACCTGGCAATGCTCTGCTGTAACTCATCCAAAGGGATGAGCAGAGCCAGCTGCAAAAGCAGGGTCATGGCAGCTGCTCTGTGGTCTCCTCACCTGTAACATGTTTAGGTGACCCAACTGTCCCTGGATCCCTGGAAGTGTCCAAGGCAAGGTTGGACAGGGCTTGGAGCAACCTGGGATAGTGGAAGGTGTCCCTGCCATGGCAGGGGTTTGGAAAAGAATGATCTTTAAGGTTCCTTCCAGCCCAAATCGTTCTAGAATTCTGTGAAAACATCCCCCAAGGCCCCAGTTCTAATGAGTCTCGCTGCTAACGAGTCAATGTCTGCCAACACCAACACAGCCGGGGATGCGCAGACGCTGAAGCCACGCTGAGTCAGGCAGCGTGGAGAGACACAGCACAGCCTCAGCTGGCTCCAGTTCTGGTAGCCAAGAAGTACTTCTTGAAGTCCAGCAGCTGGGCAGATGTTTGGGCTGTGGTGGATGCAGCTCCAGCGTGGGCCAGCACCCTGCCCCAGCGTGGGCTCTCCATGGGGTCACAAGGTGCTTTGAGCATCCCCCAGCTCCAGCGTGGGCTCCTCCATGTCCTGCAGGTGGATCCATGGGCTGCAGGGTTTCTCCACAAGCTGCACCATGGAATATCAGGGGAGTCACAGCTCCAGCACCTGCAGCAGCTCCTGCCCCTCCTCCCCAGTGACCTGGGGGTCTGCAGGGCTGCTCCTGTCACATATCCTCACTCCTCTTGATGCCTTGTGAAGGCTGACCTAGAACAGAGACCAGACAGAGCTAAAGAATAAAGCAGGGATTGATTCAAAGGATCTCCTCCATGGATCCACCTTGGGCAGCACAAGAGCCCAGCCAGGGCTGCAGCCAAGATGAACCCAAATGGTCCCAAAATGCACGAGCGCTCCCGGGGTCTCTCCCTGGGATCAGCTCTGCTCCATGTGCACATTGCAGTTCAGTGTCCAATTCCAGCTCAGCCCCTGCACTCCCATCCTGCTTGTTTTTCTCTCTCCAGCCCACGGGGTTTGTGCTCTTGGGCTGAGATTTGGATCATTTGTCCTTGGTGCCCAGCTGGAGCAGGAATTGTTTTGTCTCCCTGCTCTGTGCACAGAGCTCACCATGCCCTGATGTGAAGCTCTAAAGCAGACACAGAATCTGGAAAATAGAAAAGCTAAAACCTGAGGCATCACTTTCTCTGTCTGCAGCTTCAGGGTTTTTTTCCTAAATCTGTTTTCTCCAGAGGTGCTGCCCCCCTCTCTGATGGGTTCAGCTTTGGCCAGCGCTGGGTCAGTCCTGGAGCTGGCTGGAATTAGCTCTGCTGGACATGGGGAAACTTCCAGCAGCTTCTCACAGAAGCCACCCCACTGTAGCCCCCCACTACCAAAACCTGGCCACCAAACCAAATTCACTTCTCCAGGCATTTTTTCATTAACTCTTGGATCTTCTCATCGCTGTGCGCTAATTTAAAGGTTAAAACTTCCTATCATTGGTGTTACCAAACATAAAATTAAACCTGGTAATTACAAAATTGGTAGAAAAAAAGGCCTAGAATCCAATATGAGCTCCTCTGAGAATTAAAACCTGGCTGCTGCCAGATCCAGAAGATACCTATGGGTGGATAAATTCTTGGGTGCATGAAAAATACAGAAAAATACAAATTCACTGGGGTTTCTGTGAGTCAGGGTCTTACTTGCAGTGTGGATTCCCCTCCCTGCCTCAGCCAAGCAGAGGCAAAAAGTTATTCCTGGTGAAAATACCACCTGCCATGGGATAGAGTGGCTTTTGCAGCTTTGGGAGCTGGTGGTTCCATCCCAGGCAGCAGGTTCTGGGCCAGCCAGAGCTGGGATTTGCAGCAGTGGATGGATGGGCTTGGCACAAACGTCGTGCTTGAGTGGAGTAACAACGTCTTCCCTGCTTGGATCTCAGCCCTTTCACGGCCCAGGGCAGGATAAACACCGGCCCAGAGCAGGATAAACACCAGCACAGCCACTGCTGGAAGGGGAACAGCTCAGGGGGCTTCACCCACCTCCCCACCCAACCCTCCTGAACCTGCTCCCACCCCATGATGGGAGGGTTTCACCTGGACCCAGCCAGCCCTGCCTGGATCATCACTTTTCTTTTTAAATGTCTTTTTTTATTTTTTTTTCCACCCTCCCTCCCTGGTTTGGAGGCAGAAGTGAGAACTCTAAGAGAGAGAAAAAAAAAAAAAAAAAAAAAAAAAGGAAAAGAGCAGAGAAGAATCGGGGTCAACACGAGCAGCAGTATTTCAGTCGTCCTTTGAGAGCTTGTCTATACTCACTGTGGGTGTTCTCCTTGCAAACGCTGAGCAGGAGATGTTTTCCCTTAGTAGGGCAGGATCCTGTGCTCGGCCCTCCTCGCCTGGCCATAAAAGGGCAGCATTTTCTGCAGGACCCCCGGATCCTCCGAAAGCTGACGGGTTTTTGGGAAGGGGCCTGCCCTGCCACTGCTTGCTTTGGACCTCACAACCCTCGTGTTAGTGCTATTTTGGCTCCTTCTTTTCTTGAGCCTTTTGTTTTGTCTCTCTCCTCCTCCTGCTCCTCTCAGGAGGTTGGAGGGAGGGAGGCCAGAGAGCCTCCAGGAATGTTCTTGCTTCCCCTATTTTTTATTCTTTCTTTCTCCCTCCCTTGGCCTGATTTGATCCCTTCTTTTCCATGATCCTGCTCAGAAAACCAGCTGCTGAGTGAAAACCTCTGGCCAAGCCCAGGATATGTCCCTAACCACGTCCCCAGTCTCCATTCTGTGTCCCAAGGGAATCTGGAGGGCTCTTCCCTCCTGCTCTGCCCAAGCCCTGACCCACTCAGGAAGGGGGGACACCACGGAACCTCCTCTCACCATCTCCTGGAGCACCTCTCCACGGGAATTCCAGCCTAGAGGAGATGCTCAGCAGAGCACAGCTGTAAAAGCAGGGAATCCTGGGCAGGCAGAGCCATGGTTCCACCTGGGAATTCATCATTCCAGGTCCACTTGGCTCTTCACAGAATCATTTAGGTTGGAAAAGACCCTCAAGGTCATCAAGTCTGACCATTAACTGCCAGGCACTGCCACATCCACCACGAAACTCTGTCCCCAGGTGTCCCATCTACACAAACACCTCCAGGTTCTTCCGTGGTTCCTCACAAACCCAAAGCTCCCTGAGCTCTTACAGAGTCTCAGCTTTCTTCTCGTCCCTTGTCCTTGATGACACTTCCTTTGGGGAAGTCTGAAACCATGGAAATGCAAATGGAAATACCAGCTGTCAGTTAAACCAAGGAAATAGGAACCTCTCCTGGTTTCCCTAAACATTTTCATCTGTGTTGTTGTGGCTGATCTTTCATTTAAGACCCTGTGTGACCTTGCAGTTGCCATCTCATGGCCTGGGGAGAGAAAGGAAGAGGTAAAGCCACAGGAGATATCCCTTTTGTGGCCACCACGCTGCTGGAAAGTCCCAGGGAGGAGACCCAACACTTCTGTGTCAACAAGCTCCCTCCATGTGCTCCTTGTTGCCAGTTTCTCCAGAACTTTGCCTTCCTGGAGAACCTGTTCCCTAACAGCAACTGAACTGAGCTCTGGACCCTCAGATCCCTCTGTGCACCCTGTTAACCTTCCCTTCATCATTTTTCACAGCCAGTGATGCTGTGCAAGCTGTGCCAGAGCCATTTCCCAGCCCACAGCCTTCCAGGAAGTCTCCAGAACTTCCAGAACTTTGTATGAAGGCACCAAGAGGTTGGGAGTTACCCTCAGCCAGAAATCCCAGCAGCTGAAGAAGCTCCAACGAGGGATCAGTCACCCACATGCCCCATGGACCGACACAACAAAGCCACCCCAGCGCAGGCTGGGTGGGATCTCACCAAACTGGGTGGGGTGGGATTTGCAGGGACCTTCAGGAGGTTCTTTCAGCAAACCCCACCTAGCCCCTGGGTGGCTGTGGCCAAGGAACCGCCTGTGTTTTTTCTCTCAGGAACATTGCTGTGGTCACCGTGCTCAAATAAAGGGTGTCACCCAAGTGTGTCATTGCTTGTGCCCCTTCCAAGGTTTTCCCCTTGTCGTGGTGGTCCTTGCAGGAGCAGCTTCTCCCTCACCAGGATGGAAAAACTGCACCTGGCAAAGACCAGATCTCCATGTGAGAAGTGGGCTCAGCTTCTTGCAAAAAGCCAGGACCTCTTGGAGAGCCCCTCAGAGAGGGCTTTGACCACCCCTGCAGATTTTCATATTCCAGAGCCATGAGGACTCCAAGTTCTGGAGCTCCCTGGTCCCCTGTGCCACATCCATGAAAAGGCCACAGGGATTTGGACCCTGGAGCAGAGCTTTAATCCCTGTCTCACACCTCCAGCCTCATCTCACCCTCACCCCCAGCACTGGCTGCATTTCCAGGAGCTTATGTAGTTTTTTGGAAAGGTTTCCAGGGTAGGAGAGATGTCAGGCAGGCCAAACACTCATCTCACAAAAACCTTTCTGACAGGGACGATGTTCTGGTGCCACTGGCCAGGAATTTTTTTCCTGTGTAGCAGTGCAGGGTTGAGAATGAGAAAGAGCATTAAAAAAATAAATAAATAAAAAATTAAAAAGCTCTGCAACGAACCCGGCGCAGGCAGGACGTGGCCACGGGGACGTTATGCAAAGAGCTGCTCACATCTGGAAGAAGTTACTGAGCACAGCAACCAGGGCTGAGTCTAAACAAGTGCAGGACGTTACCGCATGGATGTCTGCAGCTGGGAGTGCCTGGGGGAGCCAGAGGAGCTGGGAAGGTGGGATGAAAATCCCCAATGCTCTGGGGATGCCCCCCTGCCCTTCAGAGCTACTGTGCTGCTCTGTTTTTAGGGTGGTGTGGATCCACGTGCCGTTTTGGGTGGTTTGTCTGCAGGAGGGCTGGGGGCAGGAATGGGTTGTGGAGGTGGTCACCATCCCAGTGACCCCATGGGATTTTTGGGGTGTTCTCCCACTGTCTGGAGGAAATGGGGATCCCCCACCTGGATGTGTTTAAGGCAGGTTTGGATCCTGCTATGGTTGGGGAAACTGAGGCACACAGTTCCTTACCCCTCCCCAAACCCCAATAAAAACACCCCAAGGCTTTTTGGGGCATAAAACCTCAATTTGAGGTGTTGTGGAGTAACAGGGATTTATTTAAAATGGGATTTTTGAGGTGTTTTCCTGCTCTTTGGATGAAATGGGGATGCCCCACCTGGATGTGTTTAAGGCAGGTTTGGTTCTTGGGAGCATCCTCTGGATCCTGCTATGGTTGGAGAAACTGAGGCACATAGCTCCTTACCCCTCCCCAAACCAAATAAAAAGACCCCAAGGCTTTTGGGGGGATAAAATCTCCGTTTGGGTTGTAGTAGTTGGCTTATTTAAAAATGGGATTTTGGGGTGTTCTCCTGCTGTTTGGAGGAAATGAGGCTCCTGCACTGGGAGGGAGTTTAAGATACATTTGGTTATAGGGAGCACCCTCTGGATCCTGCTGTGGAGGGGGAAACTGAGGCACACAACCCCTCACCATCACCATCAAAGGAGCCCCTCCTGGGGCTTTTCCTGCTGACGGGCAGAGCCTGTCCCGCTGCTGGAGGCGTGGGAGCACCGTGGGACTCTGCATGGGACCACCATGAACACCCTGGAGCTGCTCCAGCTTCGCCCCCTCGCTGCCCAGAACGAGGATTTTGGGGTACCCAGCTCCTGGCTGAGGCTGGGGGTGTTGGGATGATAAAATCCACCCCTGGCTCAGCACCAGGGAGAGCCAAGCAGAGCTGGGGGTGAAATAATGAAGCTTTGCTTTGTTCTGGAGGGTGTTGGGGGCTGGCTGTGTCCCACAGGTCCTATCCCAGGCCCTGAGGGGGTTTGGGGGATCCCTCTGCTGTAAGGAAATGTTCCTTAAACTCCATCCCGGAGGGCGATCCCCGTTTCCTCTGAACAGTGGGACAACAAAAAATCCCCTTTTGTAATAATTAATGTTGCCTCATGATTCCTCCAATTGGGATTTTAAGCCCCAAAAAACGTTGAGGTCTTATTGCTGGGTTTGGGAAGGGGGTGAGGGGTTGTGTGCCTCAGTTTCCCCTTCCACAGCAGGATCCAGAGGATGCTCCCTATAACCAAATGTATCCTAAACCCCCTCCCAGTGCAGGAGCCTCATTTCCTCCAAACAGCAGGAGAACACCCCAAAATCCCATTTTTAAATAAGCCAACCACTACAACCCAAACTGAAGTTTTATGGCCCAAAAAGCCTTGGGGTCTTTTTATTTGGTTTGGGGAGGGGGTGAGGGGCTGTGTGCCTCAGTTTCCCCAACTATAGCAGGATGCAGAGGATGCTCTCAAGAACCAAACCTGCCTTAAACACATCCAGGTAGGCCACCCCCTTTTCCTCCAAACAGCATGAAAACACCCCAAAAATCCCATTTTAATCAAATGAACGTTATCCACAACACCCAAAACCGAGCTTTTTACGCCCCCAAAAAACCTTGGTGCCTTTCTATTGGGTTTGGGGAGGGGGTGAGCAGCTGCGTGCCTCAGTTTCCCCACCCCAGCGGGATCCAGGGGATGCTCCCATTTAATGCTCTAAATGTGCCTTAAACACATTCAGGTGGGACACCCCCGTTTCATCCAAACAGCATGAAAACACCCCAAAAATCCCATTTTAATCAAATGAACGTTACGGGGCTGCGTGCCTCAGTTTCCCCGCCCCAGCGGGATCCAGGGGATGCTCCCGGGGGATGCCGCGCTGCAGAGGCGGCTGTGTCGGAGGGGTTGGGGTGCGGGGACAGGGGACAGGGGGGTGTCCCCGCGGGGGTGGCGGTGGCTGCTGTCGCTTTAAAGGGGCAGCCGCGGCCCCAGCTGATGCGGCGGCTCCAATCAGCGGCCCCGGGGCTCTTGGCAGCCGGAGCCGCCGCCGCTCCGCATTCCTCCGGCTTCCCAAAAGGGGCGAACATGGCGATGGGCAGGATGAGGTGAAGAGGAGGAGGAGGAGGAAAACATAAAAATAAAATTAAAAAAAAAAAAAAAAAAGAGAGAGAAGGAGGAAAAGAGAGAGAAAAAAAAGATTAAACACAGGGAGAGGAAAATTATGAAAAGGGAAATATAAAGGAAAAGAGGGACGGGGATGCAAGCAGCGCTGGCGCGGTGATTTCCTCCCCCCCCCTCCTCCTCCTCCTCCAAAAGGCGAAAAAAAAAGAAAAAAAAAAAAGCCACCAAACCAGCAACCCACCCAACCCACCAATTCCTTGTTTTTTTCATGGAGAGCACAAACCCCAGGCCAGCGGAGGAGGACCGGGACTCCTCAGCGCGGAGACCTTTGCATCAAAATGGTAGAGCCTGAACCCCCCTCCCTCCCTCCATCCGCCCCCCCTTCTCCCTTTTCCTCCTCGCTTTTCTTTCCCCCTCTCCCTTCCCCTTCCTTCCTCCGCGCTCCCGGGGCTTTGCCGACTTCCCAAAGGCCTCGAAACTTGCCCCAAATCCCGGCCGGGGCGGCGGAGGTGGATGCGGGAGGGGGAGGCCGCATGGGCGATGCTGCATCCACGCGTGAGGGGAGAGGGGAGGGGGCCCTGGATTATTTTGGTTTTTGTGGGTTTTGGGTGTTTTTTTTTGTTTTTTTTTTTGGGGGGGGGGTACAAAAAGCGCAGCCCGGCCGGGTTTGTGCTTTGCTGTGGGGGCTGCATGGGGGTGCCCCCTCTCGCAAGGCTGGTTTTGGTGAAAACGGCATTAAAAACGCGCCCCGCTCCCTCACCAGCTTTGGGGTGCCTTAGAGGGGGATGGGGGTGCGGAAGGGCCGTGAGGAGGGGTCGGAGCCCTCCCTCGGGGGTCGCTGGGAGGATCTGGGGGCACGCACACACTTTTGGAGCCCCCAGGCCGGAGGATTCGCTGGGAGGGGGGGGCGCACGAGCTGCCGCTTCCTCGGCCATTCCCATTCCCCGGATGACTCCATCCTTTTGCCAATTCCTGCCCGCCTTCCCCCCTCCCTCTCCAGGCTGGTTCCCGTCGTGGGCCCCCTTTTCCCGGCGGGTCTGGGGGCGTCTTGAGCGCTCCCCAGCATCCCGGAGGAGCAAAGCTGCAGGGAGGGCGCAGCATCCCCCACCTCTAAAACGGGATTTTCCAGTGCTGCTCTTAAAAAATAATGATAATAATAATAATAATAATAACACCAGAGCTGGGGCTCTCGCCTGCAGCAGTGACCTATTTTATCGGCCGGTGGAGTTTTTTTTTTGGGGGGGGCGTTTAGTTGGAGTTGCGGAGGGCAGGCCTGAGCTGGGAAGATCCACGGGAAATCCCCCTGGGATGTGCTGGGATCGCGGCTCCTCGGAGCCTCCCCCATCCCAAAAAGTGCGGGGTTGTGGTTGCCCCAGCGCTGGCTCCGTGCCCGTCCCACCGCCCCGGGAAGCCTCCGAGTGGAATTTGGGAAAGGGGAAGAAAGTGCAGGCTTGGAAAAATAAGGAGACGGTGATGGGTGGGATGGTGGGATGGGGCTCGGCACCCCCCGAGCATGATCTTGTGGTTAAAGTGGTCGGGTTTGGGTTTGGGTTTGGGTTCACTCTGGGCAGTCACGCTCGGCCTGTGAAATCCCGGCTGAAACCACGCCTGCATCCCTTGCCAGAGGAGATGCTGAGCGACCGGGGGACACACCGGGGTGTTTTGGGGAGCCTTTCGTGCCCTGAGGTGGAGATGGAGACACCCAGAGCCCACCCCAGCGAGGAAGACGGGAAAAAGTTGAGAATTCAACCTTCCTTCCACACCCTGCAAGAACCAGAGGAATATTTGCTTTACAAAGCAAAATTCCTCCTTGGAAAGACACGGAGGGATTTATTATTTTTTAATTTTTTTTAATTTTATTTTTTTCCCCTGGATCTGTGGTGAAATCTCGCTGGGTGCAGACCTTCTGCCTCCATCCAGCTGCAGAGTTTCCCTGAGGATGCTGGCTGGGCTCAGCACCGCTCCAGGGGCTTTTCCCGGGGGTGGCCGGAGGGTCCCCTTTGCCACCTGGGCTTGGAATGACGGCGGAGCTTTGTTCTCCCCGGGAGGAATTAACGGAGCGTTGGTTATCAGCAGGCGAGATAAACGGCCCTGTGTTCCCGTCTGGAGCAGAGACATTGTCACCCCCTCCACAAAAATAACCCGCTGCTGCCTTTGGAGGTGGATCCTTTGGAAAAGACAGGGAGAAACGGGACGTCGCTTGCCCGAGAGTTGATGAAATATTGGTTATTTTTAAGATGCAGATTTTTCTGCTCGTGGAAAAATAAGGGAGGAAATTAAAAAAACCAACCCAAACCTTTTGCGGATGAACTGAATGTGTCAAAAGATCAGAGGGTCTTTGAAGGTTTGGGGGGAATTGCTGATTTTCTTGTTCTCCCTCCTGGAGGAGAAAACTGAGGGCTCTCCCACACTGCTGCATTTCAGCCTTTATAGAGGGGACCTGGTGATGGCCCTGACAAAGTGACTCTCCAGGAAGAGCAAGGGATGAAGTTTTTAATTTGCTGCCATGTTTGCCTGGCCCCAAAAATGTGGGTGTCTAGATGCTCCATGTGGTTTGCATCCTAGATGTCCCCTGACATTCCATGGGTCCCTGTAAAACTGGAGGAGTGGAATTTAGTGGGCAGAATGAGCTCTGTGCCTCCTGCCCCTAATTTTTCCTTATTTTTAAGGGAAATTCGTTGTGTTGTTGGGGTGGTTTGTGCAGGGCAGGGGTGGCCCCATTGGGTTTCCTGCATGGGGACACACCTGAGGACTTGTCCCCATGTCCTCTGGGGCTGCTGTCCCCTCTGCAGCCACCTCTCCTGATGGTGAAAACTGGGATGCCTTTAGATGTGGGGAAAGACTGACCATGGTGGCACAGATGTGATGGGTAGAAGACTTAATTACAACAAACTGTCTCTTTTTATTATTATTTTTATGATTACGTCTTTTGCCTGGAGCCAGGGCTGCTGACACCCTGTCTGAGTTGAAGCCCTGCTCCCCGAGCTACAGGAAAAATGGTGATAAAAATACAGATAAAAATAATGCATGTTCATAAAAATGTTAAAGGAAGGATTTGGTGCATCCAGATCCTTGATCTGGGCAACTGGATCTAAAGGAAGATGGCCCATGGCAGGAAGTTGGAACAAGATAATCTTTAGGGTTCCATCCAGCCTAAACCATTCCATGGCTGGATTAGAGGAGCATGGCTGGTGCTTCCCAAAGAGCCCTGATCAAGGCTGGGTTAGGATGGATCTGGAGATGGGGTCATCCCTGGGGTCAGAGCCAGGATTTGGAGAAATGCTCTGGGATGGAAAGTCCTGGCCAGGATGATGGGACGGGTTGAATCTTGGATCTCTCTGGAAAGTTTGTGGCTGGGTGAGGAAATGCTGTGGTTTTAGGCTTTACTGAGGGCTGAGTGTGGGACAAACCCTGCAGGTGTCACATCCCACCAGGCTGCTGATCCACCTGGAAGGTCGTGGTGGCTGCCCCAGGGATGAGCATTGTGGTACCAGGCAGGGGATGCTGCCCTTTGATGTAAACCTCATTCAGCAGTGCTTGGGAGGAGGCTCCATCCATCCATCCATCCATCCATCCATCCATCCATCCATCCATCCATCCTGCTGGGGATCCCCTTCCTGCATCCCTGGCTGCACATGGCAGTGGGTCCCTTGGGGTTACGATGCCTTTGGGCTCTGCACAAGCTGCCCTCCTGCACCCATCCATCCCTGCTCCTGCACCCCTCCATTCCTGCTCCCAGCACTGAATTTGGGGTTCCTGGGGGGATCCTGTCAGCTGTGGGGGGCTCTGAGCCCCGCCTGTCCTGTTGCATCCACGCCCTCCCGCAGTGGCAGTGGCAGTGGGGACATCCCTGGACTCTCTGGGGTGATGCCTCCCCCCGGGCTGGGCAGTGGTCTGGAGCTGGCCCTGGGTGCAGTCCCTTGGCCGACAGCCCGTCTGGGGAGGTCAGCCTTGGGTTTTGTCCTCGTTTCCTCCCTCAACCTTCTCTCTGCTTGTTTTTCTCGGGCAGGAGAGGGAGGGGACAGTGGCTTTGCGTGTGTGCGTGCGTGTCCCCCAGGCTCTTTCGCCCCAGCAGTGACTCTGTGGGCAGTCCTGCATCCCAGAGATGGAGGGCAGCATCCCATCCCATCCCATCCCATCCCATCCCACTGATCCCTTCCCATCCCATCCCGCTGCCTGCTCCGGTGCCAGCACAGTGGCTCAGGGACATCTCCATCAGCCGGGTGTCACTGGCTGTGCCAGGCACTGGCGGTGCCCCCGTGGCCTGGCTGTCCTGTCTGCCCTCAGATTTTGCCAGGGCCATGCCAGCTCTGCTGGAATCCACCAGCATCCCTTCAGGATTTAACCCCAGGCCTGGCTTTGCCCGGCTCTGGAATCACCTGCAGAGCTTTTGCACCGCGTGTTGGCTCTGACTGAGCCACACCTCTTTCAGCCCTGACTGAGGGGACAGGGACACACAGAAGGGTGCTTCCATCCAGGTTTTGGTGCCTCTGCTCTTCTGGAGGGATTGGGATTTGTCCTGGGATGAAAATAATGTGGCATTGCTGAAGCCTGTGTATTTGTGCAGCAGAGGCTGTGTCTGAGCAGGGGATGGGGCTCGAATTCCCGTGTTGGGATGGGCTCCCAGGGCTTGGCACTGCCCTCTCTGTCACCCCTGGTGGAACGGAGGGACAGTGTCCTCGATGCCATCACGGTGGTGGCATCCCCCAGGAGCAGCATCACCTCGCTAGGAATATTTGGGGATGGGGTGTGACACTGGGGTTGATCCATCCATCCTTGGAAGTGTCACAGTGGCTTTGCAGCTCCGTGTGCAAAAGGAAAGGTGGAAAGCACCCAGAGCAGCTGATAGGGTTTAAAATTTTTTTTTTTTTAAAAGCACAAAGCCATTAACCCTCTGTAGGCTGTGCTGTTGGGAAGGCAGAGCCTGCTCCCAAGTGGATGAAGCTTTGTGTTGCTTATCCCAGCTCATCCTGCTCCTCTCCCCATGCTGCTGATGGCGCTTCCAAAAAAACCCCAAATGAACCTTTTCCCCTTTGCAAAGGTGTCCTCTTGGTTGCAGGGAGACAGGGGTGGGGGAAGGAGTAGTCCCTGTTCCATTCCACTGGAACTGATGAGCCTGGTGCTGCTTCCTGGGAAAAGCATCCTTGAGGCAAAGCCTGTAAATGCTGGATATCATTAATAAGAAATTATGAACAACCAAGAGAGAGGGGGAAAAAAAGCATCTGACTGTCCCACAGCTGGACTGATGCTCTTCTTCACCCAGCAGAGGCTGCGAGATGTTTTTTGGGGTGCCCAACACGCCGGGATGAGCCAGGCTCGGGGAGCATCACTGAGCCCCTTCCCCTCGCCTGCCCTCTGTGGCTGCACATGGCTCTGCTTTGGGCACCCCGAAGCCTTTTAGGCAACACGGGAATAAAAAATCATCCCTCGGGATGGTGTCAGCGGCATCCCTCAGGCCGGAGCGGGACGGGCACATCCCGGCGGGCAGGATGCCGGCGGTGGGCGCTCGGGGCCGTGCCGGCCGGCGCCTCGCCAGGCGGGGCTGTGGCCGGGCTATTGTTTTCCCTTCCTGCTTGTTTTTCCGGACAACCCTCTCGTTATTAAATAAAAACACCCGTCGGAGGAGCGAGCAGACCCCACCCCCAGCGCGGTCCCGTGCCGAGAGCACCCACGGAGAGCTCCCCGGGGAGGGAGGGGACAGCAGAGCGGTGAAGGTAGGCGACAGGAGAGGGACAGGAGCTTTGGGATGTGCTTTATCCCTCTGCCAGCTTCCCAGGCACGGCCGTGCTCCAAAAGGGGTGGTTGGGCAATGGGATGTGCACGGTGCGGGCAGCGCTGCTGGGCTGCTGTATCTTGGTTTGGGGAGCTGTGGAGAAACACATCATTTTGATAAAAAAATCTTCTGATGGCCTCAAAACCAGGGAGAAAAGGCTGAAGGTTTCATGCAAGGGTCTGGAAGGCAGAGGGCAAGTTGTAGGAGGCCGAGGATTAAAAGCGAAAGCGTGAGTGTTTGGGGTTGTAACGATGCCCCTTTGTGTCGTCCGAAATTTTCACAGACTTTTATTCTGTAAAAATGGGGGTTTAATGCTATTTCTTTCTTCAGCAAAAGTCAAGTTTTGACATTAAATAGTTCCAGCCAAGCTTTTTTGTCCTGAAGTGCAGCAATGTCCAAATTGAGAAGAGGGCATGGGGGACTTCTTTTTTTTGAGGAGCAAGTGCTGACATAGTATTTAGCTCCTTATTAAAGCACTTTTCTTTAATGCAATTTAATACTGAAGGTCAACTATGAATGCTTTGGTGGTTGGAAATGATACAGAAAAGCAGATTGCTTTTGCAGGGTGCAGGTGGAAATGGAGCTTGGGTTCCACCTCCTGTGCTGGGATTTTTGGTGGTTTGGCTGGAGAGAGACTGCCCTGCCCCAGTGACCACCAGCATCTCCCTCTACCACCATTCCTTACTCATCCTTTCCTTCCATCCCCTGCCTTTGGGGCTCCTCCAACCCCCATCCCTCTCCCCGAGCATCCTCCCCATCCTCTGGCCGTTCTCTTGCCCCAGCAGCTGTTTTGGGACAGGACTTTGGCAGCACCACGTGAAAACTCTCTTAAAATAGAGCTGGAGGGCAGCGTCAGGGCGGGGAGGGCTGGCTGGAGGCGCCGCCGGCCCCTCGGGGTGCGGAACTCACGGCCACGCTGCTTTCTAATAATTTTTAGGGGTGTTTTCTGCGCTGATGATGCCAGAACCTTGCTTTGAGATTGGCAGTGTGTGGTGGGGCCCCGCAGTTTTAGGGTTCACCCTGGTTTAGTGCATCCAGTGAGCTGCCCAGGTGTGCAGCAGGGGATGGAGATGGGATGGGTGACCTGCTCCTGGCCCTGGACAGAGCCAGAGGGGCAGGGTGCTGATGGTGGAAAAGAGCAAAACTCATGATTCTTTTTCTTCTTCTTTTTTTTTAAAATATGTATTTTAATATAAGAAATATTAAAAGGGATATATATTTGAAATATTTGCATTTTCCCAGAGCAGGAGCCCTGGATTTAACCCTGCCATTAATCCCCATTAGTCAGGCTCCTCCGCTCCGCTGGAGCTGCAGGGACGGGAGCTGCCGGAGGGGCATTTTGGGGCAAGTTGGGGTCTTTTTGGGGATCTCACCCCGGCAGGCGCCTCTCGTCTCGGCCGGGGCTCTGGCTCCGGGCAAGCTCACGAAAAGCATCTGAGAGCAATAAAGAGCAAAAGGCTCCCGCTGACAAGCCCGGGCTGAAGTCACCGGCGGGACGCGGCCAAGACACGCATTGTCCTCGCCGCTGCTGGGACTGATTAGAGCCGCCTGGCAAGGAGCGCCGCTGGGTGAGGGATCAGCCCCCTTTGCCAAAAATCCTCCATCCGGAGGGCAAAAAAAGCCGGCTTTTGTTTTCCAGGCTGGCCGATGCCGCCCCCAGACCCGTTTTTTCCCCTATTTTGCGCCCGTTCCTTCGTGGCTGTGCCTATGCCAAGCTTGGGGTATCCCCGGATCCCTGGAGGAAAAACCTGAATTTAGGGATTTTTTTCAAGAGAAAACCTGGCAAACAGCTAACTGCTCTGCTGATTTCCTGCTGTCTCTACAGTTTTTTGATATTTATTATATCCTTAATTATTTTCTACGTGTCTTTTGGGGGGGGGCGCTGAACCATCCAAGATCTCATCAAAATGTTCTTGGCAGTCGTGAGAGGCTCGGGAAATGTTGAGGTGGATGGATGTTCCAGCTGGGATGCAGCATTTTGTAACAAGTACATATATAAAGAATGTTCATGTATTTATATATTTATCTATTTTTATATAAGTAGTTTAACTATAGTTTATAATATTATAGTTTAGTTAATATATAATAGTTTAATTATATATAAGCATGAATGTATAAAATATTGAAAATACTAAATATATATAAATTATAAAAAGTATATAAAAATATGTAAACACTTTTCCTACCTCTTTGCCCTGCTCCAGGCTGCAGAGCCAAGAATTTGGAGCAGAACTGGTTTTTCCATGTTTTTCCTGGGTGCCAGCACTTGCTGGGATTCTCCAGGGCTATCAGGACCATACAAAACTGAGATCCCTATTGGTTGGATGGGTTGGTTGTGGAGCAGAAATCAAATGAAAATGAAAAAATTTGGCAGGGAGAGGGAAGAGTTTTTTTGCTTGTTGGGAAAACAGAGAAGAAAACACCCTTTTTATTATTTAAACATTTTTGTCTGTGTGTCCTTTTGCCTTTGGCTCACCAGAAAAAAAAAAAAAGACAAACAGAACATGTCTTGCTGGAATTTGTGTGTTGATCAAGACTTGCCGTTTGTTCCAGAAAAAAATGGGAGTTGAAAATCTCTCTTTGGAGCAGGAGGTGCAGGATAAACCTGGCAGGTTGAATCCTCCCTCTCTGGCACCGTTCTGCACCATGTCCTTGGTCACATCCTACAAAGGTCAGGGAAGAGGGTGTTGTGGGGTCTGGATGTGTCTCCATCCAGGATTTGGGTGTTCAGCAAAGGAACCAGAGGGAAAGGGTGTGTCCCACCTTCTTTTAATACAGGACACAGGATTTAGGGCATGGGATATCCCTTGGATTTGGGATGGAGCAGGCAGACTAATCCTGGGGTTCAGGTATGACCAGGAGAGGGGATGAACACCAGGGATGGTCTGGAGCGTGTGAAATACGTGGGAGTTGGATTAAGTACCCAGAAAACTCAGCCTGGGGAGGGTTGGCAGTGCAGCATTCCCCAGCCTGGGGTTGCTGCTCCCTGATTTGAATTTTTCCAGGTAGTGCCTTTCCCCAGGCAATGGAAAATGAGCATTAAAAAGTGCATAAATCATGCCAATGAATCCAGCTGTGAGTGAGCTGCTGTCGTGAGCGAGAGCACGCAGTGTAGTTCAGAAATATCAGAGGATATTGGGCTTTGTGTTATTATCTGCAGAAGCAGGGAGCTATAAAATCCTAATTTCATTTTATTTAGGGGGTTACATCTCAGCAGGTGCCTAAAATTGGCTTCCTGCTTGGGGCAGATAGCCACCTGGATCTCCATCCTGGTTCAAGAGGTCAAGACATCCTGTGTGACATCTCTGAGTGAGTGTGGACACCTGAGCCTGCCTTTGGACCTCCTCGGTGGCCATGGTGCCTCCTACCCACCTTGAAGGGATATCAGTGGGTGCTGTTGTGGCTCTGACCTGTCCTTTCACTGGGCCCTCTCCTCTTTGGTTGAGTCTCCTGGACTCAAGCTGGTGGTGGAGCTTCCTGGTGTTCCAAAGCTGGGGCTGGTAGTGGAGCATTTTGGTTGACATGTCCAGGCTGCGGCTGGTGATGGAGTGTTTTGGCTGGTATCTCCAAACTGGGGCTGGTGATGGAATGTTGTAATTGGTATCTCCAAACTGGGGTTGATGGTGGAGTGTTTTTGTTGGTATCTCCAAACCGGGGTTGATGATGGAGTGTTTTTGTTGGTGTCTCCGAACTGGGATCGGTGATGGAGTTTCTTGGCTGGTGTCTCCAAACTGGGATTGATGATGGAGTGTTTTTGTTGGTGTCTCCAAACTGGGATTGGTGATGGAGTATTTTGATTGGTCTCTCCAAACTAGGGTTG
The DNA here is from genome assembly GCF_017590135.1 of Pyrgilauda ruficollis. Classification (NCBI taxonomy): domain Eukaryota; kingdom Metazoa; phylum Chordata; class Aves; order Passeriformes; family Passeridae; genus Pyrgilauda; species Pyrgilauda ruficollis. Next base: position 589,983 of record NW_024510321.1, on the reverse strand, counting down.
GTGATGGAGTTTCTTGGCTGGTATCTCCAAACTGAGGTTAGTGATGGAATGTTTTTGATGGTATCTCCAAACTGGGGCTAGTGATGGAGTATTTTGGTTGGTATCTGCAAGCTGGGGCTGGTGGTAGAACTTCATGGTTAGTATCTCCAAGCTGGGGTAGGTGACAGAATGTTTTGGTTGGCACCTCCAAGCTGGGGCTGGCAGTAGAGCTTCTCAAGTGACATCTCTGACTTGGGGATGCATGGACAGGCATGGATGGCATGGCCAGAAGGGTGTTTTTGTGGGGAAAGAGCCCTGAAAGATTTTATTTCTTTCCTCCCCACAGCTGATAGTCGAAAAAACGACTGACTACCCTTCGGCTGAGTACTCCCTGGTGGAGGATGTAGCCCTCCACTTCACGTGTTTGATGGACAGACTGAACGAGCAGCGCCTCTTTCAGCCGGACCTGTGCGACGTGGACATCGTGCTGGTGCAGCACAAGAGCATCTTCCCGGCGCACAAGGGGGTCCTGGCAGCCTACAGCCAGTTCTTCCACTCCCTCTTCACCCAGAACAAGCAGCTGCAGCGTGTGGAGCTCTCTCTGGAGGCCCTCACGTCGCAGGGCCTCCAGCAGATCCTCAACTTCATCTACACCTCCAAGCTGCTCGTCAACTCCTGCAATGTGCAGGACGTGCTGAACGCGGCCGCCGTGCTGCAGATGAACAACATCGCGTCCTCCTGCCAGGACCTGCTGGACACGCGCTCGCTCAGCCTGGCCACTGACATGGCCCTGCCCGCCGAGGGCTGCGCCGGACCCCCGCCCTACTACTGCGAGATCAAGCAGGAGGTGGACGCTCCCCACCCCAAAATCTACGCCCGGGAGGGCAACGACCCCTTCTCGGTGCGGGTGGAGGATGGGACGGGCAGCGGGACGCTCCCCCCCGGCCCGGCCAAGCAGTACTACAAGGAGGAGAAGGATGGAGGTCCTGGTGCTGTCTGTAAGATGGAGGGTGAGGAGTCTGAGGAGGACCTGGACAGCCAGGGCTCCTACAACCGGGAGCAGATCATCGTGGAGGTGAACCTCAACAACCAGACTCTCAACGTCTCCAAGGGCACAGAGGGGAAGGCGGCCGCCAGCGAGGCGGCCGTGATGGGGCGGCCAGACGGGGATGGGCGCGATACGGAGGAGGACGGGGAGGAGGAGAATGAGGAAGGGGAGGAGGAGGAGGAAGAAGAGGATGATGCAGAGGTGGGGGAGGAGGAGGAGGAGGAGCGCAGCGAGGAGGAAGATCTGGAGGAGACGACGGAAGAAGAGGATGATGATGATGAAGATGCCTCAGAGATGAAAAGGGAAAAGAGCGGGCAGCCCCGCAGGGGCAGCCGGGCATCCAAAGCCACTAAACCTGCCATGGCAACCAGGTCCCAGGAGATGGCCAAGGTGGAAGAGGAGGAGGAGGAGGAAGAAGAAGGCCAGAGGGGAAGGAAGAGAAAGAAGGAACAAGATGGCTTGGGCCAGAAGGTGAAGCTGGAGGAGAAGCAGCATTATCCGTGCAAGAAGTGTCCCCGGATCTTCAACAACCGCTGGTACCTGGAGAAGCACATGAACGTCACACACAGCCGGATGCAGATCTGCGACAAGTGCGGGAAGCGCTTCCTGCTGGAGAGCGAGCTCCTGCTGCACCACCAGACCGACTGTGAGAAGAACATCCAGGTGAGCATGCATCCATGCAGGGCATGGATCCCACTGGGGTGAACATCCCACCAAGGGGGAAATGCCTTACGCCACGTGGAGCATCCCACTAGAGATGGATGTCCCACCAAGGGGGGAATACCCCACCAAAGTGGATGGATGTGCCATCAGGGTGGGGACATCTCACCAAAGGAGGAGCATTATTGTGTTTGCAGGGATCCCCGTGGCAGGGAGGAATGATGAATCTCACTCCATGTTCTCAGAAGGCTAATTTATTATTTAATGATACTATATTACATTAAAGAATACTATACTAAACTCTACTAAAGAATACAGAAAGGATACTTAGAGAATGCAAAAAAGATAATAATGAAAACTCATGACTCTCTCCAGAGTCCTGGCACAACTTGGCACTGGTTGGCCAATAAGACAAAATAACTCACACCAGAATCCAATGAAACAATCACCTGTGGGTAAACAATCTCCAAACACATTCCAAAGCAGCAAAACAGAGGAGAAGCAAATCAGATAAGAATTGTTTTCCTTTTTCTCTGAGGCTTCTCAGCTTCCCAGGAGAAAAATCCTGGGCAAAGGGATTTTTTCAGAGAATGTGAATGCCACAGGGCATCCCACCACTGTGGGACATCCCAGTGAGGGAAGGTCATCCCAGGCACCACGGAGGTCGTCCCGTGCAGTTACACCATGGGATGGGCTCGTGCTCAGATAATATTGATGTTGCAGTTGGCACATGTGTAGTGGTTTTGGTTGTTAATTTGAGATTTTGAGATTAATTTGAGATATGAAATTTTTCTTCTATATGCAAAACCAGCACACTATGGCAGTTGGGAGGGAACCTTCTTTCACCCATGACTTGTATTCAGACTCAGCAGGGGTCCCACAGTGGCCTGGAATTAGAGGATTTGTGCCAGGGGGGCTGTGGCTTCCCCTTGGCTGCCTGGGTGGAAACACGGAGTTAATTTTTAAGCAGTAATTTTTGAGCAGTAATTTTTCTTTTGAGTTTATTCAGTTAATCTGGATAAAACACTGCGAGCCCTTGATGGAGACAAGCTCCAGCATTCCCACCCAGGCTGAACCCATTTTAGCTTAATTTGAAGATTTGCTGACAGGAGTTAAAATGGTTTTAATCTGCCTTTTGTGCTTTTTTTGTGTGCATTAGCAAATTTCTGAGTGCGTTTGACATCCACGCATGGCTTGGGCTTGGTTTGGCTTTCCCCTGTGCTAATGAGATCCTGTGTTGGCAAATTGACTTTGTTAAATCAGTGCAATTTTAGGGGGATAGGGAGGCACCCAATCAGAGCAGCAAGCACATGTGTTCCTGAAGATCCCTCCAAATTCCCATCTCCTAATTCCTGATGAGCTGTTTTACAGGATGCTGCTGCTAATAATTACAAATATACCAATTCATGGAGAGCTTCTCCCATCACCCTTCCCACCAGCGACCAGATTGTGAATGATCTCACAGCTCTATGAAGGTAACACAACCCAAGTGCCACTGGAGCCCTTCACTGATGACATCCCAAATAAAACAGGGAATGAGGCAGATCTTGGCAAGTAGGGAACACAGAAGCAGGAACACTCTTGGCTCATAGGTGAAGCAGTCACCCTTTGGTGCATCCTTCTGACAAATTCACAGCTCTGAAGTTGCTTTTTTGGGATGCTTTTTCCCAGAATGGATGAATGTAGCTTCGATACCTGCGTGGTGGTGGCTGTTTCAGGACCTAACATAAAACCTGGGCAGTTAAAAAGGAGTTTTACCAGAATGTTTATTCAGCTTCATCTGCTTTCTGGGTGGATAACATGGGGCTGTCACCTCATTGCTTGTTTTTTGTTTTGCCCCCTCCTTTTTATCCCTTTTCCAAATAGTTTTGGAATAGGATGAACCACGACTGTCTGTATAGTGACCTCCTTCTGCAGAAAAAGGGATCATTGTCTCCCACTTAATTAAGCATTTTCAATTTTACAAATAGCCAAATCCACTCCATTTGCTCTGATAATATTTAATAACTTTATTAACATCCCATGGAATTATGTCTGGATGGAAAAGGATTTTTTTTCAGCACTCTACCTATAACAGTTTTTATTTCTTGTGTTTTAATCAGATCCATGGAGGGACTATCCATCTTTTCCCACTTTGGTCTGCTGCTTTCTTTCCCTCTTTCGTCCCCAAATTTCATCCATAAAGCTTTAGGATTTAAGAACCATCCTGCTCTCTGTGTTCATTCCCCATCTCCATAATGTGCATCCTACCTCTACCACCTGAAAAATGATTCATCCTTTGCTTTATTGAGTTGTCCCTCAAACTCTTTTTATTGCCAGTTTCAGTATGGTTTTCCTTTTAACCTGCAAGAATTTATATCCTCATTTTTCCCCCTCATTTGGACATTATTTCCATATTTTTTGAGTGATGATTTTCAGCAGTGAGCGAGGACACACAGAACTCAGTCCTCCAGAGTGTTTGGTCCGAGCCCTGGGGGTTTTTCTACCTCTGCTGCTTTCCCTCTACCTTTCATTTTGAAATTCCCCTGCCTATTTCATTTTAAGCGGAGAAAATGGATATTGATGTGTCTTTGATATCAGGCTCTAGTCCTGAATTTGCCCTGAAATATCCCTTAAGACAGAGATAAAGCTGTTCTGATCCATGGAAATACATACTTGGGGACAGTAGGACTTGGGAGGACTGCTCATGTTGACATTTGAGCATGGCAAGATGAAGATGTTGAGGCTTGAGAATGGCTCTGTGACCCTAATTTTTTCCTTTGGGGCACCTAAATATAAATACAAATGGAAAAATACAGTGACTTCACAGCATAATGGTGTGTTTTCCATGGTATCACATCAAAATTTGGTTGAGGCCCATCAAGGAGCATCTGTTGCTTTGGAAAGGAGGAGAAGTGGAGGAATCCCTCCCCAGGTTCACTGGTACAATTCAGCCACGTTGTTGCAAGATGCCTTCAAGGCATGAATTATTTTCTCAACAAATCTGCAAGGCGAGAAGGGGTGGTTTTATCCCTGTTGACCAAGAGGAACGTGAGCCATGGAAAAGTAAAGGGGAAGGAGTTGACCCTTGGCTCCTGGCATGGTTTCCTTGGTGGATATTCCTCTCCTGTGTTTCCCTGAGCACTGAACTGGTCTCACATGCTTCCAAGAGGTCTCACACGGAAGCTGGAGCTTCTCCTGGGAATTTCCAGAGGAACATTGGACTTGTTGGAGCTGAAGTGATTCTCTACCTTAACTTTTTGGGGAAGACTTTGCCTGTCACATTGTTCTCCAATTTTTGTGCTTTTGGATACCATGGAATCATAGATCTGTTTGGAAAACCAATTTAGTGGTGAAGTAGCCATAATATCTGCTGAAGACTGAAGTTGTACTGCCCTGGATAGGGATTCTCCTTCTTTCCATAGTTTTTGCAAGTTTCCAGTGCACAGAGGGTTGGGTTATTTTACATAAGATCTTCATTTAGGAATAAAATTCCCAGCTGGGAATAGGGCATGAGCTGTTGCTTATCCAAGTTCTGATACAGCCATTGATGAAGATTTCACATCCTTCCCTAGAAGGTCATTGCCCCTTGCTCAACCCATGGTTAGAAATACAAAGTTTGGAGGTTTTGAAGTGACAAGGTCTATATCAGACTTGCTGGTAGTTATGATTTTTGATATCAGCTGTAGCTTTCGCCATGATGTTCTCTTTCCATGGATGAAGCTGCTTCCCTGACCACCTCCTGTGTCCTTGCAGTGCGTGACATGCGGGAAGGGGTTCAAGAAGCTCTGGTCTCTCCACGAACACAACAAGATCGTCCATGGCTATGCAGAGAAGAAGTTCTCCTGCGAGATCTGCGAGAAGAAGTTCTACACCATGGCCCACGTGCGCAAACACATGGTTGGTGAGTGTGGGAGGCACCACGGGGAGATCTTGTTGGGGGTGTTGTCTATCAGTTTGGCAATGAAAGGTGTTTTCTGTTGCTGTCATGTTGTCTTACTCTTGGGTGAGCTTTCTCACATCCCCATCTTGAAATATGGCCTGATATTCAACACTGAGCCAGTGTCTGCTCAGTGCTGGGTTTGGACGTGGTGCTGGGGAATCCCATTTATTTTATTGATCAGAAGTGATCAGAGGAAGGTTTGAAGTGTAACCAGTGTAAAAGGACCAGACCACACAAGTGCTGGGCTTCGAAAAGCCAGTTCCATGTGACAACAGTGGTTGGGTTCCTGGGCCTTGGAGCCACCAAAGAGATCCAAAAGAATGGGGGTTTGGAAGGGAAATGCTTGAAACGTCACTGCCATATATCTTCCAGAGATCCTTTGGGTTTGCTGGGGTGGGCACTGGGAGCCAGAGCTGGGGTGTGGGGAGATGGATGGTGGAGGTGTGTGGAGGCTGCTGACCTGCACTGTCCCCCCCAGCACACACCAAGGACATGCCCTTCACCTGCGAGACCTGCGGGAAGTCCTTCAAGCGCAGCATGTCCCTCAAGGTCCACTCGCTCCAGCACTCCGGGGAAAAGCCTTTCAAATGTGAGGTAAGGCAGAAACACTGATCTGGGGAGAGATCTTCCACTCCCTGGGGCTTCCACTGTGCTGTGTGCCACTGCAGCTGTAGGGATGATCCCACGCTTTTCCAAACTTTGCATCACCTCCTGGTCTGAGAGTCCCTTCACCTTTATGATGAAACTTGTTCTATGCCAGGATCTGTCCCAACAGATTGCCTGGACTTTGCACCCACCCAACCTGCAAACCTAGCTGGGTATGTCCCAAAAAGCCTGTTTTGGGGGGGTTTCTTGTGGGGGTAAAAAACAGGATTTCCTTGCTGCTGGTGATTTGAGGGAAATGTGGGGACATTTTGAGTGCTCATCAACAACTCCTCGCCCCCACAGAACTGCAACGAGCGCTTCCAGTACAAGTACCAGCTGCGCTCCCACATGAGCATCCACATTGGCCACAAGCAGTTCATGTGCCAGTGGTGTGGCAAGGACTTCAACATGAAGCAGTACTTTGATGAGCACATGAAGACGCACACGGGTGAGACCCGCCCCTTGCCTGGCCCCAGATCCCTGCAGACAGGCTCTCCCTGGAAAGAGTGATGGGATGGGGGTAACATCTTGGGGTTGGGTGGCAGGATGGGGTTTTGGGGGAGCACTGATAAGGCCCCAGTCAACTCATTCAACAAGACTTTTGGAAAGGCTTGCAATGGTTCATGATCTCTGAGATGGACACACAGGAGAAATACCAACAAGGTCTTCTCAAGAGGTCAAAACAACACAAAGGTTTGCTGGCAAACTTGAGGAAAACCAGGGAACTTTGGCAAAAGGTTTAGTACAGCATTCAACCAACATAAAACACTTCTCAGGGCATTAAACTTGGCCCATTCAACTTAGCAAACTTTAAACATGTTTGATGTTGAGGTACTCAGAATATTCCAAGGAGAGGGAATTAGAAGAAGAAAGAAAGACAGAAAAGATACAGAAAATCACATAGAGGTAGCACATATAGGTAGTTTGTAACACAGGCTGCCAAGCCCTGGGTTCAGACAGAACTTCCAAGAAAAAGGTAGGGTCTAGATGAATGTGATGGCATGGTGTTTACCTTTAAATACCCCTTGGTCCTCAAAGGCCTTTCTCCCACATGGAATTTCTGGTCATTTGGCCCTCAGGGGGTGGATTAGGGGAGAGTGGAGCATTGCCTCCCCGTGTGCCATGACTGACAGACACTGCCAGGCTGGGATACAGGCTCTGGGGCTGGGATGTGGGGCCGTTCACTGCCTCACCAGGGCAAGGCACACACATGCACCCCAAAATATCTCAAGACATGAAATCTTCCCAGTCTCTGAAGAGACTAACCAGCAGCTTCTCGCCCTCTTCTCCCACCCTCAGGGGAGAAGCCCTACATCTGTGAGATCTGCGGGAAGAGCTTCACCAGCCGCCCCAACATGAAGCGGCACCGCCGGACCCACACCGGGGAGAAGCCGTACCCCTGCGACGTCTGCGGCCAGCGCTTCCGCTTCTCCAACATGCTCAAGGCCCACAAGGAGAAATGTTTCCGCGTCAGCAACCCCTTGGCTTCGGACACGGCCGTCCCCCAACCTGCCACCAGCCCGGCTCCGCTGCCCCCCGGCCCCGGCGTCTCCCCCCTGCCCCTGCCGCTGCTCCATCCTCTTCCACAGACCCTCCCTCCTCCTCCTCACCTACCACCACCCCCTCCCCTGTTTCCCGCGGGGAGGATAAATTCCAACAACAATTAGGTGCCCCACCCCTACCCCGGCCACGCGCCTGCACGGACTGCTCTGCCCTTCGGGAGCGCCTTTCCCCCGGGGAGCCAAGGCTTTGCTTGCTCTCTACCCCCCTTTCCTCCTCATTTTGGGGTTGTTTTGGGTTTTTATTGCTTTTTCTCACCCGTCATTCTCCGCAGAGAGGGGGAGCAGGAAGAAACCCCCCACACCCCTCCCCGAGGAGCGTGGGTGTTGTGGGGGAAACTGCCGTCCGTCTGTAAGGGTGTAGGTAAAAGGTGTCACTCTCAGTTTCATCTTCCCATACGCTGGCATCACCTTCCTGCTGGGATGCTGGTGAGGCTGGGAGGAGCAGGATATCTGGGCTTGAGCTTGCTGGCCGGTGCATCAATGTTTTTGAAGCCGAATTCTAGTTAGTGGTGCTTGAATCCCTGTACTGTAAAGCTGGTCTTTCAAGTCAGGCTCTTCACCCACGGGGTTGAAAGCTGGGCACCCCAGGCGAGCCTGTCACTGCCAGCCCCAGTGGCCCGTGGCAAGCGAGCAGATGTCCCCATTGGAAAGCCATGAGCACGCTCTCTTTAGCAGCCCTCCACACGTCTTCCGTCCCTACAACAGATTTTCCTCCTCCACAGGCAAAAGCACAAACACCCACCTTGCATCTCGGGGCATCTGCAACTCGCTGTCGGTTCCGTTTCGGGGTGCCCTAAGGGAGCTGGGTTCTGGTGCGCCCTTTCTGCTAATCCCAGCAGGAGCTGGGCTCCTGGGGATGCTCTGGAGTCGGGGAGCTGTTCCTGGGAGAGCTCAGGTACCTTTGGGAGCGGCAGGAGGGTAGCCTGGGACAGAGGAGCAGGACGCTTCTGTTTCTCGGCAGAATCGGCCCAGAATAGTGCCTTAACAATCTGAACAAACCCCAGAGGGATGGGTGAGCTCAAGGTTGGTCCTACTGCAAGGTTCAGAGCTAAAGCAGGACCATGGGGATGATGATGTCCCAGTCTCCAGTTTGTTGCCTGCTTTGCTCTCCCAAGCTTCACTTCTTGTGGTGCTGGTTTCCGTTGCCCTGTCCTGGTCTGGGGGGACCAGAGGGGACCAGTGAGGGTTGTGGTTGTTTTGGTGATGCCCTGTGATGTTGCTTAGTGCTTGTTGAAGATGTTGAAGTCGAGCTGGTCTTTGGTTTCACTTGCAAATAATAAGGCTGGCTTCATGCTGAGGAGGAGGAGAAGAGGAAGGCTTTGTTGTCATCTTTTTGTTGTGCACTGAGGTCCCAGCAGGGTCTCTCACTGCTGTGCTCTGCCCCAGGGTGCCATGCATTGTCCTGACCATGGCTGTGGGGTTCCTGCCAGGGGAAGTCAGAGAGCACCCAGCATGGGCAGAGAAGGGCTGGCAAGAGGTGGGGGGTGTTCCAGCTGATCCTGTGCTTCTAAAACCGGTGTAGGTCAGGTCATGGATGAGGTGTTGGAAGCACTGTTGGTAGGTAAGAAGGAAAGAGGTCACTGAGTGGGCTGCAGGAGCCTTTTCTCATATCCAGCTTGTGCTGGGTGACAGCAGAGGGGGGACAGGAAGCCTGTGAAAAGCCTTGGTGCTTCGTCTCCTGGACCAAATCAGCAAAGCAACTGGGCAGCATTTAGGCTATCCCTGCAGAGATGGGAGGATTCTGTCACGTGCTCAGGGGCTTTGCTGACTGGGGACATGCAGGAGCCTGACAGGGACAAGACCAGGGAGCATCTTCTGTTCTCCCGAGTGCTCTTTGAGGTGTCTGGTGTCACCTCCTGCTGAATGGTGCCCCACTGGTGCCCGACTGATGTTAGCATTTTGGGGCCACAAAGTCCCTTTCATCTTCATGTTGGCTGGGATCCTGTGGATCCCCAGCGTGGCTCTCAGTACCAGTGAGCTCACGCCCATCTTCATCTGCTCCGAGAATGAGGAGTTCGCTATGGCAGAGCTGCCTCACCTTATTGACCTTCTCAGGTGGGTTCCAAAGGCTTCTCTGCTGCCCCCCTCCATGACCCTGGGGCTCGTTGGGATGGTGCAAAGCCTCAAACACACCTGTCAGGGATGAGGGCTTTTGGGTCTGAAGGGACCATGACCCATACTGGAAGGTGTTTTTTTTTGGAGAAGCATTCAGTGAAACCCGTGGAGGTGCTGGAGTGGTCCATGCTGTCTCCTCCTCTGCTGCCTCCCAGATCCCATCCCCTTGGGTTTTCTTTCCCCTGATGTTCAGCCTTGAGACAGGATGGGAGCGCTGTGCCCTGAGGAGGGCTCACCTTATTTTATGGTTTTCTGTCATGGAGCCCATCAGCTGATAGGCTTCCCCCAATGTAAACATCCATGCCAACATTGTGCTCCCTTGTTCCACTCTCCTGGAGGTGGCTTTCCCTGTTCCCATCCCAGTTCATCCTCTCCCAGTGAGGACCTGCCACCCTTGGACATCTCTGTGAGATGAGCGCACTTCCTTGAGGCTGGAAGCCCAGCGGAGAGCCCAGTGACTGATCCCAGCCACGCCCGATCCCCTTCGAGAGCCTGCTCGTAGAGCCACTTGGAGACGTTGAGATGTGACCATGCACACAGCACTTTGGAGAACCAGATCCCTGCTGCTCCCTCCCCTCTCCAAGGCCTGGCTAGTTCCCAGGAGTCCTACGAGGCCTCTGAGCCCTTTTGTCTACACCCTGACTCAGCCCCAGTTGTGTCTCCATGTCTGGTTTTCGTTCATGTACTGAGAGCTCAGACGAGTCGCTCCCGCAGTGCCTCGTCCATCCCGGACCCATCCTGGCCGGCACTGTTGCACCCCTCGGGGTTAGACAGGGCAGGAGAGCTGGGTCCGTTATTTTCAAGCTTTTTATGTTTTACTTCAATTTTTTTTTTAATTTTTTTTTTTTAACTCTTGCACCTTAATCTCTCACATCCCTTCTTTGACAGACCGCGAGGGTGGAGAGGGGCTTGATTTCCATTACGCAGTTCCTGATTACGCCGTAGCGCAACCTTCAGCTGACAGCTCTTCCCACACACCTAAACCCCAGACCTGTCTGGGTCAGAATTTTTTCCCCCCCCCGCACTCCACCCTTCATTTGAACTTTGGGGAGGGAGGGGATCATGTGGGGAGGGTCACTTTTGGTTTAAATATCCCAGGAGCCTGGTAGCACAGACCAGTTCGCCTCACGTATCCATGAGGCACGGCTGGCCCTTCGGACCACAGCCATAACCCTGGCGCGGTGGGAAGGTGATGGATGGGTGGGAATGGCTGTGACAGTGCAATAGAGACGAGCATCCGCTGCTAGACAACTCCTCTGAGGTGACTCTTGGTTTGCCTGAAGTCAGGAGGGAAGGACAGACGGACAGACGCCCTTTGTTCACACGGACGGCGAGAGCTTCCCCACATGCAGCCCTGCCTAGAGACACGGAACCACGACGGGAGTTGGGTTGAACTTACAAAGGAGGAAAATAATAATTTTTAAAAAAAAGAAGAAAGAAAAGATAGGAATAAGAACAACCTCTGTAGCATGGAACTTGAAGGAAATGAATGAAACCCCAAGCACTTGCCTCAAAACTAGTTTCTCATGCCTGGTGCTTGGCTCTGAATTATTTTACGGCATTCAGTATCAGTTGCCCAAACATGCCAAGTTAAGAGTGTATCGGTGGCTCTACAAGTGTGAACAAACTAAACGAAGCACTTTATTCTGTATAGATTAAGGGAAGGCGGGGAGGGGAGGGGAAGCTTGGATGCTTTTCGGAAGCGTCTTAAGTAATGTTCTAGGAAATGTATTATTATTATTATTACTTTTTTTTTTTTTATGACCATGTGTAATCAATATATGTTTATCTTTAACTCCAAGTACAGCAGTTACTCTCTTTGGGATGGTGTGAGGAGGGGGAGGCTGAGATGGTTGGATTACTCCATCCCCGTGGGGCCAGCTGAGGCAAGTCATTGTCTACCGCAGGAACGGGCGAGTCTTGCTTCGTCGATGGTCCCGTTGGCCAATGTCCAGGAGGTCCCAAGAGGTTCATCAAAGCCACCTCCCAAGGCACAACTCCCAGTCAGACATGCCCATCCCGAGCCATCTTCTGCCTGGGGGTGCTGGGGCTGCTCTCTGTGCCGCCCACGAGCGCTACAAGTCACGGTAGGGAGGCTGGTTTGGGTTGTCCCTTGAGGCCAGGTCTTTGGCCATACTTTGAAATCTGCTTTTGGCCTCTCACCAAGGCACGTTGGGGCTCACTGAGCTCTGAAATTGGTGAGAGGTCAGAAATGGACCTTTCCACTGCGTTCTCCCAGTCTGGAAGTGTTATGACTGTTACCAAAGAGGTTGCAAGTGGAAGGACTCAATCAATAAACGATTTGTCTTTTATAAAAGAAAACCGAAAGCTCTACCACTTTCTTTTGTTACCTTAATTTTGCTTTATCTTTTTCTTCCCTCCTCCTTTTTTTTTCCTAATTTTTCTTTTAAAAGGGTTTTTTTCAGGCAACTGTGTGAGCAGTCAGAGATGGGGAGGATGAGGAATCCTGTGGAATGTTGACTGCTGCCACTGCTTCGCATGTACAGGCTCTGTGTTGGGTTTGGTGGGAGGTGTGTGAGTGTGTGTGAGACAACTTGACTGCTGTGGGGCCAACAAAAAAAGAGCTCTTCAGGGAAGGGTGATGAGTGGATAGAAGAAGGAATTCAGTGCTTACAGCCCTGGGGTAAGGACTAAGCTCCTCGTCCTACTGGCTCCATCAGGTTGGTGTGAACTCTTGAGTAGGGGCTCTCTGATCTCTGTTGGCAGTGGAGAAACCAAGGAGCACATCCAAAAGCACCCAGTGCCTTTATTAATTTAAAATGGAGGAGAGGGAACCTCACCACCAATATCAGCATGGATATTGGGAAAATAATGGAAGAAGAGATGGTTTTCCCTCAGCCTTTGGATGTAGTCTTTGCCATGTCATTATCTATAGGGAGACCTGTGCCACTGAAGCTGTTGCATCTGAGCCAGGAAACCACCAGGCAGCAGGGAAGAGTGATGTCTCTCTGAGCATTCCTGGTGGCATTTCTTATCTGATGGCCTTTAAACTGACACAGCCTCTTGGAGGTGTGGAGGAGCATCCCCAGGCCACACCTTCACTTGGTGACATCCAGCTTTGCCTCCTTCCTCGGACCAGCGTGTGCTGAGATTTGCCTCTTGTTGCTCAAACAGTGGGATATTTCAAGTTCTTCTGGGTATTTTTATACAACAGCTATTTTTCCTTTTATAGTTTCCTGCCCTGTGCCATTGGTGGCTTCTCCACAGCTCTGTAATGGATGTGAACCACACATGAGCACTGAACTCCAGTTTATTTGAAACACCTTGAGCCTTTATCAGGGACCACATCACAACAACTCCTGGAAGGTCAGCAACATTCTCCTGCTGGCTTCATAAAACCCAGAATTCCTCCAGGAGAGCCAAGAAATGTGGCAGGATTAAACCTCTATGAGGATCATCAACAACTTCCCAGGCTGCATTCGGCAAGAAAAGCTGAAGCAAAGGTCAGAATCACAGAATCATTAAGGCTGGAAAATACCTTCAATCACTGAGTTAGCCTTTGACCCATCACCACCTTGTCAGCCAGACCAGAGCACTGAGTGCAACTCCCACTCATTCCTTGAACACTTCCAGGGATGGTGTTGCTGGAGGCAGGAGGTGGGATCCTGACACTGTAATAAATGACTTTTTAAAATTATTATTCTATGCAGGGATTTTAATTTTTTTTTTCTGAATTCTTACCCTTTTTATTTTCTGCCAGAGCTATTTGGAAGAGTCATCTTTAATTAGCTTGGGAATTGTCTACATGAATTTCTGCAGAACTAGGCAGAAGGTGTTTATTTCTTTTCCGTGCATTTTTCACACATTTGATTGTTTCAAAGATTTTTTTGTTCCTTTTTTTTTTTTTTTTTTTTTTCTTTAAGCTGCTTTGTGACAGCCAGTCACCTTGGATTTTGTTTTCTTTTGAAATATTTCATTACTGTTTTGATGTGATTGTCCTCTAAGGAGCTTATCCTGTAACTTCCTAAATCCTTCAAATGAAACCAGGACAAGACTCTGGTTCCTTTACTTCCCTTGAACTCTTTTTTCCTTCCAAACATATTTCAGTTTCTCCATAACTGCATTTTGACCTAGATTTGTGATACCAGAATTTTCATACCACTTTGAGGCAATTACTTTGCAATGTTTGTTTTTGTTCTTTTAAAAAAATTATTATTGATTATCAACCCTGTTAATGGTACTATGACATCACAGAATCATGGAATTGTTAAGGTTGGAAAAGACCTTTAATCCCATTGAGTCCAACCACCAACCCAGCACCACCACCACGTTCATCACTAAACCATGTCCCTGAGTGTCACATCCACATTTTTTTTGAACACTTCCAGGGATGGTGACTCCATCACTGGAACTCCACTGCCTTTTCCAGTGCTTTATAATCCTTTCCATGGAAAAACTCATCCTAATATCCAATCTAAACCTCCCCTGTCACAGCTTGAGGCTGTTTCACCCTGTCAGTGTAAGGATCCAGCTTCTTTCTAGTCCTGGGTAAACTCCTAGTTGTGATATCCATTGGGAAGAACTGTAAGGATACAGATCCTAAAATTTCAGCTCTCAGATGAGGGAAAATAACAAGAAAAGGTGAGGCTCTCCATGGGCCTGTTTTGCTGCATGTGTCCATCACAGCTTGTGCTCAGTCCTTGCTTTTGGTTGCTGTGAAGGATCAGTTTCAGCTCTATCAATATGCAAACACAGGGGATTTATTTTGGAATAGTCACATTTATTTTTAAATAAACCACTGGTCAGATGGTGTGGGCATCAGGAGATTTTTGCTCTAACAGATCTTTTTTCCTGCTGCCAGTACAGTCATGTCTCTATCAAAACTTCATTATTGACAACATTAAAATAAATATGCATTTTTTTCCTCGGTCAGAGGCTCTCTTTGAGCCAAGAACATCTGAGATCTTAGCAAAGTAAAATACTCTTAGAAAAAAAAAAAATCTGAACATGAAAAATAAGAAAACCAGCAAAAATATAAAACCTTTCCCTTAAAACCAGCATTTGTCCATCCATAGGTGAGGACATTGTGATCTGTGATTGAAGATGAGGAGCCCAAAAGGCTGGAGGTGACCACACATGGCATCCTCTGTCCATCCCTCCTCCCTTCCCACCCTACAACTTCCGTGACTCCTCCCTTCCTGAGACTCAGCTCCTGGCCTCTCATCACTCCAAAGTCAAGCTGGAGGCAAAGGACCAAGATTATTTGCTTTTCATCACAGCTTCCAAAGTGCTTGTGCTGCTCACATGATCTTCTCTTTTAACTCTCTCATCCCAACAGCCCTCTTCACTCAGGAATTCATCAAATTCTACCAGATCTCTCCTGTACCACTTGACTTTAACCCTTCCTTCTCCTCTCCAAGGAGCACTGTGCTCACAGACACCTTAGGCTGGGAAATACTTTGTGGACACCTTTCCCTGGGGAATGTCATCTTAGTCCCTTTCTGCATCCCCTCTTTGTTGGAGAGGTCCAACAGCAGTTGAAAAGATGGGGAAAAATATGGAGAAATAAGTTTAAAAATGTATGATCTATTTGTCCCGTCTCCTGAGACTGGAGTAACTAATTTTTCTGTGCTCAGTCTTCCCCAGCTCCTTGCAGGCTCCAGATCCCCTCTCTAATTACCTTGTGAACACCTTCAAGTTCACAGAGGTTTTCTAGATATTCTCCTCTCTTTCCCACTTATCCAAAAAAGCACCAATCACAGATGCAATGTCCTGGGCAGTGTCCAGATGCCGCATCTCCCCATCCCTCTTTGCCCCAGCACCCCGTGGAAAGAGGACCAATCACTCCTGGCTACATCTTGGTGAGGCGCAGAACGTTGAGGCGCACGGGCAGGAACGTGGCACCGGAGGCGTACTGGATCTCCCGGAGAACCCCTTCCCACTTCTTCTGCTCCTCATCATACCTGGGGAGAGGCAGGCAGGCAGTGGTGAGGAAAGGTCTCCTCTCCCTCCCTCCAGCTGCTCTCCATTGGGGTGGGAGCCCACAGGAATCTGCATGGGGACTTTCAGCCCTGGCGTGCTCTGGTTTGGGGGACGTGGATATCAGCACTCAGTGGATATCAGTGCTCTTGCAGGGGAAGGGATATTTTTCTTCTGGGAATTGTGTTGATGGCACCAAGGTGGAACATCCATGGTGAAGGACAGCAGGATCCTGCTGAGGGTGCCAGAGCACTGAACTGAGGGACAGGAGCAGCCAACACTGCACTAGCAGCTGTCGCTAAGTGCTTTCTGCCCACTCCTCTTGCATGTAAGACTCTCTGCTTCCCAGCCCAGACTCTCTGCTTCCCAGCCCAGATTCTCTGCTTCCCAGCCCGAGCACTGGCTGTTCCCAGGGAGAGGAAGCATCGCACAGATGCTGCTCCACACCAAAGGGGAGTCTGGAACCTGCTCCAGGCAAAATGTCAACGCTCAACAAAGCCAAAGGAGAAAGTTTTCCCTGGTCTGTTTGTGTGTGAGGCTGGGAGAGGTCACTGAAGCACCAATGTGCCCTCCAGCACAGCACAGGGTGAACTTCCCAGACACCGAGTGCTGAGCCTGCACTCTGGTACTGGTGTGACAACCTCCGTCTCACACTGACGGCATAAAAAAACCCAGAAATTATCTATTTCACTACTAACATCCCTCCCACGCTCCCTTGGACAGCCCTGGGGAAGGTTGTCACCTCCAAACGTCGTTCAGCTCCGTCGGCACCAGCTCTCCCGACTCGGTCTCCACCGTGGCGAACCCCCCGAGCAGGTAGAGCACCCCAGACAGGCTGACCAGGCTGGCAGAGCTGCGCTCCTGGGGGAACTCAGTGAAGGTGTCCCACCTGCCACGCGAGAGAGGGGACAAGTTAGAGCGTCCTGGCCACCTCAAATCAAGATTGAACAACTGAGCTCACTAGGGACAGATCCAGTTGTGCAGGTCTAGGTGGGGTGGGACCATACCTGGCTGTTTTTAGGGAAACTGTTCCCATCATCATTGTTCAACTTTGTTTTGCTTTGGTTGTGTGGACCAGTTTGTCCCAGTGCTGGGGCAACAGCTGCAAGAGCCACCCGAACTCAGAGGGTTTGTTGTGTTGGGTGAAGCTCCAGGGAACCCAAGGATGGCACAGTGGGTGAAACCACTTTGAGGGCGAGCCTGAGATCATCCCCAGCACAACCACAGTGACTTTGGTGACACCCAGCTCTCTGAGGAACCATTGAACTCTAGAATGCCTTGGGTTGGAAGGGACCTTAAAGATTATCCAGTTCCAACTCCCCTACCCTGGGTGTATAAACTGGCAGAACTGACATCAGAAGCCACAAAAAAACTCCAGGATGGCTGGAAGTTGCTGAGCCTACTCCTTGTGTAACCACAACTCAGGACATACTTGTTGGTGGCAATGTCATAGACCTCCACCGAATTGGTCAAACCAGAGTCAGTGACACCAGCTGCCACGTAGATTTTGTCCTTGTGCACGGTGGCTCCGAACAAGGAGCGGGCGGTTTTCATGGGAGCCATTTCCTTCCACTCAAACTTGGCTGGGTTGTAGACACACATCTTCTTCAGGCACTTCCTGGAGAAAAATGAGAGGGAAAAGGAGCCTCAGTCGCCTGTCAAAGGGTGGTTTTGCCCTGCAGGGGCTTGGGGGTGTCTGTGGGGAAGAAGGTGGGGTCTCTAGGGAGGATTTTGCTCTTTCACAGCAGCATGAGTGGAGGAACACACCCCGTTTGTTGGGTGTACACACAAGGGTGTCCATGCCTGGAGTCACCACTTGTGTGTGTAACACATCCCCTCCTGCTGTGCCCACTTTGGATAGGAGTCCTGAGAGCTCAGCTTGGTGCTCACACACCTGGAAACAGGTCTAGACAGCCTCTTAGGGCCTCTCACAGCCATCAAAGCATTGATTTATTGCTCCTGATCCACTGCAGAATATCCTCAGTGGTGTTCCTGTCACCAGGTGGGCTGTGTGAGGATGTTCACACTTTCAGACCATAACCCTTCCCGAGGAGGACCAGTCCTTGCTGGATTGTGGAATGTTTCTCTGCAAACAGCCACATCTGTGCCCTGCAAGGCAGCCACTGTGATGCTCCTGAGAGAGGCTTTTCCTGCTGAGCTCATCTCCTGCAGGGGATGGGGTCAGGGTGGATGAGGTTTTTCCCTCCTGCTGCAAATACGTCTGGATTTGTCTATGGTGACCACTCTGCTCCACAAGCCCAAGACAGGACACCCTAAAAGTGAAGGGGCTTCTTGCTCTTCAATGCCTCTTCCAATCTGTGTGACATTTATTTTTTTGTGAGCAAAGGAGAGCAGAGAATGGTTTAATTTGGAAGGATCTTTAATTATCTCATTCCAACCCCCATGAGCAGGGCCCCCTTCCACTGGACCAGTTTCCCTCAAAGCCTACTCCAGCCTGCTTCCAGGGATGGGGCAATACATTCTCTTTCCTGTAAGGACACTGCCATCTTCCCGATGTCCCTGTTGGCCTCCCAAGGTTTTGGAAAGGGCTTCAGACACAAAAGTGAGTGGAAAGGATCCACATTTCCTATCCCATCCAGCCCTCCTTAAACCAGGCTGAGGAGGTACCAACTCTGCACTCCCACTGCTTTGGGGGATTGCCTCCTTGATTTTCTCTTGCTTTTTGACTTACTTGTCACTTCCTTTGCCCCCGATGATGTAGACAAGGTCCTTGTGTGACACCACTGCGTGGCCATAGACCGAGTAGGGAAGGGGATCAGCCTCACCCCACTTGAAGGACCTGGGTCAGGAAAAGATGGAAAGCAAAAGGAATTGTAGCTTGCTGGGTGACACCTAGAGGACACGGCATTTCCCAGACCTAGAGGTGAGCACAGGGTTGGACTCAGTCACAGAAACACAAGGTCTGCAATGGGGCAGGCTCAGATAATAAATATCTAATTATTCTAAAAATAACAATAATGATCCTAAAAATAATAATAATGATCTAAAAAAAGGATGACAGTGAAATAAGCAGAGTATTTATGCTAATATCCTTTATTTTCTTGAGGTCTTCAGATAGGGATAGGGAGCAATAATGACCCCTTGAACCTCTTTTTCTTCGAGCTGAGCCCCCCAAGTTCTTTCTGTTGCTCCTGGTGCTCCAGACCCTTCCCCAGCTCTGTTCCCTTCTTGGGGCTCACTCCAGCCCCTCAATGTCCTTCTTGTCATGAGAGGTCCAAAACTGGATGCAGGATTTGAGGTGCAGCCTCACAGAGCCCAGCACAAAGGAAGAAACATTTCCCTGGTCCTGCTGATAATCCAGGATGCCACTGGCCCTCTTGGCCACCTGGACACACAGCTGGCTCATGTTCAGCCATGTTCAATCAGAATAATATCAACCCAAATCAAACCAGAGATAAAATGGTGCTGATCACATCTCTACCAGCTTCAAACTGATACTCAAACCACCCCCAGACACTTAGCGGGGGCAGACAAATTATTTCCCAGAGTCTGCAGGGGCAGATAAATGCCCTGCTCTGTGGGAATGGAACTGGTTTCAAATCTCTGCCTACAAAACAGACTTGGAAGCACACAAATCTAAATATAGACCAAACAAAGGCTTGTTGATGCCTGCTGCTCTGTCTCTTTGGGGCAGAGAGCAGCAGGCTTTGGACGTTTCTGTCTCCTGAGAGAAGAACAGGATGGTGCCTTTTAATAAAGCTCATGAGCTAGCATGGGTCAGAGCCCATTGTCCAAAAATAATTGGATATTAAGCCTGATATCAATCAGGATGAGCCATTCTGCGACACATCTGAAAAATTTAAAAACAAGCTTTTCTGTTCAAACCTCTTTTGGTGAGACCACAGTGAATGTCACTGATCCTTTAATCAATGGACAAGAGCAGAGGATTTAGCAGAAGAAAAAAAACACCTCTGTATGTGTCTCACATGAACATCTACTAACACCAGTCCCAGATAACAAAATATCCCCATAAAGGCTTCCCTCTCCAGGAGGCTCAATAAAGGGAGCAGCTGGGGTGAGGCAGCTCAGATCCCCAGGGCACAGCTTGAGGACAGTCCCAGCATCCTCATACAGAGTTCAAGCCCTTCTCCCAAACCTTTTGACCCCTGGAGAGCTGGAATCACTTTGCACGGTAGCTGCTCCAGCTTCTCCTCCAAGCCCCCTCCACCCCACACTCACAGTGGACACTCACAGCCGGTCGTAGCACAGGACTGAATCCAAGGTCTTCTCCCCCTCCTTCAGTTCCTTCCCTCCAACCACAAAAATTGAGTTTTCTGCCTCCCCCAGGCCGAAGAGGCAGCGAGGGGAGGGCAGGGGGGGCATCCCCAGCCAGTCTGCATCCAGATGGTCATACTGGAAAGGAACATGTGGTCATTAGTTTGTGTCCATTTGTTTAGCAAAAGTCAGGGTCCAGAGGTGGAGGACAAAGTGTGTTCCCATGTGCAGCTCGGTCACTCCAGCAGCAATGCCCCTGTGGCTGTGCCTTTGTTGTCTGGAGCAGGATGGGAGCTCTGAGGGCAAACCCAAGTCACAATTTTTGTGATAAACCTTTTATGACAAGGCATAAGAGCAGAGATGGGTCTGCAGCAACATGTTCTGCTCTATTCATCAAAGCCTGGACTTTATAGAATCACACTAAATTTGGGAAATAGCTCTGAGATCATTGGGTCCAACCTTTGACCCGTCACCTCCTTGTCAATTCCGTGGCACTGAGTGCCACTTCAGGTCATTTCTTGAACACCTCTAGGGATGATGACTCCACCACTTCCCTGGGCAGCCCATTTCTATGCCTGACCACCTTTCCAGTAGAAATATTCTTCATGATGTCCAACCTGAACCTCCCTTGGTGCAGCCTCAGGCCTTGTCCTCTCATCCTGTCACTGGTTTCCTGGGAGAAGAGGCCAACCCCACCTGGCTCCTTTCAGGGAGTTGTGGAGTGATAAGCTCTCTCCTGAGTCTCCTCTTCTAACCTGGAACAAGCTTGGTCATCTTTGGGTGAAAGACTTACAATGGATCATTCCTGGGACTGGAGGAATGGAAGCATTTCAATCCTAGACATTTTCCTGAACCTTTTCATGCACAGAACACCTCACAGTATTTCATCCTGGCATTTTCCATCTCTGCCAGGTAACAGGGTGCTGCCAGCAATGTTGGCTACACAGATAAAGTGTGCCAGACCCATATGACACGTGAGCAGGCTGCTGGATCAGATCACCAAATCCTTGGACATCTGTAGATCAAGGCATTGCCTCGTCTCCCACCCGGAAAAAAAAAATTTAAAAAAAGGAAAAATTCTTAGTCTGAAGACTCTGAGCACTGTGGCTTAATGGGAACTGGGGGAAAATATTATTATAGCTTGATAGAGGAGGGAGGGATGTCTTGCAGCCAGTTTTGTGGGACTGCAGGATGAAGCGCTCTGCAAACAGCCACATCTGTGCCCTGCAAGGCAGCCACTGTGATGCTCCTGAGAGAGGCTTTTCCTGCTGAGCTCATCTCCTGCAGGGGATGGGGTCAGGGTGGATGAGGTTTTTCCCTCCTGCTGCAAATACATGTCTGGATTTGTCTATGGTGACCACTCTGCTCCACAAGCCCAAGACAGGACACCCTAAAAGTGAAGGGGCTTCTTGCTCTTCAATGCCTCTTCCAATCTGTGTGACATTTATTTTTTTGTGAGCAAAGGAGAGCAGAGAATGGTTTAATTTGGAAGGATCTTTAATTATCTCATTCCAACCCCCATGAGCAGGGCCCCCTTCCACTGGACCAGTTTCCCTCAAAGCCTACTCCAGCCTGCTTCCAGGGATGGGGCAATACATTCTCTTTCCTGTAAGGACACTGCCATCTTCCCGATGTCCCTGTTGGCCTCCCAAGGTTTTGGAAAGGGCTTCAGACACAAAAGTGAGTGGAAAGGATCCACATTTCCTATCCCATCCAGCCCTCCTTAAACCAGGCTGAGGAGGTACCAACTCTGCACTCCCCCTGCTTTGGGGGATTGCCTCGTTGATTTTCTCTTGCCACTGCGTGGCCATAGACCGAGTAGGGAAGGGGATCAGCCTCACCCCACTTGAAGGACCTGGGTCAGGAAAAGATGGAAAGCAAAAGGAATTGTAGCTTGCTGGGTGACACCTAGAGGACACGGCATTTCCCAGACCTAGAGGTGAGCACAGGGTTGGACTCAGTCACAGAAACACAAGGTCTGCAATGGGGCAGGCTCAGATAATAAATATCTAATTATTCTAAAAATAATAATAATGATCCTAAAAATAATAATGATCTAAAAAAAGGATGACAGTGAAATAAGCAGAGTATTTATGCTAATATCCTTTATTTTCTTGAGGTCTTCAGATAGGGATAGGGAGCAATAATGACCCCTTGAACCTCTTTTTCTTCGAGCTGAGCCCCCCAAGTTATTTCTGTTGCTCCTGGTGCTCCAGACCCTTCCCCATCTCTGTTCCCTTCTTGGGGCTCACTCCAGCCCCTCAATGTCCTTCTTGTCATGAGAGGTCCAAAACTGGATGCAGGATTTGAGGTGCAGCCTCACAGAGCCCAGCACAAAGGAAGAAACATTTCCCTGGTCCTGCTGATAATCCAGGATGCCACTGGCCCTCTTGGCCACCTGGACACACAGCTGGCTCATGTTCAGCCATGTTCAATCAGAATAATATCAACCCAAATCAAACCAGAGATAAAATGGTGCTGATCACATCTCTACCAGCTTCAAACTGATACTCAAACCACCCCCAGACACTTAGCGGGGGCAGACAAATTATTTCCCAGAGTCTGCAGGGGCAGATAAATGCCCTGCTCTGTGGGAATGGAACTGGTTTCAAATCTCTGCCTACAAAACAGAGTTGGAAGCACACACATCTAAATATAGACCAAGCAAAGGCTTGTTGATGCCTGCTGCTCTGTCTCTTTGGGGCAGAGAGCAGCAGGCTTTGGACGTTTCTGTCTCCTGAGAGAAGAACAGGATGGTGCCTTTTAATAAAGCTCATGAGCTAGCATGGGTCAGAGCCCATTGTCCAAAAATAATTGGATATTAAGCCTGATATCAATCAGGATGAGCCATTCTGCGACACATCTGAAAAATTTAAAAACAAGCTTTTCTGTTCAAACCTCTTTTGGTGAGACCACAGTGAATGTCACTGATCCTTTAATCAATGGACAAGAGCAGAGGATTTAGCAGAAGAAAAAAAACACCTCTGTATGTGTCTCACATGAACATCTACTAACACCAGTCCCAGATAACAAAATATCCCCATAAAGGCTTCCCTCTCCAGGAGGCTCAATAAAGGGAGCAGCTGGGCTGAGGCAGCTCAGATCCCCAGGGCACAGCTCGAGGACAGTCCCAGCATCCTCATACAGAGTTCAAGCCCTTCTCCCAAACCTTTTGACCCCTGGAGAGCTGGAATCACTTTGCACGGTAGCTGCTCCAGCTTCTCCTCCAAGCCCCCTCCACCCCACACTCACAGTGGACACTCACAGCCGGTCGTAGCACAGGACTGAATCCAAGGTCTTCTCCCCCTCCTTCAGTTCCTTCCCTCCAACCACAAAAATTGAGTTTTCTGCCTCCCCCAGGCCGAAGAGGCAGCGAGGGGAGGGCAGGGGGGGCATCCCCAGCCAGTCTGCGTCCAGATGGTCGTACTGGAAGGGAACATGTGGTCATTAGTGTGTGTCCATTTGTTTAGCAAAAGTCAGGGTCCAGAGGTGGAGGACAAAGTGTGTTCCCATGTGCAGCTCGGTCACTCCAGCAGCAATGCTCCTGTGGCTGTGCCTTTGTTGTCTGGAGCCGGATGGGAGATCTGAGAGCAAACCCAAGTAAAAATTTGTGTGATAAACCTTTTATGACAAGGCATAAGAGCAGAGATGGGTCTGCAGCAACATGTTCTGCTCTATTCATCAAAGCCTGGACTTTATAGAATCACACTAAATTTGGGAAATAGCTCTGAGATCATTGGGTCCAACCTTTGACCCGTCACCTCCTTGTCAATTCCGTGGCACTGAGTGCCACTTCAGGTCATTTCTTGAACACCTCTAGGGATGATGACTCCACCACTTCCCTGGGCAGCCCATTTCTATGCCTGACCACCTTTCCAGTAGAAATATTCTTCATGATGACATGAACATCTACTAACACCAGTCCCAGATAACAAAATATCCCCATAAAGGCTTCCCTCTCCAGGAGGCTCAATAAAGGGAGCAGCTGGGCTGAGGCAGCTCAGATCCCCAGGGCACAGCTCGAGGACAGTCCCAGCATCCTCATACAGAGTTCAAGCCCTTCTCCCAAACCTTTTGACCCCTGGAGAGCTGGAATCACTTTGCACGGCAGCTGCTCCAGCTTCTCCTCCAAGCCCCCTCCACCCCACACTCACAGTGGACACTCACAGCCGGTCGTAGCACAGGACTGAATCCAAGGTCTTCTCCCCCTCCTTCAGTTCCTTCCCTCCAACCACAAAAATTGAGTTTTCTGCCTCCCCCAGGCCGAAGAGGCAGCGAGGGGAGGGCAGGGGGGGCATCCCCAGCCAGTCTGCGTCCAGATGGTCGTACTGGAAGGGAACATGTGGTCATTAGTGTGTGTCCATTTGTTTAGCAAAAGTCAGGGTCCAGAGGTGGAGGACAAAGTGTGTTCCCATGTGCAGCTCGGTCACTCCAGCAGCAATGCTCCTGTGGCTGTGCCTTTGTTGTCTGGAGCCGGATGGGAGATCTGAGAGCAAACCCAAGTAAAAATTTGTGTGATAAACCTTTTATGACAAGGCATAAGAGCAGAGATGGGTCTGCAGCAACATGTTCTGCTCTATTCATCAAAGCCTGGACTTTATAGAATCACACTAAATTTGGGAAATAGCTCTGAGATCATTGGGTCCAACCTTTGACCCGTCACCTCCTTGTCAATTCCGTGGCACTGAGTGCCACTTCAGGTCATTTCTTGAACACCTCTAGGGATGATGACTCCACCACTTCCCTGGGCAGCCCATTTCTATGCCTGACCACCTTTCCAGTAGAAACATTCTTCATGATGTCCAACCTGAACCTCCCTTGGTGCAGCCTCAGGCCTTGTCCTCTCATCCTGTCACTGGTTTCCTGGGAGAAGAGGCCAACCCCACCTGGCTCCTTTCAGGGAGTTGTGGAGTGATAAGCTCTCTCCTGAGTCTCCTCTTCTAACCTGGAACAAGCTTGGTCATCTTTGGGTGAAAGACTTACAATGGATCATTCCTGGGACTGGAGGAATGGAAGCATTTCAATCCTAGACATTTTCCTGAACCTTTTCATGCACAGAACACCTCACAGTATTTCATCCTGGCATTTTCCATCTCTGCCAGGTAACAGGGTGCTGCCAGCAATGTTGGCTACACAGATAAAGTGTGCCAGACCCATCTGACATGTGAGCAGGCTGCTGGATCAGATCACCAAATCCTTGGACATCTGTAGATCAAAGCATTTCCTTGTCTTCCACACGGAAAAAAAAAATTTAAAAAAAGGAAAAATTCTTAGTCTGAAGACTCTGAGCACTGTGGCTTAATGGGAACTGGGGGAAAATATTGTTATAGCTTGATAGAGGAGGGAGGGATGTCTTGCAGCCAGTTTTGTGGGACTGCAGGATGAAGCTGTGACGCAGCACTGCCTGGAGCATTGTTTGCCTTGGCTCAGGCCAAGGAGCTTCAGCCTGATGGGTTGGCTCCAAAGACTCGCCCTCAGCTGGGTGCCTGTGGTTTTTGTCCCTTTGTAAGCTGTGGTCCACACATGTGTTATTTATAGTGCAACCCTGAGCAGTTCAGTCATCGGGATAGTTCCTGCTTCTTGATGGATTCAGCATTGTTTTGGAGTCATAAATCTTGCAAGTGACAAAGAAAGGATACCCTTTTCCATCTGAAATGTCAATGGAATAATTTTGCTCCTGCCAAAATCTGCAAGGCCCCTGGGATTTATCAGCATTTTTTTATTTTGGTGCCTGTCCTTAAATCTAAATTATCCCTGACCTAATGCACCTGGCTTCAGCAGGGGGGATTTGAAATTTGGGGGGATAGAAAGACTCAAAAGGTGTAGGGAGGTGTGGCACAGTGGCCTGTCATAGACCTGCATGTCTAAATGTGTCATTTGAGCTGAAAAAAAGGGCTCAAAACCTCTCTTGCTCATACAGCAACTGTGAGCTACATAATGACATTGGTGCAATTAATTAAACATTTGCAAACTGATGGCACTCCCCAGTCCCAGGGTTTGTCTGATTCTCCCAAGCACAAGTGATGTGGTGATATGGTGTGAAGAGACCCTTCCTGTGGGGAAGAGCTGAAACTGGCCCCACGGTGCCACTGAGGCTCTTGCCACTGAGTCAGTGGCAAACTGGGAGCTGAATAGAGAAATCTTGCTGTTTGCAGCTCAGAACCACAGAGTGCTTGGGAGAAGGACCACCAAATGTTTTTCATCCAACCCACGTGTTCAAAGAGGCACAGATTTGGAGTCAGAGCAGTTTCCCAGGGCTTTGTGCAGTCAAATATTGAACGCTTCCAAGGATGCTGCCCCACCCCTGGAAGTGTTCAAGGCCAAGTTGGATGGAGCTCTGAGCAGCCTGGTCTAGTGGAAGGTGTGCCTGCTCATGGCAGGGGTTTGGAACTAGGTGATCTTCAAGGTCCCTCTCAAGATTCCATAGAATGGCCTCCCAGGCCTTTCTATGATTCTGTGGAGGTTCTGTGACCTCTCTGGACCCTGCTCCCCCTCTGCTGGGAAGATTGATCTTTAGGCACAGGTTTGTGCTGAATGCATTGGCCTGCTCTTCACAGGTGACTGATGGGGTTGCCCACACCTCTGTCATCACGGATTGCCCAGTGTGAAAGGCTGCATCTCAAACAGGACACCCCCAGCAACTTCCTCAGCTTCCCCACTCCCTCCTGCTCTATGGGGCTGGGGTTTCTTCCTCCTGGCTTCTCATTCTCTGGACTCCACCTGGCCTGCACAACCCCTGCCCCTTTCCAGGTGAGGACAAGCCTGGTCCCTGCAGGATGTGCAGCCCTACTGATGAGGGCAGTGAGTCAAGGCAGGGATCAGGGCTCTGTGTCTCAGCTAGGCAACCAGCCTCATTTTATCCTTTCTGCCTGGAGATGTTATTGTTTTCCCCAGAAGATGTGAGCCTGAGACACGTTTTTGTTCCTTCCCAGAAGATTTGAGACATGGAGAGGAACAAAAAAAAAAGGATTTCTGGGTATGGGAGGAAGAATAGAGGATTTACTGGATTCCTTGGGGTCAGCAAGAAGGGCAGGCGCCTTGTGTTAGCTGTCTACAGAGAAAGAAATCTGGGCTGCAGCCCAGGCTGGGGCTCACATTGCCTGCACAGCTCAATCCAGTCACAGCTGGGTCACTGCTGAGTTAGAGCAGCCACTTTCCCTGAGGGGTATCCCCAAAGAAAGCTCGTGGTGATTTCCCCCTCTCAGGGTGGAAATGGCTGAGGCAGAGACTCTGAGCTGGACCAAGCCCATCTCCAGGGGCAGGAGGAGCACTGGGAATGGGGCACGTGTGGGGAGGCAGGGACATGCCCTGTGTCCTTGGGGTGTTTGCTCTGTGGCTGCAGCTGCTGCTGCTCCTTTTTCAGCACCTGCCAGCGTCACCCGTGGGTTTTCCTGGGGTTCATAACCACGGAAGGCAGGGGATGCAAAGCAGAACCTGGGTCTGATGCCACAAACCTCCCAGTTTGTGAACCCTGTGGCAGCCAGGGCTGGGCCAAATTCACTGTTCTAAGCAATCCTCTCCTCAGGATTTGGATCAGGATGACTCATTCCTATTTCCTACTCCTTCAAATCTTCTTCCTCAACTACCACAACCATCCCTCAGTGGTATCTGCCTCAAAAATAAAGGGAGAAGAATCTCCAGTAAAGCAACCCAGATCATTCTCCTTCGTTTACAACTTTCACTTTAACATCACGTAACAACAAATATTATGGGATTTGCATGGAAGCTAAAGCTTGGTGATGTTCCCAAATGCCAAAGAAACAAAAGAAAGATAAAGGTAGTACCTGTAGGAAGTAGGAGCTCATGGGATCCTCTTTGTTGTCCTCGTTGTAGTACAGTCCTCCAACGATGAAGATCTGATTCTCTTTGGTCACCAGACTGACGTGGTTCTTTGGGATTTGAGTAGACAGGGAGGCAAAATAGCACTCGTTGGCATTGGGGTCGTAGGCCACTGCTCCACTGTCGCTCACCATGAAAATAAGGTCCTGGAGGAACATCCCGAAGCGCATCGTGTCATTCAAGATCCCAGGCAGAGCATCCTCCTCTGCATCTTCCCCCTCATCTACAGCTCCATTGACAACATTCTCCTTCCCTTGATTCTCACTGTTCTTCTTCACTTTCTTCTTCTTCACCACGGTGAATTTGCCTTTCTGGGCGTCCTTCACCATCTGCAGCTTCTTGAGCAGCTCCGGGCTGGACTTGACCACGGCGTGCTTCTCCACGTGGTCCCTGATGTAGTCGTCGGGCATGAGGCGGAAGCGGATGCTCTCGAAGATGACGGGCAAGGCCTTCTGCCGGCTCTCCCGCTCCTTGGTCCCCACCCACTTCATCACCACCTCAAAGACGCTCTCCTCCTTCTCCACGTTGAGGGAGTCGCTGGAGATGATGGCAATCAGCTCGTCGGGGGAGAGCTGGTAGAACTCCCCGTCCCGGGAGACCAGCGCGAAGCGGTCGCAGATGAAATCCCGGGCAGCCACGGCCAGCCGGGCGCAGTCCAGCATCAATCCCAGCCGGAAGATGGCCAGGCAGTTGCTGAGGCAGAGCCTCTTCTGCAGGAAGGACACGCACACGGTGAAGATGGAGGGGATCTGGAACATGTTGGCCACAGAGAAGATGTCCTGCACGTTCTGCTCGGTGATCTCCAGCTCGGAGGTGTAGATGTAATGGAGGATCTTGCCCATGACGTCTGGGTCGACATCTTCCAAGCTGACCTCCCTCTTCTTGCTCTCTTCCATGTCTGAGAGGAACATGGCCCGGAAATACGGGCTGCAGGCTGCCAGCACCAGCCGATGGCAGGGAAACTCCTTCCCTTTCACTTTCAAAACACAGTCCAGAAACTTATTGTGGTCCAGCATGTCTTTGAGTCCATCCTGGAGAAGAGTTTGCTGGTAGAGACGCAATTCTTCCACTTGATCAAGAGGCAAACCCATGGTGATGAGTAACCGCTCGTTCTTTGCCCCAATCCTTCTTTTATGGATAAATATTGGTGGCTATACCTAAACCTGAGCAAAGAAACTTGCCCAAAGCAGAGCTCACTGCCTCAGGAGCTTCCAGACCGCTGGCACACTGGGAATGTGAAACGCTCGCTATGCTCCCAGCTGTCTGTGCACTTCAGTTTCCAGCTCGGGGCTTTATATATAGACACAGCATGGCAGAGCTTAAGGAATCCATACTGCAGCATGTGTAAGCCGATCACCCTTTAATATGACACATTGGACAAGGAGGAGGGGAGGGGGGCCGGGGGAACAGCTGTAATTCCAGCCTCAGTAATTCAGGAAGGGTCTGTCAGCTCGTGAGTCACCGCGGGGAGGTTTGGCTGCTGTGACGCCACAGGGGACACGTGCCACCCATGGCCTTGGGAAGAGGCCTCTGGGTGAATCTAACAGCCCAATCTGCCTTTTGGATCATGGGTGGAAAGGCTGGGGTTTCCTCCTGATGATGCTAAATGGGCTCCTCTGAAAGTGCTGGACTTTCAGCTGTGCTAAAAATAGGCCATGAAGTCAAAGCTGGAAGGATGTGCTAAAGGAGGGTCTTGTGTGGGCTTTATGGCATCCCCAGCTCCAGCCAGCTCCCACCCAGGGCTGCTTTGCTGCACAGGTTTGTCCTTTATTCTCCTCTGGAGTCACTTTTCAGGGATCTGGAAAGGGGTGAGAAATGGAGATAGAGTTGTTTATTTACAGCCCTGTATGGGATACGAGATCTGTGCTGGAAGTTCCTTTAAAATCCTCACTAAAGCAGGAGACTTGAGGACTGTGGGAGAGGAATGGCTCTTTTTCCCTGCAGTAGGTGGTGGAGTCACCATCCCTGGAGGCGTTAAGGAAAGACTGGACACAGCACTCAGGGCCATGGTCTGGTTCAATCACAGGCTGGAGTCAACCCCAGAGCTCCTTTCCAGCCTCACTGATTCTGTGACTCTGCCATACATGCAAATGTATGGCACCTTGAAAAGAAAAAAAAGAAATCCATCCTTTCCAGATCCTGGTGACAGAGAGAGTGTCTGAGGCAGAACAGAAGTAAAGGAAATGCAATGGTGGGCTTCAACTCACAGATTAAGACATCTAAACACAAATACCTTCTAGTAAATTGAGGGTCTCCTGCTCAGGCCTTCTGGTTCATCACTCCCCTCTGTGAAGTCTAGAGGCACAGCAGGACAACCTGCCTGGCCTGGAGCTGATGCTCCAGAGTGGCTGAGCTCTCCAGCAGCTCTTGTGTCCTGCTTGCCTAGCCATGGATGTCCAGGAAGTCCCCTGGGTCCCCAAATGGCCAGTCCAGGTCCAGCTATTCCCACGGAGCTCACAAAGAAGCAAATTAGTTTTGACAGACATGGGCGAGCAGAGTAGCTATAATTATTTATACCCATAGTAAAACTTGCACATGAATCTGTTTTATCTCTTGCTGTGGACCCTCTGGGCTGTCTGACACTCAGTGATGGCACAGATTTAATTAACGATTTAATTAAGTCTATGAAAAAATATTAGCCATTATTCTTGGTGTATTTAAAGCCACACAACCCCTTACCCTGGCAGGAATGTGTTTGTAAAAATTGCCATGATGGTGATCTCTAGAAGAGGGAGGGAGCTACACCAGTATGAAGCCCTTCTGAACTGGTGTGGTTCCAGCAGCACCTGGGAGGTACCAATACAGCAGGGAAATAATCACAAGCTGTTTTCAGAGCTCACATCATGAGCTCTGCTGTGCTGCTCATCTGGGACAGGATCAAGCTCCGAGCGTTGAACTGGGTTGAACTTCAGGAATCTTTGCTCCCTGACATCTGGGGCTGGACACCCCCACCCTCCCCTCTCTGCCCCCTCTGCATCAGCTCTGTGCCCTCCCAAGTTTAATCCTGTGTTGTTGTGCCACCAGCTGGGATTTCCCCCCTCCCTCTGCCTTTAATCTCCCTTGAGCCCTGCCTCTTTTTCCTTTTCGTTGTGCTGCCATCTGAGTTTTGCTTCCTTATCCCCCACGCCACGAGGTGCCACTGCTAAAATTCAGCTGGAGCCCTTCCCAGAGGAGCTCTGGCACCTGCTTGGTCTCTGGCATCTCCCAGGTTGGTGGCTCACCCAGGGAAAGGGCACTGTGCTGGTCCCAAACCTGTCCTGGGCACTCCAAGGGCTTCAGTGGCTTTGCCCAGCAGCTGGAACTGCTCCAAGGCTTGGGGAAGCAGCCCTGGTTTTCCAAGAGCCTGGGTGCACTGTCCCCCAGACCTGACAGGGCCACAGCCAGGGATTTCCAATGACCAGAGGACTCCCACAGTCATTAAATGTGTCCCCAAGTGGGCAACAGTCCCCCAGGGCATGGGAGTGGGTGGAGGTCCTGGTTTCATCTGGGAGAGGTAATTTTCCTCCTACAGTGCTGTGTTTTGCCTGATTTAGGATGAGCATAATGCTGATAACTCACCAATATTTTTGCTCCTGCTGTCATTCTCACCCCGAGTCAAGGATTTTCCACCTCTCACACTCTGCCAGTGAGGAGCTGCACCAAAAGCTGGGAAGCAGCGTGGCCAGGAGAGCTGACCCAAGCTGGCCAGGGGGATATTCCATACACAGAACATCATTTCCAGGATACAAACTGTGGAAATTACCAGAAGGGAGCCAGTTTGCTGTTTGGGGACAGGCTGGGGCATCAGCCAGTGGGTGATGAACAATTGTGTTGTGCAGCACTTGTTCCTCTTGGGTTCTGTTGCTTTTTCTCCTCTCCTTGTCATTATTATTATCATCATTATGTTTTGTTTCAAATGTTAAACTGTTCTTATCTCAACAGATTTACCTGTTTACCTTTTTTTTTCTGATTCTCCTCCTTATGGAGTTGAGGGGGAGTGAGTGAGTGAGAAGCTGTGTGGGATTAAACCACAACAGTGAGGATACACAGATGCATCCTAAAGGGATGCAGTGCTGCAGGATCACTCCCACCCATACAAAATGCTAGAACAAAAGGGATGGATGAAGGAATTTCAGCCTTTCAGGCTGCACAAGAAAGCGTCCAGTGTAAAGCTATTAAATGGGATCTGTAATTACAATAAAAAATTGCTCTTCTTGGCTTCTTGGTAGTTTTATGAAGGTGCAGGCAATAACCAGAGGGGATGAAATGAGAGATGAGCAGTGGATAAATCCCATCCCAGAGAGGCATTCAGTGAGGCTGAGGGTGTCCTGTGCAAGGCTGAGCTGACTGAGACAGCACCATGGGACTCCTGGCCCACCAGACCTCCTGGGCTTGTCAGAGCAGCAAAAGCTGAAGGGATAACTCCTGGAAAAGGAGGGCAAAGCCCAAATTCTCCTATGAACTGTCTCTAACATCACTGGCTGGGTTGGTGTCTAAGATTAGCTCCTTCTGGCAGCTTCAGCAGATGCAGCTGCTGGGTAAATATAGACTCTTAGTGAATGGGCTATTTTTCTCTCCTGAAGTATCCAAGTCAGGAGGGCAGTGCAGAGTCACTGGGCTTTGCCATGTGAGTCACCCACTTCAACACTGGGAGGTGACTCTGTCCTCCCAGGCTGAGCCACCACAGGGACAGAGCCCTTGGTGTGCCAGCAGCTCAGGGAGGTGCCACCTGTGCAAGGACACCCCTAGGGAGGGCAAGAGATTAATCCAACCCTGCAGGAAGCTCAGGGTGGCAGAGCTGGTTTGATGGGAAAAGTAAATCTGAAATAATGGAGATGCCAAGGAACGCCTATGAAAAGTCCAGCAGTGACAGATGTGTCAAAAAGGGATGTGACAAGATGCCACCAAAGCACAAAACCTGCCCCTTACTCCCAGCATTGTTGGTCAGGCTCTCAAAAGTAAAATCAACCTGGTTTCTGACCCAAAACCCACATGGGTTTGCTGGCCACAGGCTACAGATATGAAAGCAAAGTCAAAATAAAGCTGAATGTGAATCCAGCTGCAGCCCAACCTTCCGTCTGGTGATGACAAATGGCTTTCTGCTGAAGTCACAAATGTCTTGTGTCACTCTTGGGGGGCAGGTGAGGACCTGCAAACAGATCCTTGTCTTCTCAGCTCTGGTGGCTGGGTGTTTCCAGGGCTGTCACCAGCAGCCAGCAGCATCAACAGGGATGAGCAGCAGGTGCCAGAGTTATCCAACATTTATTGGCTACATAAATAAGAGACATTTACCAGGGACTTCACAAATTACTTTGGCAGAGCTGAAAGCTGGCTAGGAACCCATCCTGCTTCCCCCACAGGGTTGCACCAAGGTCTCAACCCCCTTTGCAGAGGGGTGTGGATCCTGCCCCCAAACAGACATAACTCAGACATAAGGCCACTGAGAGTTACTCTAAAGTGCAAGAGAGCCGGAGCTATCTTTGTGTCACAAACCCACCTTTTCCCCCAAGGCACTGTGTTTCACACACTCCCAAAGTCTGATTCTCCAAGGAGTCTCCCATGGGCTTTCCCTCCACCACCCAGCCCCAATCCCTGACCTTCACCTGGGGCTTTTCTCCTTTGATTGTGCTCAGCTGTGTGCTCACTCAGCCCTGCAGCCGGGCTGTGCACACCAAAGGCAGCTGGGGAAAGGGGTGGGTGGCTGGAGGCGAGCAAGGGGTGGCTACAGCACGTTCTGCCCCTCAGCCACGGGCAGGAATGTGAGCTTAGACCTTTGTCCATGGCATGTAAAAAAAGTGAGGTGGGGTTTGGCTTGAGTCCCAGCACACGTGTCACAGCAGGGTGGTCTTGGTGGCCACAGCAGTCTCAGATCCAGCAGTGCAGTGCCCTAAAACCTCCACCCACGGGGTCTGGAGAGTTTCCTCTGAGACATGGACTGAGGGGGAGCCCAGTGCTGGTGCACCAAGCGTTGTGGGAAGCAGGGGGTGAAACCTCTGGGTCTGCACACCGTCAGAGGGTCAGGAAAACAACGGGGATGGCTCTGGCATGGAAGAAACGTCCTGGGAGCTGCCTCAGCATCCTGCCACTCCTGGGGGGACCGTGAAACACCCGCTGTGCCTGATGGAAAATCTTCCCTGCAGCAAGGGGGTGACCTGTGCCTTGCAGGCGACTTCTACGTGGATGAGCTACAGCAGTCCGGTTGTCAGGAGGCCTTGGAGAGCCCTGGCCTGGCAGCAGTGGCTGGAAGGGAGACGAGGCTTCAGGGCAAGCCTGTGGTGCCTCCCCTACTCCACCTTTGCCTTGTCACCCTTCTCCTCGTCCTGGATGGCCAGGACGCGCTCGCGCTCCTTGATCAGCTGCACGCCGCAGTAGGTGATGAACCAGATGGACAAGGTGCTCTCGGGGAAACCTAGAGCAGGGAGGAGACGTGGTCATCCAGCTGTGCTCCCCGAACAGGGCCAGTCCTTCACCTGCACAGCTGCCTCTCAGGTGGGCTGGGGAGGTCCCACAAGCTCATGGTGGCCAGTGACATTTTTCGTCATCGATCCAGCCCTGCAGCTTCACTGAGAGAAGAGGGAAATCCTCAGCATTGGATTTTAGGTGAAGCTGTGCCTGAGCCCACCAAGGCACAGTGGACTGCAGCTAAGAGAGGACATGCTGGAGGGGTTTTGAGCTCCTCTTACCCCCAAAAATCCTTCTGGTCCCCAAGTTCAGAAGTCATGATTGACTTTGTGTCCACTGAACCTGCCCATGTCCATCGTTGCTCAGCACTGTGACCTTCTGGAAGCTTTGGGCCCCACTGATGCTGAGGATCAACCCCAGCCTTGTCCTGCACTTAGTGGGGACACAGTGTCCGCCCAGGAAAATACATATTTTTGTCACCTACGTCAGTGACAGAGCCCAGAGCTCTCCCTCCTCTTCGGAAGGGTCTGAGGGTGTTTGCAATCACAAATCTGGTATCCACAGCAGAGGGGTGGATCCAGGGTTTGTTCCTGCTAAAACAGGAGCTGTGCAATGAATAATGCAACCAGCAAAAGGCAGCCAGCTCAGCGGGCAGGCACTCCTGGCACACCGAGCGTGACATTATCCATCCCCATCCCAGAGGGGGCTGCAGGATGGCTATTTATACCCTGGGCAGCTCAAGAAGGCTTCAAAACAGTGCCACAGCCCACTGATTAGAAATGTACCGACTGCAGGATGAGGATTTGTGCCTGTCACCTTTGGATGATGCAGGATGTCTGCTGGAGCAGAGGAAATGAGGAGTCAATCCCTTTCTCCAGCAAGGGGACCATTTCACAGGCAGGAACTCAGCCCTGCTTGGTGAGGTGAACATGACCTCTGCAGTGCTCCAGGGAGCCTAAACCAGGCTCAGGCTGGGCCAGGAGCTGTACAAGCCCACCTGGCAGGCAGCTGGTACCCCAGAACACTCAGTGAGGAGCACGGGGGTCTAAGAAACCCCTGCCTGCACTTTTTGCATGAGAATTAAGGACATTTGTAGCAGCCACATCACAAGCCAGTGGCCGGGACACCTTGGACCCAAAAGGATTCAAGAGCCCAGTCCTCAGCATCCATAGCAGGTCAGACAGGGGTGTCTCAGTGGGGAAGGCTGTCAGCACCTTACCCATCACGAGGAGCCTCTTGGTCACCAGCAGTGCAAACTCCAGGCTGTTGAGGGCCAGGATGTTGTAGAGCACGATGGCCCAGAAGTTCACTGCCCCAAAAGCCGCCCTGATCCGCCGAGACATGGCCCCTGACAGCTTGGCCTGTGGAGGAGAGAGGAGCAGAGGGAAAAGGGTCTGTGAGGAAAAGGAGGTGACCGGGGCAACCCCAGCTGGGATTCCAGAGAGGAGGCAAAAAATCAGAGCAGCTTTTAGTGCCTCTGGAATGAAGAAATAAAAGGACAAAACTGCTCTGCTGCCTTAGGGACTCTGGGCTAGGTCCCATGGGTAGGGGCAAGATGTTAGACACAGTTTAATGGTAATTGTAGAAGCACAGACACATGGAAGGGTTTGGGTTGGAAGGGATCTTAAGGATCATCCATTCCACCCCCTGCCTTGGGCAGGGACATCTTCCACCATCCCAGGGTGATCCAAGCCCCATCCAACCTGGCCTTGGGCACTGCCAGGGATCCAGGGACAGCCACAGCTGCTCTAAGCACCTGTGCCAGGATCTGACCATCCTCACAGGGAAGAATTCCTTCCCATGATCCCATCTCACCCTGCCTCTGTCAGTTTAAATCCATTACTCCTTGTCCTGTCCCTCCACATCCTTGTCACAAGTCCTTCTCCAGCTCTCTCAGATCCTCTTTAAAATGAAATGGTCGAGTCCTGCTTTCTCCACCTCTTGCCACTCCTCAAGGCAGAAAAATCTGTTGTATCCCAGGATTATTATTATTAGCCCTACATGCAAATCACTCCTGGCAAAAATAGTTTCTTAGGAATTAAAAAAAAAAAAAAAACCAGAAAGAGCTCAAAACCCAACAGCAGCAGCAGAGTGGAATTATCAGTGGCACATAATCTCCAGGATGAGCTGCTGTGAGTGGAGCAGGGAAGGAGTTCCAGCAGCCTGCAAAGAGCACGGTGAGCCCTGGCTGCTCCGGGCTGGGAATTGTGGTGCCGCGGGGAAGGAGATTTCACCGCCTGGAGAGCCTGGATCTGAGCAGGAGTTCAACCAGGAGAGCAAACGGCAGGATTGCTCTCCACGGTTTTTATTCAAAATACATCTTCAACTAATTGAGGACCTCCAGGGTTTAAATTGGGAAAAACAAATAAGGAACTTGTGATAATTTATTTGTGGGGAATTTTGATATATTTTTATTTTTTATATTTATATGGTTTATATATTTTATATTAATATTTAATTTTTTATAGGTAGGAAGGGTAAATTTAGCTTATATAATACGGTTTAAAAGGTTACAAGATTTTTCGTTATAAGATTTAAGAATTTTTTTTTATATGTGGTTTATGTTTTATATATTTATTTATATTATACATTTATTTTTATTTTATTTTGATGATTGGTTTATATATATATTTTATATATTTATATACTAGTTTATATCTATTTATATATTTATATTAATTTATATTTATATTCATAATTATATTTATATTTATAGTCGTAGTTATAGTTATTTTTAGCCTTATTTATTTTGACAATGTGGTCTCTTAAAATATATTTTTATTTTTTATATTTATATGGTTTATATATTTTATATTAATATTTAATTTTTTATAGGTAGGAAGGGTAAATTTAGCTTATATAATACGGTTTAAAAGGTTACAAGATTTTTCGTTATAAGATTTAAGAAGTTATTGATTAATAGAAGATTGTTAATAAGGATATTTATGTTTTCATTTAGTTTTTAAATATTTTGTTGTATGGATTTGTGTTGTAGTGTAAGTTTTTTAGTTAATGGATATATATAATACATAAATTATAAATTATATAATATACATTTATATATTATATAAAATTATATAATGATATATAAATTATAAATTATATATAAAATATATTATAGATATGTTGATATAAAATTTATAGTATTGTATTTTAATTTTTGTTTATTTTTGTAGCTATTTTACTTTTTTATATTTTAAATTTTAAACCTTCACATTTAAAATTTAGTTTAGCATGGTTTTGTTTTAAATTATAAATTTATGGTTTTAGTATTTAAGGTTGGAAGTTTTTTTCAAAAGTTTTAGATTAAATCTTGGGTTTAATTCTAAGCTTGGGTTTACAGGTCTAAAGTTCTGAGAGTTTCTTGCATTTTGGATTCCAACAGGAAGATAAATGTTTTCAGGGTGGAAGTTTTAAAGATTTTTTATTTTTCCAGTATGTCCCTGAGACACCTTGGTCCCAAACAAAGACAGGGCACGAATTATTAAAATTATTGTTAAATTATTAATATTTTACAATAATTTGTTCTAGCATCCAAACACTTGCTTTTAAAAGAAATCAGATCAAAACCAATGAAAATGAAAAGATGCTTTGCAAAGGGCCCCAGAACAAGAAGAACAAATTAATCCCATAAGGAAATATATAAACATTTCCCCATAGGATCTGGATATTCCCCCATGGAATATTCCCCATATGCATAGACGTATTCCCAAGGACAGATATTGACAGATATCTCATATTTTCTGTCCATCTGTGGCACTTTGATGCCTCATTGGAGATGCATTCCTGCTTCTCTTGCACCTCTGTTTTCCCTCTGGAATTTCCACCCCAATCTAAATTCCCCGTGAAGCAGCACAGGGGCAGGAATTTGTTTGCTCTGGGTGGGTGAAAAAGTGCATGGAATGAAGGGACACAGAGCACCAGGACTGTGCCTCCCTTGCACAGCTCAGTAGCTGATCCCAAGGATTGTTCAGGGATGCCACCATCCCTGGAAAAGTATAAAAAAATATGTGGATGCAGCACTTGAGGATGTGGTGGACATGGTGGTGATGGTGCTGGGACCCTGGGCTGGGTCCCATGGGTAGGAGCAAGATTTTGGACACAGTTTCATGGTAATTGTGGAATCACAGACACATGGAAGGGTTTGGGTTGGAAGGGATCTTAAGGATCATCCATCCCACCCCCTGCCTTGGGCAGGGACACCTTCCACTGTCCCAGAGTGATCCCAGAGAGGAGGCAAAAGGACAAAAGACAGCTGGTCTTTTCCAGCCTTAATGATTCCATGATTTTGAAGGCCACAGGAAAGACCTCCAGGTCTCCAGGCAGGAGGCCAGGCCATGGAGCCCCATGGCATCCTCAGGGATTCTGCTGCTCTTCCTCAGCCATAAACCTGACCCCTACAATCCAGTGTGAGCTCCCTCCAGGCACAGATCTTTCCCAGCACCAGAACTTGTCCCCAACCCCCTGGAGCTGTCCCCATCCCTTCTGTTCCCTTGCACAGCTCAGTAGCTGATCCCAAGGATTATCCAGGGATGTCACCATCCCTGGAAAAGTTTAAAAAAATATGTGGATGCACCACTTAAGGATGTGATTTAGTGGTGAACATGGTGGTAGTGGTGCTGGGACCCTGGGCTGGGTCCCATGGGTAGGGGCAAGGTATTAGACACAGTTCTATGGTATCCACCCCCTGCCTTGGGGTCCCAGAGTGATCCCAGAGAGGAGGAAAAAGGGGAGCACCAGGACTGTGCTTCCCTTGCACAGCTCAGTAGCTGATCCCAAGGATTGTCCAGGGATGCCACCATCCCTGGAAAAGTTTAAAAAAATATGTGGATGCAGCACTTGAAGGATGTGGTGGACATGGTGGTGATGGTGCTGGGACCCTGGGCTGGGTCCCATGGGTAGGAGCAAGATTTTGGACACAGTTTCATGGTAATTGTGGAATCACAGACACATGGAAGGGTTTGGGTTGGAAGGGATCTTAAGGATCATCCATCCCACCCCCTGCCTTGGGCAGGGACACCTTCCACTGTCCCAGAG
Organism: Pyrgilauda ruficollis; assembly: GCF_017590135.1. Taxonomy (NCBI): domain Eukaryota; kingdom Metazoa; phylum Chordata; class Aves; order Passeriformes; family Passeridae; genus Pyrgilauda; species Pyrgilauda ruficollis. The sequence continues at coordinate 550,619 of NW_024510321.1, read as the reverse complement.
TGATCCCAGACACAGGGGCAGGAATTTGTTTGCTCTGGGTGGGTGAAAAAGTGCATGGAATGAAGGGACACAGAGCACCAGGACTGTGCTTCCCTTGCACAGCTCAGTAGCTGATCCCAAGGATTATCCAGGGATGTCACCCATCCCTGGAAAAGTTTAAAAAAATATGTGGATGCAGCACTTAAGGATGTGATTTAGTGGTGAACACGGTGGTGGTGGTGCTGGGTAGACAGCTGGACTTGATGGTCTTTTCCAGCCTTAATGATTCCATGATTTTGAAGGCCACAGGAAAGACCTCCAGGTCTCCAGGCAGGAGGCCAGGCCATGGAGCCCCATGGCATCCTCAGGGATTCTGCTGCTCTTCCTCAGCCATAAACCTGACCCCTACAATCCAGTGTGAGCTCCCTCCAGGCACAGATCTTTCCCAGCACCAGAACTTGTCCCCAACCCCCTGGAGCTGTCCCCATCCCTTCTGCTCCCTTGCACAGCTCAGTAGCTGATCCCAAGGATTATCCAGGGATGTCACCCATCCCTGGAAAAGTTTAAAAAAATATGTGGATGCACCACTTAAGGATGTGATTTAGTGGTGAACACGGTGGTGGTGGTGCTGGGTAGACAGCTGGACTTGATGGTCTTTTCCAGCCTTAATGATTCCATGATTTCGAAGGCCACAGGAAAGACCTCCAGGTCTCCAGGCCAGGCCATGGAGCCCCATGGCATCCTCAGGGATTCTGCTGCTCTTCCTCAGCCATAAACCTGACCCCTACAATCCAGTCTGAGTTCCCTCCAGGCACAGATATCCCCCAGCACCAGAGCTTGAGCTGTCCCCATCCCCTGTGCAGCCCAGCTCCTCACCTCCAGCTTGGCAAAGGGCCCCAGCTGGAAGAACTTCTGCACCCAGAGCTCGAAGTTGAGGCCGAAGCAGTTGACGAGGGACCAGATGTAAACGACCTCGCAGGGCCCCAGCCAGAGCGTGGTGATGGCAAAGGTGGTGATGCTGGCCACCAGCTCCTTCAGGATGTTGTCGTGGTTCTCTCCAATGTGGTCGTACACGTACCTAAAAGCCAGGGAAGGTGGTTGGTGCTCCCTGTGTCACCGTGATATTTTCTGAAAAATCCTCTTTGCCTGTCGCCCTGATTTTTAAAGTTCTTCTAAGTTTACATTCTTGTAACGCACTTTCTCACACACTTTCTGTAAATAACTTATTGTTTTGCATTCTTTTATGGAGGAGGAGAGATTTAATGGACTGTTGGTTTGTCCAGTGTCATTGGAGAGGTGGCACTGTCACCCTCCAATCCACTGTCACTTTTGGCAATCTATAAACGCTGGAGTCAGAAAATAAACTCCCTTTTTTACCTTGAGAGCAGCAGCGTGTCCGTGTCATGTCATTTCATGTCTTATAGTGACATTTGCCTAGGATTTTTCTCCTAAGAAGCTGAGAAGCTTCAGAATGTGTTTTGCTGCTTTAGAATACAATATAGAGATTGTTTATCCAGCATGTGAATTGTTTTTTCTTAATGACCAATCACAGCCAGATGTGTCGGACTCTCTGAGGAGTCACAACTTTTTATTATTGATTCCTGTTAAACCTTCTGATATATCCTTTCTCTATAGTTTAGTATAATTTTAGTATATAATATAATAAATATAATATAATTAATATAATAAATAAAATATAATATAATAAGTAAAATATAATAAAATATAATAAAATATAATAAAATATAATAAAATATAATAAAATATAATAAAATATAATAAAATATAATAAAATAATATAATAAAATATATCAGCCTTCCAAGAATATAGAGATTCAGATTCATCTCTATAACTCTCACAAACACCACACTCCCTGTAGTCCAGGAGACCCCTCTGGAGTTTCTTTTCCCAAGCTCCTCACAGACAGGTCAGCCCAGAACATCCCAGCAAAAACAGGAAGGATGTTCTGGCAATAAACTGATTTTTGCTGTGCCCCAACCGCTTGTGACTTGTGTTCCTACAAACCTATAAATACTCAAGGACAAAATATCCACCTTCCCTGCCCTGTCAGGTAAAACTTGGGGTCTCTCAGACCTGCTGGTGCTCAGGATTTTATCACAAAGCAGCCACCACCCCCCTCAGTAGAGGTTTGCTGGTGTGAACTCAAGGATGGAGGGAGGTGAAGGGCTGAGGAAGATGCAGGTGGAGCTACAGTGCTCAGTTCCCCTTTCCTCCTGGAGAAATGTAAAGCTGGCTCTTCCTCCTCTGGGGGAACGCTAAACCCAGCAGATTTAAAGGGATTTTGGGACAGCAAAAAATTCATTCCCAGCTTTGGAGGAGGGGGGCTGTTTTTTGTGCAATTAATTCAATGGCTCTGGGGCTAAACAGAGCAAATAGGGGGATTTATCCAGAAGAGAGGACACCCCAGCCTTGGGATGAACAGCATGGGATGCTTCATTGCTTTGGGATGGAAGGGAAGACCCTGAACCAGACTAGAGGTGGTCAACTGGACACTTACTTGCACAGCCAGTCATTAATCCCTCTGTCAAAATGCCTAAAATAAGATGATAAGAACATGTTAAAACACACAATGACAATAAAAACCTGTGGAAACAGAGAAAATACCCAATCCCCTGGCAAGGCACATCTTGGACCTTGCTCACAGAAATCCTCCAGGCTCCTTCCTTGGACAGATGCCACTGGAGACATGGTTTAACTTTTCTCCTTATCTATTTCTCCCCACCTAAGAATATTTCCCTGGGTTCTGGCCAGGTCTAGGCTATGGTTTCAGGTGGTCTCCAACTCACAGAGCAGCTGCCCAGGACAGCCCAGGTGTCCTCCCCTCCACGCAGGTCCTGTCCAGCTCAAACAATCCTCATTCAGGTACTCACGTTTCAGCAAAGATGTAGAGCATGGTGATGCATTTTGGGGGCTGGGGTGGGTCCAGGTGGTCCAGTCTGGCGATGGTGTTGATGACCCCAAACATGACAGCAGCTTTCACCCAGTCATACACCAAATTAGAGTAGGCCAGGCCAGCTGGAGCAAAAATGGGAGTCAAACGGGGAAAAAGGAACATGGAATGTATCAGGATTTCTGCAGAGCAAATAATTTAAAACGAAGTTTTTTAAAAGGCTTGAACCAAAGGACAATTTCTTCTCGGGGTATGAGGGAGCAAACTGCTTATTGGTTTTAGTAGTCCAAGAAATTCTGTTTATGCAGTAATTTATTCCATCATTGTGCCATCTCTCTGAGGTTTGTTAAGCAGTTCTCAGGTCTGCCCTCTGAGCTTTTATTGGCCCCTCCATCAAAATTCCCCCCACCCCAGCTCCCTCTGGCCATGGATGTCCATGCTACAGAGCCAGGGTCAGAACCTCTGACTTAGAGAGGTGTCTGACACTGGGAAGCAAACCCTGCAGGGACAGCTACTAAAGATTTCAAATGTCTCTGCAAAGAGCTGTTGAAATGCCCCTGTGTTGGTGGGATCCAGCTCCCAGATTAAGGGATGCTCCCACCTTGGTCAGTACAGTCAGAAGAGCTCAGCTCCCCCTGGAGTAACACAGAATCTGTCTAGCCAGGGCTCTTGGGACACCCTAAATCCATGTTAGTGCCACTGCAGCTGCTTCAGGATTTTATCCTGGCCTAGAGGTGCCGCTCTGGAGAGACAGGGGGCTCCTCCAGCCCCTGCTTGGCCTCTGCTGTGTGGTGGTGTCTGAAACGCTGCCATCAGACATGGATTTGGTCATCTGGAACCCTCCATGCAGCTGCCAGCTGAAGGCCAGTGCTGCTCCCATCACTCACCCTGGGAATTTGCTTTCTGGAGGTCTGTAGCCCAGCCATGCTTGGAGAACACCCAGCTTTAGGCAGAGATTACACTGCCCTGGACATTGTCCATGTAAGTGTTGAATAGACTCTTTTGGGACAATCCATAACCTCTTTGGGCACCTCTCCCAGTGTTTGACTGCTCTATGGACAACTTTCCTTACATGCAATCAGGCTTTGTGTCGTTGGGTGTGGTTTGCTGTGTCCTGCTGATTTTTTAGTGGTGCTGAGCTCCCTCCCAGTCCAAAGGCAGCAAAAATATCTTGATGCTCATCTTCCTAACCCCCAAACTAAACAATTTACCCTGTGAAAAGGCCAGACCAGCACCACGTGCCTTCCAGGGCTGCCCAACCCAGCTTTGTACGTGGCCAGCATGAGGATGAGGGGTTTTTACTCAAACCTGTCCAACACAGGCATTCCCAAAGCCTCTCAAGGGGGGTGGATGGAGATCTGGATCACTCACCACTGCCTTGGAGCTGAGAGCAGGGGTGAACGTGCCCAAGCACGGCCACTCACCCAAGGACCAGTCCGAGAGGCGGTTCACGAACTTCAGGTCAGAGGGGAGGGTGAGGATGTAGAAGAAGTGGAAGAAGATGTCCACGGCCACGATGGCCCCCACGTGGAGCAGGGCATTGACACGGATGCTCTTCATCTCGTCGTCCTTGCGCCTCAGCTCTCGGGTGCTCACCTGCAGGGAGGGACAGGATGGGCATTGTTCCTTCATCCGGAAGGATGGCCAAGGTGCAGACAGGGATTGATTCATCATTCTCCTTTAGAGGTCACGCCATGGACTCTGTGGCCTGAATTTCCACTGATTAAAGAAGACCCAAGGGCTGGCTCAGGTGAGCACATGCACAAGGAACAGGACTTGTCCCACCCACAGCAGGGCTGAGGACAGCAGGGATGTCCCTACTGCATCATCCTGCTGTTCCCTGGGGTTTCCCAGCAGAGGAGGTGTGGAAACCCAGGGACTGGGAACCTTCAGTGCAGACCCAGAGAAACCAACAACTGGGACCCCCACAAGGAGGCATGTGGTCAGACAAAGGCCTGGCTGTCCTCAGGGACTCAGGTGAGGTGAAATCCACTCTGACCAGGGAACTCTCAGGGTTTCATGTTCTTTCTGCAGCGATGTGCTCAGGAAATCAATTTTGCTTAAGGACAACCCTTTCCAAAAGGCACTAAGAGGGAGCAAATGCTGGCACCCATCACATCTCCAGGATGAATTCCAGGGTTGGAATCCCAACCTGACAGTTCTGCCAGGGCCTGGTGTATTTTTGTCCAGGGTCATCTGGGAGGAAGAGGAGAACTGATGATGTCTGAGGCTTCTGCTGCAGACTCCTGCTGTAAATGAGAGGGAGACTTGCTCGAGGGACTGTCCTGAATTGGTGGGACCTGATTGATGGGGATTTCATCTCTGCTGTGTCTTGCACAAACAGGGTCTGGGGTTTGCCTCCAGGAGCTGTCACATCTCTGCTGGTTGTCACAGAAACATCACCAGAGTGAGCTCTCAGGATTACATGGGGCAGAGCGATGTCCTCGCTTCCCCGCACCGGCGTAAAATCACTGCTGTATTCAAAATCCTCTTATGTTTATTACTTCCCCTTTATTCCCTGCGAGAGGTGGGAGCTCTCCCTGCATAATCCACAGGCTGCTGCACCAGCCCTGTTGTCAAATCCAGATGATTCCTGAGAATTAAAGCCTTTGCCAGATTTTTTTTGTGCCTGTGAAGTACCAGGTGCTTTGAGGATACAAAGAGGTCGCTGGACCCTGAGCTGAGGGGGGACAGGATCTGGCATGAGACATGTGGGTGGGCAGAGAACCCTCCTTCCAAAGAATCACAGAATGGCTTAGGCTGGAAAAATCCATTAAGATCATTGAGTCCAGCCATTAACCCAGCACTAAACCCTGTCCCTAAGTGCCACATCTACACATCTTTGAAATACCTCCAGGGATGGTGACTCTACCACTGCCCTGGAGGGCCTGTTCCAATGCTTAACAACCATTTCCTTGAAGAAACTATCCCTATTATTATCCCTGTCTAAACCTCCCCTGGTGCAGTTTGAGGTTGTTTCCTCTCACCCTCACATCTGTGTGTGGTGCCAGCACTTGGCCACCATGCCCTTGGGATCAGGGCTGTGCCACTCCCAGCCCTAGAGAAGGGGATTTGTTCCCTTGATTTCAGTAAGAAGATGCTGCTCCACCCAAACTTGGCTGGCCAAGCCCTGGGACAGATGAGTTCCCATCTCACACAGGGATACAAGAGCTCCACCAGCATGTAGGACCAGTAGGATCCAAAGGGACAGATCCAATCTCTAACGGGGCCCTACATCCCACCCTGGGGAAGGGCTCCATCTGCCTCCTGCCCTAATTGCTCTTGGGTAATTAGGAATTCAGCACAGCTCCAGCAGTGCAGGGGGATGTAACCAGGAGATGGCAGTGGTGGCCAGGCCAAGCCAGGACCCCTGGCCGGGGCAGGGGAAAGGGTTTGGAGACTTAATCCTTGTGCCTTTGGGGTTAGAAGCAGCAGAGAGGGGAATTGCTCATTAAGTGGCTTTAGACATCCTGGTTTGGGGTTGTGCAAAGGAGCAGGAAACAAAACTCCCCCTGGATGCAGCTCTGCAGGAGCAGTGGGAGTTCAGGTTGGAGACATGAGAAGTTCCATGTCCCCATCTGTAGGGACCTGGCTGCATCCCTGACAGAGACACCAGAGCTGGCCTTATGATCTTCAGGGTCCAATGCTCCAAAAATCGTTCTTAATATGTCCAGTAATACCGAGGGCTCGTGTTCCTTTTTAGAGGCATCATGAAGTTGTTAATTCCACGGGTGAAGAGCAGGCCAGGAGCAGGACTGGGATCATGGCTCATCCTGGAGGAAACATCCCAGTGCAAACCCTTTCTTAGGCAATCAAAACCAGCTCCACATGTGAGAGAAGGTGCTGGGCTGGTGTGTCTTCAGTCTTCTCCTCACCACGAGGCTCTGGCTGCTCTTCCCTGCCCTGGGCTGGTTTTTCTTCTGAATTCACAAATGTTTTTCCAAACTATTCTTGTATCCAGGCATTAATTTGGGTCCAAAAACTCAGTGTAGCTGCTCTTCTGCAAAAGGAACCGAGGGTGGTGGTGGGAATCCTCCACAGCAGCACTGCTGGCCAAACACCTCCCTTTGCCAGCATCACCAGTTTGCTTTGGTGGCTGAGGCTGATCCTGGGGGCAGAGGGAGGCTGAGGTGGGAAGAGTGAGGGGGAACACAGCACTGCTGGTTTCCTTGATCCTGGACTGTGGAACAGCTCCAGAGGTCCCAGACCAAGATTCTGCTGGTGTTTTCCAGCTCTGTTTGGAGTCTGCTCATCCAAAAGCTCCCTTGGTTGTGTGGAACAGGCAAAGACTTGGGGCATCAGGGAATTTCATGGAGCCCCTGATTGCTGGAGCCTTCCACCCAGTCTTATTTATTTCCTGAGAAATAACTTGCTCTAAAGCCACACAAGCCATCTCTGGCAGTTCCTGCTCCCTGGGTGAAGCAGCTGGATAGAAATGGGAGACAGAAATGTCCTTGCTGTCACAGCATGCAGAGGTCCCATGGGTGGCCCTCACCATGAAGGTGCTGAGGTAACTGCACAAGGAAACTGAGGCACAGAACAGTGCAGATGCCCAGGGAGCAAGGACATCACAGCAAGGTCTTCCATTGTGAATTGGTCAGTGAAAATAGTCAAAAAAACCCAAAAAAGAAGCTTAAAAATCCATCAGTTTATGCCCTCCCCCACAAAAATGCAGAGCCACAGACTAGAGGTGACCACAAGAAGTTCCACAACCGTTTGCATCTTCACTGTGGCAAAAGTTGGGGTTTTTGTAGACACTGACCCCAAGAAAATAAATTCTGGGGAGAAATCCTGCTCCAGCCTGGCCTCAGGACCACTCACCTGGGCGTGGAACTGGTCAAAGGTCATGACAGGCCCGAAGAAGAAGAAGGGGAGGTAGAAGTTGTACTTGAGGAGGTCGAAGATGGAGTAGATGCCCTCTGCCTTCTCGGAGCTCTCGAGGGCGAAGCTCATGCAGCGCATGATGGTGAAGGTGCAGCCTCCGTAGAAAAGGACATCTTGGAGATCAAAAGCTCCCGTCACAAACCCGCTCTGGGCAAGAAACAGAGAGTTACCAGCAGGAACACGGCGTCCCTTCTGTGCTGCCTCGCTTTGTGGGGGACACCACTCCTGGGGCTGTTACAGACATATTGGAGTCAAAATTCTCATCTCTTCCCTCATCCTGAGACCCTCAAACACAACCATATGGGGCAGCAGAGAATTGTGTGGGTTGAGAGGACATTAAAGCCCATCCAGTGCCACCTCTGCCATGGCAGGGACACCTTCCACTGTCCCAGGGTGATCCAAGCCCCATCCAGCCTGGCCTTGGGCACTGCCAGGAATCCAGGAGCAGCCACAGCTTCTCTGGACACTCTATGCCAGGGCCCCTTTTCCACCCTCACAGTGAGGAATTTTTTTCCTGACATCTCCTCTAACCCTAACCTCTGCCAGTTTAGTTTTCAGTTCAAGGAAAACCTCTAATTATGCTCTGACACCAATTGTCTCTGAAGTTAATGAGCTGGAAAGAGAAAACTGGGGCTCGATTTCCCAGCTGGCTCCTGCAGCTCAGAGCAGTCAGGAAGTGGTGGATCCTCTTGGCCGTGTCACCAAGCAGCTGTTGGTCACACAGCTTTGGTTTGGGTGGCAATGTCACCCTGTCACAGGTGTGCCCACGGAGTAAAGCAGAGCCAGCACAGGGTTGATGGAGAGGGAGGCAACACATCTTTGGAGGCAGGGAGAGACAGCAATGTCCTCCTGAGGGACTGAATATTTTGATAAAGTCCTTCTTGGGCTTCTCTCTGCTCAACCAGGGAGATAAAATCTTTCCTAGGCTGTGACCAAGAGCTGGACATCACTAGATCCATCTCAGCTCTGTTATAGCTGGGGAAACTGAGGCATGGGGCAGCAACAGGCTCACAAATTGCTGCCTGGGCAGCGAGAAGGACTCAGATGTCCTTTGTTCTGGAGCAGCATGAAGCCACCAAAACATGACATAAGCACTGTGGGATTATGGCCAAGCTCACACCTCAACACTCCCTTCCCTCTAAAATGCTGTGAGAGCTCTGATGCAGCCAGGGGAAATGGCCAGGGCTCGGGGCTGTCCCAGGAGCCCTCTTTGGGGATGACCCCGAGGAGCTGGACACCAGAGGGCTGGAAATGAGGCAGACACACGGCCAGGACAGCACCCACCTGCCACGAGCCAAAGGGCTCCACCTTGAAGGAGGCGAGGCAGCAGAGCCCGGCCACGTAGCAGAGCCACTTCTGCTTGGCCAGGGCCACCGAGTAGAGGAGCAGGCAGTGGGAGAGGATGATCATCAGGTAGACCAGCCCCATGCTGCCCAGCACAGCCAGGAGCCCGTAGATCATGTACATCACAGCCCGGTGCTGGGGAGAGAGGCTGCAGTCAGGGTGGTGAAAGCCCCGAGCCCAGAACATCCCCCAAAACCCCTCCCAGAGATCCCAGGCCACCCCTGGTGCTCTGAAATCCTCGCCAGCACAGCCCTGCTCACCTGTGGCACGGTCATGGAGCAGATCTTGCCGAAGAGGACGTGTCCCGAGAGGGCGAAGATGATGACGTTCCTGAACGAGGTGAACCACATCACCCACTCGAAATCAGCCACGTCCTGCAGGAGCAGCAGCAGGCACTTCACTGCCCCCAGCTCCACAACTTTTAGAGCTTTTTCTCCCCGTTTTCCACCCAAGGGCTCCCGAGCACTTTAGCTCAGACATAAAACCCCAGGAGGAACGTGCAGAGGTCGCTCTGCTGCACTCAAAGTGGAGCATCCACAGCCCTGCAGTGATGCCTCAGGTTTCAGCTTTTATATTTTTCCAATTCTGTGCTGCTTTAGTGTGTGGGGCTGGGCTTCACATCAGGGCATGGTGAGCTCTCTGCACAGAGCAGGGAGACAAAACAATTCCTGCTCCAGCTGGGCACCAAGGACAAATGATCCAAATCTCAGCCCAAGAGCACAAACCCCGTGGGCTGGAGAGAGAAAAACAAGCAGGATGGGAGTGCAGGGGCTGAGCTGGAATTGGACACTGAACTGCAATGTGCACATGGAGCAGAGCTGATCCCAGGGAGAGACCCCGTGAGCGCTCGTGCATTTTGGGACCATTTGGGTTCATCTTGGGTGCAGCCCTGGCTGGGCTCTTGTGCTGCCCAAGGTGGATCCATGGAGGAGATCCTTTGAATCAATCCCTGCTTTATTCTTTAACTCCATCTTTTCTCTGTTCTAGGCCAGCCTTCACAAGGCTTCAGCAGGGCTGGTATTTTCCCCACTACTTTAGGGAGAAAAATACAAGTCAGGTGGTCCTCACAGAAGAGTGTCAGTAGCAGAAAAACCAGCTCTCTTTCTCCACTGACCAGGCTGTCTGTAGCTATAAAAGCCCAAGCCCTTCCTCACTCACCATCTTCCTGCCAAAGTAGTGCCAGCCTGGCTTTATGCCATCCCGAAAGGCTTTTCTGTTCATGCTGTCTGCAAAAGAACCAGAATTACAGGGAGAGGAACAGCTCTGGGAAACAGGACCCAGGTTCAAGGCAGACTCAGAACCTTCATCATTGAGATAATGAGCCACCAGGGCTCAAATACCCTACCCCAAAAGTGTCTGATTGCCGCAGACAACTAAAAGAGTCAATGACAGGCAGGAATTTTCAGCAAAGCCTGTTTGTCATTACACATTCCCTGGCCAATCCCATCAAGTTTTTGAGTTTGTGGGCTTCCAAACAAAAAAAACCAAAAAAAAAAAAAAAAAAAAAAAAAAAAAAAAAAAAAAAAAAAAAACAAAAAAAAACCCAAAAAACACCCCAAACAAACAAAAACAAACCAAAACAAGCACAAAAAAATCCAAAACCAAACCAAAAAACAAAAACAAAAAAATCCAACCCAAACCAAACAAAACCCCCAAAAATATACAAAAAAGGGAATCAGCCCTGTGCAGGCAGGGTGGTGCTGGTTGCCTGGTGTGGCACTACCTGGAGCCCTATGACATCCCACAGCCTCTTACCCTGAGCAGCTCAAACAGGGCCAAAGACACAACAGGGCAAAAACCCCTTTAAAAAGGATTCCCAGAGTGTTTTCAACAACACTTAAAGCCGGGGATCTGCTGGTGACACCAAGAGCTGTAAAAGCAGGCAGCCGACACCCGGGGCCCCTCCCAGGGGACGCGGTGGCAGCGTTACCTCTGGATGCCTCGAAGATGCCGCTGCCGCTGTAGAGCACGGCGCAGGTCACCACGAGGGCATAAAACCCCAGCTCGTAGCTGGGGAGCATCGCCTTAACCCCCATGGTGGGAGGTGAGAGCCCCGGCCGGCACCAGGGAGGGATCCGCACCTGGGCAAGGGAGAGAGGAGAGGGAGGAAAAACGGGGATGAGAGCTCGCCTGCCCTCCTAGCCCTTCGACACCCTAAATTCCTGCTGCTCCTCCTTAGATCTGTGTTTGGGCTTCCCTGAAGGCTGAAGGGAAGGAGGAGAAAGTCACACCTGGGGCACAACTCAGGTGCAAAGAGGTTGCTGCAAACCCCACCCGGGAGCTGGGATTTGGGGCCAGGTGTTCCTGATGAGCAGCTTTTCCCATCTATGCCGATGTTCAGAGCCGCCCCAGGATGGGCTTCCTCCAGCGTGTCTCTGATGTCCCCACCTCTAATTCCTGCTTGGATCCGTGGATGGGATCCAGGACAGAGCACGGGGACGCCTCTGATGGAGGGGACGCGATGGGTTTCTCCACCTCCCCGCTCACCTTGCCCAACCTCCGGCTCTTGAGGAGCCCCGTGATCCCAAATTTCTCTGCCAGGAGTCTTTAGGACCCCGCAGACACGGCTGAGCCCCCCGGCGGCATCAGCAGCGCTGGGGGGATGGCGACACCCAGCCCCGCAATTAGCCTTAGGGCTAATTACTCCTCCGAGGTTAATTAACCTCGGCGCGACGTGCCTTGCCGCTCCGCAGCCTCCCCGACTGCGTGGCCGGCAGCTGCCAAAACAAACGCAGGAGGGATGAGAGGGACAGGGACAGGGGACAGGGACACCCCCAGCCGCCACCATCCCTGAGAGCGTTGAAGGGATTAAGGCGCAAAAAAAGCGCCCGGTCACCCTCTGCTCTGGCAGCCGCGTTGCACAGCTTCTGCGGTTATTAAATAGATAACAATTAAAATAATATTAAAATTATCGTTTTCGTTTGAAGCGTTTTTGTTTCGTTGGTCGCCGAGGTTTTTAAGTGTGGGGGTGGGGGAGGTCCTTGGCAGCGATGCGGGGTGACCCCATCTCCCCCCGGCGTGCACCAAACGCGTTTCCCGGGGGGAATTTCGGCTTCATCCCAGGGGGAATTTTGGGGTCATCCGGGAGGAATTTTGAGTTCATCTCAGGAGGAATTTCGGGTTCATCCCGGTGCAATCTCGGGTTCCTCCGGGGGGAATTTCGGGATTTCGGGGGTCGCCCCGCGGTCACTCCGCTGCGGGCGCTGCCCCCGTTCTGCGGTGCCCCTGCGGCGGGAGGGCGCGCACGGAGGTGCCCGGAAAAAGCTTTTTTCCCTCCTTTCCACGCTTTCCAAAGCTTCTTTTTATTATTATTATTATTTTTCCCCCTTCTTTGGACGAGGCCACCCCGCCAAGGAGCGGGCGGCAGGCGGTGACAGACCCTGCGGAGGTTCGGGGGCTGGCGGGGACCCCTCGGACGATTTTAACTCCTGATCGCTCCCGGGCTGCCCAGGGAGGCTCGGGGGGTCCCAGCAGAGCCCTCCGTGACAGCAGGACAGCATCATCCTCATCATCATCATCATCCTCACCCCCCCGCTCCCTCCCCGTCCCTCGGCCGGGCGCTGGGGACACGCAGAGGTGACAGAAAGCCCCGAGGTGCTGTCACCACCGGCAGCGTGTCCCCCCCGGCCCCGCATCGCTCCCCGCTACTGACCTTGAGCCCCGGGGCCGCGGGGGGAGGCGGGCGAGGGTCGGGGATCCAGCGTCCGGCAGCGCGATGGGGACAGGAGGGGGACAAGGACAGGGGACAAACCGAGGGGTTTGGGGGTGATTGATTCGCCCTACAGCATCTCTCAGAGGGGGGCAGGGGTATTTTTTGTGCTGCCGTCCCCCACCTTGCCCCTGGAGGAAGTTTGGCTGGGAGTGGAGCGGAGCGGGAGGGAGGTATTTTTATTTTAGAGCAGCACTGCAGAGGGGGGTGGCTCGGGAGCTGTCTGTCTCGGCAGCTGCTGAGAGGACCCGTGCTGCCTGCCAAAGCTCACCCCGAGCCAGGGGAGCCGGCCCTGGGAGCCCCCGGGCACGGCAGCCCCAGGCAGGGACCGGCTCCCTCCCAGGGGGGGTTTGGGTCCCCACTTTTAGCTCTGCTAGGGAGGGGTTTCCCTCTTCACTTTGTTCCAAAGGGGGATATCATTGCGTGGGGATGGGGAAACTGAGGCACGGAGCCAAAAGGAAGTGTCGTTCCTTGGGCAGAGTTTAAATGGAAGTGAGGCTCGGGGGCTGCAGCATCTCCTGCTGCCAGGTAAGAAGTGTCAGCACAAGAAGAAACGGACTCAAGATGTGCCAGAGGAGATTTAAGTTGGATATTATTGAAAATCTCCTCACTTAAAGTGTTGTCAGGCACTGGAACAGGCTGTGCAGGGAAGAGGTGGGATCGCCATCCCTGAAGTGTTCCAAAAATCCCGTGGATGTGGCACTTTGGGGACGTGGTTTAGGGCTGGGTTAGCACGTGGATTCCATGATCTCCGAGCTCTTGTCCAACCTTAACGATCCTGGGATCTCTACAGAACACCTTTGGGGTCTTGCAGCAGGGGACAGGAAGGGGCAGGGCTGTGTTGTGTCCTCTGTTATCTCAGGGTGGGCAAACACAGCTCAGCCAAGAGCAGAAGCCAGCACAGCCCCAGGGCCAGGCCTGTGCCCTGTGCCCACAGCTGTCCCCAAGCCCCTGTGACATCTGGGCACAGCTCACCCTGGGGCTGGCTCCCTGAGCATCCCCGGGCTGCCTGAGGGGTCAGCACGGAGAAACAAGGCAGAGATTTTATACAAATGTAATATTTTAACAATTGTATATTGTATAAATTTGGATTTTGTACATTTTTTGTTTGTTTTGGGGTGAGGTGCTGTGCTCTGGGAGGGAGGATCTTCAGCCCTGGGATCAGCCCCGCTCTGCTGTTGCACTGGCTGAGAACAAAAAGGCTTTTTTGGCATGGTTTTGTTTTTCACCTGCTGCACACAGAGAGGCTCTCCCCAGCCAGGGCACTGTGGTGACACTTCCAGCACAAGTGAAAAACAAGGTTCACTCTCCTGTAAAAATTTAAAAGTTTAATAAAGGACAAGAGGAGAAAAAGACAATAAAACAAAGATTTATGGCTGGGTGCTTGGCATTCAGCCAAGAGCACACCTGCTATTTTGGAAACACCCTTTATAAACCACTTCTATTGCATCAGCCTCTCACACATCCACAATTATGCATATTAAAACTTTCCCCCAAACTAGTTTACGTGTTCTAAGAATTGTTTAGCATGGCTCCTCCTCGGGTCTGCCTTTTTAGAGCATTTAGGGGATTCCTTGGCTGTGGTTTTAGTCCGTTCCTGTTATCACCTTCACTTTGGGCTTTGGTCTGTGCTTTCTACTGATGGCAAGTTTGATAGTTGGCATATCAGTAGTAGGGGTCCTCTTCATATGTTCACTGAATGTTATCTCAACCAAGCAGGAATTTTAACACAAATATACTTACATCACTTATTTCACTGCCGCGTCCAACAGAAACAAAACCTATATTTTTATAACAAAGTTACTTTAACGTTATCCATGTAGCATCCATTTTAATATTTGTGAAAGGCCGATATTATAATATATATTTATAACAATCTGGATGCAGCCCCTCGGATGCCCCAGCCCTGATCCTGCTGCTGCAGCTCCATCCCTGCCCGG